>NW_024609868.1:114294100-115031910 GCF_016920785.2 Ixodes scapularis
TTAAGTCTAGGTGCGAGTAAAACTATGTAATTTTAAAACACTGAAGTCATCGGAAAACAGCCCGGGTGATATGCTCTCCGCGTTAAGCAAATCTTGTAGCAGCCCCTTTAGCTCCGTAATTTCTTCTCTTTCCCCATGTGCTAAGGCAACAGATCTTTCAATGGCGCTCATCTTAAATTCTTGTTTTAACAGTGCCCATATCGCCTCGACACTTTTTCCTTCTTTTACTTTAACTAGTTGCTCGAGACTTTTACGCACCTCACTCGCAAAAGTATCGTATTGTAAAAGCTTCGAATTTAATTTCCACAGATCCCAACTGAAATTATTGGCTTTTTCCTTTGAAAAGCCCAATGTAAAAGAAACAAGACAGTGGTCGCTGAAAGACACTGGGTCCACTGCATACGTTTTACAGGACCTGACGAGTTCCAAAGAAACATAAGCTCAATCCAACCGTGCGTGACTAGCACCTTGGAAGTGAGTAAAAAATAGGCAGGTAGGACTTGACGCACATAGACCCACGTCTTCCAATTCACACTTCTGGACCATATCGCTTATAAAAATGGTACTCGTATCTCTATACTGTGTGCTGTTCGATCGGTCACGCGGCTCGCAAACGCAGTTAAAGTCCCCTAACAAAATGACAAGCCTATCGGTTTGGACGAACTCGAAAATGTTTAAAAAAAATACTAATCTTTCTTCCGCCTTATTAGGGGCGTAAACGCACAAAATACGAAACAGTTTACTTGAAATGGTCAAATCGCACAGGACCAGGCGACCAGGCTCGCAACTAACAACTCTAGTCACAGACCCAAGAGACTTCCTGATAAATAAAAGGCATCCCCCCGACGTTCCCACAGCGTGACTGACGCACACATCGTAACGTGACTCAAAGAGCCGCACCATGCTCTTCGTCCGGTATTCGCTCTCCATCTTCGACTCTTGCACGGCAATTACGTCGAGGTCTTTCTCAATAAATAAACGGCTCACTTGGCCTTGCCTACGTCTCGCGTTTAAACCTCGCACGTTTAAAGTGCCTGCTCTCAAAGGTTTTTGAAACATGAAGAAGGGCTAGAGAAAGACCAGGCGGGGAGCACGGTGCTTACAGTGTGAAGCAGGCATCAACGTGCCGAGACGACTCACTGTGGCAACTCCTTGTGGCGTACAGGAGACGCGGGCCGGCTTTTGAACCGTCCCACCTTCCCGCACCACTCACGCTCGAGGCGTCTCAGCTGTCCTTCCCCACCCCTGGACGGCGCATCATCCAGACGACGCTTCACTGTAGTGGTTTCGACGACCATAACGTGGTCGTCGTCGCCACCCTTGGCGACCGCGGGCCCCTTTCCTTGGACGGCATCCACTGGTGCTTACGGAGTCGCCATTCCATCCCTCGCCGAAGCACCACTGGTTCCTTCGGGAGCCGTTTTGGGCGATGGCTCCGTCTGAGAAGCGGCGGTCTCCGTCTCGCTAGGGCCTCCCTTGGCTTCCTCCGAGTCGAACTGCCCTTGAGGCACTGTCGGCGTCGCCGGTGCAGCCGCTTGTTCCGCCTCTTCTTCGTCCATCAGAATCTCTGTGGACTCCGCATTGGTACTGCCGCTGGCTGCACGGGCGTACGTCTTGACGCAGTCTTTGGGCTCGTGTCCGAAGCCGCGGCACTCAGCTCACTAGGGTGCCCTGCAGTCGCGGCGGATATGCCCAGTGCGACGGCACCGGAGACATTTCGCCGCACGTTCGGGCACCACGACCAAGACGTTTCCACCGCAGTGACGGAGCTGGTGCGGCAGGCTCTCCAGCAAGACTCCTTCGTTGAGGGCGATCCTCACGACGAGGGTCGTGGACTCAACGTCGACGAAACCATCCACCTTCCACTTTTCCCTCGCGACTTCTTTGACGGTCCCAAATGGTTCGAAGGCGCGCCGAATAGAGTCCACCGGCGCGTCGAACGAGACCCAGTGAGGTTTAACGCGAAGCTCCCTCCGGTTTGGGTGGACGAGCTGGCACGTCAAACCTTTCACCTGAAGACTCCCTGCTTCCAAAAGTTTTGATTTAGCTTCCGGAGTTTTCAGTTTAAGCAGCCAGACGTGGCTCATCTGGTAGGCGCCCAGACGCGCCACGTCTGACAAAACGCCCACCTGTTGCAACGGCTGCCTGAAGTCTTCAATCTTGCACGGGCGCCCGTCGAGGTCAGCGTGCAAAACGACGCTGAGCTTTGCAGCATCACCGGTGGGCACTGTCGGCAACTGCATACGATATTCCTTAGCAGCAAAAGACCTGTTATCACCGCGGCCGGGCACGGCCGCCACCGCTTGCAAGGAGCGATCCATATCACGTCCGTCCGCTATCGCGACCGGCAGTGGAATACCAGCCACTAGACCACGCCGGAACGGAGAGCGCTGAAAAGTATGTGCTTCTTCTCTGGTGGTACTCCGACTGCGAGGGGATATAAAAAAAGAAAGGTCTCACCGAGATTTGAACTCGGATCGCTGGATTCAGAGTCCAGAGTGCTAACCATTACACCATGAGACCGAATCCTTCCGACGCCGGGAATCGAACCCGGGCCTCCTGGGTGAGAGCCAGGTATCCTAGCCACTAGACCACGCCGGAACGGAGAGCGCTGAAAAGTATGTGCTTTTTCTCTGGTGGTACTCCGACTGCGAGGGGATATAAAAAAAGAAAGGTCGCACCGAGATTTGAACTCAGATCGCTGGATTCAGAGTCCAGAGTGATAACCACGGCACCATGAGACCCAATCCTTCCGACGCCGGCAATCGAACCCGGGCCTCCTGGGTGAGAGCCAGGTATCCTAGCCTTCCGCCTTTAATCTAACATTTTCGGTCTCTTCATTCCAATAATTTGTGGTGTCTCGATAATGTTCTAATAGACACTGCGAGATACTTCGTGGGTAAAGTCTCCCAACTAACATTCATGAACACTTCTGGCTTTCTTGACCAGTCACCGTGCCAGAAACCCACGCATTTATCAAAGTTCACCACGCTACCAGTTTGCGCGCAAAAATACGAAATTTATCGCTTCACGTACGCTGTCTCGATCGACACACAAAACAGCGACATCATCCGCGTAGGAAAGAACCTTTACTTCACTTGACTGAAATTTATAACCACGAATATTACTATTATGAATAAGCTTTAAACAAAAGGGCTCTAAATAAAGCGCGACCAGTAGTGGGGAAAGTGGGCAACCTTGCCTTAGAGAAGTCCTAACTTTGATACCTTCAGTGACTTCCTTATTTACAATCAAACTAGTCGTGCAATTTGTATATGCCATCTTTACGCCCTCAAAAATAACAGAGCCAATGTTCGCATGCTCTAGAACACTAAAAAGTACTTCATGCGAAACGCGATCGAACGCTTTTTCTAGGTCGAGCTGCAGCATCGCCACTCGTCCAGAAAAATCATCGCAGCACTCAAGCACCGATCTGGCCACGTGAATATTTGTAGCGATAGTGCGCCCTTTAATACCGCACGTCTGGTGCGGCCCCACGAGACATTGAATCACGGATTGCAACCGTCTAGCCAGAACTTTCATAAAAACTTTGTAATCCACATTGGTTAAACTGATTGGTCTATACGCTGATACAGACAGAAGCTTTACTGGATCTTCAGACTTGCGAGTGAGCACATTCTTCGCCCTTGAAAACGAGGGCGGCAACAAGTGAATTTCGTAGGCCTCGGCCAAAACCGTATGCAGTGCAACTGCTGCCTCACTTTTAAAAGTTTTATAGAAAACTGCCCCAAGGCCATCCTGCCCGGGCGTCTTGCCGGGACTTAATTCGTCGATAGCTTTTTCAATTTCTCTAATACTGATTGGCACTTCCAAGCTTTCGCAGACCTGCTCATCCAGTTGCGGCATCGATGACAAAAAACAAGTTTTATAACCAGTATCTAAAGGGAGACTGTTCTCTAGCAGATTGCGGTAATGTTCTACGAACGCTTTTTCAATCACATTCTTATCGCGGGTTAGAGTGGCGCCGTAACTTATCTCGTTGCGTTTTGATTTATCTTTTTTCGTCGCTAACCGAGCGCTTCGTCAGACTTTCTCCCATCAAATACTTTTCACTACGCGCTCGCACAATAGCCCCTCTGTACTTTTCAGCATCAATAATTTCCAATTGACTTTTAACATCTCTTATTTTTTTCGCGAACTCGCCGTGTTTCTTGCCTTCTTCGGCTATGAACATGTCTAACTTCCGCCGAAGATCGTTCTCTTTAATTTTTTCTTCTGATGAGTTATGACGCTACATCTCTCGACAGCGATAATTTTGACGTCCTTTTTAAAATAATTCCCCAATTTCCCCCCAATTAGCTTGGACATTCACAGTCAAATATTTAAACCATTGTCTAACTCGGGAAATAAAAGGTTGATCATTAACAAGACATCCGTTCATCTTCCACAGCTCCCATTCCCAACGCGGTAATTTCTTCTTGTTTTCAAGAGTAAAAAAAACCAAAGCATGGTCGCTAAAAGACACGTGTTTCACCTCGTAGTGGTCGCAAAGGGGAACAAGTTCATGTGAAATATACGCTCTGTCAAGCCTCGCATGGCTATTACCTTGAAAATGGGTGTGCTGAACCCCTCCTTTAGCTGCACAAACAGTGACGCCCTCTAATGTATTTCTTGCGGTAATTTCACTCAAAGAAAAGGCACTGGAATCTCGAAAACGCGCTTAATTTGCTCTATCATCTGGAGAGGAAACACAAGTAAAATCACCAAGAAAAATAACGACCCTATTACAGTTGAGATATGTTCCGATACTTTAAAAAACAAAAAATATTTACGCTCACTTTCTCGGTTTGGTGCATAAATACAAATAACCCGCCACCCAATGTTAGAAAAGAAAAAAATCACAATACACAAGACGGCCAGAGGAACACGAATGTACGGCCGTTTCTACACCTACTGACCGGCGAATAAATTATCAACAACCTCCGGAAAAACCAACCGCGTGCGATACGCATATATTGAAAAGAGACTGAAAGGGTCGCACCATACGGTCCGTCTGTTCATGGCTTTCGACTTTCATCTCCTGCACGGCGATTATGTCAAGCTCATGCTCGGTAAAACAGTCGGCTTAACTGGTATTGCCGGCGTCTCGCTGAAAGGCCACGCACGTTAAGCGTGGCGACTCGTAGGGCAGACTCTAGTCTAACAGCCATTAAAAATAAAAGGGACGGACTGTATGGCGCTTACCTCGAGTCGGGCGGTCCTCTCCTCTGACTCGTCACACACCTTCGAAGACATTCGCGCCACCACCGAAACCGTCACCTTTCCTACGCTGTCATGGGGGTGACTTGGCACCCCTGACTACACCTCCAGCAACGTTCGGGACGGCGCCGGGCCATCTCAACCTTGTAGGTTTCGTCTTGGCAGGCGGCTCCTCCTTATTTATTTATTTATTTATTTATAATTACCCTCAAGGCCCTAAGGGGCATTATAGAGGGGGAGTGGTTAGTTAGTGCAGTTCTAAATTTCGCGTTATCGGTGATGGTGACGATGTCATCGGCAAGGCCATTCCAGTTCACAATAGCTTCTGGTATGAGCGAATGTTGATGGGCTGCTGAAGTGGTCTTGGGACGGGCGATCTTGCATGAATGATCCACTCTTGCAGAAATATAGCTGGGCGGGCTTAGGAGAGACTGTGGTAATGGTTCAGAGTAGTAAATATTATGAATAAGGCAAAGACGGGAAATTCTGTGAGGAACGGAAAGGTCAGGAAGAGTTAATTGAGATTTCATTGCAGTGACACTAGAAAAGCGAGAGTAATCAGAAAGAATAAATCGAGCAGCACCTTTTTGAACAGATTCGATTGCGTTAGTTAGGAAAGCCTGATGGGGGTGCCAGATAGCTGAAGCATACTCTAGTTTAGGGCGAACAAGCGTGACGTAAAGAAGACGTTTGAGGTTAGAAGGAGCAGACTTGAAATTGCGACGGATACAGCCAAGTGAACGGTTTGCAGAGGATATTGTCTTGTCTACATGAAGAATCCAGGACATATTAGTTGTTAGATGGACGCCAAGATACTTGTACTGTGCAGCAGTCTGAAGGGTAATGCCGTTGAGTGTTAAAGAGTTTAAGGGCTGGGAAGAGAAACGTGTGAAGCAGAGGTGCATGCATTTGTTACTATTGAGAGACATTTGCCATGTGCGGCACCATTCAGCAATTTTGTTAATGTCGTTCTGGAGTGCAGTATGGTAGTATGGGTCTTTTATTAGTCTATAAACAACACAGTCATCAGCGAAAAGACGAACAGAGGACGTGAGGTGAAGAGGGAGTTCATTAATGCAGATTAAAAAGAGTAAGGGGTCAAGCACAGTTCCCTGTGGAACACCGGAAGAAACGGGCGAGAAAGAGGAGGACGTGCTGTTAGCGAAAACGAATTGAGAGCGTTGAGTAAGGAATGATTCAATCCATTGAAGAACAGGAGGGTCCACTTTTAGCGAAATATGTTTAAAGAGAAGGCAGTTGTGTGGAACTTTATCAAAAGCTCTGGCGAAATCAAGAAAAACAGCGTTAGTTTAACAACCAGTGTCAAGATTTTTAAACAGGTCATTAGTGAGAAAAAGTAGCTGGGTCTCACAAGACAGGTGTTTCCGGAAGCCATGCTGCGCGTTGGTGAAGAAGTTGCAGGAATCCAGGAAGTTAATCAGGTGCTTGTAGATGACGTGCTCGAGGATCTTGCAGGAGATACAGGTGAGTGATATTGGCCGATAATTTAGTGCAGATGTTTTATTGCCGGACTTGTGGACCGAAATGACCTTACCAATTTTCTAGTCGGAAGGTAACACACGTGTATCAAGGGACTGCTGAAATATCTTTGTGAGGTAAAGGCCGGATGCAAATTTAGTGCTACTTAGAACCTTCGCATTAATACCGTCTATGCCACATGATGAAGACATTCTGAGAGATTCTATCATGCTGATTACACATTGAAAATCTATAATAACAGGATCCATTGGAAAATATTTTTTTTGTAACAGGAGGAATTTCAGTAATGGGTGTAGAAACGGTGAAAGCATCAGAAAATACCCTGTTTAGAATATTTGCACATTCACTATTCAATATGTTATCACCAGAGCTATTCACTAGATTGATTTCTAAGTGTAATTTTTCATTAACAAAGCTCCAAAATTTTTTTAGGGTTGTTTAGTAACACATTAGGTAGAGTGCGCTGAAAGAATGTGCGCTTACACTCCCTCAACATACTTTTATATTCAGAAGAGCAAGTGGCA
Organism: Ixodes scapularis; assembly: GCF_016920785.2. Classification (NCBI taxonomy): domain Eukaryota; kingdom Metazoa; phylum Arthropoda; class Arachnida; order Ixodida; family Ixodidae; genus Ixodes; species Ixodes scapularis. The sequence goes on from NW_024609868.1 coordinate 114,301,345, forward strand.
TGCTTAGACCAAGCTTCTGGTGTATTTGCTTTTTTAGCGGTCCTGAAAAATGTTTTCTTCTTGTTAGATACACGACGAAGGGAATTATTGTACCATGGTTTAGACGCGGTAGTTCGAATTGTTGCGCACGGTATGTATTTTTCAATAAGTTCAAACAATTTGATCGCTGCCTCTGGGTCAGCGCCGTTGTCGTCCCGAGTCCGCTTTGCGGCGAGCTCCGGTGTCATGGCCGTCTCCATGGGCACGTCACCTGGTTGTTCAGAGGAGGCGTCGCCGCATGTGCCGGCTGCCTTGACTCCAGGCCTCGACGCCTCAACGGATTAAACGTCCGGAGACTCGGCCTTGCTCGTCGTCCCAGCACCAGGTGCCACGTTGACCGCGGACGTGGCCGCACCGCGCTCGGGCGACGCCGCCGCTCTCTGCGATAATGCCGCCCCGCTGACCGGACCCGCGACGGCCTCCTCGGCGTCGGCCTCGTCCATGAGAAGCTCGGATTTCTCCTCGCCTCCCATGGGGCCCACGACCGCCGCGAAGGTCCTTACGCACTGCGTGCCTTCGTGGAAGAACCGTCGGCAGATGTTGCACTTGGGGACGCGGCACTCCTTGCAGATGTGCCCCGTACGCTGACACCGCAGGCAGAGCGGCGCCCTGCCCGGCACGACAACGAGGGAGAGCTCACTGGCGACGCGCAGCTAGTGCGGGATGTCGTCGGGAGTCAGGCCCCCCTTCAGGCGCAGCACCGCCGTCCGTGTCATGGTGTTGACGCTGTGGCAGCCGTCAATGTGCCACCGCTCACTGGAAACGTCCATGACCTTGCCATTAGGCGCCAAGGCTGCCCTCACGTCGTCGTCGCCGACGTTAAAAAGCAGCCAATGGAGCTTGAGGCGCACGTCCCTCTTGCCCGGGTCGACGACAATGCACCGCCGCCCCTTGACGACGAGCTCCGACTCCACCAGTAGCTTCTTGGACCCCTCGGTAGTCTTGAAGGTGACGGCCCATGCATGATTCATTTGGTACGCCCCGAGGGCGACAACCTCGGGAAGTAGTCCTAAGCGAGCCAGCGCGTCACGAAAATCTTCGGCGCGGTACGGACGTCCCTTAACATCGCCATGTAAAAAGACCGTATAGTTACCACGAGTGACCCGGTGGGCAGCGAAGGCAGGATGATAGCATATTCCTTATCTTCAACGTTGCTGATACCGCGGCCCGCATGGGCCACCGAAACCACTCCGTCGGACCTAGATATTCCGTGTCCGATCGCTTCGGCTGCCGGAAGTGGAATCCTCCACTAGAACACGCCGGAATGGAGAGAGCTGAAAACTATGTGCTTTTTCTCTGGCGATATTCCAAGTGCGAGGGGATTTAAAAAAAAGAAAGGTCTCACCGGAGATTTGAAGTCGGATCGCTGGATTCAGAGTCCAGATTGCTAACCATTACACAATGAGACGCCAATCCTTCCGACGCCGGGAATCGAACCCGGGCCTCCTGGGTGAGAGCCAGGTATCCTAGCCACTAGACCCCGCCGGAACGGAGAGCGCTGAAAAGTATGTGCTTTTTCTATGGCGATCCTCTAAGTGCGAGGGGATGTAAAAAAGGAAAGGTCTCACCGAGATTTGAACTGGGATCGCTGGATTCAGAGTGCTAACCATTACACTATGAGACCCAATCCTTCCGACGCCGGGAATCGAACCCGGGCCTCCTGGGTGAGAGTCAGGTATCCTAGCCACTAGACCACGCCTTTTTTACATTTTATTTAAAACACCCATTATCTACAGGGTTAAAAGCCTCACGGCACTGTCCGCTTGTTTGACCGTTTGACTCACATTGAAGGGCAGCGTAGGAAATTTGCAGCATTCAACCTCACACAGTACAGCTCCTTACGAATATTAGTGCACCCTTACGGGCCACTCTGACATTTTCTACTGTACTCGCAATAAAGAGCAACCTTCTAGCGCCTTTCCACGCTTTCCACGTTGTCCAGCATTCAAGCCTGATTGTTGCGTTACCTCTATAATCGAGTCAACATACATAAAACCCTCGACAAACTGGCGCCAAGCTGGCTTTGCCCCTTCCGCTACAAACAAGTGATCATTCCGCGAGTTCCATAAGGCACGCAATCCAAGAAGAGCGAGAACTTCCCAGGCTCTGCTTTTCAGACCTGAGCCGAACTCCAAGTATTTGACCTTTTTCCAGTCCATGTAGAGATCTGTCCGCAACACCGCACGAAGCTCGGCCCAAAACAGCTCGGCATTCGTACAATACAAGAATAGGTGCTCCAGTGTTTCTGGAACCGGACAAAGTGCACAATTTTTAGACCAAGGTTCAAAAAACCCTGTTTTCACTAACCAAGTCTTCACAGGGAGTACCTCCCTATGCAGTTCTTTGACCCCATTTTAACTGGATAGCGCCGAAGACGCTGGAAAACATCAGACTTACACACACCTTCTGCACTAATGCGATACAATGGAGGCGGCGTCATTGATTCTAGCGTATTCCAGTACAATGTTTTCCTTTTAACCTTATCGAGACACTCCCTTGAAAACCTCGCTTCGAAAAACTGTATAGCATCCGCTATTTCTTTGTAAAATTTAAGCACGCGTGAACGGGCGACTCCTGTTGCACCATCAAGCCAGAGACTCAAGCATGCTCCTCCAAGTTCTCTGAATGACGACAAAATGAAAGCACTTTTATAGTCCCTAAAGAACAAGAAGCGGTTCACCCGAAGCTTCAGCTCAACAATTACTAATCCAAGCCCGCCCTTCTTCTGACTTAAGAACAGGTTATTTCGTCGCATACGCTCAAAATTTGACTCCCAGACAAAGGTTGCAAACAATCGATGCACTTTTGCAATATCAAGAGATACGCACGGCACCACTTGTGCCGTATACTATGCAGTCGGAAAAAAAACAGAGTTACAAATATGTGCCCGATGCGTGAACGAAATATATCTGCCGTGACAGTCTGCCGCTTTGAATCTCAGGCGATTTAAGTCCACTCCGCCTCGGCCCGTACTCAGCTGTTCGACATTTAAACAAACTCCCAAATAACTAGACACCTTGGACGTCCACGGGATGCCAAGAAAGCGCTCTGGCTTCGTGTCCCAGCCACCTAGCCAGGCTCCAGCCGACTTTTCCGGGTTCATTTGCGCGCCGGAAACGGTGCAGAAGTTCCTAATATGCTGCACCACAGCCTTTAGCTGAGTTGCCGACGAACACACCACTGCCACATCGTCGGCGTATGCCAGGAGTTTAAGTGAGCCTGAGGACAGCACCAAACCACTGAAGCTCGCATCGCGAACAATCGCTCTGCAGAGTGGCTCCAGGTACAGTGCGAACAAGATTGGTGAGAGTGGACAGCCCTGCCTCACTGATCTGCTCACAGAAATGGGAGCGGTCTTGTTCCCGTTCACAATTAGACGCGTAGAGATTCCGCAGTAGCACAATTTCACATATCACAGCAAGCGCGCACCAGTCCCGCACGACTCCAGAAGAGAAAAAAAGAAAAGAATGACACACTCTGTCAAAGGGCTTGCTCAGGTCAACCCGCAGCACTGCCAGCGGACACTGTAGCACCTCCGCCGTTTCGCACACTACCTGCATTGCATACACGTTCGTTGCAATCGTTCTTCCTTTGATGCCATAGGTCTGGTGGTCTCCAATGACGCTGCCAAGGCCTGACTCCAGCCGCTTCGCGAGAATCTTGGCCAGGATCTTGTAATCGCACGTTAACAGACTGATCGGTCGAAAGTGACCAACTCCAAGGGGTCCTGCGACGTTCTATTTTGGAATTAGCACGGTGACCGCTTGACGCATCGAAGGCGGGACCAGTCCCCGGCGCAGGATGTCGGCGAACACGCCCCGAAGAATCGGGGCCAGTTTCCCAGCGAAGGTGTTGTAAAAGAAGCTCTCAAGGCCGTCAACACCAGGTGATTTGCGAGGGGCCAACTTCTTGATGGCCCTCTCCACTTCGGCTGCCGTGATTTCTTGGTTGATTTTCTTTCTTATAGATTCTGAAGCCTTTGGCGGCGATCGTTTGTATATTTCAGATGTTTGGTCGTTTCCCTCCGTTGTAAACAGAGTGGTGTAAGCATTCACAAAGGCAGCCTCGATATCCTCTTGCCGCGTAACTGTGTCCTGGCCGACTTGTAGCTTGGTGATCTGCTTAGAATGGATGCTTGGGCGAGTTGGATATACATGTTGCTAGAGAAGCGCTAAAGTAGACTCACTCACCCTCACATCCACACTCACACTCACACCAAAAAAACGGTCACTCACGTCGCGCTGACTTTCAACTAAAATTGTATTTTCGTCTTCTTTCGTTTTTCTTTTGCCCATGTTAAATTTGTCACCTCACTTCTTTCTCTTCTGTGTTAGTAGTCCATCCAAAACGCTTACGGAAAAAATAATTGTTATATCTAGATTCTCAAAGGTAATGTGCGATAGACATTGCTAATGGTTTTGTACAGAAGAGAAAGAAGTGAGGTGACAAATTTAACACGCTTAAAAGAAAAATGAAAGAAGACGAAAATTCAATTTGAGTTGAAAGTCAGCGCGACGTGAGTGACCGTTTTTCTGGTGTGAGTGTGAGTGTGAGTGCGAGGGTGAGTGAGTCTACTTTAGCGCTTCTCCTGCAACTTGGTGATCTGGTTACGACTTGCGTGCTGTCTTTCTGGCGTCTTGAATATCTTACGGGGCTCTTCGTCCCTTTCCAAGGTGAGGGTTCTACTTCGAATCAAGGCACCTTTATAGTCGTGTTCGAGGAGCTCAAGAGTTCGGCCTTTGCACTCTCTAATGTCGCTCGTGAACACTCCAGGCGTTTTGTTTTCCTCAGCTATAAGAGTGCGTAGACTCTGTGTCAAGGAACACTTCACCGCCTTTTTTCGGGCGGCTTTCTCTTGGCTGAACCTAAAGGCTGCCAGTTTGATATCTTGTTTCAACTCCTCCCAGATCACTGCGTCCACAACCTTCCCGTCGCTTTTCTCCCCGATTATGTTCTTAATTTCTTCTAAAAGGCTTTCATTATATTTCCATCTACTCCACCATGACGACTTGCTTGTCTGGGGAGCCACCTTCCCAACAGCAACCGTTACAAGGGCGTGGTCGGAGAAAGCCAGCGGGAGAACCTCGTATGCCGAGCTGGTTGCCGCAAGTTCACTTGCAACGTAAATTCTGTCCAGCCTTGCATGGCATGTACCCTGCCAGTGGGTGTACTAAGCATGGGCCCGCAGCTAATTCATTTGCATCTTGCAAATCGAAGTCCCGTAATATTTTGCGAAGTTCCACGCGGCTGCTATCCGACCGCAAAGCCTTCGAGCTGTCAGCGACATGCAATACGCCATTAAAATCGCCAGCCAGTACAATTTTGCACGATGTGTCAACGTATTGCCGGAGAGTAGAGAAAAACTGCTTTCTCTCCGGTATCTCGTTTGGGGCATAGACCGAATCAAGCTTGTGTAGCGCTCCCTGGTACAGAACGTCCACCGCACAGACCCGACCGTTAAAGTCATTTTCCCATTCAGGGCAAATCGTGATGCCTCTGGATTTGTTTATCAATATAGCCGCCCCGCCACTCTGTGCGTTCGCCTTGGATATAAAGCAGTCATAATGCTCTCTCACAAAATGAGCCATATCTTTAACCTGCTTATCAGTACTAAGTTTGGTTTCTTGCAGAAAATCAACGTCTATTTTTTTTTGCAAAAGCAAGTTAAGGACCGAATGTTTCCGCTGTTTGGCGATCAGGCTTACACTGTTAAGGGTGGCAAGCTTTAGACGTCCCAGCGTGTGTGTTGTGGGAAATTAAGCACCCGCTGCCGGCAGTCGCGGACAATGGCTGCAAGTTGCGCGTCTGCCAGAAAAGGACCGGTACCGAAGAGCGAAAGCCAAGGGGATGCAGCCAGCCGGCGCTCTTCCGTAGGTATTCGCGGCTTGGATTTGAATCGCTCTCTCCGTGCTATCGCCATGCGCCACTTCAGCTCTGTTCGCACTGCGGCGGAAGCCTCTGCAGAGCGAACGTCCGGTGTTTGCTTGAAAACGGCATCCTCAGATTCAATCATCTCCGACTTGCCGTCGGTTACAGTGCCTGCGTTGCCCGGGTCCGTGTCTCCTTGAGGCTCGCTGTTGAGTGGTCTGGTCTGGTGGATGCTGCACGGTACCTTGAGCGGGGGCTCCACCATCGTGCGGCTTGGGTCACCCTTCTTCGGTGCATTCTTCTCTGTTACTTCTTTGGACGGCGTCGAAACCACCGCAGCGGACCCTCCCGGCGTGGTGCTCGCCGCGGCTGCCTCAGCCTCTTCTTCGTCCATCGCTTGGTCGTCGAAGTCCCCGCTACGGCCACTTCTGTCACCGCTGCGTAAGTGCGGGCGCAGTTCTCTTTCTCGTGTCCGACGCGGTTGCACTCGGGGCAAGCGAGGAACACGACAGTCCCTGCGGATATGACCCGTCCTCTTGCAACGAAGGCATTGGGGGCCCTACCGGGAACCAACACGAGCCCATTACCTCCCTGCACACGCAGCTGGTGCGAAAGAGTGTCCTTGGTAATGCCATTCTTGAGTGTCATCTTCACGAACCGGGTTGTGGATTGGACGCCCGCAAAGGCATCCGTTTTCCACGTATCGCTGGTAACCTCGCTCACCTTGCCGTACGGCTCGAGCGCTCGTCGAACCAAGTCGTCGTTCACGTGAAAGGGTAGCCAGTGAAGCTTTAGGCGTACCTCACCGTCGTTGGGATCTACGACGAGGCACTTCTTGCCCTTCACTTGCAGCTCCCGGGCTTCAAGCAACTTCCGCGAGACGTCCGGCGACTGGAACGCGAAGAGCCAGACATGATTAATCTGGTACGCCCCTCCCGCTTTTAGGGCAGGAAGGGCGCCCAAGCGTTGCAGTTCGCCCTTGAAATCTTCCATCTTATACGGGCGTCCCGTAATGTCGGCGTGAAGAATCACCGAGTTCAAAAACATATCTTCTGATGGCAGGGGGGGGGGGGGCAGTACTACTCGATAAGGATCCGGGGATGATTCAGCCGATTTACCACGGCCGGCGACGGCCGGCGACGGCCGCTATCGCCGCTCCTTGGGAGCTCATGACCCTGCGACCGCTCGATACGAGTGCCGGAAACAGAGTGAGCCATTAGACCACGCCGGAACGGAGAGTGCTAAAAAATATGTGCTTTTTCTCTGGCGGTACTCCAACTGCGAGGGGATTTAAAGAGAAAGGTGTCACCGAGATTTAAACTCGGATCGCTGGATTCAGAGTCCAGGGTGCTAACCATTACACGATGAGACCCAATCCTTCCGACGCCGGGAATCAAACCCGGGCCTCCTGGGTGAGAGCCAGGTATCCTAGCCACTAGACCACGCCGGAACGGAGAGCGCTGAAAAGTATGTGCTTTTTCTATGGCAATACTCCAACTACAACGGAATCTCACAAAGCATCAAGAAGATTCTCAAAGTCTACATAGGGTACTTGTGACAGACTGTGGATGAATTCAATTCAATTCAAGTCAATTCATTTTTACTTGTTTCTAGGGGTACACTGCTTGAAATGGCCCTTGACGCAAAAGGCGATAGTGAGGCTTAACAAGGCACCAATGTACAACAAGGGGGGGGAAGGGTGAAAAACGTGCATCAGCAAAGAGAAGAGGGGGGGTGGGAGGGGAACTTCGGATATATGTGCAGTAGGAAAAGCTTACTTTGTTCCTTAAGGAAACGCGCTCGCTCAAAACAAGAAATATATCACATTGTACACACGAAATAAATATACCCATAGAACACAGACAGCCATATTCATCGTCACTAACATCGCTAAATGCATCGCGGTAAATTACTAAATAATATAAATATACAAGTTGGAAAATAGCACCCATGATAAAATCACAAAAAAGTGGAGGTAAAACATGAAAACAAAATATAGGAAAGTGTCATTAAATAAATGAACGTATCTCCCATAGACAATGAATGAAAAATATGACACTAAGTTGTAAAAATTGTGCCAATTATAAAATCCACAAAAAAATGAAGCCAAGATAGAAACAAACGAAAATAGAAACAACAACAAAAAAAAAACTGACAAACGTGATGCGATAAAACAGCGCAAATAGGTACAAAAGGAAGAGACAACCCGGACGGGACTGGCACGAATTAATAAAAATGAGACTCTCTGTAATGCCGAACTAGAGCGCAGCTCTTGAGGAGGAGGAAGGGAGGGTACGGGGGGGTTATGCTCCTCCTTCCCTTCTCCTCCCCTCCTCCTCTCATGCTCCCCTTCCATTTAGCGGGAAATTTTTGCTACATTTCCCACTAAATTCAGCGGAAATTAACGGGGAAATCTTTCCGCTAAAATTGAGCGGGGAATTTTTTCCACTAAATTTAGTGGGGGAATTTTTCCACTAAATATAGTGGGGAAATATTTTCGCTAAACTTAACGGGGAAATTTTCCCCCGCTAAATGTAGAGGGAAAATTTTTCGGCTAACTTTTACGGGGAAGTTTTTTTGTTAAATTTGGCAGAAAATGTTTTGCTAAATTTAGCGGAAAATTGTTTTCTGGTAAATTTAGGAGGACAGTTTTCCGCTAACTTTAGCGGAGAATTTTTTCCGTTAAATTTAGCGGAAAATTTCTTCCTTTCTCTCCTCTTCCTCCTTCCTCGTGATCCTCGTGCGTCACTTGTGACCCTAGCGACGTTACACATGACGTCACGCGTGACGTCATTAAGGGAAATGCCCCATAATGCAATGCGCGGTTACGCCGGCGGCGATGGCGACGCCGCTCAAGCCGGAAACAGGCGCCTAAGAGCTGCGCTCTAAAAGCAAGGATTGAGCATATAATGTTTCGAAATCATAGACAAAAATAGCATCATTTTACACAAATTGTCTCCTCAAGAAAATTAAGTCGCCGAAAATGGCAACATTAAAAAATGAAAGACGTTTACAAATCTTGCGACATTAGAGCGCAGCTTTCGAGGAGGAGGAGGGGAAGGTGCGGAGGGAAGGGTATGACCCTCCTCTTTCTCCGTACCTTCCCCTCGTCCTCTCCTCCTTCTCCACCTCCTCCTCCACCCCTCCTTGTCTTCTCCGCCTTTCCTCCTCCTCCTGCCCTTCTCCTCTTCTCCCCTCATTATTTCCTCATCCTCCCCTACTCCTTTCCTCCTCCTCCTTCGTACCCTCTCCTCTTCCTCCTGCGTAACCTCCCATCCTCCTCTTCCGTACCCTCCACTCCTGTTCCTCCATACCCTCCCCTCCTCCCACAGTTTCCCCCCTAAATTTTGCTGGAAGATTGACGCCTCGTGACCTCTACACCCCCAATTCAGTTTCCCCGCTAAATTTACCGGGAAAATGACTTCACATGACTTCCTGTCACGTCACAATTGAACAAATTCAGTTTCTCCGCTAGATTTATCAAAAAACGTGACGCTTCATGATCTCAACACAAGTTCAATTTTCCGCTAAATTTAGCGGGGAAACTGAATTAGTGTTGAGGTCATGTGTCGTGCCGTCAGTTTTACCGCTAAATCTAGCGGAGAAACTGAACGCGCAGAGTTGCATTATGGGAGGTCACAGACCTGCACATGAATTCAGTTTCTTCGCAAAATTTAGCGGTTAATTGAGTTGGTGCAAAGGTTTGTAACGTCCCATAATGCAACGCGTGCGGTTACGCCAACGGCGACGCCGACGCCGTTTTACGCGGAAACAGGCGCCCCTAGGGCGCTCTAAACGTATAAACGTGATAGTACACAAAAAATATGTACACGAGATAATGTTTAGAGGCGTGAAAGAATTACGAAAAGCCCACCTATATTATCTGTAACTAGTGGGACATTAGAAAGGAACGTATGTCTTTCTTAAATGTATTTTCGTTCCAGTAATTATGAAATCAGAAGCAAACGGCTTTTAGGATTTGGGGCACCTGAAATTTTACCTTTTGTTTACCGTAGTTAGTTCTTATGAATAAAATTCTATATGCTCTAGTTGCCCTTAATCTATATCTAGATTTCGTGGTTTTCGGTTTTTATTTTTTCAAAATTCGGTGTACTTTTTTCGGTGTTTATATTAAGAAACTATTTTAGAGTTTTTTGGTGTATATTTATGCACAAAAGTTTACCGTTTTCTTTCGGTGAATATGAAAGAAACACCATCGGACACCGGATCGGATGAACCTTGTAACTCTGATATTTGTGATCCCTCAAGAAATAACAACACAGACACATAAAAAAAAAGAAAAAAAGCACAAGACCACTGTCTCGGGCCAACATCACCTAGATCTGAAGCCGCAGCGCTTCCCCCTCTCCCTTCAAGGAGCGTCGGCGTGAGAGGGCTGAACTGGTAGTGCACTTCTCCGCAAGGCTCCCCTTGACAGTTGGCTTTTTTGCAATACACGTTCTCTTTTACTTTCCTTCTCCCTCTATGCTTGACGCGTGGGAAAAAAAATAGAGTAAAAAAAAAAAGCCACAGCATCGCGTTTTTTTTTGTTTTTTTTCTTTTACTCTTTAACGGTCGTTTGTCGCGTTCCTTTCTTCAACGGCTTTTTTAGCTACACCTGCGGGTTGGCTCACGTATTTATTTATTTAAAGAATACTGCGGCTCACATCTGTGAGCCATAGCAGGGGTGGTTACATAATGGCATGATGTGATGTACAGTGGTAATCACACTTGTCTATAACGCGCGAGCGTGCGGCTTTCTGCGGGGAGCGCTAGACTGGTGGAATTCGCGGAAACTAAGCTAGTCACGTGGCACAACATGGAACGGCCCGCTCGAGGGGTGTCCTGCCCACTCTCTCAGCTTGATAAGCGATAAAAGTAAAATGCTTTATGATATATTTTTGTTTTTTGATGACGACATCGTTGGTACGCCTTCATGCTTTAGTCTGTTTATTGTTCGAGCAATGTCGTTTGTAAAAAGCGTGCGAGCAGTCTTCAGCGTCAGCCGTGGGCTGATAGAGTGGGCAGGACACCCCTCGAGCGGGCCGTTTCATGTTGCGCCACGTGACTAGCTTAGTTTCCGCAAAGGCCACCAGTCTAGCGCTCCCCGGAGAAAGCCGCACGCTCGCGCGTTATAGACTAGTGTGATTACCACTGTACTTATGAGCACTTTCTCGTGGCGGAAGCGATTGCTTCAACAAAAATATCAAGTGATGGGAGGGTGACTATTTCATTCGTCAAAGAATTCCATTCACTGATTGCCCGAGGAAAAAAAGAATATTTGAAGACATCGTGCTTAAGAGGATATTGTTTAATGGCCCTAGTATGGTTCAGTCTAGCTGATCCGCTTGATGAAAATTGTATGTATCGATCACTACTGACATTAAAGATTCCATTAATAAAAGAATATAAATTTCGCAGTCTGTCTATTTTAGCTCTAACCTCCAATGGCGGGATGTTAGCTTGCTCTAGTAAGCTCGAGACAGACACACTATATCTGAACTTATTAAATATAAACCTTCCAGCCAGTCTTTGTACGCTTTCAAGTTTACTAATTCCTTCTGCGGTGTGCGGATACCATACTGTGTGCGCGTACTCTAGAATAGGTCGTACAATTGATTGGTAAGCAGTCTTCTTTGTTTCGTTGTCCGCAAATTTTAAGGTGCGTCTTAGTGTGTATAATTTTGCCCTGGCCTTATTCGTTATGTCATCGATATGCTGGTTCCAAAGAAGTTTACTGGTTATTGTCACTCCAAGATACTTATAGTGGTCAACAAATTTAATGGGAATCGCATCTATTGAATAGCAATATTTCAAGGGATTCTTTTTCCAAGTAATTGTCATTGCAACGGTTTTATCGTTGTTTATTTTCATTTGCCATTTATCTGACCATTCCTTAATTTTTAATAAAGCCTCATTAAGTGCTACCTGATCTTGAGGTGATTTTATTTCAGAGTAAATGACACAATCATCGCGAATAATTTAACCGGAACTTGAACATCCTTAACGATGTCATTGATATAAATTAAAAATAAAAGTGGCCCCAGCACGGAACCCTGTGGTACCCCTGATGTTACTGGCTGAAGTGAAGAAGTCCCATCCTCAAGACATACATATTGCGATCTATTGGAGAGATAAGAGGTCATCCAATGATGCTGGAGGAATCAACTAGGAATCAACGTATCAATGAGGCTGGAGGAATCAACCAGAAGAACTCTAGAAGCGAGTAGGTTTTTGGACGCCGAGGGTCGGAAGTTCAACTCTCGAGTGAGATCGAGCACATTTTGGAATACAACACAACCGTGGCCTCGTGTGTGAACGTTGCTTTTCGATTGTCGGTGCTGTCATTCCGTAGAAATGTTTATCCGCGCTTGGACGGAAAACCGGATGTGAAAGTGTCCATATTTGAGTTTCTGCAAGGATGACTACGAAAGCGCGGACTATACAGAGAAGATTGCGAGACGGAATGTCCAACGAACCTGAATGTCCAACGAGACGGAAGATCCAATAATGGATATTCAGGCACGTTGGACATTCAGGCTCGTTGGACATTCCGTCTCGGTTGGATCTTTCGTCTCGATGGACATTCAGGTTCGTTGGACATTCTGTCTTGGCTGGGTCTTTCGTCTCGATGGACATTCAGGCACGTTGGACATTCCGTCTCGCCTGTCACGTGCTAGAATAATTTTCCTTTTTAAATGTACAAACTTGTGTGTATGTTTAGTCCGCGTTCCTGCAGGCATTGCTGTAGTTTCATCATATTAAAATGTCGTGCCACAAAAGCCGACGTTGACGGACCGACAAAGAAACAGAGCAGACACAAATATAATTTCATCTATAGGAAGGCTTGATGGTTAGTTAGCTGAGTGCCGATGCGCAGCTATGTACCAATCGGTTAAAGGTTTCGATTGTACATCGCCAAACGCTCCTTTGATATTAACAGTTCAAATGTTTGTAATGTTCCGATGACATAGGTCAGCCAATTTGAAATATATAATAGGGATGCAATGTCCGGGTGTTCTAGTGCATCGCAATTGGGGGACGTCTATGGAAGCCGCGCTTCAGATTTCAGGAATTTCTAGTCCAGTCCTCATCCCTGGCCATTTCGATTTATATATAGATTAGCTACATACGGAGACCCGCATTGTAAACACATGACCGCCCGCCAGCGCCACTGACTATGCGCAGAGTCATTATTTAATTTTTTAAATGGAGCTTTGGGAACTGTGGGTGCGAGGCATCAAGAGTTTGCACCAAGCGTAATTATATAGATATATTTAAAAAAAAATAAGATCTACATCTAACGCGTCTATAAATGCATGGAGGTGGGGGGGGGGGGGGGGGGGGGTGTGACCCGACAATTCCTGAGTAAACGCAGAACAACTGTGTGAATTTGACAAATTTTTATTTTTGTTCGTTTATCTCTGGAACAGACAACTACTCACTTTACATTGTAGTCGTCAGTAGTTTACATGCGCATGCATTTCCTGCCAATAGGTTTTTATGTCAGTGAGTAGAGCGATAATACTAGTATCACGCAGTACGCAACTTTTTTTTTTTTTGCATGTGACATGCATAGTGGTCTTCAGAAGCCCATGTAATTTAACTGGCTTCTGGAAGCATTCCAAAGCTTGCCATTCTGTCGAGGTAATTCATGACGCCTGAGCTTGACTGCTGATAGAGGACGCGAGCGCATCTATCTCGTCGTGCAGCAGAAGTTTCACACCCGGATGTACTAATAGCCTACGTCATGTGTGAATATAAGAATAAATCGTTCCACGTGGCTTTCTGTTCTTGTAGGGGAAGCGCATTGCAGCACGAATCATGTGACTTCGTCGAAATTTCATTGGTCTCTGGACAACTAGAAGAAGGACAATTCGTCGAATAGGGCAATTCGCCCTAGGCCGATTCGCAGAATGAAGAGTGGGGCGAAAGTGCCCGTTTGCCGAACTGTCGAAAAGAGTTGATTAGGGTTGGATCTGTAAATTGCCGGTGACAGTGGGGATCAACAATGAGACCTTCTTTCCAAAAAAGAGAGGATGGCAAATGCAGCTCTCAGAATTGGCAAGGGTCCGATAGTGAATCGTAACCGGGTTATTCAAAATGATAAAAGTCGGGTTCTTCGGGAATATGTTCACTCACAACTCTAGCATTATGGAATTTGGGAAGTCCGCGCGAGGGGCTGACTTCCTGATACCGTGGTCATATGTGCACTTCTAATCTGCCCATATGAATGAATCATGGTCGCACTGTCGCAGCGGCTCTGTGACAGAGTTAGAACCGGTTGAAATCAGATCACAGCCTTCGTATGCTACCTGGCCGCGTATCGGTGCGATTGCTGCATGCCACGTGACCAGAAAAGGCAGAAACGACGAAAGCCAATCCTAAAAGGTATTGAATTCATTATTAATATTGCCTACTTGTTGCTTAATACATGAATCACTGCGACAGCAATCGCTTTGGTGGCCGAAGCATGCGAAACTAATCGTCGCGATAAGCGTCAATGTGCCGAATCCTCCGGACAATCACCGGACAAAAGCTCACCACTTGAGGACATTACCTGCACAAAGGCTTTATAAAAGGAACGTTGTATTTTATCACTGATTTTGATAGGAGAATCGAATTTTTGTTTCTGGGGACCGAGAAGTCCAATTAGATAGAAATGTCTAAAACTTTCACGTTCGTTTTGTAAAAAAAAAAAAAAAAAAGAAAACAAAAACTACAATTTAGTGTAGTTACACATACTACACAGACTTCACATAACAATAAGGATAATACTAAAAATTCAATCAGGCGTTTTTCTCCCATGCGAGGGACATCATCTTTCCGGGACTAGGGACCCGAATAAGAAAAATACAGCAACTCGTACAATACGGAAAGACTGTGGCTGAGGATAAGCACGATTAACGATTCTAAGAACTCTCGTGGGTCCCACATTTGTTTCCGCTCCAGAGGAACGACAATTCTAAACTCAAACGCGTGACAGATTGTCTATGGTCAACGAGTTCGGTCTTTTATCTTGTATCATGTGTAACCTTTTAAATGTAATTTTTTTTTTTTTTTAATTTAGAAAACATCTTTAAGTTTCGATATATAAAACGAACAATAAATACATTGTTTTTGGGGTTTTATGAAGTCTACAAAATACACGAGCGTAGTTTTTATTTCATTTTGGGGACTTCACAGAGGCAACGTCAGTGGGACAAGCTTAGCGGCACACAAAAACAGCCGCGCATCAAAAATCACTGTACTGAAAAGCCCGGTGCCGAAGCGACCACATACCGAAATGATCGCGTACCGATATCTCCGCACCGAAATGTCCGGTTAACCATTTCATCGAACGCATTTTTCACCGCCCCGCCCCGATGCTGCTGCGCCAAAAAACCTCAAAACCAACCAACCAACCGCCGTAACTATCAGTTCTCCTGCAATTCAACAAAGAAATGTCTTCTAAATTATTTGCAAGGTTCATTCTATATCCTTTGAATATTCAGACTCGTTGGACATTCAGGCTTGTTGGACATTCCGTCTCGGTTGGATCTTTCGTCTCGTTTGACATTGACGCACGTTGGACATTCCGTCTCGATTGGACCTTTTGTCTCGTTGGACATTCAGGCACGTTGGACATTCAGGCCATAAGCGACAGCGAATTGATGGGAAGATCTCGCTCATTGACGGCACGGCAGGGTGAGAACTTTTCATTTTCGTGGTCGTGGTTTCGTTTCTTATTTCTACTTTTCCCTGAATGCGTACTTGGGAGTGGTTTGGTTGTGGCCTGGAAGCAACGTATTAAAATGCTGGCGCTACGTGTATATAGGAGCAGAACTAAATAAAAATGACTTGATTTATGAGTTCAGGTTGGAATGTTTTCGGAATGTATGCAAGTGATAGGTTATTGCGGTTGCAACCAGCAGATCAATTAAAAAGAACAACAACTGAAGTACACTGTGTCGTTTCTGCGTATCCTCATCGGAGCGCAGAAATGATCCGCTACAACTAACTAGTAGGGTCTATACTTTAGTGGGTGTTTAAGCTGTAGTTTGAAGTGCACGCAAGCCGGAATATGGTTCATTGACCAGTTTACTACTTATCCATACACCAGAGCCATATACTAACAATTAAGCTGGAGCTCCTTAGGCTCCCCAAGGAATCTCACCACACACCAGGAAGCTCTATGGAGCATATTATTATTATTATTTATTATTATTCTTATTTTCTATACCTGGTTTTATGTGATCGTGCAATAAGTATTATTATTATTATTATTATTATTATTATTATTATTATTATTATTATTATTATAGCGCATTCGGCACATCAAATTCAAGAATAATTTTGATGTTTGTGATCCAAAATACTAGATCACTACACTGCCAGTGTTTTCTCTCAAATACGGAATCACTTCAGCTGCACTTTAAAGAAGAGCATTCTTTTTTGTATTTTTATACCCATTTTTGATTACATTACCTTTTTTTGGATTAATATTACTTCCTACTTTTTCGTTTTATTTCTTGCAGAAGCGGTCAAATACCCATCCCGGATTCTGCTTTGATGAACTCGGTTTACTGTACGGCCTCCATGGGACAAGCTGAAAACTGACAGCTTAGAAAAGTGCTTCGGAATGCATAGGCAACTGGCTTGCTTCTAATATTGCGTCTCTACAAGGCACATTTACGAAGATAAAAACAAAATATTGTTGAGGAGTACGCTGTCAACGATCACTACAGCTAGCAAAGATGGAAACTAGAAAGATCTTCCCAAGAGAGCGGATACTTGACGCCCTACCTGCGAAATGGTATACCTGCAATGTGGCCCTGGGTTGTAAAAAATAAGACACAGCATCCCGGCCTTGGGTTGTGTGGGCAGCCGTGAAGTCTACACGACCTTGAAAAACCAAAGGGGCGAAAAATGCAAGGCCGCATCGACAGCACGAAACAAGTTGGCTACAGTTTGCTCGCGCAGGAAGACTTTGCTTTCGCTATAAAACTCGATATAGAAGGGCTTGTTTTTCCTGGTGTAAATTCTGTAAAACACAGCTATGTTGTTCACCAATTGGTGATGCCCAGCCAGTGCCGACGTGTTACATATCTCATAATTAAAATCCGAAAAACTCTTAAAAACACCCGCCGGTGGAATTTTTGTTAATTCGGATTTATCCGATAAACTCCGAATTGTCATGTGCCCATGCCACCGCCCCCCCCCCCCTCCCCCCCCCCCCCCCCCCCCATAGCAATTTTTTTTTTTTTTTACAATTTGAGCAGCGCGGGATCAATGGTCCTGGGAAAATGACACCATAATTATCTTTCAAGCCTCGTACCGTTGTCCAAACGGGGTCTTACGGCTTGTCTCGTCAAGGTTGGTTCAGGGCAACAGTCGTACCATTCGTGTCACAGCAAAAGCCACTCTTTTGGTTTCCAGTTTGGGCCATGGGATTTGGGATTTAGAGAAAGGAGAGGGCATGTTTCTGGGGGTAACAGGGAAAGCTATGGACCATAGAGATTGCATAAAATAGGGAAGAGGTGCAGTTGAAACTGCTCTATTACATCCTTAATCACTCCACCTCGCGTGGCCGCGGGATAGATTGATGGGATGACTACGAGCTTCCTTGCCTCTACCTCCAGCAGTTTATGGATTTTAAGGTATCAACGTTTACCAAAGCCATACTTGTGTGCGACTTTTGTCGTGGGACAAATTAGTATTGCCAATGACAACAACGCCAAATTCAACTGAAGAAATCTTAATTGACACAAGCGCTTTTTATTTTTTATCTGGCATACGTTTGCATCCGGTTGTTATTTTTTATTTTTTAATAGGAAACACTGCGAAATTAATCTCCGAATTTCGAAGAATTGAGGATTTACAAAAAATAAACTCATTAACTTCGAATTTTCGCTAAAAAATAAACTCCGAAAAACATCCTCTGAATTTTACGAAAAATAAACTCCGAAAACACGGAGCCCTGCTCATAATGGAACTACTCACAAAAAAAAAAAAAAGTCTTCCGACTTCGACGCCTGCGAAAATTAACACACGAGTGAGCTGAATTAAAAACACGCGTTGTTGTTGGAAGAAACTGCACAAGCATTTTCTTGTGACTTGTTTGCAGCAAGATGAATGTTCGCATTAATGTCAAAAATGCCAAACAAAAGAAATGAAAAGCTTAAACTCTACAATCAAAGACACTCGCTGGCAACCGTCACGGATGTCAAGAAGCGAATTCGGATCAAGGAAGAGTATGTCGGTTGCCTGTGTGATGAACCCATTGTGAGTTCGCACTGAAGCATGTGTTGGACTGCAGTGAAAACATTCAACTGAGGAACCTTTGTTGCAAGATGACAACAATATTGTAACTGCCAGCGCAACATCTAAAAAAGAAGCTAAGGGGTCAAGGCTAAACAAATCAGTTCCTGTCCGGCCAGCAACATGCTTGCGCTTCACCCTCATGCAAAGGCAACTGCTCTCTGAAGTCGGTGAATCTATTTGTGTGTGTGTGTGTGTGTGTGTATGCAGATAGATAGTCGGTGTCCTTGTAGCAGTCTCTTGGGTATCTTGTAATGCTACAGCGTAAATGCCAACATGCTACACAGATATTGTGTATCTCGGTGTCACAAAATCTACAGTCTCCGAGATGCATGTGTATAAATGTATTTCAAGATAGATATTTCAAGAACTTATGAATACCAGGAGGCTCGTTTCGCAGGGTTCAAAGGTGACCAATTTCTTATTTATGACTTTCTTTTGTATTGTAAATGCAAGCAACTTTAAATATGAAGCTCCCGTGCCCACTTCTGTTTGTGTACAAAACTTGTTTTTAGCCGCCCTAACTGTGTCGTTTCACAGACTCGGTACTGTCGAAGTACATCAGCGTATGGGGCAACGCTCGGGTATTACGGTACTGTTTGTTGCAAATATAAAGTTTTCACATTATGACATTATCATGAAATAGGTCACAGGTGGTTTTTCGATGTAGTAACCAGATAGGTTGCTTGCTGCAAAACAAGTTCTATATTTGAACAGGCAGAGTGCATTGAATTGCTGTACCTATACAGGTTTATCACAGGTCTAAGACATTTTTTTTTTCAAAATATGTGCAATACCTTTTCCAAACTATGTGCAATACGTTTTTCAAACCAGCGCATCACAGTTTTAGAATGTTGTTATTTTTATACTTCTCTGGCAATTCGGGTTCCGTTACTGTTGCATCAGGTGTTCCTAGGGGTAGTGCACTCGGGCCTCTATTGTTTGTAATATATATCAATGACCTACCATCATCAATGAAATCGACCATTAGACTTTTCGCTGATGCTTGAGTTATTTACCGGAAAATTAATACACCTATAGTGATCACAGCATTGCCCAAGAGATTTAGATAAAATATCATCATGGTGTTCCGAATGGCAAATGAACATTAACACCTGTAAATGCAAAGAAATATCCGTAATAAAGTCCTCCCCTAAAACACTAACCCAGTACTCGTTACTTTCCCAACCACTAGAACAATCATTGTCATACAAGTATTTGGGCGTGTATTTTACAGACTCATTATCATGGATTGAGCAAATAAAAAAGAGCGCACTAAAAACACTTGGTTTGGGAAAGAGCCATTTTTATGAGAAAATTCTTGTGCTCAGTAAACACATGAATTATACAAGACATATAATAATCATATAATAACTACATAACATATAGGAACCATATAAGAAACTTCTTACAAGTTTTTTTATATATTTTTATATATCTTATATAGTTTTTATATGGTTCTTATAGGGCTCTTATATGATTTTATGTATCTTGTATGATTCATACGTGTTCATTGGACACAAATTTCTCATACAAATGAGATTTTTCAGTAGGGACCTGGCTTGATTCCATTAAGACAAAACTACTCGCATACAAAACATTCATCCGCTGACTCTCAACTGAATTTTTATTCATCGTTACAGCACAATCAATACTTGTTTGGTCAAGACCATAAAAAAGATGAAACAGTCATGTATTAGCCTGTAAACGTATCTAAATGTATTAGCGTCAGATTCACTAGAAAAACTAAACTTATTCCTTCAACCTTCCGTATCGGTGGCGTTACACTTGAACTGGCATCGGAGGCTAAATATTTGGGAGTTATTTCTTCGTCCGATTTAAGAGGGAATTAACATGTTGACCACATTACTGCGAAAGCAAGCCGGTCACTGGGATTTATTAAACGTAATTTTAGGATGGCTGCCCCATCTTTGAAGGAGACATTATATTTTTCTCATGTGCGGTCTGTCCTCGACTACGCCAGTGAGCAATGAGATCCGTTCAGTCAGAACCTTATAGATCAAATCGAAAAGGTACAGAATCGTGGTGCGAGATTTGTTACCGGTAATTATGATTTTAGAGCTAGCACAACTGAACTTAAAGGGATAGTGAACCGTAATTTGGATTAAAAAAAAATCAATGCTGGAGATGTAGGCGGGACGCTATGATCTCTACAACGCTACTCGTAATGCGATATCTCAAATGGACGGCCGAATTTTCGGAAAAAGAAGTCGAGATTGAACCAGGCCGACGAGGCCCGTGACGTCAAGATACCTAGGTTCCTCCTCTCTTCGCTTCGCTCCCTCAAGGCCGCGAGGCGGAGAAGACGCGAGGCCGTTCCCTCTCCTTGTCGGAGAAACATGACGTCAACATTCCTGCCAAATGCGCCCCTTTTTTCAAAAAATACAGTCATCCGTTCGAGATATCGCTGTATGAGTGATGCTTTGGTGTTTGTAGCATCCCGTTGCACGGTTTTGCCGCGTGTTTCGGGGAATCCAGATTTCGGTTCAGCATCCCTTTAAATCATCTCTAAATTGGATGCCCCTGAGTCAACGACGGAAATTGTTCCCTCTCAAAATGCTACATAAAGTGTTTTACAACAATAGCGCAATTATTAGGTCCACGTATATTTTTTGAGTCTGCCTATGTATCAGAAAGAAGAGATAATTCAAGAAACATTTGTCCATTTCACAGCAGAACTGATGTTTCTAAATGATCTTTTTTCCCGCGGTCTATTGAACATTGGAATAACCTGCCAAGTGACATTGTGGAAACGGCATTGTCGGAGCTGTTTTTTTTTTCAAAAGATTCAATGTTTCTTCTAACTACCGTTGTGTATTACTTCTTGAATGATTGTGTTTCACCTTGTGTTTGTAGTGTGCAAATTTGATGTATGTGCCCCTCCCTACTATAATGCCTCTTGAGGCGATGTAGGTATGCAAATAAAGAAATAAATAAACCCTGCTACGATGGGCGGGGGGCGGACAGACACCACGCATGTGAGGCCGAGTAATTGCGGGATTAGCGCCGTAGACTTGCGTTTTCTGTGTGCCCGAAGCTCAAGGAAATTTGACGCACTTGAAAGAAGAGCGAGCCCCCCCCCCCCCCCCCCCAACATATGGACTTCGAGGTGTACACGCTGAACCCTCACTCAAAGGAGGCGAAAAACAAAAACAAAAAAACAAACAAAAAAAAAACAGAAGAAATGAAAAAAGAAACATGCAGATTCGCCCTGAAGCTTATTTTGTGCATTCTGAGCTAATACTTGTACTTTACTAAAGTATTTTTTCTGCTACTTTTCGGGGAAAGTACAACTCCTGACTTCAAAGTGCATTCCCCAAATTTGAAAACAAAAATAGGTGTACTGTCATGTGAAAGCGCGCTATCGTCCCTCGAGACGTCATCTGGACATTTCTTTGAGTTAAGTAAAGGCGGCTATAAGACCGATACAAATAAGCGCTTTATTAGTTGATTGTGTTAGATAGTTCATCAGCGAGATTCAAGCAGCTACTCTGTGGCGACTGGACTTCATCCAATATTTGCCGCCATTTCCGAGAAAACTGATGCACTTCCAATTATCCCTGGATCAATTCATACCAGGTGAAACACTGTATAGGAGATGAAAGGGCATCATGAAAGATTGCGTTAAAAAGTATATGTAGTTTACTTTGAAAGTACATTGCATCTATAGTACTTTACTTGAAATACATTGCACCCGGTGTACTTATGACTATTTGAAGTACATGACCTCTGATTAAGTTTGTACTTTACTTCAAGTACTTTTGGGTGTATTCCGCGCAACACTGTAAAAGGTAACACACTGTCTGCAAAAACAAGCTCAGGCAGTGCTAAACTTCAAAGTAGAAATGGAACATCGCGGCGCAGTATATCATTGGCCAAAAAAACAAAATAAGTACAAAAGAATTAGGCATGAAGCAGAACCAGTTATTAAAGCATTTCTGTAAAATAACAAACCACTTTATATTTCGTTAGCAGAATTTTTCTAACGGATCAAATCCCATATGCACTTTCTTTTCACCATAAAAAAATAGAAGTAACTTCGAAAGTAATTAGCTACTTGTTACTGTGGTTAGTAATTTACTCAATTCCTTTTCCTTTAAGTGATTTCTACTCTACTCAAAATAATTTTGAGGCCAATACTCAGTAACCTAAGTTAATTGCTTTATTTCAGTAACTCGTACATGTCTGGTTTATGGCTCTGCATAACCTTGTCAGTTTTCCCGGAGCGGAATATAGCACACTTCACTTTTGCCTGCTACTATTTTTAGATTGTGAGAGAACCATGTGTAAATATGGAATAACGACAAAACTTTTGTTTGCATCTTCTTTGCAGGCATTGCCCCACCCTCTATTTCTTTGGGGATAGTCTCAAAGAAGTAATGCCGTTTCCGTTATGGTGCTTCCTTTATGGTGTCTTCTGTATGGTAGAAGTCGGGGTGCGAGGTTTGGGTCAAACATGGAGCTTCATGCTTCCCTTACCAATGACTGTTTTTCATGTAGTTGAGTTGAATGTTTTTTGTCAACTTCTTCATTTTCTATCATAGAAAGAAAAAAAATCTATTCATTCAAGGCTCTATTGAAAAGATCACTATGTAGATTATCCGTCAAGAACGCAATCTTGGCTGTCTATTACGGTGAAAAATACTTTTTATGTTAGTGTGGTGTTTTGAGATATGAGTCCAGAAGCCTTTCGTCTAAGCCTTATACGAAAGGCAACCAAAGGTATCCACTGTGTGTGTGTGTGTGCGCGCGCGTGCGTGCGTGCGTGCGTGTGTGTGTATATGTGTGTGTGTGTGCTCATGTGTTTATGGCAGTTCAAAAGCATTGTACATTTTTTTGTGACCTCTAGCTGTCTAGAACTTTTTCTGTCTAAACCAAAAGGTGGTTGTTTTTTGTAGGTGGCCTCACTTTGTATTCTGATGTCGATAAGTGTTGCACATGTGACCTTGAAAATCAGGATGTTCGGTGGTTCTGTGGCGGTTGTAGCTCTGTATATACGGAGGTTGGTTGAATAAAATGGTTGGCTGAGTTAGAGACGCTGTCTCTGCCTGTTATCTTCTTCTTCACGCACCAGTGTGAAGGAAATTATAATATTTAAGTGTCGTCGGTACAGAAATTGCATACGAAATGAAAAGGCATTTTATTAGCATAGGCACGTGGTCGGGAAAAAAATACAAAGTTGAGATAACTGCATGCTGGCGAGAACTCAAATACGATCTATCATGCTTATTCCATCGACACCAACGGAAATTGATAAAATAAAATGAAGTTTAGAAAATGATGTTGTTGCTGGTGATGATAAAATAAAAGCACTCCCAATTAAGTAAACCGCGAGCATAATAGGTCCTATATTATCCCACATGATATGTGGGATAATGTGCTTGGGTGCGGCGGTATTTTTCGTGATGAGTTAAAATTAGCGAGATTAATTTCTTCTACAAGGAAGGCGGAGAGACATCAGTTAATAGTTACAGGCCTATTTCAGTCCTCCCGATGTTTTCAAAGGTTTCCAAGCGTGTAATCAAGGACAGGCTAAGTAGCCTTTTAAAAGCATCATATTACAACTCTTGCTGAATATCGTTTCCAAAAGAAAAAGTCTGCTAAATCAGCACCCGTCAAAACACAAATGAAATTGACGAAAATATTGAAATGTAAACGCTTGGTTGATTTTTAGACTAAAAAACCTTTTGACACTGCAAAACTTGATATTTTACTTTAAAACCTAAATATATACATTGTACGACGAATAGGGCTAAAGTTAATTGAAACCAATCTCACTGAACGCTAGCGATATGTATGCTTAAATAATAATTCATCTAACAAAATGAAAATATAACATGGCGTTCCCCAAGGCTCTATTCTATGGCCTTTGCTATTTCTTGTGTATCTAAATGATATAACGGAAATACCAGGTGTCCTCAGTTAATTATGTACTCAGACGACACTAATGTTTTCAGCTGGTGGTACAAAACTGCTCGTAGCGAAATTAGCCAATAACCATATTTTAAAATTTTAAGGATGGTTAGAAATTAATCGTTTAAGTCTAGGTACAAGTAAAACTATGTAATTTTAGGCCGATAAATAATCGCGATCAAAGCGCTATCAACATAACATCTGAAGGCACGTTGCTGGATCAAGTTAAAGAGCAAGCACTTTTCAATGTGTGGTTTACTGAGGACCTTTCATATTCCACTCATGTTAATTTGCTCAAAGCTGATCTATACCGAATTACTGGAAGCATCTATAAAATACAAAATGTACTACCTACCTGGTTTAAACAAGTATTATACTTCACCGTATTTCACTCCAAAATGAGCTATGGCATCTTGGTTTGGGGAACAACGAAAGAAAATAGGTACTATAAACTTATTATATTGCAGAAGAAAATCTTTCGTATGTATAAATGTTATAGGGACAGAAGAAATTTAAGCGCGCAGCCACTTTTTAATAAATATATACGCTTAAGGCAGACAAAGTATTTTATTTCAATCTCTTACAAGTGATACACAAAATCAAACTCCACACTACAGCAACAGATAATCTGAACACATGCAATATTCGAAATCCAAAGCGAAAGATGCCGGCCATAAGAACTAACTATGGCTGACAGAGGCTAAATTTCTAGATTAGTCAAACTTTAAACAGAAAAGATGCTTCCGTGGACTTACATAATCTTTTTTATATTTTAAAAGCGATTGCAGAAGGAGGCTCGTGGCAAGTGGGATTGCTTCTTCTTCTGTGTAATGTTGCGAAAACTCCAGGATTGTTTTTCTTTTTAAATATAGGTGCACTGAATATTTGTGTATATTTTCGTTACTTGTTTCTTGATGCTGAAGTGTGACAGATTATTTTTTTTTTCTCTTTTCAAAAGACACTGTATTTTGACTGATTTAAGTGTTGTTGCATGCTCGTATTTAACGTATTGCTCAACTGAAGCATGTTTTGTGGCTTTCAGGTTTCAGTGTTTTTTTTTTCTTTTTATATATATTTAATGATACATGAAATAGAAATCTTGACCTATATCTACGCAAAGTTTCTAAAATCTTTTAGTTTGTTCTCTTGTTTTGAATCGCTTCGGTGGATCCCAACATTTATTTAAATTGGATTTGTCATCTTTGTTACGTTGTCGTGCCGCACTGCTCAAGTGTATATAAAAGAATTAAAATAAATGGGGAGGGGGAGGGAAAGAAAAAGAGAGCAGGGGGCGAGGACCTGTTGGGCACAGAGCCTTCATCTCTGCTCCCCACGCGGTAAAATCCGCCGAGCAAATAAAGAGAACAAATAATTGTAAACTTCCACCAAGACCGTTTCGCACTGACCGTTATCTCGTGAACTATGTGGGGTTTTCAAAAGAAAGGTCTCACCGAGATTTGAACTCGGATCGCTGGATTCAGAGTCCAGAGTGCTAACCTTTACACCATGAGACCCAACCCTTCCGACGCCGGGAATCGAACCCGGGCCTCCTGGGTGAGAGCCAGGTATCCTAGCCACTAGACCACGCCGGAACGGAGACGTGAGGAAAAAAACTTGCTTTTCTCCTTGCGGTACTCCAGCTACGAGAGGATTTCGCACGACTATTACACTATGAGACCCATTAAAGCAGTTATATTGGTCACCTTAGGGATGGTAAGATTGATCGAAATTCATGTCTTGCTTACTTTTTAGTATATATATTTTTTTTCAGTTCTTCTGAGAAAATAAAATAGGCGGCACATATTCTGGTAATTTATTTGTATTGTATAAAAATCTTATAAAACCCCTTACGTTCTCGAGCCTGCAATGTTCGCGAATTTCGTGAATTCGAAAAAAACACGAACTATGAGGGAATGCGAATATTTATATTTTCTTGGGGCGCGAATACCAGCCTTTAATATTTGCGATAAACAGTGTTTAATTTTAATTTTAATATTTCTGTGTTATAAAAAAGGCAAGAGTTACACAATTGCCATCTTCATTATGCATCTATCAGACTTGGTGCACTTAAGATGAGAGAATTACCGACACAGTAACTTGGCTAATTATTCATAATTTTTTTAATTAACCATTAAATTATTGGTTTTATAGGTTATATTGCTATATCATTATTATCGCCAATTGCGATTGATATATTCGCTTGATATATACATAATACGATTGATATACAGGGTGTTTTCACTTATTCTTTCACATTTGTTTAAAAAAGAACCGTGAAAGCTCCACTTTTGCGGTTTGCGCAGGTGAGCTATACGGCCAAGAGCACATAGTATAGGAAGATAGTTGCAACTATTAGTCGTCTAATTAAGTAAATTTTGTTAATTAACTTTTTAATTAGTGCAAGTAGATGTATAGTTGCAACTAGAAACTTGCTGAGCATTATCGAAAGCCATTAAATCAACTATTTCTAGAAGGTCGGGGCACGTCGGGGCAGCATTTTATGGCGTTCTGTAAAAACGCTTCATTTCGACGGAACGCATCTTTGCGCCCGCGGACCTCCTCTCTGGTGGTCGCGGCACGAATCGACCGCCTCGCCTCCCTTGTAGAATGGAAGGAAGTAGGGCGGATTTGTGTTGCGCGTCGCAGCCACTAGGGAGCAGGACTGCCGCAGCGTAGACGCACTCCGATAAGAAACCGAAATCTAGAAACGCGTCCACATGGAGCGCTTTTACAGGACGCCGTAAAATACTGCCCCGGCATTATATCCTTCTAAAAAGTGTTGATTAAGTGGTTTTCGATGATGCCCATCAAGTTCCTAGTTGGAACTATATGTCTAATTGCTTTAATTAAAAAGTTAATTAACAAATTTTACTTAAATACCCAGCTAATAGTTACGACTATCTCCCTATGCTATGTCCTCTTGGCTGCATAACTCACCAACACAAACCAAATAAGTTTAGCTTTCACATCTTTTTTAAAACAAATCTGAAAGAATAAGTACAATCAATATATTAAAGCGCGGCTCTTAGGCACCCGTTTCCGGGTGCCTAATTTCCCGCTAAATTTAGCGGGAAGTTTAATCGGTGTTGAGGTCACATGACGTGAATTTTCTTGCTAAATTTAGCGGGGAAAATGACGTCACACGACTTCGTGTTACGTCACCCATTAACAAATTCAGTTTTTCCGCTAGATTCAGCGGGAAAACTGACGTCACATGACCTGAACAGCGATTCAGTATCTCGCTATATTTAGCGGGGAACCTGAATTTGTGTTGTAGTCACGTAACGTCAATTTTTCCGCTATATTTTGTGAGGAAAATGACGTCACATGAATTTGTGTCACGTCACCCCTGAACAAAATCAGCTAACCCGCCCTCCCCCTCCGCCCCCCCCCCCCCTCCGCGTTATTCCCTCATCTAATATAAGCCTGATAAATACACAGAAAATACGGACCCTGCGTAGCTCTCACCCATAAAAGTGATAAGTATTAAATAAAATCACAATATGTATTAAGGTCGCGAATGTAACTTCCCTGCATAACTCGCAAAAAAATAAAACTGGTACCGCGAAATTAAAGGGTTTACATCAATTTCCTAAAATAAGATATATTGTTTTCATTATTTTTTCAAAGACAAACAAAAATTGTTCAACGCTTACTTTCAAGAAAAGTGAGTTAAAAATTTCGTACAAATAAATTGTTTCCAACACGATTGTGCGGATGTAAAAGTGAAACTCAACTAGGTTAAAACAGCTGCGAGAGCCTGTTCATCTAAATATCGTCTAATTTCTCTTACTAGGGATGGTTGTAAACCTTTAAGCACATAATATACATCCAAAAGTCAAAAACATAAAATATATTGCCACGTTCGTCAGCGAGCGACCGCGCGCGTGGCCGAGTGGTTACCGTGCTTGACTGTCGTGCAGAAAGTCTGGGTTCGATTCCAGTCAGTGGAATGCTCTTTTATTTGTTCTTTCATTGCGTTCTCGTGAGTTCGAGAACATTCTCGTCAGATCGAGTTCTGAATGTTCCAGTCGCCGAACAATCTAGGCCGATTGTTCCAGAACCCAACCCGCGTACATAAGGGACTCCGCGTGCTGATCTGCAGTTAGTTTTTCGCCCAGCGTTCGACTCTGCTGCTACGCCGACTTCGACGCCCGCTACGCTCCGTTATTATCTTTTGTACCCTTTTATTTTTGGCACAAGTTCGCCACATTAAACGTTCATTTCTTTCTGTTTATTTGTTGTTTATTGGTCACCACCCGTGACAATATCACCTTATATCAGTCATTTTTAATTTCATATTCATAGTGCTGTAAACATTGAGTGCAGCTATTTATTAATACACACTGAAACTTAGGTGACGACATACACTCAGACGCCATATTTATTGACTTTTTAAAGCAATTCAAAAGGTATTTTATAGTACACTAAGGTATAAGCTAAATCAGTCTTGATTTCTATTGTTAACCTCCTGAATAGCGCAATATTTAATCAATCGTTCTAAGTGCACTGCCATTACCGATTGCTCACCATCAAATTGTCGTGTCTAATTCGGAGTTCCCCAAGACAATAAATGCTGTGCTTTATCAGCAGCTTCTTTGTAATATTCGTAAACGACTTCACGGATGACATGGCGTTTAGTATTCAAATTTTTGCTGATTACTGCGTGATTTACCTGGTTATATCTAACCGAAATGATCAGATGCCTCTACAAACTGATCTTAACTCCATAAACGTATGGTGCGTAAAGTTGCCATTGACAATGAACTCCTTTTAAACTCGACTGATTTCTCTCACATGCGTACATAGTCCTCTTTCTTTTACTCACCCCCTGTGCTACCAACCATGTGCTCGTTTTTCAAATATCTTGGCAATCTCTGATCGAACGACCTTTCACAAAACACCCGTTTAAAACATTGTGTCTAACTCTAATCACTCTCTGAGATATTTTTGACGCAATGGAAACTTGCGTCGTCATTACGTCGTGATTACACTTGTCAGACACTAACATTACCTTAAAAAATGCCATGCTAACTTTGATTTACTCTCACTCAGAAGGAAATTGTCACGACTATCTTTTTTTTACAAAGAAAAAAAATACTATCATAATGCGCATCCCGCCGTATGCGAAGGAGCATACGTCGCCGGAGAGGGGGCGTCA
Organism: Ixodes scapularis; assembly: GCF_016920785.2. Taxonomy (NCBI): domain Eukaryota; kingdom Metazoa; phylum Arthropoda; class Arachnida; order Ixodida; family Ixodidae; genus Ixodes; species Ixodes scapularis. The sequence goes on from NW_024609868.1 coordinate 114,330,647, forward strand.
TTAGCAGACGATCTTTTCGGCTCAAAAGCGGCGCGCGTTCAGCAAGCGGCGACAGTCACAGAAACAAAAAACAGGCGCGGTAACAACAGGGAACTGCAAAGCAGACGACTAAGTACACGAACAAAAAACTGTGAAAATAACCCGGCAAACCATTTTTTAAATCGATTATGTGTCCATTCAACGTGTTTTATTAGTAAGGATGATAAAAAAATGCATGGGCAACTGATATGAGAAACCTCGCGCCGCTTTCGAGTCGAAAAGATCGTCTGCTTAAGACGCCGGCTCTCGGCGCCGTATACTCGTTCGTTGGCGGCAGTTGGCGTCACGACCGCTTGCGCCATCTCTTGTCTTTCGTGCGAAACCGCACCGTATTGTTTGAAGACCGGTGGCTTCGCTGCGTTTCCATAGGAGCTAAGACTTTTTCTTTCTTTACTTTTTCCTCAGATAAGTTCATTCTATGCAAATTAAAAAAAGAAAAAGTGCGTTATCTGTTGGCAATGCTGCACAAAGTCGTAGCGCTATAGGTTAAGAAGCCGAATCTTGCGGTCGATTTAAAGAGCCTTGCCACTACTAGGGGACACCCGGTAGAAGTCAGACCATTTGAAATATTTAGCGTAAAGGCAGTGGTTTTTTTAGATATTAATCTATGAATTTTGGCGTCTCTTCGCCCGATATAAACATTTCGCTTAAAAAGAGCGCCTTATGCCAACACCACCTAGATGGAAAGCCGGAGCGCTTCCCTCTCTCCCTTCAAGGAGCGTCGGCATGAGTAGGCTGAACTGGTAGTGCGCTTCTCCGCAAGGCTCCCCTTGACAGTTGGCTTCTTTGCAATGCACGTTCTCTTTTACTTTTCCTTTCTCTCTACGCTTGACGCCACGGCGTCGCGTTTTTTTTTTTTTTTTTTCTCCTTTAACGGTTGTTTGTCGCGTTCCTTTCTTCGACGGCTTTTTTTACTTACTCCTGCGGGTTGGGTCACGTGACAGTAAGGCTGGAGGAATCAACTAGAACAACTCTGGAAGCGAGTAGGTTTTTGGACGCCGAGGGTCAGAGGTTCAACTCTCGAGTGAGATCGAGCACATTTTGGAATGTGCTCTCGCGGCCTCGTGTGTGGACGTGAAACTAGCTGCCTTTCGGTTGTCGGCGCCTGGTCGGTGCTGTCATTCGGTACAGATGTTGTTTATCCGCGCTTTGACGGAAAACTGGATGTGAAAGTGTCCATATTTGAGTTTCTGCAAGGATGACTACGAAAGCGTGGACTATACAGCGAATCGATGGGAAGATCTCGCTCCTTGACGGCATGGCAGGGTGAGAACTTTTTAATTTTTCTCATCGTGGTTTCGTTTTTTTGTTTTTACTTTTCGCTGAATGCATTCTTGGGAGTGATTTGGTTGTGGCCTGGAAGCAATATATTCAAATGCTGGCGCTACTTGCGGGTGCAGAATTAAATAAAAATGACTTGATTTATGAGTTCAGGTTGGAACGTTTTCGCAAGCTACGCAAGTGATAGGTTATCGCGGTTGCAACCAGCACATCAATTAAAAAACAACAACAACAACAACAGAAGTACATTGTGTCGTTTCTGCGTATCCTCATCGGAGCGCAGAAATGATCCGCTACAGCTAACAGCTAACTAGCGGGTCTCTGAGCTGTAGTTTGGAGTGCACGCAAGCCGGAATATGGTTCATTGATCAGTTTACTTATCCATACACCAGAGCCATACACTAACGATTTAGCTGGAGCCGCTTCAGGCTCCCCAAAGAATCCCACCACACACCAGGAAGCTCTATTAATTATTATTATTTTCTCTACCTGGTTCTATGTGCTCGTGCAATAAGCATTGTTATTATTATTATTACTATTATAGCGCATTCGGCACATCAAATTCAAGAATAATTTTGATGTTTGTGATCCAAAATACCAGATCGAAACACTGTCAGTGTTTTCTGTCAAATACGGAACCACTTCAGCTTAAAGAAGAGCATTCTTCTTGTTTTTTTTTTCTTTTTATAACCATTTTTGATTACATTACCTTTCTTTAGATTAATATGATTTCCTCCTTTTTCTTTCTATTTCCTGCAGAAGCGGTCACACATCCCGGATACTGCTTTGACGAACTCTGGCTACTGTACGGCCTCCATGGGACAAGCTGAAAACTGACTCCTTAGAAGAGTACTTCGGAATGTATAGGCAACTGGCTTGCTTCTAATATCACGTGTCTACAAGGCACATTTGCGAAGATGAAAACAGAATACTGCTATGGAGCACAATGTCAACAGTCACTACAGCTAGCAATGGAAACTAGAAAGTTTTTCCCAAGCGAGCGGATACTTGACGCCCTACCTGCAACGTGGTATACCTGCAATGTGGCCCTGGGCTGTAAAAAAAATAAAGCACAGCCTCCCGGCCTTGGGCTATGTGGCCAGTGCAGTCTACACCACCTTGAAAAACCTAAGGGGCGAAAAATGCAAGGCCGCATCGACAGCACGAAACAAGTTGGCTACAGTTTGCTTGCACAGGAAGACAGAGCTGGTGTAAATGCTGTAGCGAAATGAATGTTTGCATTAACGCCAAGAATGCCAAACAGAAGAAATGAAAAGCTGAAACTCGATCAAAGACACTCGCTGCCAACCGTCACGGATGTCAAGAAGCGAACTCGGACCAAGGAAGAGTATGTCTGACGCCTGTGATGATGAACCCATCGTGAGTTCGAGCTGAAGCATGTGTTGGACTGCAGTGAAAACTTTCAACTGAGAAACCTTTGTTGCAAGATACACTAAGAGGTCAAGGCTAAACAAATTAGTTCGTGTCCGGCCAGCAACATGCTTGCGCTTCATCCTCATGCAAAGGCAACTGCTTTCTGAAGTCGGTCGATCTGTGTGTGTGTGTGTTGCAGATAATCGGTGTCCTTGTAGCAGTCTGTTGGGTATCTTGTGGTGCTACAACGTAAATGCCAACATGCTGCACAGATATTGTGTGTCTCGGTGTCACATAATCTACAGCATCTAAGATGCATGTGTATAAATGTTTTTGAAGACGGATATTTTCAGAACTTATGGATACCAGGAGGCTCGTTTCGCAGTGTTCAAAGGTGACCAATTTCTTCTTTATGACTCTACTGCATTGTAAATGCAAGCAACTTTGAATATGAAGCTCCCATGCCCACTTCTGTTTGTGTACAAAACTTGTTTTTAGCTGCCCTAAATGTGTCGTTTCACAGACTCGGTACTGTCGAAGTACATCTGCATATGGGGCAACGCTCGGGTATTGCGGCACTTTTTTTTTTGCAAATATAAAGTTTTCACGTTGTGACATTGCCAAGAAATAGGTCACAGGTGTTTTTTGATGTAGTAACCAGATAGGTTGCTTGCTGCAAAACAAGTACTATATTTGAACAGGCAGAGTGCTTTGAATTGCTGAACCTATGCAGGTTGATCACAGGTCTAAGAAAAGTTTGCCAAAATATGTGGAATACATTTTTCAAAATATGTGCAATACATTTTTCAAACCAGCATGTCACAATTTTAGAATGTTCTTACTTTTATACTTGTCTGGCAATTTGGGTCCCGTTGCTGTTGCCTCAGATGTCCCTAAGGGTAGTGTACTCGGGCCTCTATGGTTTCTAATATATATCAATGACCTATCATTATCAATTAAATTGACAATTAGACTGTTTGCTAATGCATGAGTTATTTACCGGAAAATTAATACACCTATATTAATCACAAGACGATTTAGATACAATATCATCATGGTGTTCCCTATGGCAGATGAACATTAACACATATAAATGCAAAGAATTGTCCATAATTAAGTCCTCCACTAAAATACTAACCCAGTACTCGTTACTTTCCAAACCACTAGAAGACTCGCTGTCGTACAAGTATTTGGGCGCGTATTTCAGACTCATTATCATGGATTGAGCAAATAACAAATAGCGCACTAAAAACACTTAATTTGTGAGAAAGCCATTTGTACGAGAAAATTCTTGTGTTCAATAAACGCATGAATCATGCAAGGTATATGATAACCATATAAGAACTATATAAGATATATAAGAAACTTCTTACAAATTTCTTATATTATTCTAATCTACTTCTTATAGGGCTCTTATATGTTCTTATATATCTTGTATGATTCATACGTGTTTATTGGACACAGAAGTTTCTCATAAATATAAGATTTTTAGTAGGGATCTTGCTCTTATTAAAGCAAAACTACTCGCATACAAAACATTTATCCTCCCACCATTAGAATATGCGAGCATAATTTGGAATCTACACCTAAGTTACCTATAATCTAGAGGCTCGAATCTTCAGAACAAAGCAGACAGATTTATATGTAGTGATTATTCATTCGAAACTAGTGTCTCCGCTTTAAAAGCTAGCATAAATCTTCCTAATCTAGAAAGAAGACGAAAAATAGTCTGATTGTGTGTTTCTTTTCTTTTTCCAAGATGTATATTACGCAGATTCCAATTTTCAATCTACTTAGTGCTGGGCTGCCAATTTCATATCATCCATATTAGATAATTCCTGCAAGATTGAACCATTTCAGTGCCATAATTACACTTTCCTTTTTTCTTCCTTAGTACTTTGCAACACTGACTAGAACTAACTACCTGACCATATTGTAACTGAGAGATATCCCATTTCATTGAAAAAGTGCATCAATTTGTGTAACTGAACTTTGATTTGTAAAACTGCATCATAACAATAACATGCTAATAAGCGGTTTTGTGTGTGTGTGACATTTTCTTTTTGTTGGTGTCTCTTTTATGTTCAATTACTATTTTGTCTTTTATTTTTTTTTAATTCCCCCTGATGTAATGCGTCTTTGGATGCCTTTGAGGTGAATGAAATTAAATGAAATGAATGCCTCTGCATCATTTATCCAATTGTTACTTCAGTTCGTTTTATCTGGTCCTACAACTTCGATTATTGTCATTTCATAGGGATTCTTTTTTATTACACAAGTCCCATGTCGTTCAGAGATAATTACACCACCCAGTCTCGATTAAAAAATAACACATCTGTCTCAAGATATCACTTTCTTGTATTTCACTACAATAATTGTAGGTTATAAGAATTTTCCTGCGTTCTAAAATTGGTTTTTTATATCACTCGGCGTTCACAGTTCTCACGTTAGCTCATAAAAAATAAATAGAGCGAAAACCCGCGTTTCTACGACGTTGAAGCTACGCGCGAAGCCTTCAGCTCAGCTCTATAGCGCGGCGCTCGTCAGCCTGCTGCCTTGACGTCACCGGAGGCGTGTGCTGGCCTTCTCCTCTAGGTGGTGTTGCTTATGCCCGCCGCCCGCAATGACACTCGGAAGACTGACGTAGTCTTAGGCAGTGTTCCATAATGTACTCAATCTTACTCCAGGTAAGAGTTTTGTACCTTGGCGTTCCAAAACCTACCTGCGTCCAGCGCTTTTATCTGTGTTGTCACGTGACACAACCCGCCGGAGTAACTCGGGTTCATTTGGGTAATATTTGGAACACAGCCTTATTCATGTCGACACTATCTCGGCAGTGTACAGTATTGACGGCGTCCTTGATGGGTCCGCCGACGGCACAAGTGACAATGTGCTGTGTTCAGACAAGGACGGTCATAGTGGTTTCACGCCTATCTCTTTGTTTTCAGTTAATCTTTTTTTTGTCACGAAGAGAAATCTTTGCACAACGGTTTACACTTTTTTGATTGAGGTACAATTAATTCCTTTTCTACTTTTTCAATTTTTGGAAAATTTTGGGAGCGATGAAAAATATAGTAAAAGTAGTAGAACGCTATATAGTTTTTAGAAATGTACTAGAAACGGTATACTCAAGGCAAAAAGAAAATTCAGGTTGAAGGATTAATTTTACAATGTACTAAAAATTCGCCGTAAAATACTTATTGCAAAAGAGTTTCTCAAAAAGCCAAGTTTGATATTTGATTTTTTTTAAAGTATATGATCAGATAAAATAACTTTGTTTAATTCTAGTAGTAAAGTTTGTATGCGTTCGGCATAAAAAAATCAATGACGTAGACAATTGTATTCTCTATTCTAGGGCCTTCAATTTTGCGGCAACGCGCAATTGGGAAAGTCGTGTTTTTAACCTTACCTTAGGTTTTTGGGCGCGATGAAAAATAAAGTAAAAGTGGTAGAATGCTATATATATATATCTTTCTAAAATGTACTAAAAACGGTATACTCGGGGCAAAAAGTTTCAGGTTGAAGGTTTGACTTTAAAATGGTGCTAAAATTCTCCATAAAATACTTATTGCGAAGGAGTTTCTCAAAAAGCCAAGTTATATTTTTTATTTCCGTTTAAGTATAGGATCAGATAAAATAAATTTCATTAATTCTAGTTGTAAAGTTGGTGTGCATTCGGCGTAAAAAAAATTAATAACGTAGACAATTGCATCCTTTATTCTAGGTGCCCTCAATTTTCCGGCAACGCGCAATTAAGAAAGTTGTGTTTGTAACCCTACCTTAGGTGCGATTTTTTTCTCACGAATACAGAAAGAAGTTTCTTGCAAATATGAGGTTTTTACCGTTGAGTGAACACATTGCTCTCCCTCATAAAAAGATCAATTGAAAATAAAAGAAAGGCGTGACACTACTATGACCGTCCTTATCTGAACATGCAGTACAGCACTCTTCTAACCGTCATTTTGGACAGGGCTTGCGGAGCTCTTTTTGCGCGCCATTTTTATATAAGGCAAAAAAAGAAACAATAAAAAAAACCAAGATTCTCTCATTGATTGATTAATATCTTAACAACCATTACAGTTGTGAGTGGCGCTCGTGTTTGTATTTTTCTTGTGTTCGTTATATTAGAGCTTTTAACCATGGTTAAAAACCGCGCCTGCTTGCACATTTTTTAAAATTAGTCTGGCCTCCAATAGTAATTTTTGTGAATTACTTTTAGAGGCCCGTGCAAGTACGTCTTGACCACTAAAACAAATAATTAAAGTGTTAATGTACTAACTTTAGTTAATCAGTCAAATATACCCTGACGATTATTCCCTGATTTAATGTCCGCCGGACCTGATAAATACACCGTGAGGACGGCGCTCGCCTAATCTTATCCCCTTGTAAAAAAAGAATATATGTATACATATATATATATATATATATATATATATATATATATATATATATATATATATATATATAAATTAATGGATATAGAAATAAGCGCCCTGTTTATATAAAAATAATGTTTGATGGTATAACAAACCTGCTTGTTTTATTCCATATATAAAAATACAGTCAAACGAGAGGGGCACTTGTGGTCGATTCTTTTCACCGCGCATAATGCTTCTTTTTCGTTTTTTTTTAAATCCCAAAGAGTATTCGACTAATTTCCTGTGTAAAAAGTTTGCACATTTTTCCGGGTTTCAAGTGATGCCGTGCGATTCAGCGGTATGGATTTTGGACAAAACATTAATGAACACATAGCTTTATCAGACGAGCTTTATTAGATTTTTTTCTTATTCTACGGTGGCAAGTTGAAAATTTAAGAACTATATGAACGGTAAGAATATCGGCTGCGTACTTGAAATCTGAGTTTATACGGTTTAGTTTTGTCAGAATTTCTGAAACTTGGTGCAACGGCCCAGAGATGGCGCTAGGCTACCAGGAATTTGGTGAGATTAAAATATTTCGCGCGAACATCACATTTTCGATCGAGGAAACGAACATACGTCATTCTGATGCCTGCAAAAATATAAATTCTTTTTACGAACGGCCGATTGATTTTATTGGAATAACACCGTCTGTCTTCGTTGCATTCCAAGTATCATAGACGAGTACGGGTGCATATGATGCAAGCAATTTGAATAAATTGAGAACACCTAAAGCGGATATCACCTTAACGAAGCAATGAACATAAAGTAAAGTTGAACATTAGAACTAAAAATAAAAGAAAAATATACGAGAACTATGACGACTAGTTTATTGACTGGATTAGGAAATGTTAATATTAGGAAACAGTTCAACTAAACACAACACACATTGTTCTTAATTAAAAATTTATCTTTTGTAATCACAGTCGGTTTCCCTTTTTCTTCTTTTCTAATCAAGTAAAATTAACCAAAAACATTTTTACGAAATATGCAATATAAATTACTTCCTGAAAGATGATGCAGGCTAGGATATATTAGAGTTTCACAATAATAATAAAATCTAGCGACATTCAGGTACTGTGTTCCCATGAAATCTGTAGATTTATCCTCCGATAAGTTGCGTAAAGGGTGAAAAGATTTATTAAAAGCACCATTTGAACCAATTCAAGATATCATACAAAAACGTAAATGTTCGAAAGCCACGATCAACACACACAAAAAATATTATCAAGTCCTTTCGACGCTTCAAAAGGGAGCTGGAAATTGTCATGCAGAATATAGTTGGTTTACACATTTATACACCCGGATTGCGAGAATTACTTTAAGCAGCAAAACTATATATCTCTTGCAAAGTCACACATTTGTTGCGCATTTTTTTTACATTTATAGGGCTCACATAGTGTGAAATCCAGCATTAATGTTAGACTTACAAGTTACTTTAGGATACTCCGATCTTTTTCACAATTTCACCTTCATCTCTGTGCGAACGGTACTAGCTTGCCTTTATAACAGCCTTGAGCGGATAACACTTTCATCATCCGTGTCCGATCCGCATCTGCAGATTTTCTATACGCATCTGAGGCGCATCGGCAATGTTCTTAAATAATTGTATCCGGATCCGATCCGAATCCATAGACTAAGTTTCCGCATCCAAACGGCATCCGCGAAATTCGGAACCCGTCCGGAACCTTTCATCCACAAACTCATTTTACATCATGAAGTCAAGGATGATTATTTATTTTATTTAGAGGATACTACAAGCCATCGAAGGCCCAAGTAGGTGTGGGAAACAACATATACATTCACACATAAAACGAAAGCAAATAACACGACATTAAAAGGTTTACAACTAACTAGCAAATATACAGGATATATTATTTAAAAAAAAAAAAAAGGGGGAGGGGGAAAAGCAAGCATCAAGCAGTATGTAATTCCATCATGCACTAATACAAAATGACCTATCCAGATGTAGTATGAGGGTTTATACAATCCTAATGTCCATGCGAAGAAGATGAAGGTGCAGCAATGTACAAAGCAAAACATGTTAGTTATCAAGACGCTCGAGACCTTCTACAAAGTTGGTGTCGATAAATAGTTTGAGAGGTAAACCGTTCCAGTCGCTAATAGTGCGAGGGAAAAAGCTAAACTTAAACATATTAGTACGCGCAAAAATGGGTGTTAGTGAAAACTGATGTCTGTGCCGCGTAGCTCTTGACGCTAAAGGGGAAATATATTGCAATGGGTCTATGCGAGTCTGTCCTTGCTGAAGATGAAACAAGAATTTCAACCGCGCTAGTTTCCTTCTGGCCTGAAGAGTCTGTATTCCGTTAGCCTGCATAAGTTGAGATGGTGAATCCAGCCTTCTATACTTTCCGTAAATAAACCGAACCGCTCGACGTTGCACCATCTCCAACTTCTGGATATCTTTCTGAGTGAATGGATCCCAAACGATATTTGCATACTCCAACTTGGATCTGACTAATGAATAATACGCATGTAGCTTAACCTGAATCGGAGCGTCGTTCAACTTTCTTTTAATGAAACCAAACTTCCTGGATGCCGAAGTACAGATATGTTTTATATGAGGAGACCAAGAAAGTGTGTCCGATATAATTAAACCAAGATATTTACATTCTCGCTCCACAGTAACCGGGGTGTCCGCGATATTATAAATGTATTCAAAGGGTTGCTTCTTTTTTGTAATACGTAAAAGTGTTGATTTAGCAGAGTTAAGCTTCATTTTCCACGTATCGCACCATGATACAACGGAATGCAAACTATGATCTAGCAATAACTGATCCGAGCTCGAAGTTATTTCTTTAAAAATAATGCAATCGTCGGCAAAAAGACGTATATGGACACCTGCGTCAATGATTGAAACAATATCATTTATGTACACCAAGAACAAAAGAGGACCTAAAACGCTCCCTTGGGGGACCCCTGACGTTACAGGCAGAACTGGAGAGATGCAACCTCCGACGGAAACAGACTGTGTGCGATGTGACAAGTATGCAGCAATCCAGTTAACAAAACCATGTGGAAGACCAAGCTGTTCAAGTTTAAAAAGCAGTTGTTCATGAGGCACCTTATCGAAAGCTTTGCTGAAGTCCAGGAAAAGCACATCGGCTTGACCTCCCCTATCGAGGATTTGCGCAAACTCATGGATGGTAGTGACGAGTTGGGTCGTAGTTGACAAGCCTTTGCGAAAGCCATGTTGAAATTCTGTTAGAAAATTACGACTGTCCAGCAGTTCATTGATTTGGCTGCAGATGATATGCTCTATTAATTTACACGAAGAAGAAGTCAAGGAAATTGGACGGTAGTTCTCAACTGCCAGGCGATCCCCTTTTTTGTGCACAGGTACCACTATGGCAGTTCGCCAATCATCTGGCAGCGAGCTGTTTGAGTATGATGCACGAAAAATAATGAGAAGATAATGGGCTAGGGACTCAGCGTACCGTCGTAAAAACGTGTTTGGAATCTTATCGGGACCAGCACTTGTTTTCGTTTTCAGTGACAACAGCGAAGAAACTATGCCGTAATAAGTTATAAACTCAGAGTGATAGTTTGATGTGGTGGAAATCACATAATCATGGTTACGGATATCGGAAAAAACCGACTGAAAATACTCATTGAAATGGCACGCTATAACACCAGGATCAGTTGAGACAGTGTCATTCACCACGATTTGCTCAACAGGCTTATTTGTTTCAGTCAAGTAGCGCCAAAACTTTTGGGGGTCATGTTTAAGATAGTTTAGAAGCGTACCGGAGAAGTAGTTGTTTCTAGCCACTGCAATTAGGCTACGAAGATCGCTCTGCTGATTGGTGACATCACAGTTAACTGGCCTTGATTTCTTCGCTCGTTTTATCCTGCGTTTGAGTTGTATGATTTTTCTGGTAATCCACGGATTATTACAATTAATACGCTTGTATTTTGTAGGTACAAATTTGTCAAGGCAGTATTCACATAAGTTCTTAAATTTTAGCCAAAGGGTATCAACATTTGTATCAGTGAAATTATCAAGATTTATGTCAAGATAATCGAGTATGCTAGTATCGTCAGCTCGCGAGTAGTCTTTGAAAGGCGAATATATAACTCTTTTTGTAGGTGAAAAGCGCTCAAGTAAACAAGTCAAGAGGACCAAATAGTGATCAGATATACCCTGTTCAACAGATATGGTGCAATCACTAAGCGAATTGTTTACGAAAACAAGATCAAGAATTGAGTGACTTGTACCATGTACTCTGGTTGGAACCTGAACTAACTGCGTCAGATCAAAGGCGAACATCATATCAAAAATAATTTCAGTCGCAGAAGAAGAACCACACATATTCGGCCAGTCAACGGACGGGGTATTAAAGTCACCAGCCAGGATTATTTTATGGCTGCTAAATTTAAACAAGTGGTCAAATAACCTGCACAAGTAGTCAGGAGTAGCAGAGGGGGGTCGATAAACAGTTCCAAGGATAACAGTGTTGCCCCAACAGTTAAGGCGTAGAAACAAGCTTTCATGATTTTCTATTTGGGTTTCCAGGACCGCTTCAATGCCTGGTTTAAGTAAAACAGCCAGTCCGCCACCCCTTCCATCACGATCCCTGCGAAATACATTGTACTGATCCGGAAATACCTCTCCGTCACTAATGTAATCAGTAAGCCAGGTTTCGGTTATAACACAAACATGCGGGTCATGCGTAAGAAGGATAGATTCAAGTGCGTGTGATTTGTTGCCGACACTTTGTGCATTTAAGTTCAAAAGTCGAAACTGTTTACGATTAGGTACAAGTCAGTCAGAACGGGTGGTTTTCATCTGGGTTGAAATACTTGCGCGTGTATTTTTGTTTTCGTCCCATACAAATACATCGTCATTCACGTGAAGCTTATCATTAAATAGATAAACACGGGCGCCTTTATCTTTATCGTTTCTGGCACTCTCCCACAGCATTTTTCTTTTCATGAGTGTAGCCTGCGAGTAATCATTGTTTATAAACACTTTCGAGCCTTTAAGTTTTTTAGCATTACGAAGGATTTCCGTTTTTTCATTGTAATCCTGAAAGTATAAAATAATCGGTCTTTTGGAGCCATGTTTACCAAGCCTGTGAGCACGCGCCACGGACGAACACGCAACGCCCAGTTTATCTTGAAAAAGTTCAACGAGTACTGTTCTTTTTAATTGGTCGTCGGTTTCATTGGGAGTTTCGGGGATGCCATGGATTACAAGGTTTGAACGGCGACTTCTGTCTTCCAGATCAGTAATTTTTGCATTTTGTTTCAATATAATTTGCTCAAGAGTAGTTACAGTTTGCTTTAGGGAATCAATCTGCATAGTCTTTATTTGTAGATCGCTCAGAGTTCTCTCGATTCCCGTGCATTTAGACGTTAGGTCTTCAATTTTTTTGTCATTACGATCGTGTCGAGCCCTGAGCTCAGATATTTCACTTTTAATCGCGATTTGGCCATCAATGATTGTCTGAAACATTTCTTCAGTTGTAGGCCCCGGGTTTGACTCCACATCCCCACACAAAAGAAGCGTACATACTAACAAACAGTCATGCGCAATGTGACACAAAGTCCGTGGGCACGGCACAACTACAATCGTAATATCATCACTTCTAAACGATCTGAATGAATAACCAACCTGTAGGAAGAGCCAGCAGAAGTTAGGCGACATGCTTGCTCGACAATCGCCGTGCCCACTGAAGATGAAATGTTGTGGCAGCTCCCTTTGAAGGTGTCTCACAGGTGACGTAACCGCGGAAGCGGAAATCGATCCAACCGCTGCGATGACCGTGGTGGGCTTCAGCGCGTGAAGATGACTGGCGTCCGGCACGGGTTTACTGAGCGTCATCGTGGGCGTGGGGGCCAGGTGGCTAGTGATGTTGCATTCCCCGTTGGAGCATCCGTAGAAGCATGACAGCGCCTGTAGGAAGAGCCAGCAGAAGTTAGGCGACATGCTTGCTCGACAATCGCCGTGCCCACTGAAGATGAAATGTTGTGGCAGCTCCCTTTGAAGGTGTCTCAAAGGTGACGTAACCGCGGAAGCGGAAATCGATCCAACCGCTGCGATGACCGTGGTGGGCTTCAGCGCGTGAAGATGACTGGCGTCCGGCACGGGTTTACTGAGCGTCATCGTGGGCGTGGGGGCCAGGTGGCTAGTGATGTTGCATTCCCCGTTGGAGCATCCGTAGAAGCATGACAGCGCCTGTAGGAAGAGCCAGCAGAAGTTAGGCGACATGCTTGCTCGACAATCGCCGTGCCCACTCAAATTACAAATTAAAAAAAAAAAAACATCCCAGGAAGAGACATCAGTTAAAAGTTATAGGCCCATTTCAGTCTTCCCGGTGCTCTCAAAGATTTTCGAGTGTGTAATCAACGACAGGCTTAATAACCTTTTAAAAGCATCATAAAATAACTCTGGCTCAATATCATTTCCAGAAGGAAAATTCTGCAGATACAGCACTCGTCGACAAAAAAGATAAAATTGCGGAAACTACTGACATGTTGCAAAAATATTCCAAAAGCCGGGAATCATAATGATCAAAAAAACTGCTCCGACTTTACTCAACAAGATTAACAATTTAATCAAACGTTTCGTCTCCCATGCAGGAAACATCGTCAGTGAAACCTACAAGCAGGAATGAGAGAAAAAACTTCCACAGTCCTATTTAAGCAAGTCCGCGTACACATCGGGGAGGGGGCCGCGGTTCGAGTTGCAAGCTGATGAGTCACTTCGGATGAACCATGATTCCACGAACCTGCGTGGACCCCACCTTTGTTCGCGCGCCAGAGTGGACGCATTCTCAAAGTCGAAACAGTGACCCGTATTCCAACAATGGTCTACGAGTTCCGTCTTCGCTCTTGTCGCATGCGTGCTGACATGTTGACATGACATGCTGACATGCTGACATGTTCCCACTTTGTTGATTTCTGCATTAAAAAAACATTTAACACTGTAAAACAAGATAATTTACTTAAAAAAAACTTTAGTATCTACAGTGGACGATGAATAGGGATAACGTTAATTAAAAGCTATCTCACCAAACGCTACTAAGTAGTATGCTTAAATAATAAGGCATCTAGCAAAATGAAAATAAAACACGGCGTTCACCAAGGCTCTATTTTATGGCCTCTGCTATTCCTTGCGTATATAAACGATATAACGGAAATACCAGGTATAGACTCATATAATGATGTAGGCAGACGACACTAATGTTTTCAGCTGGTGGTACAAAACTGTTCGTAGCGAAATTTGCCAATAATTATTTTTTTAAACTCTAAGGATGGTTAGAAACCAATCGTTTAAGTCTAGGTACGAGTAAAACTGAGTATGTAATTTTAGGCCGATGAATAATCGCGTTGAGACCACTATCAACATAACATTTGAAGAAACGTTGCTGGATCAAGTTAAAAAGCAAATCTTTTAGATGTGTGGTTTACTGAGGACCTTTCATATTCCACTCATGTTATTTCGCTCAAAGTTGATCTATCCCGAATTACTTGAAGCATCTATAGAATACAAAATTTACTACCTACATTCTTTAAACAAGTATTATATTTCTCCCTATTTCTCTCCAAAATGAGCTATGGCATCTTGGTTTGGGGAAGAACGACAGCAACTTACAGTAAACTAATCATCTTGCAGAAGAAAATCTTTCCTATGTATAATAGTTATAGAGACAAAATAAATTTAAGCGCGCAGCCACCTTTTAATACATATATCCGCTCAAGGCAGACAAAGTATTTTATTTCAAACACTTACAATTGATACACAAAAACAAACCCCACACTACACAAACAGATAATCTAAGTACGTTCAATATTCAAAATCCAATGCGAAAGATGCCGGCCCAGGGTTCTCCCCAGGAATTTCTGAGTGGTGGACATGAACAAGGGGGGAAGGGGGAGGCGATCGTTTGTTTTTTTTTGTTAAGTTTTTTGGATCGTCGCGTCTGTATATGCCCCCCCTCCCCCCACCCACCCTGGACACTGCCGGCGGAGCGCCGCTGAGATAGAGAAAGAAAAAAAGAAAGAAAAAGAAACACGCCGAGCGCCCGCGCTCTTTGTTTGAAGCAATGTGGCAGTGGCGGTAGTCAGGGATGCGATAGCGAACGATAACGTGGCGGTGCGCGGACCTGCGGAGTACGACGGCGACTGTCTGCAGGCGTGGGTGCAGGCAAAATCGCATCGTCATCCCGCGACATAAAAAAATATCGAGGGGTGGGCAGTCAGTTGGAGCGGAGGGCAACCAGTCGGAGGGGTGGGCGGCGAAGCCGCTGCCGCCCACCGTGGGGGGAGCCCTGTGCCGGCCATAAGAACTAACTCTGGCCAGAAGGGGCTAAATTTCCAGAAAAGTCAAACTTTAAGCTGAAAAAAGATGTCCGTGGAAACTTTTTTTTTTTTATAGTTTAAAAGCGATTGCAAGAGGAGGCTCGTGGCTAGTGGGATTGCTTTTTTATCTGTGTAATGTTGCGAAAACTCTATGATTGTTTATTTCTTTATATATAGGTGCTTTGATTTTTCTTGTGTATATTTTCATTCCTTGTTTCTTGATGTTGAAGTGTGAGAGATTATCTTATTTTGTTTTCTTTTCAAAAGGACACTCTTTTGTGGCTGATTTTAATGTTGTTGCTTGCTCGTATTTATTATATTGCTCAACGGAGGCATGTTTTTGGGTTTTCGGTTTTCATTGTATTTTTTCTTCTTTTTTATATATATTTAATGATACGTGAACTCGTGATCTTGCCCTATATTTATTCAAAGTTGCTAAAATATTTTGTTTTGTTCTCGTGTTCTGAATTGCTTTGGTTGAGGGTGACACCTATTTCTATTTTATTTGGGTAATTTCTCTCAACTCAGGCACAAATTGCGGGTCAAAATTTTAAGTTTTGTCAAAAACACATGTTCTCGGGCAATTCCTATAATAAAAGAAGACGCAAACGGCGAGTTCGTCGGACTTTTTGTTCTCAAGGTATGGACCGTTGAAGCGGCCAAGGTCGAACCTGACGTTTTTCCAGCTTATCAAGGGTGCCAGATTTCAGTCCATCTCTTTTGTTTACTTTTTACGCTATATCAATATAACTTTTTGGGAACACTTTTGAGATATGTTTATTTGTGCTAATTAAGCGTCTACGTCGTAAGAACTTTAACGTTTTTTTTTTGTTACCTACTCAACATATTTTTATTATCTTTCCATCACCGTAAAGCTCCAGTTAAGTTCTTTCTTTTGAATATAATTTAAATATTTTGTGCCGAATATAGAATGCGCAACATGAGCCTGAAAAACGAATATTTTAAAAAACTAGCAAGTTTAAAGTCGATTTTCTAAAAAAATCTCACCTTTTATTTTTTTTTATTTGTTATTCACAGTAAGGCTATATAGTAGTCTATCAGGAACTACAAAACAATTGTAATATATTGTTTCTATGGCCGCTATTAAGACTCGAATCTCGTGCTATGAGTGTTTTGAACGGGACTTCACACAGGCGCTCTGCTAAGCATAATTTTGGCCTATGTAAGGTTTTCTATTTATCGTTAGCAGTCACCTCAATATCCAAACATAAACATTAAAGGAATTTATAGCAATGCACTTAAAAAGTTCCTTAGAAGTCCGTACCCACGAGTGCGGGCACAGCGCTTACTTCCTCCCAAATAGGAGGAATGCAGGTCGTTAGAGAATTCTTCTTGGGCCTTTTGCTTTCTGCTTTGAGTCTGATATACCGAACTTGAAAGGCAATTGTCATATGTTCGTTTGCCAAACAGATATGCAGGGCATATACTTATGTACGATTTAGTATCTGACGCTTAGGAACTACGGTTCATTTTGTGCACATACGGACTCTTTCGTAAAATAACGAACATTTCGTAGACTGTAAGGTTTCAAATGTGTTAGTCATGTGTTTAGGTTTTATTTCTATTTTCAGTGATTCATGCCGGGCTACTTAAAAGTTTCCCTCTTGACTTAAGTTTGTCCGGGAGTCTAGATGTTACGTATCTTCCCCGTCAATACGTAGGGCGAAGCTCACACGTCTGGCAAATCACCCCAGTGTCAAGTAAATAAACATTATTAGGATAAATATTGTTGCGTCACTGGCTTTTACGCTTAGATATTGAGGTAAGTACTAACATTAAATAGAAAACCTTACATAGGTCACAATTCTGCTCAGCTGAGCGTCTATGCGAAGTCCCGTTCAAAACTCTCATCGCACGAGACTCGAGTCTTAACAGCGGCCATACAAACAATATATTACAATTAATGTTGGTAGTTCCTGACAGACTGCTATATTACCGACCTGTAAATAAAAAATAAAAAAAGCTTTTTTTTAAAATCGACTTGAAATTTACAAGTTTTTCTAAATATTCGTTTTTCAGGCGAATGTTCAGCGTTATATGTTTAGCGCAAAATATCTAAATTATACTCAGAAGAAAGAGCTTAATTGGAGCTTTACGGTGATCCAAAGCTCGTAAAAATATAATGTTCAGGTCACGCAGCACAGATTGCTGAACTTCGTTAAATATAGCTGCACAAAGGCGATTTGCCAATCAAAAAACCAATAAAAACATTAAAGATATGACCTAGACGCTTTATTCGCTTAACTCGCCGTTTGCATCTTTCCTTATTAAAGGAATTTACAGGTATCTACTAAAAAATTTCAAAGAAATTAATTATGAGTTAGTGTATTTTTGTGAGTCAGTTGTATTACTGGTGACAAGTTAACAAAAACAAAATGTAAGCTTTTATAGCCGCCATACCAATAAAATATGGCATTTTATGTTCCTTTTACTTTATGAAGTACTGCCATAGGTAGCTAGAGGAAACAATTAGCCAAATAAAAGGTAGGCTTTTTAGGAAATCGACCTCCAATTCGCAAAATTTTTGAGATAATCCTTGGTTTACGGGGAAATACTGCCCTTTCTTTTTTACACACAACATCAGATTTATTATCATTAGAAGGAGTGTACTCTAAGCTTTCTGTCAATAATAAATATGTAAAGAGACCTCATGTAGGTCACTCGGAAGAGCTGATAGACTGACAAATATCATCTAAAAACGTCATATTGGCCAATTTTTTAAAATATATTTTATATAGATAGTAGTGATAATAATATTTATCAGAGAATCAATATGTGCACAGGTATCTATTAAAAAAAAAGAGGCGCCAATTTTTAATTAGTGTACTTTTGCGAGTAAGTTGACTTAGTGACAAAACAGTCAAACAAAATCAGACTTCAAGCTTTTATAGCTGCCAGACAAACAATACATTACATTTTCTATTTATATTAGCTTATAAAGCACTGCAATAGCTAGCTAAAGAAAAAAAAGTCAGCCAAATAAAAGGTGGTTTGTTTTATAAAAAATCAACCTCCAACTTGCAAACAATTTTAAATAGTCCTTGCCTTACGATAATACACTACCCTTTCTCTTTTACACACATAATTGCATTTTTTATCAATAAAAAGAGCATACTCTCAGCTTTCTGAAAGTACTAAATATGTTACGATATCCTAAATGGGTTACACGGAAGAGCTAATCAAACTTTGACAATATTTAAAATAGAGGTGCAGATAAATAATCACAATAAAATATTTACGATACTTAATCCCTACTCTGAGAGTGGCCGAAAAAAGTTATATTCCACTGCCAAAAAACGGCAAAAAGTTGAAAAGAGTGAAACATCACACCTTGGACAGGTGAGAGAAAGGTCAGTTTGCGCTTCGGCTGCTTAAAATGTCCATAACTCGAGAACAAAAAATCGCCCGAACTTGCGGTTTGCACCACCTGTTACGGAAGGGTTTTCCCCAAAATATATCTACTTTTTCGTCAAGATTAAAAATTCGACCCAATATTTCTGCCTTAGTTGAGATGAAACAACCCATTTGCCATCTTTGTTCTATAAATGTGCTGCACTGCTGCACTTTAAAAAAAAAAAGGGGGGGGGGGGGGGAGGGGAGGGGCGAGGACCTGCCAGGCACCGAGCCAATACCTCTGCTTTCCACGCGGTAAAATCCGCGAAGCAAACAAGGAAAAAAAAATAATCGTAAACTCTCACCAGGTCGCCTACGCACTGACTGTTATTTTGTGAACTATGTGGGGTTTTCAAAAGAAAGGTCTCACCGAGATTTGAACTCGGATCGCTGGATTCAGAGTCCAGAGTGCTAACCATTACACCATGAGACCCAATCCTTCCGACGCCGGGAATCGAACCCGGGCCTCCTGGGTGAGAGCCAGGTATCCTAGCCACTAGACCACGCCGGAACGGAGACGTCGGGGAAAAAACTTGCTTTTCGTCTGGCGGTACTCCAGATACGAGAGTGTTTCGAAAGACCATTATACGATGAGACCCATTAAGGGGTCGCCTTAGGGATGGTAAGATTTATCGAAATTCACGTCTTGCTTACTTTTTGCTGTATATATATTTTTTTTTCAGTTGTTC
The DNA here is from genome assembly GCF_016920785.2 of Ixodes scapularis. Classification (NCBI taxonomy): domain Eukaryota; kingdom Metazoa; phylum Arthropoda; class Arachnida; order Ixodida; family Ixodidae; genus Ixodes; species Ixodes scapularis. The sequence continues at coordinate 114,350,190 of NW_024609868.1, forward strand.
GGAGGAAATAAAATAGTCGCCACATCTGGTAATTTATTTGTATTGTATAAACAATTCTGTAAAACCCTTAACGTTCTCGAGCCTTCAATGTTCGCGAATTTCGTGAATTGGAAAAAGCACAAACTATGAGGGCACGCGAATATTTATATTTTCTTGGGACGCGAACACAGATTTAAAATTTGCGATAAACAGTGTGCTTAATTTTAATTTGAATATTTTTGTGTTTAAATAAGGGCGAGAGTCACACGCGTGCCATCTTCATTATGCATCTATCAGACTTGGCGCTCACAAGATGAGAGAATTACCGACGCAGTAACTTGGCTAGTTATTCATTTTTTTTTAAATTAACTATAAAATTATTGGCTTAATGGGTTATGTTACATTGTCATTATTATGGGAAATTACGCTTGATATATCCGATTGATATACATACAAACATGATTTATATATGCACAATCGATATATTCGAGCGCAGCTCTTAGGTGCCCGTTTCCGGGTTTCGCGGCGTCGGCGTCGCCGTCGGTGTCGGCGTAACCGCCCCGCTAAATTTAGCGGAAAATTTAATTTGTGTTGAGGTCACGTGACATCAAGTTTCCCACTAAGTTTTGCGGGGAAAATGACGTCACACAACTATGTCACGTCACACATGAACAAATTCAGTTTTTCCGCTAGATTTAGCGGGAAAATGGACATCACATGACCTCAATACCAATCCAGTTTTCCCGCCATATCTAGCGGGGAGCCTGAATTTGTGTTGAGGTTACGTGACGTCAAATTTTCCGCTAAATTTAGCGGGGAAAATAACGTCAAATGTATTTGTGTCACCTCACCCATGAACAAAATCAGATTCTCAGCTAGATTTTGCGGGAGAATTGACGTTTCGTGACCTCAACATCACTTCAGGTTCCCCGCTAAATTTAGCGAGGAAAACGACGTCACATGACTGCGTGTCACGTGATCCATGAACAAATTCAATTTCTCTGCAAAATTTGGAGGGAAAACCAACGTCACGTGATCTCAACAGCAATTTAGTTTTTTCGCTAAATTTAGCAGGGGGAAACGACGTCACATGACTTCGTCTCACGTCGTCCATAACCAAATTTAGATTATCCGCTGGATTTAGTGGGAAAGCTGACGTCACGTGACGCCAAGACCCATCTGAATTGTACTGAGGAGGAGGAGGGGCATACCCTCCCCTCCGCACCCTCCCCTCCTCCTCCTCAAGAGCTGCGCTCTAATTTCGCGTTAAAGAGATTTGTAAACGTCTTTCAGATGATATCTACAGTTCTCAAAGTATTCATTGATCAATATTTGCGTATTTCACAAAATATTTCAGAACTGGACGTAGAAAGAGCGCCGAAATTCCCCTACATATATATTGATGCGTAAAATAGTAACGTATTTGTTTTGAGTGTTTTGTCATTATTTTGGCAGGGAGACGTCGGCACATCTGCCTAGGACAGGCTACCGAAATAATGACGAGGAGTGCTAAAGGACAACGCGACTCATTTTATAGATTATTGCGGACGGAAGTTTCAACGCTTTTTCTCTGTACAGTTTCGAAGTAAGGCGACAAAAACGCGGAAATTTATTGATAAGTATTTCAAAGCCCATTGGTATTCCGAAAATGGTTTGAATTGCTACTGCCTCTAACCATAACTGCCGTGAATTTCCCAATTGCGACATGGCCCATAAGACCAATATTTAAACAAATAGTTAACAGATTTTAGTTAGCTTCGCCAGCTTTCCGCCACCGTTATTCCCTCATCTAATGTAAGCCTGATAAATACACAGTAAAGACGGCACTTGCTTAAGTCTCACCTATAAAAGGAATAAGTATTAATTAAAATAACACTGTACAAAAAAACAAAAAAAAAAACGGGACTGCGAAAATTTACAAATTTACAATAACTTCCTAAAATAAAATTTAATGTTTGGTTTATTTTTCTAAGAGAAGCAAATATTGTTCCACGTATCATTTCAAGGAAAATGAGTTTAAAATTTCGCACGAATGCATTGTTTCCAACCCGATTCTGCGGATGTAAAAGTGCAACTCAGCTACATTTCGTTTCACTTTATGTCCGAGCGCGGACGATGTTATGAGCTGAAGGGCCAATCAAACAGTGCAAAATGCGCAACATCATGGCGTGCTCTCTGCGCTTGATAGGACGAGCCGGTGGAGGAGCACGCACAGAGAGACGGCGAATACCGGCTAGTCCTTTCAACTGCAGAGAGCACGCCATGACGTTGTGCCTCTTTTGCTGTTTGATTGGCCCTTCGGCTCATAACATCGGCAGCGCTCGGACCTAAGCTGGAACGAAGTATAGGTTAAGACAGTTCTGCGAGCTTGTTCATCTAAATATCGTCCTATTTCTCTTACTAGAGATTGTTGTAACCCTTTTAAGCGCATAATATACATCCAAAATTCAGAAACATAAACGCTGTTTGTCTGGCACGGCGTCGCGAGACAAACATCGAAGCAGAACCTCTCCCTCTTCAGGTGTTGGTGACCATGGCCCTTTCTGCGATCCCTCCTGGAAATCTCCTGCACCGCCATCTTCTGGCTTGTGACACGTCATCTATGGTCCTTGAGAGAGTCACGGAATTTCCTCGGGCGTTTTCGCCACCAACTTGGATCCACCAGAAAGCGTTCAACATCAGCATCTGGCAACAATCAAGCACTGGAACATCACACAGTTCCTCTCCCGGCGGGACATAAGCCGACCGGAATGAATAGTCAGTTGGGGCACGGCGCCGCCAGACAAACAGCAATGGAAAACCTGTCGCTACTTCAGGTTGGTTACCTTCTGAATGCAGTGTGTTCCCGAAGTAGAAATCTGACTTTGATTGCGATGTCATGCCCCAACAAACTTTCCTGGTGAAAGTGGCTGTGTTTTACTGTTTGCAGAACTCTTAATTCTTTTTTTCTTTCTGGGTTCCTTTTGGTAATGTCCGGAGACGTGGAGGCAAACCCGGGACCACTAAGCGATAGTGAGCAAATCATAAGTATTCTTGCCGCTGTGCAGAGAATCGAGGCTCGCAGACAAACTTGCTGCAACAGTCTCGCTATTGGAGAGCGGACGAAAGGCTACCGACATATCTGTCCAACTGTTTTCAATGATGAGGGCTGTAGAAACGAAGTTGACAGATACTGTGGTAACTCGGACAAAGAGGCAGAAGACGAGATCTCGCGGAAAGACCGCGAGCGAGCTCGAGACAGAACACTGAGCGCGATTGACTGGACTGAGCCGACATGAAGCAAGCCCTAGGTTAGCCAGCGGCATACGTTTTTTTAATCATGTAAATAAACCCACAGTTACTACAATTGGCGACGAGGGTGTTCCAGCCATCATCCGTGTGCATCAACGGCATAGGTAAAGCCCCTTCGACCCGAACGTCTACTGCTCTAGCACCCTGGCGGAAGCTACGACTGTTAGGTCTTCAGGAAGGGACCCCGCCGACGCTGACACAAACCGGGTGAGGATGACCTACATCGGTAACGTTCCTGATTTCAACAAGTCAGAGCGATTCGATCTTTACATTGAGAGATTCGAACGCTGGCTCGCGGCTAATGAGGTTCCGGAAGGCAAGAAGGCAGACATTTTGCTTGCAACACTTCCTGCATTGACTTATGAGCTGCTTCGAGACCTCGTATCTCCAAGAACAACAACTGAATGTTCTTACGAGGACCTCAAACAAGTACTCATTCAACATTTTATGCCCAGCCCCATCACGATTGCAGAACGATTTCGCTTCTACCGACGCAGTCAAGAGGAGGGCGAAACTCTCGCTGAGTTCATAGCCGCGCTAAAGAAGCTTGCTCATACTTGCGATTTCAAGGACTTCCTGAATGATGCCTTGAGAGACCGGTTCGTTTGTGGGCTGAGAGACGAGTATTACATCAACCGCCTGCTCATCGAGAGGACGCTGACTTTCAAGTCAGCATGCGATATCGCCTTAGGGTTAGAGCTCGCCAGAAGAGACGCTCGTCAGCTCACCCAGATGGCAGTTCCTCAAATTCAAGGAATTCAAAAAGTTCAAGTTCAGACGCGTTCAACAAAAAAAAAGCTGGCGGCGCCAAGAGCGTCGAGTGCCTCTACGTCTAGCACCTGCTACCGTTGTGGCTACCATCACCTTCACCAGGACTGTCCTTTTAAGAAGGAAGTGTGCCATAACTGCGGGAAGAAGGGACACATTGCGCGAGTTTGCAAAAGCAAGACACGTGCGCAACACCAGATATCCAGCCAAGAAAGTCCCCAAGACGACTACGTCACACTGTATCCAGTTGATGGAGACACCAACAGTGTCGGCGACGGCATCGAAGTCCTGCTGCAAATTGCAGGAAATGCTGTAAAAATGCTGCTTGACACTGGGGCGGCTCTAACCATCATCTCCGAGAGGCAATACAACGAGTCGCTGCGCGGTTTGCCACTAGAACCCTCGACTCTTCGCCTCCGCTCGTACACCGGTGACGCCATTCCTGTCCTTGGAGAGGCACAAGTTCCGGTAACCTACGAAGATCAGACATTGACGCTTCCATTGGTGGTCGTCCACGGAGATCGACCAGCTTTGCTGGGAAGAAACTGGCTGCGGCACATCCGCATCAACTGGTCCAACATCTTCTCACTGACAGAGTCTGCTGCTCGGAACGGACTAGACAGTCTGCTAGCCAAGCACAAGATGCTTTTCAGCGACCAACTGGGAACGGTGAAAGGAATCAAAGTAACGATTCACGTCAAGCCCGAATGTGCCCCGATTTTCTTCAAACCTCGCCCCCTCCCATACGCCCTGCGTGAGGTGGTGGAGAAAGAGTTGGAGGCCCTTGAAAAACGCGGCACAATCACCAAAGTTGATAGAAGCAGCTGGGCGGCACCGATCGTGGTGGTCCCAAAAAAGGACAAGTCCGTTCGACTTTGTGGAGATTACAAGGTCACCGTGAACCGTTGCATTCAGCCGGAGACCTATCCACTACCAAGTGCGGAAGACTTGTTCGCGACGCTTGCTGGTGGCAAGTACTTCAGCAAGATAGACTTGACCAGTGCCTACCAACAGTTGGAACTAGAACCCAACTCGAAGGTTTACACTACCATCACCACACACAAGGGTCTTTACCGGTACAATCGCCTACATTTCGGAATATCCACAGCGCCGTCGATTTTCCAACGGTCCATGGATCAGATCCTGCAAGGACTGGAGCACGTAGTTTGCTATCTTGACGACATCTTGGTCACGTCAAGTACTCTGGAGGATCATCTTCAATTGTTGGACCGAGTTCTGGCTCGACTGACAGCAAACGGAATTCGGGCCAATCTTCGAAAATGCGAGTTCCTCAAGAGCAGCGTGGAATATCTCGGCTACAGAATCGACGCCCAAGGATTGCACCCAACCGAAAGTAAGGTGCAAGCCATTCAGAACGCGCCGTCGCCTTCCAACGTGATGGAACTGCGTTCATTTTTAGGCCTGTTAAACTATTACGGACGATTTTTGACGGGCCTTTCCACGATTTTGAAACCACTACACCAACTTCTAGAGAAGGACAGCCGCTGGAAGTGGACGTCAGAATGTGAAAAAGCCTTCAAAGAGGCAAAAGAGAGCTTGCTGCGAAGCAAGTGGCTCACACATTACGACCCTAGCAAGCCGCTTTGCCTCGCCTGCGATGCATCTCCGAGCGGAGTGGGAGCAGTTATATCTCACATCATGCCAAACGGTGACGAAGTGCCAATTGCTTGCGCCTCTAGGACGCTCTCACCGAGTGAGCGCAACTACGCACAGATCGAACGAGAAGCACTTGGTATTGTGTTCGGTGTGAAGAAGTTCCACAAGTACCTATACGGTCGGAAATTCACCCTTATTACAGATCATAAGCCTTTGACTGCGATCTTCAACACCCAAACAGCAATTCCAAGCTTAGCCGCTCTACGAATGCAACGTTGGGCACTTACTCTCCAATCATACAACTATGACATCGTGTACCGGAAGTCCAAAGAACACGGCAATGCAGATGCACTGTCACGTTTGCCTTTAGACCTTGCTTCCAGTGACCCGGACGAAGACACGTCGGTACTTCAGGTCTCCAATGTGGAACTTCTCCCAGTCACAAGTCACCAAATCGCGGTGGAAACAAGGAGAGACCCGACCTTATCCAAAGTCCTGAACTTTACCCTAAATGGTTGGCCCACCTCCCTTCAAGATAAAAACCTGCGTACTTACTTCGAAAAACGGGAGCAGCTCTCTACGGACCAAGGCTGTCTTCTATGGGGAAGCCGAGTCGTCGTACCACCGAATCTTAGAAAACGACTACTACATGAGCTGCACGAGAATCACCCAGGCGTCAGTCGCATGAAGGCCAAGGCACGAAACTATCTCTGGTGGCCAATTTTGGACCAAGACATTGAAGATTTCATTAAGCAGTGCTACGCCTGTGCATCCATGCAGAACCAACCAGCTGCTGCACCTCTACACCCGTGGTCTTGGGCGAGAAATCCGTGGGAGAGGATACATATAGATTACGCCGAGCTCGACAAGCAGCACTACCTGGTAGTAATGGACAGCTTCTCCAAGTGGATCGAAGTCCTGCCCACAAAAACGACTACAGCAGCACGCACCACTGAATTGTTGCGGAACCTCTTCGCGTCATATGGAGTGCCCTCTGAAGTTGTCTCGGATAACGGACCGCAGTTCATTTCTGCAGACTTCGAGAACTTCTTGCGAATGAACGGCGTGAAGCACATCCGTACACCCCCATACCATCCCGCTTCAAATGGCGCGGCTGAGCGAGCGGTGCAGACATTTAAGCGAGCATGGAAGAAAGACGCAGCTGCTGGAAACACACTCACAGAAACAGAGCACCAAAGGCTGGCCAGGTTTCTCCTGAACTATCGGAGCACTCCTCATACAATCACAGAGAGAACACCGGCTGAACTGTTCCTCAAGCGGCCGCTTCGTACTCGCCTGGATTTAATCAAGCCAAGTGTGGAACGGACTGTGACCAAGCACCAACGCCAGCAACAGTTGGCACACGACAAGTCACGACGATCACTTCGTTATTTTGATGTAGGAGATAAGGTCCTCGTGCGAGACGTGAGAGGGAACCAACCCTCTTGGTCTCCTGGAGTTATTGTTTCCCGAAGAGGGCCACTATGGTATCTAGTGGAGGTACGGGAACGTACAGTCTCCGTTCACTTGGACCATCTTTTGCGACTGGATGCTCAGTTACCAAGTCGTGAAACAACCTGCCCACCACCATGGATGCTCTTAGGCCCGGCTGCCACTCCTAGAGTGTCGACGGACTCAGCTGGAGACTTGCAGAGTTCATCGGGAAGAGCCCCACCTACAGTGGTACAGCCAGGCCCGGCAGGAGACGCAGCCACGCCTCCGACTGAACACTCAAGCCGTTACCCTCAACGGATCCGGCGTCCCCCAGACAGACTTGGCGTGCCACCGAGCCTACCGGATGCTGGAGCTCCCGCTGGCACCTAAACGATTAAAGCGGGAGGAGTGTGGTAACTCGGACAAAGAGGCAGAAGACGAGATCTCGCGAAAAGACCGCGAGCGAGCTCGAGACAGAACACTGAGCGCGATTGACTGGGCTGAGCCGACATGAAGCAAGCCCTAGGTTAGCCAGCGGCATACGTTTTTTTAATCATGTAAATAAACCCACAGTTACTACAGATACGAACTCTGCATCTGTAACCCCTCATAATTAAAATCTCCCTGTCAACCTAGGGAATATTCAGAAGCAGTGCGATGACAACGAAAATAGGCTTCAGAGGTCAAATCTGTTACTCTTTAGCTGCCTAGATAAGCGCACCGAAACGTAGGGGAAAAAAGAAGGAAAAATGATCGAGTTTTGTTCGAGCAAGCTGGGAAACCAGCTTGATCCCTCAAATTTGGAAAGATCGCACCGCCTAGGGAAATTCGAGCCCGAGAAAGCTAGGCTAATACAGGGTTGGGCAGTATCGCGATACAAATGTATCGCGATAGTATTTCAGAAATACATTTTGTATCTATTTCTGTACCGCGATACATTTTTTTCACCAGTATCTGTATTCCTGTATCGAAATAATATTGAATGTTACTTTGTATCGCGATACAATCAGGGTAAAATGTATTTCGTTACATTTTTTGCGAAATACTTCCCACTTTCCCCAATAAAAAAAAATTAAAAAATAAAGCTTGAACGCTCTTTTTTTTACTTTTGAGGGCACCAGAGTCAAGGAGATGCCCCCTTATATGATGCCCTCACGGGCCCTTAAGATTCAATCAATATAATTAACTGAAATATCACATTATAAATCAGTCATTTTGAATTTAATAATAATAGTGCTGTAAACATTTAGTGCGGCTAGTTAATACACACAAAAGCATAGGTGACGACATACACTCAGGCGCCATATTTATTGACTTTTTAAAGCATTTGACAATTTATTTTATAATGCAATAACGAATAAGCTAAAAAATAATGAGTTTTTATCGGTAACGGAATTTCGCAATATTTAATCAATCGTACTAGGTACACTGACATCACCGATTGCTCACCTTCAAATTGTAGTGTCTCATTCGGAGTCTCTCAAGGCAATACATACTGTGCTTTAGCAGCAGGTTCTTCTTAATATTGGTAAATGACTTCACGGATCAAATAGCGTGATCTATTCAAATTTTTGCTGAGTACTGCGTGATTTACCTAGCTGTTTATAACCGAAATGATCTGATGCTTCTACAAAATGTTCTTAACTCTAAAAACGTCGTGTGCGGAAAGTTGCCGATGACAATGAACTCCTTTTAAAGTCAAATAGTTTCTCTCACACGCGGACACAGTTCTCTTTTTTTTTTACTCACCCCCTGTGCTATCTATCACCCATATGCTCGTTTTTCAAATATCTTGACATTTAAGTAATTTGAAAGTTATTTGAATTGACGAGTTTTCACAAAACACCTGTATAAAACATTGAGTATAACTCTAAACACTCTCTAAAATATTTTTGACGCAATGGAAATTTGTGTCTTCATCAGTAAGAGAGGGGGCATAAATTACACTCGTCAGACACAAGCATTACCTTCAAAAATACCAGCTAATTTTGATTTACTCTCAATCAGAAGGAAATAGCCACGACAATCTTTTTTTTTACAAAAGATTACTATCATAACGCTGATATCCAGCGGACTGTTGTGCCACGCAGAATAGAGCATTCTAAGGAAATTAGAGAGTTTATAGAAAGGATTGATGTAATAAAATTCTTTTTTTTTTCAATTACTATTAAACAATGGAACGAATTACCTGATGACACTTTTCTGATTTCACCTACTCATCTTTTTTAGATAAACTATCACGCGATAGTTGGGCGGAACAAAGCTATATTTTATTTCTGCGAACGTGCGTTTTCAGAGCGTTTTGTCTGCAACACTGTGTTTGGGTCTGCTCTTCTTTTCAAGATCCTTGGAAATGTGATGATTGATTAGATCGGCCAAAAATACAAGTACTTTTTTTTTATTTCCCCGATCGCGTAACGGAGTGATATGAATGTTTTGATAGTTTTTGCCAGTACCGAAATTTACTTTTTTTATTGGCTTTCTTTCGATACCAATGTGGATTCCATTCGTTGAAGTGTTATGACTTTGTAGCACTATTTTGACGTGCGAACTTGGTTTCTTCCGAGTGATTTTGGTCGAGTGTATTTCTCCAACAAATATATTTTAAACCCTGCCTCCCCCTGCAATATCGCCTCTTGGTGCTGCGGTAATAGGTAATAAATAAAATAAATAATTCGTTCGAGCTTCCGTCCAGACACAGCTGACGCTACGAGGTTATGAGACCAATCAAGCGGCGCAAAAGCGCAAGGTTTTATGCCGCTTGTGTTTATGCTTGGTTCAGTGATGATAGAACACGTGCAGAAACATAACGAACGACAAGATATGGTTCGCCTTCGACGCTGTCTAATCGGTACCATCAGCTCGTAGCGTCGGCTGCGTCTGGACTTAAGGTGAAACGAAGTATACGCCAACAGAATGTTTACAAACAAGCCCGCGTTTGCCCACACCGGGTGTGGGCATTGCGCGTGCGCAGAAACAAGATTCGCGTGAGGCGAAACTTGTGCGCATGCGCAGTGCCGACGGCAGCGCCATCGCAGTGGCATGATGTCAGACGCTTGTGTTCGTCTATACGTTCCACTCGATTGTATTCATTTCGCATTGATAACGCCCGTAAAGAGCTCCCCATTTTGTTTCATGTGTATAGCAATTTGCAACTAAAAAAATGTCGGTTGAACAGCCTGCCTAAAAGCTGTAACCCCAAACAGATCCTACCAGACTAGCAGAATAAACCATTCACGCACAGTTGAGCTTAGTACGTAAGTGTCGACCAAAGTTTTATGGCTATTGTGTTTTATAAATATTCTTATTGTTTTTTTTTTAATTTTGTATAACATATAGTTTGATGATTTGACGTTGCGTCGTTACCTGTTTTGGTTTCTTTTATGTAATCATGGTGGACCACTCATCCCCCAATAAATGATGACGGCGATGATGATGATGAAGACTATAATGATGATACAAGAAAAATAGCGTGGACGTAAAAAGATAAACGTTTTAATATAAATGGCGTTTGGTTTTATTTCTAACAGATAAAAAAGGGGTGAGAGTAATGCCTTCTTCACAACGATCATTTATAACGCTCGACGGAGATTAGATAAGGGAATAATCATTATGGTTACTAAAGTCATTAGCTGACGTTTGGTATTAGGGGTCTTGTTGAAATTGCCGTGTTGAGGGCAGTTACTTCTAGAAGTCAGACCAGTTGAAGTATTTAGCGGAACGGTAGCGGTATTTTAGATATTAATCGATAAATTTTGGCGTCTCTTCCCCCGATATAAACATTTCGCTCAAAAAGATCGCCTTAGGCCCGCCCCCGCAATGACGCTTGGAAGATTGACGTAGTCGTCTTAATCATGCCGTCACTATCTCGGCAGCGTACAATATTGACGGCGTCCTTGATTGGTCTGCCGACGGCACAAGTGACAGTGTGACTGATATGTCTACAGGCTGTGTTCAGACAAAGAAGGTCATAGTGATTTCACGCCTGTTTTTGGTTTTCAGTTAATTATGTTTTTTGTTAGAAAGAGAAATCTGTTTACACCACGGTAAACACTTTACTCCTGCAAGAGAATGTTTTTTTATAATTTTAGGTGAGGTTGAAAACAGGACTTTCCCAATTGCGCGTTGACGCAACTTTGAATGCACCCGGAATGGAGAATACAACTGTGTACGTTATCATTTTTTTTTTTATTCCGAACGCAAACAAACTTTACTATGAGCATCATTTAAACCTATGTTTTTATCATATACTTAAAAAGAGATAAAAAGGCAAACATGGTTTTGTGAGCACTCTTTTGTAATAAGGCATTTCCGGATAATTTTTAGGACCCTTTAAAAAATTAAACCTTTAACCTCATTTTTTTTGTCCTGAGTTTCTAATACTGTAACTATCTTTTTAATTGCGCCCGAAATTTTCAAACGAATTAAAAAAATGCAAAAAAAATAGTGCTTCAATAAAAAAAAATAATCATCGATTTACTTCTAAATTTATTCGATGGATCCTTCGGAATCGGTAATTATATACCTGGGAAAGCATGTTGCACTATGTTGTTGAAAATAAAGAAAATAAATGTGTAACCAGGTCAATGTTGCAGTCTATGACCGGCGTGTGTGTGTGTGTGGGGGGGGGGGGCGGTTCTCCTAAACCTGTTCGAATTGACGTCAAGGCAGCGTGTCGCACTATAAACATTAAAATATGATAAGTAGACACCTACCGTCTATCGAGTATACTCCACTTACTGAAACTAAACACCCGATAGAGCCGGCGGATGCAATTCGACACCAGTGTCGGGAGGCTGACAAACGAGATCGCAGCGACCGTAAGTCAGGAAGATTTTGAAGCGGCCGCCAACGATCCAAGAGGCCCATGACGCTTCTGTATATCTTGGACGTTTCATTTATAACCGAAACAGCTAACATATTTGTGCGTATCCACAAAACAATATCGGTAGATCTCAAAATTAACACGTGAGCTCATTTATCAGTGGTGTGGCTTATACTGCCTATCAAAATTTAGCTTTGCTGCGCGTTAGGTCCTTAAAGTGTTGTATTTGTTTGATCATATAGTCACTGTGCTACCTTTCTATTGCTATACTGCAATGCTTGTAGTTTGCTGACAAAATAGTTTGATTCTGTTTTCTGGGCATCACTAGGAACTTGCGACGTCGCGTAAGCTTCTGCTTTGACCGATGTCAGACAAAAGCAATAACAGATTGTGTTAAAAAAAAAAAAACGGCAAAGGAAAGCTAGATAGCCTATTCACTCAACGTCGGCATTTCTTCTTCCCCGTGTGTGCTAGGGCGCTACTCAATTCACTGCCATCAAAGGTCTTGCAGAATCTCTCGTGAAGCCTCGTCCACCATCGAAAACTAATCTGGGGTTTCGCGCAGGGGCAGGAGGGTGTGGGTTGGAGGGGGGAGAGGGAAGGGGGCGGTGATGATGTGTCTCTATAAGAAGGGAAGAAAGACACATGCTGGAGAAAAAATATGCACTTGTTTATTTGGACTAGGTATACGCTCTTGATGAGAAACGGTGAGCGTAGCCACTGAATGTCACAAGCGATATAGCAAAGCACCTCCAGAGCTGTATCCACTCAGAGTCTGCACACCGTTCTATGTACAACAAATTCTGTTGAGTAAGTATTTCATAATTCCACATGTAAGACGAATGGATCCCAGGCACTCTATTGGCCTTCTTCCACTCTTACGTTGTTTTTTTTTCAAAATATTTCAAGCTTTCTTTTTTTTTTCTAACATGCAGCAGGCAGACATTGGTCCTTTTGCCTGCTAGTGACACAAACGCACCTGCGTCTTGCGTGGCATCAGTGGCTGGCGTCCGCAAATTGTGCAGGGTTGTCTGATGTTTCACAAGTCCCTCTATGTTATCGCATGCATTCTTGTCGTGCCCTGTTGTCGAAAACATCTACCTCGTCATTTAAAGCTCACTCCACTATCCTTGCAGGCAACTTGTGTTCCGTGGAGTGCATCTCGAACTGCTGAATGTTCAACGTGTCGTGAGCTGCCCCTTCATTGGTCGTCGCCGTCGCCTCAGGGGACGTTTTCGGAAACTCTCGTTGTGCTCTGGAGTCGATAGAACTGGAGCCACATTTCGGGTGTACGCGTGGACAAGACGCGCGGCAGTCGGAAAGCGACGGTAAATGGTTTAGAATACGGGAGACAACACCCAGAGTGAACTGCCGGAGGGAGAGACTGTGGTTAGAGCGAGATGCCGTGAACGCCAAGGCCAAACAAAGGGGGAAGGTCAGAGAGCAAAGAAAAGGAAAGAGGAGGAGGGGGGGGGGGGCTCGCGTTCAAGAAAAAGACGGCCGAAGTGCTAGTGTCCGAAAATTAGTATGTTGTTTAAGCCATTGGGAATTCAGTGCGATGATTAGGCATCAAGCGCTTTTGTTCGTTTTTGCGAGTGCGAGAAAGGAGGAAGCTAGATTTAATAACCCAGACTCTCGTGTTAAGTTTGTGGTGCCCGTTACGGGAAGCGTGGTCGGAAACGTGTGTGGAGAGGTTAAAATAAATTTTGTTGGCAAGCCCCAGAGTCCGCAAGCCGGCGGTACTCAAGGACGCTCACGAAAGCTCGCGCTGCAGAACCAAGGGATCCTGGGTGCTATCCCCGCCTCTGCCCGTTTCGATCTGAATGACAATCGTACCGGCACCCGCTCGTATAATCACCACTGCGTGATGCACGTTAAAGACCCCCAGGCTAGCAGTCGACTGCACCGGCAAGACGTCCCATCTTCAGCGCAAATCCTGGCGCTACTCTGGGTCAGAATAAAATTTCATTGTCTCAACATCCTCAATATAAATTGAATTTTTTGTAGAAGATATGATTACCTAGAATTTTGTGCTTAAAGTTAAGGGGAGGAGCAACCTGCCTGCAGGTAAGACATCTCGGGGCGTTGCAGGGTGTTCTACTGGGTGACTGCGAAGGAGATCAATGGGGCGGCGGAGAGAAGGCGGCTTTTTACCAGGAGAGGTTTTTAAAGATCGGCCGTCCCTATTGATCCCTTGAGAAATTAATCAAACTATTTGGTCACTAAACTACCTACATTAAAGTAGTACACTGGAAAGGTAGCGTGATGAACATATAATCAACCGAGTACAACACCCGAAGTACCGAACGCGTTGCAAAGTTCAGTTTTCATGGGCAATATCAACAAGATAAGTGAAATAAACAAAAATACAAGGTATTTTGCAGTGTTTCATTCTTCCTGAAACAAAGACGACCAAATTAGGGCACCATGGTATGCGGTGTTCGAGTATCACTAGTCGTAAAGACAGGAAAAAAAAACTAATCGAGTGCAACATAAACCAAATTACACTTTTTTTTTAATTTTGCGCAATAAAATGCAGCATGGTTTTGCAGGTATTAAATTACCGGTTCTGAAGGATCAACCGCATAAAGATAGAAAAAAAGATAGATGATTACCTTTTTTTTAAATTGAGGTACACTTGATGCTATTTCTACTTTTTCAATTCTTGAAAAAAGTTGAGCGCGATAAAAATTATAGTAAAAGTAGAAGAACGCTATATATTTTTCTGAAAAGTTACTGGAAACGATATACTCAGGGCAAGAAAATTGAGGTTGAAGGTTTAATTTTAAAATATACTAAAAATTCGCCTTAAAATACTTCTTGCAAAAGAGCGTCTCAAAAAGCCAAGTTTGCTTTTTTTTTTATTTCTTTTTAATTATAAGAACAGATAAAATAAATTTGATTAATTCTAGTGGTAAAGGTTGTGTGCGTTTGGCATACAAAAATTAAGAACGTAGACAATTGTATTCTTTATTCTAAGTGCCTTCAATGTTGCGTCAACGCGCAGTTGGGAAAGTCGTGTTTTCAACTTTACCTTAGGTGCGATTTTTTCCTCGCGAATACAGAAAGAAGTTTCTTGCTAAAATAAGGTTTTTTACTGTTGCGTGGACACATTGCTCTACCTCATAAAAAGTTTAATTGAAAATAATAAAAATAGGCGTGATACCTCAATAACCGTCCTTATCTGAACACGGACTACATCACTCTTCTAGCCAGGGTGTCGAACCGGAACCGAACCGAACCGAAAACCGGAACAGAACCGTTATTTTTAGCCGAACCGGAACTGAACCGAACCGAAATCTTCGCCGCCATCTTGGAACTGAACCGGAACCGAACCGAAAAAAATATAACGGTAACCGGTTCAAAACGGTTCAAGGTAATATTTTTTTTCTTCTTTGCTAGTATCACAAAATGAACATATGAGAATAAACAGTTGGCGGCTGTATTTCTATCTGTTGATCGAATCGTCATATACATAATTGCAACGTATGATAAATTGTGGGTTTTCATGGCACCTTTGTTGGCACTATGATTACCCATGTGTCAAGTTGTCACGTGACGTCATGGTGTCAATACATGTTGTCAAGTAATGTCACGTGGCCTCGTGACGTCACGTAACTCACTGCGTTAAATCAATTTAATTTGAGGAAGTCACTAGATGTATTAACCTTGTTGACAGCATGACGTAACATGACATCACGATTTCGCACCGAGAGTCACGTGACACCGTGACGTAAGCGATTTTCATAACCCCTAGTCAAGTGCTCGGGTTCATGACAATCAGCATGGCTCAGGTAACGGCTCATGTCAATTAGATATGATAATCAATAGCCCAACACTAACAATATCTGAAGCTCAGCCCAAGCTTTTGCTTTGCAAACCCTTGCAGCCTAGGGCATGACTGTGATGAACACTGGCGGTATATAATTAGGGTCAGATCACGTGGCCGCTTGTTCAAATTGCGAGTTGAGGAGATATCGACAGCTGTCTCTGTCCTTTATTTTTTCTGCATCTGTTATCAGGGCAAAACTAATGGATGTTTCCGCAACCTATCAACGTCACGGGTTATTTCTTATCACTATTTATTAAAAGTACAAAAAAAAAATGTTGCAAGACCAATTTTACATTATTGAGGCATTGAAACATTTTTTCGTTGTTGCTGAAGTATATCCGAAAGATGTCCCTGAGAATAGAAGTTTTGAAATGACTAAATGCGACCTATTAATATGACGTTACATAGAACTACACGTGTGTACGGAAGGAATACCTAAAAAAAGAAGATATTTTAGTGACGTGAGAGGAACAGCCGAACGTTGACAGTCGCTGTAAGTCTCACACGAGCGTCGTTCTCAAGTTATTGCCCAAGTTTCGACCCCTCTGTATTTTTTTTAAATGAGCTATAACATATTTCTATACATTACTAAATACTACTCAGGATCAGTCCCTAACGTTAATAACTGATTGAACTTGGCTTTGCTCTTTTTTCTAGGCAATGGTAGTCGCCGAAAAAATTAGAGAAATATGAGCATCGTTCATCCCCTCAACTCGGAGCCAGAAGCGGCCACGTGGCCTCGTGCCTATCTTATGCCACCAACGTTAATCATACCCCCGCGCTGGAGTTTTAAAGGAAGAAAACGCGTGCTGGAGCTCCAGGCATTGTTAGAGTTCGACTATTCTCATCACCACAGAGGTTGGACACGAGCCACTACCAAAGTGTCCGCCGAGGCATTGATTGTTACGAGCCGATGTACGGTGCTCACACAGTTCTCCTGCCCAATCCATGAGTCGCGCTCGACTGTTGACAGGCGGGTGGCTTTGATCCCACAATTACAACATAAATCTTTGAGAAGGCAAGACTAAAAGAAATAGTCTCGTTCAATCCTCGCGATTTCACCGCGACAAAGAAGCTTCTGAATCAGTGGCGCCCTGTGCGAGTACACTTGGACCAGGGGACCAGTACGCCTAGGAAAAGTCATGCACATTCAAACCCGATATCGTTTCATGACCCCTTTAAGCTTCACGGGGTGCAAAATAAAAGCAATGAAAGGTTGCGGTTAACAAGTGTCAAATAAAATTTTCGAATTAACAGACACAAACGGAGGCAATTCCTCAGGAATACTTTCAGCCTTTCCACTCTGGTAAAGAAGGAAGGCCAGAAATGCTGTACTATGGTGGGAATGAAGTAATGGCCGGCCGCAAGTCGGCAAGCCAGGCTGGAAAGGCTAAAGGGGTTGCCGCCATTTATGAGCGACGGTGGCAACCAAACAACTGGCAAGCCGGCTGCCTGGTTGCCGTCGCCATTTATAGATGGCGGTAACGCATGACTAGCCCTTAACAGCACCGCTGTATAAAGAAGTGCGTCTGTGTGTGGGGCCCGGGGAGGGGGGGGGGAGTTTTAGAAACATACTGTGTCGTAAAGGTTCCTCTTCCCTGCATCTTTGGCGCAGACCAAAATGTGTGACCCCGGAAACTACTTTGATTGGAAAAGCGCTCTTGCCAAAAAGCACGTTTTTGTCGTGCCAGACGCTGGCGCCGTTCCTCACGACGATGCACTAAGAATAATAATACTAGCCTTTGAAATACTTTGCTTTCACTGAGCTTGGACCTCCTGCAGCGTGCCTTTTGCACCGTCGAATTCAACTTTCTCAGCAAGAAGGAATCAGAATGACCACCAGCCTATAGTGTGATAACGTCACGTGTATACCATGCTAAATAGTTCAGCTTTCTGATGAAATATGATGTTCGCAACACTAGCCATAGATGTCCTAATGGTAAATTTGTGAAGTATTTATAGCAGTCTCGCGATGAGATATGGCAGCCTAGAGAAATGTTAGAACGCATGACTATTCTAGCATAGTGCTGTAAAGTGAGGGCCCAAAACAAGTGCAGGTAAAAGCGAATATAACATTTGCCTCCCGAGGCAGTATTTCGGAAGTTTCGAGCTCATGCAAGCTGTTGAAATGTAATATACTAAGGTTTCAAGAATCTTTGTCTGTCCTTCGCGCTATTTATGTAAAGTGATGAATAACATTGCGTGCATCTTTACGCATCTCTTTTTGCAGTAAGGCGTTCTGGAAGGGATTATTTGGAAAACACAACATTAATTATCTCTCTCTTTTTGAACATTTCGTGTATTTGACTTCCAATTCATCATGTGAGCATAGAGTCCGTTTTAGCGTACCCTGCAACCCGATGTTTCAAACTGCCAATCAGAAAACAGAAAAACACTTTTACGTAGACTCCACAGCTCGCGTAGTTTCGAGTATCGTCCTTCCGCGTCGGTCTCAAGCGGTTATGTGAACTTTATAAAGTAAAAATTTTTTATCAATATAAAATATATTGAATTACTAATTGAATATTTGACAACATAAATAGAGGGCTGACCACTCTAAAGCAATGCCCCCCAAATTATTTGAAAGCGGTTATGCCACTCTTTTCCGGCGTTTTTATCCTCGACAGGCTCGTTGTAAGTGATTGTAAGCCTTACATACATTTCTGATTTTGAAGCTAATTTAAATAACTATGTGTTCCTCGCACATATAACTTCTCAAACATATAGAAGTCTGTTATTGCCTTTTTTATCTGGTGAACATTAGTTTTATGTGTCTGTGGGCTGGACGAAAAGAAAGTAAACAGGGGCGCGCGGTGGAACTATGATGATTACGCACGCAAATCGTCAGAAAGTGTCCAATTAAGTAGCTGCCTTGTCGAGTAGAACGTGAAATACTACTTCGTTTTACTAAACAAAAAAGAATTTTGAAGGACGCTTAAGCTTCACCTTTAAAAGTGGAACGCGATCGCGTCAACGGGCCTCGTTTGCATCGCATTCTCATTTGCCGCGCAAGCGTGCCTCGCGTGGCCTAGTGAAAAGCGTCTGACTCGCAACTAAAGGGTTGTGGGTTCGAATCCTGCCTAAAATTTTTAATTTTTTCTTTAAAGCAAAGGAATTACTTTCAAAAGTGAAATCATTTGAAACATACGGTGACCTTTATTTCGCATTACATACCATGTTTTAATCACCCTCATTCCACGCGTGATGTCACGTTTCACGTAAGCATTGTGGGTTGTTTGAAATTCTTGAGCTAGGGTATGTAGCTCTGACGTCATGAACCTATCGACCCATCAGGATTTTCCAGTCACGCCACCGACATCGGTTTTTCTGCGACATGAGCTCGTTAACGCTATTGTGTTAAAATCATCAATTAGCAAGGGTGATGCTCATTTGCAAATTAAATTGTCCGGCATCTTGTCAACAACAAACCTCAACAGCCAGGCTATGCCAGCTTATTCTGTATAAGAAAATGTTCACTTGGGCAAGCGCTATTTTGGGCCAGGTTCAACCTGAGTGCGAACGTGCGTATATATTAGAGTGAACAATTGCAATTACTCCTTGCTCCATCGCATGCGTGCGGTGCTGAGAGTAAACAACGTTTGGTTAGAACAACAGGCATTTGGATTGCCGCTCGGTGTCTCCATAAAAGATAGACTGAAAGGAGTTATCCTAAAACTTTCTTACATTTCGAAAATTTCATTTCTTTTAGCTCAGCTGGGTCGTCATCATATATATATATATATATATATATATATATATATATATATATATATATATATATATATATATATATATATATATATATATATATATATTGTGAAGTGTATTTCGTAAACCTTATTTCATGATATATGGCCACGAGGTGCATGCTCATTTCATATTTTTATGTGATGTAATTAATTCCTTAGTTCAATGACACGATTTCACTTTTAATACTGACAAACAAAGTTGTACCAATCACGGGTATATTAGACGACCTACCACAGTTCGCGACAACATTTTATACCGTATAAATAGATCAGCTTGAACTTTAGAATTTTACTTTAACACGAAGAAAGGAAAAGATAATACAGTATAGTTCTAAATTAGAAGCTGAATTATTTGCAGGTACTTACCAATTAGCTCAGCTCTTTACTCTTGTACTTAAACATTTTGATTCAGGCATAATATATTTTACTCGTAAACAAATAGATATTGAGTCGTATGAGCACGACGTTATGTATGTTAATGTAGATTTTCTTCTACTCTTGCGTCAAAATTAAATAACTGAATTTAATGTTTTTGGTACCTAAGAACAAAAGTAAATTGCACGGACGATCGAAGACACTATATAGTTAATCGTTTCACAACGGAAATAGTGTATATTGCCAAAAGAACGCGGAAAACATATTCTCAATTTAGCGGTTCAAACCGGTTCGAACCGGTTCGAACCGGTTTGAACCGTTATTTTTGGCTCCCCGGAACTGAACCGGAACCGAACCGAAAGCCGTTAACCCGAACCGGAACCGAACCGATAAAAATTTCGGTTCGACACCCTGCTTCTAGCCGTCATTTTGAACAGGGCTTGCGGGGCTTTTTTTGGGCGCCATTTTTAAATAAATAAAAAAAGAAAGTAAACGAAAACACCAATATTTATAGATTAATACCAACGTTTATAGATTATTATCTTTAAAAAATACATCACAGTTGTGAGTAGCGCTCGTGTTTGTATTTTCTCTTGTGTTCGTCTTATAAGAGCATTTAACCATGGTTAAAAACAGTACCTGTTCGAAAATTTTTTTAAAAATTAGACTGGCCTCCAAAGTAATTTTTGTCAATTACTATTGGAGGCCCGTGCAAGTGCGTCCTAATCCCTAGAACAAATAATTAAAATGTTAATGTACAAACTTTAGTTAATCAGTCAGCATATACCCTGACGATTATTCCCTGATTTAATGTCCGCCGGACCTGATAAATACACCGTGAGGACGGCGCTCGCCTAATCCTTACCCCCTTGTAAAAACAAAACAAAACAAAAAAAGAGTTTGATTTTAAAAATAAGCGCCCCGTTTATATAAAAATAATATTTGATGGTATCAGAGACAAATTTGCTTTTTTTTTTTCCATATATAAAAATACAGTCAAACGAGAGGGGCACAATTGTGGTCGATTTTTATCACCGCATATAATGCTTTTTTTTTTCTTTTTTTTTAAATCCCAAAGTGGTATTCGACTAATTTCTTGTGTAACAAGTTTGCACGTTTTTCGCGGGTTTCATATGATGGCGTGCGATTCAGTGGTTTGGATTTTGGACAAAACATAATGAACACATAGCTTTATCAGACGAGCTTTATGAGATATTTTTTTATTCTAGGGCGGCACGTTTAAAATTTAAGAACTATATGAACGGTAAGAATATAGGCTGCGTACTTGAAATCTGTGTTTATGCTGTTTATTTTTGTCAGAATTTTCTAAAACTTGGTGCGACTGCCCAGAGATGGCGCTAGGCTTCCACGAGTTTGGTGAGATTAAAATATTTCGCGCGGAAATCACATTTTCGATCGAGGAAACGAACATACGTGGTTCTGATGTATGCAAAAATAGAAATTCGTTTTACGAACGGCCGATTGATTTTATTGCAATAAAACCGTCTGTCTTCGTTGCATTCCAAGTATCATAGACGAGTACGGGTGCATATGATGCAAGCAATTTGAATGAATTGAAAACACCTCGAGTGGATATCACCTTAACGAAGCACTAAACATAAAGTAAAGTTGAACGCTAGAACTAAAAATAAAGAAAATATACGAGAACTATGACGACTATTTCATTGACGGGATTAGGAAATGTTAATATTAGGAAGCAGTTCAACTAAACACAACACACATTGTTCTTAATTAAAACTTGTCTTGTGTAATAACAGTTCGATTCCTTTTCTTCTTCTCTAATGAAGTGAAATTAACCAAAAACATTTTTACGGAATATGCAATATAAACCACTTCGTGAAAGATAATGCAGGCTAGGATATATTAGAGTTTCACAATAAGAATCAAGACTAGCGACATTCAGGTACTGTGTTCACATGAAATCTGTAGATTTATCCTCCGATAAGTTGCGTTAAAAGGTGGAAAGATTTATTAAAAGCACCATTTGAACCAATTTAAAAAATCATACTAAAACGCAAATGTTCCAAAGCCATAGTCAAAACACACGCAAAAAAAAAATATTATCAAGCCCTTTCGACGCTTCAAAAGCGAGCTGGAAATTGTCATGCAGAATTTAGGTTGTTTACACATTTATACACCCGGATTGGAAGAATTACTTTAAGCAGCAAAACTATATATCTCTTGTAAAGTCACAATTTACTTGCTCAGTTTATTTTTACATTTATAGGGCTCACATAGTGTGAAATGCAGCATTAATGTTAGACCTACAAGTTCCTTTAGGATATCCCAATTTTTTTTACAATTTCACCTTCATCTCTCTGAGCGAACGGTACTAGCTTGCCAAATTTATAACAGCCCTGAGCGGATAACAATTTCATCATCCGCATCCGAACCGCATCCGCAATGTTTTTAAATAATTATATCCGGATCCGATCCGAATCCATAGACTAAGTTTCCGTATCCAAACGGCATCCGTCAAATTCGGAATTATCCCGCCCTGCATCCCCACACTCATTTTATTTTATGAAGTCAAGGATGATTACAAATTGAAACAGCATCAGGATGGCTACTACAAGCTGTCTGCTTGCCTTTGTAGAACGAACTCTTTGTGTCATAATGCGGTGAATGTAATTTTATCGCAATGTGTTTTATCGTATTTAAAAGCTAAGCGATCATTCTTCTACAGACACTCTGCATCGCTGGAAAGATGATCGCTGTTATGAGATTGTCTTGGGTGTCCGCGACACTGACACTCTGTCCAGAATATGCGCTGAAATAGTAAAACAATTTAATATTTATTTCTCTGTTTGTTTTCTAAAACCCACGTCAAGCAGACACCTATTTTATAGACATAAAAATGAACAAATGGCAGGCTAATAATATTGTGTCAATTTATTTACGCAAATCAATAAAACAAGTGGGAGATGAAGGGCGCTCACTTCGCGCCGCAAAGCACTCGCACATATGTGGTAAGGCGCGAGTGCACCACTGGGAAATTATCACAATATTCAATAATGGAAACGCGTCCTATCGGTCTCAGCTTTTAACTCGAACTCAACGGCATGCATGGAAGCATTTCGCTTAAAAATAACTCAGTGCCAACTGTCGAGAAAAGGAAAACGCACTCACACGCTACGTTTCACTTGTCGAGGTTGCTGTATGAAGAAACAAAGCATCATCAACATGGACAGATTCGAAGTGATTCGCCTCTCTTAAATTAATCTCCGTTCATGCAATTGATGCTGGGATGGCATGCACGAGCTGCGCTATAAAAATGAGGTGCGGAAGCTTGTACTGGCGGAAGTTGCACCACTCCAGATGGTCGAATTCAGTCTCCTGGATCTGCTGGTTGATGAAGAAGCAACTTGCAGGCTTATTCTACTTGCTTGTGGCTTGCACGTTTTTTGTTGTTTTATTTTATTAAGGGAACTTTGTTTTTTCTTTTTTCATGTAAAACAAGAACACACTTTCTCGAGACGAGCGATGCTCCTGCGTTCTTTACTTTTTCTAGGGACAACATTTTTGGCGAGATAGAACGTTCTAAAGCGATTTTCGATAAGAATTAAATCTTTCTTGACTTATAAAACAATCTTCTCCTCGGTTGGCACCTCTTATCTAAAGGAGTAGTTTGCTTTCGCAATACATTCAATGATGCTTTTCATAGTAACAATCACTTATTCACTCTACATTGTACGGTCACACAAGTTTATAGGCTGCCTCGGCGAAAATATAGATCCGGACCCGCGGATATCCGCATCCGATTTGCAAGTCACCAAATTTGATAAATTTTTATCCGCATCCGTCAATTTACTGTGGATATCCGCGGATGATCCACGGGTAATCCGCGCATATGCAGGGTTCTACTTCAAGAAGAAAAAAGTTTATTATTAAGTTTCAGGAGAAAATATGTTACTCAAAATACTCTTTAACTGAAATAAATTGGGGCAATATTCCCATCGTGAGACTCATTTCATATTAGAGAGCGATACTGATGTTTCGAAACGCCAAGCGAAAATAGATGAATGTTTTGAAATCCTTCCTAGAAATACTGAACTACCCTAAAATATTTGTTAAATGCCTTGGTCGACGTATCTCGCAAAGTAAACTTTGCCCGGAGTAACTTAGTGCCACATTTACGCCGCGAGACTAGTTTTGAGTGAAGAATGACGTGCTTCTATTTCGGTATGTCGTTCCGAACCCTAATTGTCACATCAAGATAGACAGAAAAGAAAGTTTCGCGCATTATTCATGCGCTGCGTAAAGTAGTTTTTACAGGATTTAATTTTCGGAGGAAAAGAAAACGATAATTTTGACGTTTGGAACGTGGACGTCTTAATGACATAACGAAAAGCTAATTAATCTAACATTCACCCAGATATATCTGAATTCACCACACAAAGAAGTAAACCAGTTATGTTCCGAGGAAGCCGGACTTTTCTCTACTACGTTTCTTGAGGTGAACACGAGTATAGAAGCATGTCGCGATACTCAATAGGAGTCTTGCCAGTTAAATATTTGCAAACGTTATTTTTTTTTCGTGGAAGGTTTATTTTGCAACATGCGTGTTTTAAGTAGACCCTTAAAAGTGGTAGTTGAGTGTCCGCTTGGAGGAACACTAAACACCCTATGAATATTTTTAAGTGTCGGGACAGGACACGTAATATTATTAATTTCTTGCCATATTAATTTTCTCCTTCGAAAAGGTGTCTTGGCGCCATATTTAGCCGCGGAGACACAAGTAAAAAGTGATTACGGCCAAATTTATAAGCGCTACTCGACTCGAAACTCCACTCAAACTCTGCTTGAGGACGGTTTTGAGCTCCATAGTTCGAACTCAAC
The DNA here is from genome assembly GCF_016920785.2 of Ixodes scapularis. NCBI lineage: Eukaryota > Metazoa > Arthropoda > Arachnida > Ixodida > Ixodidae > Ixodes > Ixodes scapularis. Next base: position 114,374,920 of record NW_024609868.1, read on the forward strand.
TCAAAACATCGCTCGACTGAAGAATTACTCAACAATTTTTTTTTTTAATCTCAAGGTTGCCTCCGAGCTACCTCAACATTTTACTCGAGACTAGAGTTGGTTTATAAATGTCAAGGCGGCCGACACATCGTTCACCGAGTTCGTAAATTTTTTCCTCAGATCTGACAAACTCCTGCACCACAGCGAAGGCGATAGCCTTTTAATGTAACGGCGTCGTTTCAGGAACCGCCTGAACACGGTGGAGGTGTTCAATAACTGTGAATTTCTCGGACTACTGCTTTACGAAACCGACGGTGGGCAGCCCTCAGAAGTCCCTGTTGATGCAGGAGTACGGAAACAGTTGTGATCTGCCGGTCCCTTCAATTCTTCAGCTCTTAATTGCGCCGCAGTTCTACTGTGCTGGGACAATAAGGTTCACGGTAACCGGCGACCTTGCTGGTAAATGTGTCACAACCCACAGTGTGCCGGGTCGCTGTGCAAGTGTCGCGGCTCATCGCCAGCGCGTTGTGCCATCGTCTTGTAAATTACCCAAGGAGCGCAGCGGACTGGGGCCTTGGGATGTGAGACTTTTATGAACTCAACTTATGCAATGAAATTTCTTGTTTGATACTTATGAGAGAAACTTGCCAAATAGGTGAAAACGAATTATTGCTAAAGGCACACCTACAGTGTAACATTTTACCGCTTGATACCTCGGGTAAGGATGACGGTGGTACCAGTGATGCATCAATAAACGCATTGTCAATCGAGGTTACGAGGGCTTCCGTCGAGTTACGATCTTGAGACTCCGGGGCATCCGTGCTTCGGGCACGGAAACTGATGAAAAGAGTAGCTCTGCATGCCAGCAAAAAGCTCGTGGTCTGCAGGCGACATACGAAGCGTGAATGCCTTGGTGACTTGCGGTCGTATCAACACGTAATATTAAGAAAACGTTGTCGAACGCTACTGTGGATCTTCATGAAACAAGGCAACCATGCTAAAGCAGTTTAGTGGCTTCATCAGCAGCAGGATTTTTGGGGCCATGCATAAGCTTCCAATCCCGCACATACAAAGCACCGAGCTCACGCTGTTATAAGCACGTTGAATATGTGGGTTTCACTGACATTGACACATTAATTGTGCTCTTAGTGTCAGATGTCTCTGGTTTCATGCCAACACAAGTACAGAGCGCGACACTGTTAGCCCGAACAAGCGATCGCCGGTTTTTCCAGTTTTTCTCTTGGAAACCAAGAGATGTCGTCCAAGTTATTACTGCTGCACAAATGGCTCATTTAGTTCTATAATGTAAGCGCTTAAATTTCATGCTCGCTAATACTATTTGGAAGTAAAATACGAAAATGTGCCGATGTCATGTTCGCGCTAACAGTGTCGCGATGTGTACGTAAGTGAGCTGTGGTACAGTGGGCACCAGTACTTGTTATGTTTTTAATTTTACGGCTGCATTTCTGAGGATGCCAAAGGTGAGAACTGGGCTAGTTAACAACCTACAGTTGAAACAACACGGTGCAAAACATTGCTTTCCTTAGGGTCCACTACGCCAAAAGGCTCGATGCGTAGTCGAATTCGGGCAAAGAAGAACAGGCCGTTGTTCCTTTGCTCACTGTTGACAGACTGACACGCGCTTGTACTAGTTTAAACGGTAAAACAACTAAAACCTAAACCTGGCACATAAAAGTTTAAAATTCACCAATTTGGTGATTTCAAAGCGCATTCATTTAAAGATAACAAACACAAATATTCATATTAAAAAAAAATAAGTTATGGACGAAGTATGTTGGCTTAACCTCGTCTCCAGGTACCTCCGAGGACGCTGGAGGGAAACACGAAATCACGAGGAGTTCCTTCGTGGTGGAATAGCCGAGAAGCGTCCTCTTAGCCCAATGTCTCTTGAGTGGGGGAGCACTTTTTTCCTTCACTCGACTGAGTGGAGTTAAAGTTCCGAGAATGTCGCTACTTCCTACAAGTGGCGACATTCTTTGAAGCGCCTACTGCAAGACGGTGGAGGTTTTAGGAAGCGAGTGGCGGCTCACAGCAGGAGACTCAACTGATAGATGCCATTTTGTTCCAGTCGAACGTGCTTTGTCATTTGTGTAAGTTGTCGTTACTTGTAAAAGGAAGCATCAAGGGATTTTAAGCGGAGTTAGAGTCGGGTAGCGTTTAAGAACACAGCTGTAACTTCGATTTCGAGGCGTCAACTTCAAAATAGATGTTTTATTTTATTTTTTTTGGAATCGCTCTTAATTGAAAGTTTGAAAAAAGTGAACGTTTTACTGTATAAGTCGAAGCGCAGCTGACATTACAATCGGATGGAGCCAATCAGTAGCGCCAAAAGTGCGGCGTCTCTTCGACTGTCATCTTTGTTTGTTTATCATCAATGGTTCAGCCAATCACGCGAATAAAAAATCGCAGGATCATGGGGCATTCGTTGGGCGTGATTGGCTTAGCCGGAAATGGAAAACGGACAAGGACGCCCAGCGCTACTGCAACTCTCAAGATTCGACAATCTAACAAGTCTACCTCACCATAGAAGGCTAAAAGATATACCCAACAGACAAACCAGTCCAACTCCTGGGCCTCCACATACAAGCCAACAACAGATGGACTCGTCAAATCCAGCTGCTCAAGCAACTATTGGACCAACTAGGCTAATGATCCGGAGTGTGACCACATAGACATAGGGGAATGAGGGAAGCAGACACTCTTCGCCTGGTGCAAGCCTTCGCCGTATCCCGCATAGTTTACGTGGCTCCCTACAAGAATTTTCTCAAAGCGGAACAGGCCCCGATTGGAAACTACCATCTGAAAAATCACCAGTCGGCCCTACATCTGCCAGCCTCGTCATCCACGCAGAGACTCATGGAGATGGGCGCCCACAACACGCTCACGGAGTTGGTTAAAGCCCAACCATGTCAACCAACTACTCAGACTCGGCAAAATACCTCCAGAAAGGACCATTCTTTCCCAACTCAATCTCACCCCCATCCATGTCGAAAAAGAGGCAAAGAAGGGCCATTCTTTCCGAACTCAATCGCACCCCCATCCATGTCAAAAAAGAGTCTTTTTGGGAAGTGGACATCCGTCCACTTCCCAAAAAGATGCATTCTACAAAGCACAAGGGAAGGCAAGAAGCACGTGCCAAAGCGCTCAACAAGATGCTTTAAAACAAAACACCCTACAGCGTAGCGTACACAGGCGCAGCTCTAGTTAGCGCCGGTGAATTCGTAGCCATGGCTTGCAATGATCAAGATACCGCACAAGTTACAACTCTACACACAACTATAGGATACGAAATCACAATAGGGGAGCAGGTGGCTATTGTTCTGGCCATTACCCAGCACCCCGGTTACATCATCACAGACTTTCAAGTCGCTTACGGGCATACCTATGTGGTTTCATTTGCCCGGAGGCACGCCAGATCCTCAACATCCACCAACCATGTGAAGGGAATCGGACCATCAGCATCATCTGGACTCCGTCCCGTACTGAGACCGAAATGAGGAGTAATGCCCGAGCCCACCACTTGGCAGGCGAAGAAGCTGACGCCCGTGCCATGGTTTTGGGGGACGAACACTCAGATGAAGCCACCAAACCCACTCAGCCCAGTCATTACATACAAGAACCTGACCACTTACTACCGGGAGCAACGGCGCACTCTACCACCACCTCATCATATGATTGACAAAGGGAACAGGTCAAGTGGCGCCTGCTACAGACCAACACGTAACCAACACCATTCAGACTCAACCTGCTTTACCCCGAGCTCTACCCTTCACTCACATGCCCCAAGTGTCAACAGGACCGAGGCACCATCTACCATATGGTCCTAGCCTGCCCGAAACATCCAAAACTACAAAACGCAGCACGGCTTCAAAATCGCCTCAACTCCTGGGAGACGGCCATCAGAGCCTCGGGCGCGGAAAATCAGCGCCAGCTAGTTATCCCAGCCGATGAGGCGAGCAAAGCCAATGGAACCCCGGACATAGAGACTACCCCAGGGTGAACACACGAGGTCCTCCTTGATGACCTCAATAAAGTATGTTCGCTCTCTCCATCAGATCGTGTAGCGTCGGCCGTGTATGGACTTCTAGCGAAATGGGAGTATAAAACGAATGGGACAAGAAAGGTTGAACGATAGAGTGTGTATTCATTGGTTGGTGAGCCTCGCATATGGTTCAAGCTGTTTTGACCCTGTTTCTTTGGGCACCTTTTCAAAAAGACTCCAAGCTCAACCAGTTGGCTCACTGAACCTTTTTCCTAACTCAAAGTGAGTAACCCGCGGTAAGAATGAAACTGTAATAAATAAAAAAAAAAATATTTAATTTACATCGATTTGAAATAACTTTGTTTTAAATGTATTTTTAAGTTCTGCATTTTTATTCGGTCTGAAAGATTAATTATCAGATGTTTCAATGAACCAGAATCTACAAAAAATATTAAGAAATAAAAATGAATAATAATAATATTAATAATAATAACAAAACCAATAAAAATGAAATAATATACTTTATTTCCATCACCATTTGATGGTGGACATTAAGAAACTACAAAAAGTTGTCAATGAAAAGTAATAAATTTTAAATTCAGTTACATATCCTTCGAACGAAATGTAACAATGTGTGGATTTGGGCTAGGTCGTTTTACATAGCTGAGGGAATAAGCTAGTTCAAAATTAAGAGCAGCGCGAAAAGACGAGGACCAGACAAAGAAGTAACACGGACGCGGCGCTGTTTTCAATTCCGAAGTGTGTACCAACTCGCCCAAGCCTTCACTTTAGAATAAGCTAGACTGATGCAGGTCTCTTTTGTATAACAGTGAAGGAATTGGAATCGAGTCACACGAAAATGGCCAAAATAAAAGCATTTTGTTGTGTTTGAACCACGCACTTTAAAATACAGGTTTCACGGAGATTTGAACTCGGAGCGCTGGATTCAGAGTCCAGAGTGCTAACCATTACATCATGAGACCCAACCCTTCCGACGCCGGGAATGGAACCCGGGCCTCCTGGGTGAGAGCCAGGTATCCTAGCGGCTAAATCACGCCTTTATTATTTTTTTTTAAGAGTCTCGTGCTTTACCAAGTAAGCTAGCTGGGCCTTTATTTTTTTTGTTACATTTGATTTAAAACACACATTATTTACAGGATTAAAAACCTCACGGCACCGTCCGCTTGTTTGACCGTTTGACACGCATTAAAGGGCAGCGTAGGAACTTTGCCGCATTCAACCCAACACAGTACAGCTCCTTACGACTATTAGTGCACCCTTACAGGCCTCTCTGACATTTACTTCTGTACTCGCAGTAAATGGGGCAGCCTTCTAGCGCATTCGCAGACGCGTTTTCCACGTTGTCCAGCATTCCAAGCCTGGTTGTTGCGTTGCCTCTATAATCGAGTCGACGTACATAAAACCCTCCACAAAGTGGCGCCAAGCTGGCTTTGTTCCTTCCGCTACAAACAAGTGATCATTCCGCGAGTTCCATAAGGCATGCAATCCAAGAAGAGCGAGAACTTCTCAGGCTCTGCTTTCAGACCTGAGCCGAACTCTAAGTATTTGACCTTTTTCCAGTTCATGTAGAGATCTGTCGGCAACACCGCTCGAAGCTCGGCCCGAAACAGCTCGGCATTCGTGCAGTACAAGAATACGTGCTCCAGTGTTTCTGGAACCGGAGAAATTGCACAATTTGTAGACCAAGGTTCAAAAAACCTTTTTTTCACTAACCAAGTCTTCACAGGGAGTACCTCCCAATGCAGGCGGTGGAAAAAATTCTTTGACCCCATTTTAACTGGATAACGTTGAAGACGCTGGAAAACATCAGACTTACACACACCTTCTGCACTAATGCGATACGATGGAGGCGGCGTCATTAATTCTAGCGTATCCCAGTACAATGTTTTTCTTTTAACCTTATCGAGATACTCGTAAGGCTATGCCAAGATTTTCTTTGCAGCCAGGATAATCTTGTACTTCAACTCGGAAACCAGTGGGTTTTTTACACGATTCATTGATGCGACTGCCTTCAGAGAGCTTAAAGAGTCGGTGTAGATAACAGCATGAGAAAGTCGTTTTTTGATTATGTAATCAACAGTCAGCAGCAAACCATAAAGCTTTGCTGCTAGTATTGAGGCTTTTAAATTTATTCTCCTCACCTGCTTTACCGATGGTCCCACAATAGCACAGCCTACTACCGAGTCTTTTTTCGTCCCGTCTGTATAAAAACTGGCATACTCGTGATATCTGGTCCGAAGCTCAAAGAAGTCCTGCCTTATGACTTCCTGTGGAACACCCTTTCTGTTATACTTGGTCAGCGTAAGGTCGCAATGTATGTGGCAGCTGTTCCATGGAGCTATATCTGGTGAGTACTGGACTAACTGAGGCTTTGCATTCATCCCAACAGATTGTGCTGCAGCATTATTCCTCAGAGAAAGGGGGTATTATAGTAGGTTTGTTTTCAAATGTGCGTTGGAACTTGATCGTCTCAATATTATCTCGAACGGGGTGCTCCGCGACAGAGCGCACCCTGACAGAGTACATAAAACCCAGGGAAAACCTCCTATACTCAAGGGACAGTTCGTTTGCTTCTGCGTAAAGGCTAAGCACTGAAGAGGTGCGAAATGCACCAGTGGCCAATCGCAGTCCTTGATGATGAATAGGATCTAACATCTTTAGAACTGATTCCCGAGCAGAGTTATAGAGAATACAACCATGCTCAAGCTGAGAGCGAATGACTGAGCGATAGATACGCAACAGACACAGTCGGTCAGAGCCCCATGATACATGTGACAAGACCTTAAGGATGTTCAGAGATTTAAGGCACTTAAGTTTTAAGCTTTAATGTGTGGAACGAAAGTCAACTTGGAATCGAACACAAGGCCCAAAAACTTGTGTTTATTTTTTACAACAATAGGGGAACCATACATGTTCAAAGACGGTTGCTGAAGAACACCACGTCGACGAGAAAAGCTGACACAAGCTGTTTTTTCGGGAGAAAATTTAAAAACATTCGTATCGGCCCATCTGACCAAATTATTGACCGGAAGTTGGACGCGACGTTCACAAATTGAAGAATTACAGGATGAAACGGAGATCTGGAGATCATCAACATATAAAGAATATTGCACCGAAGGAGGAATTGCACGACCAATGGAATTAAGTTTGACGATAAAAAGAGTGACACTCAGTACACCCCCCTGAGGGACTCCATTTTCCTGTAAAAACTCCTTAGAGAGAGTTTTTCCCAGCCTCACGCGGAAAGTACGGTGCTGCAGGTAACTCTGTATAGCACTCAACGTTCGGCCCCGGAAACCAAGATCGAATAAATCTTGCAGTATGCCGTAACGCCAGACCGTGTCGTATGCCTTTTCCAAATCTAAGAAGATGGAGAGACACTGTTGCCTGTTGGCAAAAGCCTCACGTACAAAGGTCTCAAAGCGGACAAGATGATCGACAGTGGACCGTGCTGACCGAAAGCCACACTGGAACTTATCAAGGCAGTTGTTTCGTTCTAGAAAAAAAACAAACAAACATGAGTCTCCTGTTAATCATCCTCTCTAATGTCTTGGAAAGACAGCTAGTTAGAGCTATTGGTCTGTAGCTAGATGCACAAGAGGGATCTTTGCCGGGCTTCAGCACTGGTACAGCCACAGCGATCTTCCAGGAGGATGGAAAGTGGTCCTCGAGCCAAACTCGATTAAAAAGGTACAAAATTAGCTCCATAGTGGATGGATGAAGATGTTCGAGCATTTTATAATGAATATCATCTGGTCCAGGGGCAGTTTGTTTGGAACAAAGAAGTGCCATTTGAAGTTCATATAATGTAAATAGGGTATTATAGGGTTCGTGCGTGCCACCTGGGCCGGTTTTCTCGAAGCGATGGTGAACCCATTTTGGTAAACAACGGTGCCTAGGAAGGGAAAGGTACCTAGGTACTGTAGTAAACGGCTGGATATAGAACAACAATAATTATTTTTGATAGGGCAGTAAGATGCGCCATCTATCGGTGAAACAAGCCCGTCATTTTGTTTATCCTCTTTTTCCGCTGGTTGTTATCGATCCAGTATGGTGTTTTAAGTCAAAATTTAGTAATGTACTTGAAGACCAATTTATTTGCTTCAGATGGTACGAAGAAATTTTAGCTACTACTTTGTCGACGAATATTCGAAAATGTAAGAAACATTTCCTTCAATATGTTTCGCCATAAACAACGGATAACTTTCCCGTGTGCCTTCCAGTCTGGCAACGCCGGTGCTGTAGTCATAGAGTAATATACACAAGGTAAAGAGCGGACACTGCCATAGGCCCCAGCGGCCCAGATAGACCAGTGACAGGCAGCGCTCCTAGCGGGCGGTATTAAGTATAATCTGATTCTGTTTCCGGTCAAGTTAGTTTCGGTTTCGGTTTGGGCGTTTCTGCTCCGGTTTTCTCCGGTACCCTTCTCGCTCCCTCTTTCCTCCCCGCCTCTCTCGGCTCTCGGGAGCTCCTTGACTCCCGAAGCCGCTGTTTTTTTTTTTTTTCTAATTCTGACACACTTTTGGTTTATTTTTTACGATAGAGTCCATGCAAAATGTGTCAAACAATATTTCAACTTACTTCACAAAGCAGAAGTATATATATTTCTTGTTCTTTTTATATTGTAAAGCATTGAACTTACACAATCACCGCATTGACTCCTGGCTGGTGGAACATTTTGGGGTCAACAACAGTAAGTGGTTCGAACACATTTTATTGGACCACATTCATGCACACATGATTTACTTCCGAAGCTCTGTATGTTTTATACGAAAGAGATCGATACTCACAAAAATAAATGAATATGAAGGACTTCGGCATTCGTACACTTCGTAATAGATTTTTAGCGGAACCAAGTTAACAAAACCCTTCCACGGAGAACATGCTGTATGATACATTCACTTTGACGCCAACTCGGGTACGGGAAGTAAGTGCAAAAATAAATAAGACATCGCTATCATTACCAGTCATAAGAGTATAATAACAGTGCGAAGCACACGCCGGATTGTACAAATTCCCGATTTCCGGCAAATATAAAAAAAACACCAATTTGCATAGCCTCAAACTCACTGCGGGCGAGCCATTACCAAACAATGAGAACTCTATTCGAAATCGGACAAGATTCAACGTCCCTAAATATTCCCCGAAATTGTCCAGAAAAGAAATATGGCTTCATAAAAAAGAGGCTAAAAAACTACGGACAGTGGATACAAAAGTGGATACATTTTCTTTCAGATATTGTTAGCCTCTATACACTATTTTCTATCGAATCTTTTTAGAAAGTGGAGAAATATTTTTGTTAGGGAGCCGTGATACACATTCGCTGGAAAAAGGGGGAAACAAATATTTGGAGAGCAAGCTGCACCGCCCACTTAATCACTTTTTGTTTTTGGTTTTGCAACCGCCTCTGTTAATACGCTATTAACAGTTAAACCTGTCTCGTTCTTACTAGCCACTGAAGAGTGCAACCGAACTTTGTCCGAATTCCGGTTAAGAAATCAAACATGTCAACACAAGCGTATTCTGCAAAACAATTTTAAAAACCCTTTGTGGTACTCCTCTGGGCAAAGGCGAAAATCACCCAGACCTTAAAGTGTGCTATACAAGGCGGCACACACTCCCCGAACATCTGTCACACTCTTTATTATGGGAAGAAAGTGATTTTCTAGTTGCTGAATGAAATGAAAGGCAGCCTGTGATGATACTACTAAGTTCCCGAAGAACTTTCCAGGCACGTGGTAAGCTTTAGAAACAAGACAGTACTGGTGAGGCCTGGTCAAGTTATTAGACTCATCCGATAGCAGCTGAGAACAGCCACAGCTGTAAGTTGTCTGTTCAAGCAAAAGCTTGATCAAATAGCCCCAAACGTAATAAAAACGTGGACGAGTCATCAATTATGTTAGACCTGATGTCTGATGCCAGCTCAGAAATATCCTCTAGTGGCGGGAAGTTATCAATTGGAAGACATTCCGCAATGTCTGAAATTAAACTTTCATGGTGCGAAGACATTTGCAACTCCTTTAGGAGGTCAGCCTTGTCATCTTCTACGTTTTCATTGTCCGACAGTTTGAACAGTTTCTTTATCCAGAGGTGTTTTAGTCCTAAGGTGAACTGATGCCCATTCGGGTTTGTGTTGAAGCCCAGCATTTGTCGTATCTAGCTCCAAAAACGTTCTCAAGTGTGTCTTGCTGCAGGCGTCGTGTAAGTGAGAACTTAAAGTCATGGCTGCTTGAAAGCTCATCCCAGAGCATGAGGACACTTTTTATAGTAACTTGCCACCCAATGATGGCTTATGGCTGCCTCCTACTTTGGAACTGCCATGCTGAAATCCATCCGAGTTACTGGTGGAGAAAATCAAGTATTTGAGATTCTCCCTTCAGAATGGCATGACGCAACTTCTGCCCTGTCTTCTTGAATTATTTAGCTATTTTGACAATCAAAGAGTATGTCCATCCTATCACAGAAATAGGCTGTAGCCATGGCTGCCTCAGGAAGTTCCTTTGCATAAACAAGAGATATGATTACATGAACGTTTGAGGCACTCAGTACCTGTGGGGCACAATTTTCTTCCATGTTACAGAAAGGTTTTTGAATAAATGTGTCTCTCAGTAAGTTTCGGAGTCAATTGCAAGCTAATCTCATGGATAGAACAATGAAGTTCAACAATAGAAGACCGCTCAATGACCTCATTTCCAATGCAAAGTTTGTGGCCTTGGAGATTGCTCTTGGTTGTTTTGGGAAGGTGCGGAATATCAAAGACAAAGTAAACGTGTTCGTTGTCAACTTCAAAAAATGGCTTATCGCCAGACACACCAAGCTTACGTTTAAAGCCCCCTAACCACAGACCACAGCCTTTACTGTGAAGCAAACAGTCTTAAAGGGGCGATGCACTGATATTTTTATTTTGCGCAAATACCGCTTAGAACGAATCCCTGACGTTAATGATCCGTAAAATATACCCGTTCGTTTTCACCACACGCAATCGAAGTCGCAGAAAAAAATAAAGAAAAACGAGCAGAGTTCACCCCCTCAACTCGCAGCCAGAAGAAGCGGCCCCGTGATCTGGAGCCGATTACATGCCGCCAATGTTGATCATAGTCATGCGCTGGGGTTGGCAAGGCACAGGACACGCGCTGAGTTCAAGACATTGTTATGGTTCGGCTGTTGTCGTCATTGCAGCGATTTGACACAGGACACTACCCGAATGTTTCTCGAGCTATCGATTATCACGAGCCCAAATCGAGCGTCCACGCCATGCTCGGGTCCAATCTATGAGCCGTATTCAAATATCGTCACTGGGCGGTACTGCTACCGTCCAGCTATGTCATCAGGTTTGTCGAAGGAGAGATTAAATAAAAACACTGGGTTTTGTCCTCGAAATTACAGCGCAACAGAGGAGTTTCTTGGTCAGTGGGGTTGCGTGCGAGTATCCTTGAGTCCCACTAGTGCCAGTAAGCTCGTGTAAAGTGAAAAACATTCCAATTGAATATCATTGCACCGCCCTTTAAGCTCCCGAATGAGAGAAATGAGGAGACTGCGTTAAACAGAAGACGTTGTTGGAGTGTGCACAACAGTGTGTGCAAACGCACCTCCTGAAAATTTCAGACAGCATAACAACCAAGGCTCTATCTGCAATGTTAGAGGTTCGTTCAACACCGTCATATGTAAACCCACGGACAATGTCGTGTGCAAGGTCGTAAGTTAAATTCTTTTTTTAAAACAATCTCATCGAAAATCAACATGCACACACGTTCAAGTGCAGCCAGACAGCCCGGCAGAAACAACAGCGCGAGAAGCTCGAACCGATCGGCTCCACGAATTCACGCCGAGCATGCGAGCACGCGGGCGGTCATGCGTCACCTTGATTGATGCAAAGTCGACCGAACATGATGCAGCAGAAAGCACAAATGGACGGCACGCACGGCACAGACGAACGACGCAGGGACGAGCAGAGGCCATGCAGAATGATGCAGAGGCGACGGCGTGCAGGCAGGCAGGCCATGACAGGCGCCATTCATCACGTGGTTTTTGTGACGTGTTTGATTTAATCTATTTAGTCGTTTTAAGTACTTTAAACAATTTTAAAGCATTGCCATTTAAAAAATAAGTACTTTTCACAGAAAGCGTTTTAATTAATTTTAACCAAATTGTAGAAAAGCGCCACGTAGCGGAGGGTATGAAACGCACTATCTGGGCCGCGAATCGGCTCCTGTGTCCTCTCTTTACGTTTACTATATTACTCTATGCTGTAGTCTCGTTTTTGTTCCTTGCGACGCACGTTTCTGCGATTCCTGCTGATCTCAACTGTTTGCCCTTTCTTCCGTTTGCCCAACCGATCCACCGCTGACGAGAAGCTCGTCACCGTTGAATTGCTGGCCATCGGGGATATGTAGAAACCTCGATGCTGTCGACATACTGTCGGCGCACTGCGAACAGAAAAACAGTACAATGTCCCAGCTGTTCACCCGGAACGAGGTCTTTATCTAGGAAAACCCCCTTTCTCTGCAAAGTAATCTCTGCCCCCGAGTTGGCGTGCATAGTGTAACAAATTAAACGTGTTAGTATAAATATATACCAACACTCGTTCGCAAAATATTCTTTTACTCACCATAAAAACACTTGCAAGGCTTATGTACCGTCATATGTCTTGGATCTCGGACTGCTGAAGAGTGATGCGTTCGCGGAATGCTGCCGTCTGTTAGTTTAGTAATCCCTCTGAACTACCGCTTTGTTTGACGTGCTAATAGGTTGATGGTGCGTCATTAATATAACAGCCGGATCGAAATTAATGTTCAGCAGAACCAAGCAGCACTATTAGCCCTCATTAAGCGACGTCGCGGCCATTTTGCTTGTAGGTACTGCTCCTCCCTCGGCGCCCCTGCTCTCCCAGTCACGTGACCTAGAATTCCCTCTTCTAGGGACAATAGTTAACTTTAACCCACGGTTCGCGTTCGAGGAAACGGGCCCTGATATGATAACAGCTTTTTTTCTGCATTGATCTTGTGTCGCTGGAACGTTTGGGTGTAATGTTCGGAACTGGAGACATACTCGAAGTGCTCATCGAGAATGTTAGGCTTGCAGAAGGCTTGCAAGACAAACTCCATTCCGACTCAAGAGTGGGACAGTGAATGCCCGGTAAGAGCCGTCAATTTTATGTACGCGATCCCAGACTTCCTTCGCAGATACAGTGCTGTTAATTGAAGAAGCGTACCCTCTAAAACTTTTTTCGTAGCTTGTCTTCGAATACACCTCGCCTGGGACCTTTTTCTCTTAAATTCAATGAGCTTGTGTGTCGTAGGGTAGTGCCTAAATATACCCCACGCTCGATTTTGTTCTTTTTTGGCCAAACGGCAATCTTTGTTCCACCATGGCTTCGGTCTCCTGGTTAGATGCGAGGACGTCATGGGGATGGAGAGAATGGCAGCCTGTAAAATGTGCTGAGTGATATGTACAGTGGCTCTACTGATATCGAGATCGTCGAGTGATGTGCAGGCAAAAAGAGATGATTCTTTGAAAGTAGGCCAGTTGGCATTTTCGAATTTCACTCGAGGAGAGCGTGTTGGGACTGTCATGGGAATATGGTTAAATTCTAAGATGATGGGGAAGTGGCCACTTCCGTGAGGATTCGGGATGACCTTCCAAGAAAGCAATGGGAATAATGATGGGTGACAAATAGATAGGTCAATGGAAGTGAAAGTGTGAGTTGCTGAGCTAAAATATGTAAACTCATTTGTGTTTAGCAGGCACAATCCCGCAGACAGCAAAAAACGTTCAACAAGGGCCCCTCTAGAATCCCGTCTGTCACTACCCCACAGGCGATTGTGTGCATTAAAATCTCCTAAAAGTAAGAAAGGTGAAAGAAGTTGATTAACAAGATATTTTAGCTCCTCCATATGTAAATGATAATAAGGAGGTACATACAAAGAACAGACTTAATTATTCGGTCTAACAAAATGCGTGCAGCCACTGCCTCCAGTGAAGTCTGCAGGGCTATCTCGTTAGAAGGAACTGAACGTTGCACAACCACCGCAACACCTCCAGCTGCGTAAGCTGCATGTGTACGGTCCCTACGAAACACCTGGAAGTGTTTTAAAATATTAGTGTGGGTGGTCTTTAGGTGCGTTTCCAACATGCAATGGGCCGGTGATCCTCTAAAAGATAGCTTACATCATCGTAGTTAGGCAGGAGGCCTCTGCAGTTCCACTGAAGGAAGATATACATTTATTTTCAATAAAGGAAACGCCTAAATAAGTGTGTTATACAAAAATTGTAAAATGTAGTTTATGTGTGTTTTGATGGCCACAATCCGTGAGATGGTTTTCTTTTTTACAGTGTCCTTAGGCCGTCTTCCAGCCTCGCAGGAGGCCGAGGAAACAGACCCTGATCCAGATAGAGGAAGGTCCTCATCGGAGAGCGGTATGCTCACATCCTTTTTCTCATCCAATGAGACCTAGGGTCTTTTCGGCGGCAGAGGTGAATCTGACCGCCCAGGCTTTGAAGAGCTGCCAGAGGCACGGGGAGGCAGCCCCCGACCCCGGCCAGAAGGGCCAGCTGGTGCGGGTGACTGCACGTCTGGCTCCTTGGAGGGTGCAGCACCCTCCTTAGAGGGCACAACAACTTCATTGGGGCATGAAGGCGGCGGGTTGCCCATCGTCTTCGGACGTATGTAAGAGGACTCTTGTGTTGCTGACAGGTCTTCCGGGGAAGTCTGCGTCTCCACGGATGCCATAGACAGTGGGGGTCCCCTTCGCACTGCCTCGGCATATGAACCCCTTGCTTTGAAGGCAAGCTATTCTCTAGCGTCTTGGTAGCTGAGATTGTGTTTGACCTTAAATGTAATTATCTGCTTTTCTTCCTTCCATTTCGGACATGTGCGTGAAAATGCGGGGTGTGGTCCACCACAGTTTATGCATTTATGGTCGTTTTCACATATGTCAGCGACGGGGTCAGTGGCACTACATTTCGCACAAGTTTCTCGGCCGCGGCAGTTTCGGGAGCCATGCCCAAAACGCTGGCAACGAAAGCACCGCTGTGGGTTTGGAACGAAAGGACGAACTCTACAGTTTAGATACCCTGCCTTCACGGTGGAAGACAGAGAGTGGAGTTCAAAAGTCAGGACTAGATGTCGGGTTGGTATCTCCTGTCCGTCTCGTCGTAGGGTGAATCGCCGCACGGCTAAAACAGCACTCCGACGCAGCCCTTCAACGATTTCCTCTTCAGTACACTGAAGGAGGTCATCCTCAGAGATGACGCCGCGGACAGTATTCAAAGTGCGGTGCGGGGTTACACAAACTTGGTGTTCGCCTAAGCTAGTCAACTTGAGTAATGCTGTGCTTTGAGTTTTATTTTCTACCTCAACGAGGAGGTCCCCAGCAAGTTTTTTTGCCTTGTAATTCTTTCCGATCGTCTGCTCTAGGACCTTAGAGACAAGAAAAGGTGACATCTTTGATAACGGTAGACAGTCGTTCGCAGCATGAAGTACAAGAAAACGTGAAAAGGTGTCGGGTTCTTTGGCTTTTTCAAAAGTAGGGGGAGCGGGGCGAACCCTTTTGGGGGGTCGCTCTGCTCGGGGTTTAGAAGAGAGGGGAGCCATAAAAAGGCGAAGGGTGTTCAGAATCTGTGGCGCGCCGCCCACCACGGAGCCCAACGAGGGAATAGGTAACACCCCATCACAAATATGGCTTTGCTGGAAGCAATACTCTATTAGCGCTACCCAGAAACTATAACCAAGTGTGGATCTGGATGAGAGTATCTGTCACCACCCAAGATTAGCCCTTGCCGCCAAAGAAGTTTAATAGGAAAGAAGAAAAATGAGATGAGTGAAAGGAAGGAGAAGACAAAGGTGAACGAAGGGAGGGGATGGTAGAAGGAGTGGCGACTAGACTAAATCATCCTGGCCGTGCCTTACCAGGACTCCCGTCTACGAGAAGCGGGGGCCGAAGGGTCCAAACCTACCCCGGGGGACACGGCAAAGCCACACACAGCCAGACGTGGGCGGGCGAACCCGCATGGCTCGGGGTCCGTGGAGACGCCGCTCTCCAAACACCTGCTTTCACAGGTGCCCCCTGCGGGGAAGGCCTTGCTCAGGTCAACCTGCAGCACTACCAGCGGACACTGTAGTGTCTCTGCCGTTTCGCACATTACACGTATTGCATGCAGGTGCGTTGCAATCATTCTTCCTTTGATGCCGCAGGTCTGGTGGTCTCCAATGACGCTGCCAAGTCCTGACTCCAGCCGCTTCGTGAGAATCTTGGCCAGGATCTTGTAATCGCAGGTTAGCAGACTGATCGGTCGAAAGTGACTAACTCCAAGGGGTCCTGCGAAGTTCTTTTTTGGAATTAGCACGGTAACCGCTTGACGCATCGAAGGCGGGAGCAGTCCCTGGCGCAGGATGTCGGCGAACACGTCTCGAAGAATCGGGGCCAGTTGCTCAGCGAAGGTTTTGTAAAAGAAGCTCCCATGGCCGTCGACACCCGGCGATTTGCGAGCGGACAACTCCATGATGGCCCTCTCCACTTCGGCTGCCGTGATCTCTTGGTTGATTTCCTTTCTTAGAGACGCTAAGGCCTTTGGCAACGGTCCTTTATATATTTCAGATGTTTGCTCGTTTTTGTCCGCTTTACACAGAGTAGTGTAAGCATTCAAAAAGGCAGCCTCGATTTCCTCTTGCCGCGTAACTGTGTCCTGGCCGACTTGCAGCTTGGTGATCTGGTTACGACTTGTGTGCTGTCTTTCTCGTGTCTTGAATATCTTACGGGGCTCTTCGTCCCTTTCCAGGGTGAGGGTTCTACTTCGAATCATAACGCCTTTATAGTCGTGTTCGAGGGGCTCAAAAATTCTGCCTTTGCACTCTCTAATGTCGCTCGTGAATACTTCATGCGTTTTGTTTTTCTCAGCTATAAGAGTGCTTAGACTCTGTGCCAAGGAACGCTTCACCGCTTTTTTAACGGGCGGCTTTCTCTTGCCTGAACCTAGAGGCTGCCAGTTTGATATCTTGTTTCAACTCCTCCCAGATCACTGCGTCCACTAACTTCCCGTTGCTTTTCTCCCCATTTATGTTCTTAATTTCTGCGCGCAGCAGCTCATCATCTATAAGGCTTTCATTCACTTTCCATCCCCTCCACCATGACCACTTGTTTGTCTGGGTGGAAAGGATGGAACCTTCCCAACAGCAACCGCTACAAGGGCGTGATCGGAGAAAGCCAGTGGTAGAATCTCGTATGTCGAGCTGGTTGCCGCAAGTTCACTTGAAACGTAAATTCTGTCCAGCCTTGCATGGCATGTATCCTGCCATTGGGTGTACTCTAAGCATGGGCCCGCAGTAAATTCCTTTGCGTCTTGAAAATCGAAGTCCCGCGATATCTTGCGAAGTTCCACGCGGCTGCTATCCGACCGCAAAGCCTTCGAGCTGTCTGCGACATGCAATACGCAATTAAAATCGCCAGCCAATACAATTTTGCACGATGTGTCAACGTATATATATATTGCCGGAGAGTAGAGAAAAACTGCTTTCTCTCAGCTATCTCGCTCGGGCAGGGACCGAAACAAGCTTGTGTAGCTCTTCCTGGTACAGAACTTCCACCGCACAGTCCCGACCGTTCAGGTTATTTTCCCATTCAGGGCAAATCGTGATGGTTCTATATTTTTTTTTATCAATATACCCGCCCCGCCACTCTGTGCGTTTGTGCGTTCGCCTTGGAGGTAAAGCAGTCACAGTGCTTTCTCACAAAATGCGCCATGACTTCCACCTGCTTTTCAGTACTAAGTTTGGTTTCCTGCAAGCAACGTATATATATATATATTTTTTTTTTTGCAAAAGCAAGTTAAGGACCCATTGTTTCCGCTGTTGGGCGATCAGGCTTACACTGTTAAGGGTGGCAAGCTTTAGACGTCTCAACGCGTGTGTTGTGGGAAGTTAAGCACCAACTGCCGGCAGTCGCGGACAATGGCTGCAAGCTGCGCGTCTGCCAGAAAAGGACCGGTACCGAAGAACGAAAGCCGAGGAGACCTACCTACGGGTGTGCAGCCCGCCGGCGCTCTTCCGTAGGTATTCGCGGCTTGGGGTTGAATCGCTCTCTCCGTGCTATTCCCGTGCGCCACTTCAACTCTGTTCGCGTTGCGGCGGAAGCCTCTGCAAAGCGAACGTCCGGTGGTTGCTTGAAAAACGGCATCCTCAGAGTCACTCATTTACGACTCGCCGTCGGTTAGAGTGCCTACGTTGCCAGATCCCTGTCTCCTTGAGGCTCACTGTTGAGTGGTCTGGTCTGCTGGATGCTGCACGGTACCTAGAGCAGGGGCTCCTCCATCGTGCGGCTTGGGTCACCCTTTCTCCGGTGCATTCTTCTCTGTTACTTCTTCGGAGGGCGTCAAAACCACCGCAGCGGACCCTCCCGGCGCGGTGCTCGCCACGGCTGCCTCAGCCTCTTCTTCGTCCATGGCGTGTTCGTCGAAATCCCCTGCTACGGCAACTTCCGTCACCACTGCATAAGTGCGGGCGCAGTTCTCTTTCTCATGTCTGACGCGGTTGCGCTCATCGCATCGAGGAACACGATAGTCCCTGCGGATATGACCCGTCCTCTTGCAACGAAGGCATAGGGGGACCCTGCCGCGGACCAACACGAGCACATTACCTCCCTGCACACGCAGCTGGTGCGGAAGATTGTCCTTGGTAAAGCCATTCTTTTGTGTCCTTTTCACGAACAGCGTTGTTGATTGGACGCCCGCAAAGCCATCCGTTCTCCACGTGTCGCGGGTAACTTCGCTCACCTTGCCGTACGGCTCGAGCGCTCGTCGAACCAAGTCGTCGCTCACGTGAAAGGGTAACCAATGAAGCTTTAGGCGTACCTCACCGTCGTTGGGATCTACGACGAGGTACATCTTGCCCTTCACTTGCAGCTCCCGGGCTTCAAGCAACTTCCGCGGGACGTCCGGCGACTGGAACGTGAAGAGCCAGACATGATTCATTTGGTACGCCCCTCCTGCTTTTATGGCAGGAAGGGTGCCCAAGCGTTGCAGTTCGCCCTTAAAATCTTCAATTTTTTACGGGCGTTCTGTAATGTCGGCGTTAAGAATCACCGAGTTCAAAAACATATCTCCTGATGGCAGGGCGGCAGTACTACTCGATAAGAATCCGGGGATGGTTCAGCCGAGATACCACGGCCGGCGACGGCCGCTATCGCCGCTCCTTGGGAGCTCATGACCCTGCGTCCGCTCGATACGAGTGCCGGAAACAGAATCAACCACTAGACCACGCCGGAACGGAGAGCGCTGAAAAGTATGTGCTTTTTCTCTGGCGATACTTTAACTACGAGAGGATTTCAAAAAAGAAAGGTTTCACCGAGATTTGAGCTCGGATCGCTGGATTCAGAGTCCAGAGTGCTCACCATTACACCACGAGACACAATCCTTCCGACGCCGGGAATCGAACCCGGGCCTCCTGGGTGAGAGCCAGGTATCCTAACCACTAGACCATTTTTTTTATTGCCAGGTATAATAATAATAATAATAAGAATAAATTTTATTCACATCATAAACATAATACATATGCAGGCCCGCAAAAGCACTGGTATGCTTGTATGCGGGACCTGGCGTCCCGCATACAAGCATACATGGGATTATACAGATATGCTGTTCACAATCACGTCAGCGAAAGTTCGGTGAGCGTGGAGTGCTTATACAGATCTTATTGTAGCCAGGTTGTCTAGGACTGGCAACCAATCTGGGCCGTCTCCTGAAACGCTAAACACTTCCCTAATTTTCCGGATGCTCTCAGTAAAATACTGGCACACGGGTCGCGCGTCCACGTCTGCATGCCGCACTGCCATGCGGCTCCTCCAGATACTGTGGAGACCTATGACCATAATTAAATCATATGGCACAGACTCTGTGATATCAACTGGCAGAAACCGTATCCCATGCCCATTCAACGGGAGATCTTTTTTCAACGTTCGCTGAAGAACGTCCCAGTAAAACACTGCATCCCAGAAGTTTAAAAACACATGCTCGATTGTTTCAAGTTGCTTACACAAAAAACCATTCACCCCCAGACCAGGGAACGTACACACCTTTCTCATGTAACCACGTTTTAACCGGCAGTGTCCCAGTATGTAATTTAAAGAAAAACGTTTTCATATTAGCGGGTACCAGCATTTTTTTAACCCGACAGAGTACATCATGCCCAGGTAGAGTGCTATACAACATTCGATAAATGAGAGGTGAAAAAGACATTTCTATTAAATCTTTCGTTAGACGTTTTCGTGACACATTGCATAAATATTCTAACGAAAAGCGAGCAACTAAAAATCTGTATGCACCAACTACTTCTCTTAAATAGGGACTTAGTGGACCAGGCCCTCCGTCGCAGAACGAAACAATAAAATCAGGTAAGGCGTCATGCAAATGAACCTGAAAAACAGTACGCAAAAAGGGACTGGTTTGAACACGCAGGAAGATAAAACGGTTAACAACTTGTCTAATAAAGAGATGGGCCAAAGAGAGGCCGCCAGATCGGACACGTCGAAATAGGTTTGTTTGGCTGGTACGTTCCCAAGAGGAGGCCCAAATGAATACCGCGAAAACACGATGCAACCTTTGAATTGAAATACGAGAACAGTGCAGTACTTGCAGTAGGTACCATACCTTTGCAACAAAAAATAGGTTACACACCGTGGCGCGTGCGAACATTGACATATGACGGCAACCGCTCTCCGTTGCTTTATCATGTAGCTTATCAGTTTCTTCGCGCCATAAATGGCCATTATCACGGTAACACTCTAGTGGGACGCCTAGATAACGGGTTGGTAAGGCTTCCCATTCGATATTTCCGTACACTCTCGGCTTGGATGGCCACTCGCCATGCCAGAAACCCAAACACTTTGACCAATTCACTGAACACCCAGTTTGCAGACAGAAGGTCTTTGTGATTTCGATTACTTTTTTAACACTCTCTCTATCGGTGCAAAATATCGAAATATCATCCGCGTAAGCCAGTATTCGGACCTCACACGTGCTTAGAGTAAAACCACGAACATTCTGCTCATGAATAATGCGCAAACAAAAGGGTTCTATATACAAAGCAAACAATAGTGGTGATAGCGGGCATCCCTGCCTTACGGAAGATCTGACAGGGATGCGTTCGCTTACATGCTTATTGACAATCAAGCTCGTTGTACAGTTTCGGTACGCCATCCGCATTCCTTCTAAAATTACAGACCCTACCCCTGTATATTCCAAAACACTAAAGAGGACATCATGAGACACGTGGTCGAACGCTTTTTCTAAGTCTAACTGTAGCATCGCTACCTTCATTATCTCTGAGTCGCAGCACTCCTAAATACTCCGAGCGACATGAATGTTAGTCAAAATGCTTCGACCCCGTATGCCGCACGTCTGGTGCGGCCCCATTACGTTCGTGATCACGCATTGCAATCGTCGAGCGAGGACTTTCATTAGTATTTTGTAGTCTATGTTAGTAAGCGTTATAGGACGATAAGATTTTACATTACGAAGTTTAGCGGGGTCGTCACACTTAGGGATCTATACCGTATGCGTACGCAGAAACGATGGCGGTAAGAATTTTCGGTCATACGCTTCAGTAAAAACATCTAACAAAATAACTGCAACCTCATGCTTAAACGTCTCATGGAAAAGTGCGGTCAACCCATCTGGGCCTGGCGATTTCCCAGGTTTCAAATCTTCTATCGCAGTTGTTATCTCCGACAGGCTTATCGGTTCTTCAAGAAAACCTTTTAAATTACTATCTATTGCCGGCAGTAAAGACAAGAACTCGCTTTCAAACGCCGCCTTTTGTGAGGCATGACGACTTAAAAGATCAGTGTAGTGTTCAACGAAAGCCTTTTCTATGAAATTTTTCTCGTCAGACAGAACACCATGGTGTTCGATTTCCACTATTTCATTGCCGCGCGCGTATTTCTTTTCCGCGGCAACCGTCCTTTTTGTGGGCGCTTCTCCTACCAAGAATGTTTCGGAACGGGCTCGTATAGCGGCTCCCCTATATCTTTCCTGATCTATGTTCTCGAGTTGGGCTTTTAGGTTATTAATGTCATCCATAAAAAGGCCGGGAGTTCGGCATTCTTCCCGTAAAAGCTTCTTCAGGTTTTCACGCAACACATTTTCGTTTTTCTTTTCTTGGAACTTCAAGAAACACCCCTTCTCAATTGCGCTGATTTTTACCTCCTGCTTGAAGGTCTCCCACTTCTCAATGCACACCCTCCTTTCAGCTCTACTTCATGCCATTTCTCGTTGACTAAGTTCCTAAAAGACTCATCTCGCATCAGCTTCGTGTTAAGTTTCCACTGTTCCCACGAAAAAGGTGGCCCATTTTTCTTGACACCTAATTGAACACTAACAAGGCAGTGATCGCTAAAGGAGACGGAGTCGACCGAGCAACGACCACTGAGGGGAACCAAATCCGACGAAATGTATATTCTGTCCAACCTGGCGTGACTGGTACCTTGGAAGTGGGTGTACACGGGAGGCACTCACTTGATCGAATGACGTTTTAGCGAACGCCCACGTTTCACCGAATGACACTTCAGCGAATAGTCGGACGCCGCGAAGCGGCGTTTTCGGGTGGGCCAAATGAGTTCATATTTTTGTAATGAGTTGCCGCAGACTGTCGCCGCGAAGCGGCGTAAAGCGCATCGCGACGGATGGGTTAACGCGCGCCCCCGTTATTCGCTAAAACGACCATTCGCTCAAATGTCGCCGTTCGCTAAGATGTCATTCGCTCTTGTGATATGGACCCAAAGCCATAACACTGGCCTCTCTGTAGCGCCCTCCATTGGAGCGGTCCTCACTTTTGCAAACACAATTAAATTCTCCTAGAAATATAGTAAGTCGATCGCACTGGAAGAACCCATAAATATTTTCAAAAAACATTCTGCGGTCATCTGGCTTATTGGGAGCATAGACACAAATTACTCGCCACTCAAGACTGTAAGCGGTGAAATCACACATAACAAAGCGCCCGGACGGGCATGTCGTGACAGTGTGGACGACAGCACCAACAGCTTTCTTAATGAAAAAGCAGCAACCTGCCGACAAACCAACAGCGTGGCTCACGCAGACTTCATAGCGCGACAGAAACGACCGCAACATACTGTCGGTTTGACTT
The DNA here is from genome assembly GCF_016920785.2 of Ixodes scapularis. Taxonomy (NCBI): domain Eukaryota; kingdom Metazoa; phylum Arthropoda; class Arachnida; order Ixodida; family Ixodidae; genus Ixodes; species Ixodes scapularis. Next base: position 114,398,058 of record NW_024609868.1, read on the forward strand.
TCACTCTCTACTTTGGTCTCTTGAATGGCCACGATATCTAACTCATGCTCAGTAAATAGTCGGTAGAGCTGCTGTTGCCTATATATACGCCTAGCTGCGAGTTCCCGCACGTTCAAGCGTAGCGACACGTAATGAATCTTCAAGAGACACTACCATTCAGCAAGTTTCAAACCTCGAGCATAGCGCTCACCTAAGTGCCTGAAAGGGAGCTGCCGCAGCACCAGACGGTCACTGCTCGTCGTCTCGGGGTAGAGCCGACGAGCCGCCACGAGGTATAGCCGACGACCCGCCACGGCCACCTCTTCGGCATCCCGTCTTGCTCGGTGCCTCCTGTAGCCCCGGCTGTGAACGAGGGCCCGCCGTGTCGGTCGTCACTGCCGTCTCGTTGAACGGCCGCTTGGCAGCCTTGGCCTCGAAGTCCATTTCACCCGCGTCTTCACCCTCGGAGGCCTTTGTCGTGTCGCTCGCGGCCGGTGACTCCTGCGCCGTCACCTTCACTTCGCTCGCAGGTTCGCCGCTAAGTCCGTTTCGCAGTGCCGTAGGAGTGGTCGACGCCTGATTTTGCGCGACACACGGCGCCGTGTTGGCCTCCGCTCCCGTTGTTTGAATCTCTGTTGATGAGGGAGCTATCGTCGTGGGTGACGCTGCCTCCTCCGCCTCGGCCTCGTCCATGACGTGGCTCATACCCGTGTCGTCGGCGGTATGGCTGGCGACGGCTCGGGCGTACGACCGCACGCAGTCCCTTGCGTCGCGCCCGAAGGCTCGACATTCCTCGCACCTAGGCACCCTGCACTCACGCCGTATGTGTCCCGAGCGTCGTCAGCGAAGGCAAACCGGCGCCCGCCCGGGAACGACCACAAGCACTGTGCCTCCTAGGAACCGGAGCTGGTGAGGAAGGGACTCTGGCGTTATGCCATCCCGAAGTACCAGGCGCACGACGACTGTCGTGGTGTCCACGTCCGACAGGCCCTCGACCTTCCATTTTTCGCGGGTGACTCCCTTGACTTCTCCGTAGGCTTCGAAGGCGCGACGGATAGTTTCGACGGGCACGTCAAAAGCCACCCAGTGAACTTTGACTTTTAATTCCCGCTTGTTGGGGTCGATGACCAGACAGAAGCGGTCTTTCACTTGCAGGTGCCCTGTCGCCAGGAGCTTCTCCTTGGCTGCAGTAGTATGCAGTTTTAGGAGCCACACGTGTCCCATTTGAAAAGCGCCCAGGCCCTCCACTTCTTCCCGGACACCCACCTGGTTTAGCGGCCGAACAAAATCTTCTACTCGATACGGACGTCCGCGGGTGTCGGCGTGCAGCACAACGCTGCGGTTCATAGCTTCGCCGGAGGGAATCGAGGGCAAAATAACCGCGTAGTCATTCGGCAAACCGCCGAAGCCAGCATCAGCACGGCTAGAAACCGCTGTTATCGTAGTCGCTGAAGAGCGCTCCATCGCACGTCCGCTCGCTATTGCGTCCGGCGGTGGAATCCACTAGACCATTTTTTTTATTACCCGACTTTCGCACACGTGAATGATTACAGAAAGCTAAAAGGTGAAAAACAAACCAAAGCCACACTGGATGATTTACACAAGAGAACAGCAACAAGAACAGAGGGAGGACACATCAAAACACATCCAATCAGTTATGGATCCTTGAAGGTCGCAGGCTCTTCAAAAAGCGGCAAATAGTCAGGAGGAGGCTGCTGCATTTTAAATACTTCCTTTAGGCAACAGATTGTTTCAACAAAATACTTAAGCGCGGGACGCACGTCGACGTCTGCGTGTCTCACCGCCATACGACATCGCCACAAACTATGTAGGCCGACAAGCAGGATCATGTCATATGGCACAAGATTATTCCCTCCCTCGACACAAAAATAGCGGATCCCATGAGGCGTTAACGGAAGGTCTTTTTTCAAAGTTCTTTGAAGGACGGCCCATAAAAACACTGCGTCCCAGCAGTTGAGAAACACATGCTCTATTGATTCCGGCTGTTTACACAAAAGACAGTTCACTGACCACGCTACAGGGAGACCTTTCCTTTCTAGCCACACTTTAACCGGCAGGGTTTCACTATGCAGCTTAAAAAAAGAAAGTTTTGGTGTAAGCAGGGACCAACATTCGCTTGACACGTTTTAAAACATCCTGCCCCTTTCCCGCGCTGAACACCGAACGGTACAGCGGAGTGGGAAGGAGAAAAAAAAAACAATCAGGTCTTTGGTCAGCCGTTTGCACGACACACTGGACAAATATTCAAGTGAAAAACGAGCCACTAGAAACCGGTAGGCGGAAACATCCTGTTTCAAATAACCTTACACATCGGAGCTCAGGTCTACATCTGTCGAGACAATAAACTCGGGCAGCGCACTGCGCAGTCGCACCTGAATGACCGTGCGTAAAAAGCTATCCTTTTGGTCCTTTAGAAATATAAACCTATTCACTACTTGTTTCACAAAAAAATGCGACAAACCCAGACCACCATCTTCCACACGCAGAAAAAGGTTAGTCCGGCTCGGTGCGCTCCCCAACACGAGTCCCAAATAAAAACCGCAAAAACGCGATGCCACTAGACCACGCCAGAACGGAGTGAGCTGAGAAGCACGATCTCTGCCGATACTCCAACAAAAAGAAGATTTCAAAAAGAAAAAGGTCTCGCCGAGATTTGAAGTCGGATTGCTGGATTCAGAGTCCAGAGTGCTAGCCATTACACCATGCGACCTAATCCTTCCGACGCCGGGAATCGAACCCGGGCCTCCTGGGTGAAAGCCAGATATCCTAGCCACTAGACTTTTTTTTTTTTTTTTTTTTTATTGCCAGGCATAAGTATCACTGTATCAACAAAAAGAGGTACAGAATGATAAAAGTAGACGCGATGGTTAGACAAACACTACATACACAAAATTAAAAAGGTTTCAAAGGCAGCGCTTCTTCTAGAACAGGCACCCAATCCGGGCAACACTCCTGCGCTTTCCACACCTCAATGACGTTGCGCAAAGAAACACAAAAATAATCAGAAACCGGCCTGGCATCAACTTCTGCATGACGAACCGCCATGCGCGATTTCCAGATGCTGTGTAGACCCAAAAGCATAACCAAGTCGTAAGGGACACAATTATCATTTTCTATGCTTAGATACCGGATACCCTGTGGATCCAACGGAAAATCCTTTTTCAATGTGCGTTGCAGCACGTCCCAAAAAAAAAAACCCCATCCCAACAATCTAGAAAGACGTGTTCTACAGTCTCCGGTTTTTGACACAGTAAACAATTTACCCCCCACGGTACAAACAGACCCTTATCCTCCATCCATGTCTTCACCGGCAGGACACCAGTATGTAATTTGAAGAAAAAGGTTTTAACACTCGGCGGAACTGTCATTTTCTTAACTCGCTGGAGGACATCCTGCCCCTCCCCAAAGACATACAAAGACCTATACAACGGGACCGGGAGGACAACATCAAGAACGTCTCTGTACAATTGTTTTCGAGATACCCCGCTCAGATATTGTAAGGAAAAACGTGCACACAAAAACCGAGTCGCTTGCACCACCTCACGGAAATAACCATAAATTCCCCCTTCGCATGCCCTCACAGAAGAAACGACAAGCTCTGGTAATGCGCTGGCCAGGCGCACCTGACACACTGTGCGCAGAAAAGGTTCATTCACGTCGTGAAGAAAAATAAAGCGGTTTACAACCTGCCGCAAAAATAGGTGCGCCAAGGAGAGTCCCCCGGCGCGCACGCGCCTGAAAAGGTTCGTGCGGCTTGTTCTTTCCCAGGTGGATCCCCAGATAAAAACCGCAAAAACACGATGTAATCTCTGCACGTTGATACGCGAGCAGTGCAAGACCTGAAGCACATACCACAGTTTACAGACAAAGAATAAATTGCACACTGTGGCACGCGCAAACATCGACAAATCCTTCCCTTTCCACTTTTCCGTTTTTTCTCGAAGATCCACAGCCTGCCCTCGCCAGTATGGGTCACTGTCGCGATAATTTTCTAACGGTATCCCTAAGTATTTGACTGGTGTCGTTACCCAGTTCACGTTTTCAAAAATACTAGGCTTTGCATCCCAATCTCCATGCCAAAAACCTAAACATTTGTGCCAATTTACGGCACTACCGCTAAATCTGCAAAACTTTTTCACCAGCTTTACTGCCTCGCTTATGCCACCTCTATCGACACAAAATAGTGCGATATCATCGGCGTAAGATAACAATTTTACTTCGCACGATTGCAGTTTAAACCCCCTAATACTTTCGCATCTAATAATACTTAAACAAAACGACTCTATGTAGATACAAAACAGAAGGGGTGATAAGGGACAACCTTGACGGAGAGAACGGGACACTTCAATGCGTTCACTGACAACTTTGTTGATAATGAGACTCGTGGAACACTTTTTGTACGCCATACGTACACCCTCGAGCAGAACTGTGCCGACATTTACGTGTTCTAGCACGTTGAACAAAAGTTCGTGTGACACCTGGTCAAACGCTTTTCCCAGATCAATCTGGAGCATAGCAACCACGCGTTGCATACAGTCACAACACTCAAGGACACTTCTGGCGACGTGAATATTCGTTACTATGGTCCGTCCTCTAATTCCGCACGTTTGGTGAGGCCCTACTATGTCTGTTATCACTGATTGCAACCGTTTTGCTAAGATTTTCATAAATATTTCATAATCAGCGTTTGTTAGACTGATTGGACGGTACGCCGACACCTGCCTAAGCTTTATCTTATCCTCGCTTTTGGGAATGAGTATTGTATGGGAACGCCAAAAAGACGGTGGTAGTAATTTACGCTCATATGCTTCAGCGTAAACCCTACACAATACCGGACTAACCTCATGCTTAATCGCCTTGTAAAAGGCCGCGCTTAGGCCGTCGGGGCCGGGCGACTTTCCAGGATTCAAATGCTCAATAGCATTTTCGACTTCATCTACGGTAATCTCAGCTTCTAAGAAGGAAGTTGTTTCACTATTTAACCGCGGTAATACGCACATAAACTCGCTTTTAAAATTCGCTAAATTAACGGTTCGGTGAGAAAACATATTTTTGTAGAATTCACAAAAAGCCTTCTCTATTTCTGCGCTATCTCTTGTAACGGCCCCGTGATATTCGATTTCGACAATCTCGTTGCGCCTAGCGTACCTTTTCTCAGCCCCGAGAGCTCTTTTTGTCGGTGCTTCCCCAGAGAACAACTTTCCTGCCCGCGCTCTAACCAGTGCTCCGTGGTACCGCTCCTTATCAAGAACTTCCAACTTGGATTTCAAAGTGCTTATGCCATCTTTATAAACACCAGGCGAACGACTCTCTTCGCCGATAAGTAACTCAAGATTACTGCGCAGAAGCGATTCTTTTTTTCTTTCTCTATACTTTATCGCGCTCGCTCTTTCCATTGCTTTCATTTTAATTTCTTGCTTAAACTGTTCCCATTTTAAAGCGTAGTCATTCACTTCCCCTTTGAAGATTCCTCTTAAGCTATCCTTGACAGCGGCCATGAAATCATCGTCACTCATGAGTTTACTATTTAATTTCCAAAGCTCCCAACAGAAATCTTTTCTTTTTGCCTTGGCGCTTGCAAGTGTAAACAAAACTAAACAGTGATCACTAAATGACACGGGTATCACACGATATTCGCTGCACTGAGGAAGAATCTCTAAGGAAATATATGCTCTATCCAAACGGGCATGACTTGACCCCTGAAAATGAGTATAAGGTACATTTCTAGTGTCCCCCAAACAGTCCCCAACATCTTCTAACCCACAGAAATTTACAATTTCATTTAAAACAACAGTACTCGCGTCCCTAAACGGAAGTGCACTCGTTTTATCTCGTGCCGAAAGCACACAGTTAAAGTCGCCAACAAAGATGACTACACGCTCCGTCGCAAAGAAAGACCGAATATCCTCAAAAAACGTTTTTCGTTCTTCGGCTGTGTTATGCGCGTAAATGCAAATGACTCGCCACTCGTGCGACAAAAATGCCATATCACAGACTATTAGTCGACCCGATTCTGAGGTCGTAACCTTTTGCACATCCGCTCCCAGGCTCGCGCGAACTAACAACAGACACCCTGCCGATGCTCCTACTGCATGACTGACGCACACGCTGTAGTTAGCAGTAAAAGGCCACACCATACGCTCTGTCTGGTCCTCCCTTTCGACCTTCGTTTCTTGCAAAGCGACTATGTCGAGGTCGTGCTCTATGACTAGACGATACAACTGCCTTTGCTTTCTTCTCTCAGCGAGCCCTCGTACATTTAAGGTCGCTATACGTACAGGCTTTTCGAGCGTGTTTATCGTGAAGTGGGACCAGGCACAGCGTACGGAGCTTACCCTTTTGGCGCGTCTTCATACACAGCAGTCCTCTCTCACAGTGGTGGCCTATTAGGACAGCTTCTCGCGGGAATGCGGTGACGATGACCGCTGCGGACTGTCGACGCCTTTCCACCCCGCCGCCACCTTCCACTTCCGTTCGAGCTGTCGTAGCCGCCGTTCCTGAGATAACTCAGCACCGCCTTCATGGCGACGCTTCACGGCAGTCTTGTCAAGGTCCATTTCAGAGACGGTGGGCTCACTGTCCGTCGCGGCAACGTCCCTTGCATCGCCTTCCGGCACAGAAGACGTCGACGAGTCTTCAACAGCAGGACCAGAGGCTGCAGTCTCCTGCTGCTTCGCTCCCACGACGCTCGCCTTCTTCGGGCCGGTGTCTGGCCGGCCGCCCTTGTCAACCGGGGTGGTCTGCTCGGTCGAAGTCGCAGTGGGAGCCGCCGCTCTTTCCGCCTCCTCCTCGTCCATGAGGAGGTCATTCTGGTCATCACCCGCACCACGTACCGCAGCTCGTGCGTACGAGCGCACACAGTCCTGCTGCTCGTGCCCGTAGGCGCGGCACTCAGAACACCTTGGGGCCCGGCAGTCCCGCCGGATATGCCCAGTCTTGCGGCACCGGAGGCAAATCGGAGCTCGTCCAGGCACTACGACTAGGACCGTGCCGCTTCCGAAACGCAACTGGTGCGGAAGGCGCTCGAGGGTGACTCCCTCCCGGAGTACGATGCGTACAATCCGGGTGGTGGACTCGGCCCCCTCGAAGCCAGCCACCTTCCACCGGTCAAAGGAAACGTCCTTTACCTTGCCGTAATCCGCGAAGGCCTTTCGGATGTCCTCGTTTGAGACGTCGAACGACACCCAGTGAAGTTTCACTCGAACTTCCTGCCTCGTTGGGTCGACGACGAGGCATGTGCGGCCTTTGACTTCGAGCCGCCCCGCTTCGACCAACTTGAGCTTGGCCACGTCGGTATGAAGTTTGAGCAGCCAGACGTGGGACATTTGATATGCCCCGATGCCAGCCACTTCCCTGATGACACCCAGTTCTTCCAGCGGCCGCCGAAAATCCTCAATGCGGTACGGTCTTCCGGCAATGTCGCAGTGCAGAACAACTGCCTTCTTCATTGCATCACCTGATGGCAAGGGCGGCAAAGAAATACGATATTCCTTCGGAGCAAAAGAATCCGAGTCACCGCGGCCGGCGTCGACCGTTATCGCAGCTCCGTGGGAGCCAGCCATCCTGCGTCCGCTCCAATCGGCTGCCGGAAACAGAATGACTAGCCACTAGACCACGCCGGAACGAAGGGAGCCGAGAAGCACGTGCTTTTTCACTGACGATACTCCAACAAGGAGATTTAAAAAAAAAAGAGAAAAGTCTCACCGAGATTTGAACCCGGATCGCTGGATTCAGAGTCCAGAGTGCTAACCATTACACAGAGCTGGCAGTAATGTAATTACTGTAATGAAATTACAGTAATTTAATCACTTGTTCCAGTGATTAGTAATGTAATTCATTACTTTTTGTAGCAGGTAATTAAGTAATGTAATGAATTACTCCAGCGACGGTAATTGTAATTAAATTACCTAATTACTTTTTCGCACCAGGCATATTTTTTGTGTCCACAACACACGAGAGCGCTTTCCTTTTTATTTTACTTTTTCTTTTTCCTCTACACCTTTCCAAAAACGCTCTTTGGCCGCCGCTATGTTGCTGATGCAAATGCGGCTGGTGCGACTCTCGCGCCCGCTATCAGCTAGACATTTTCTGCCACTCTCTTGAACTGTGAAATCCCGCTCAGCGCGATTCTCTACCTATGTTTTGCGGTTTTGCATTCGACGTTTTCTCGCCCGTCTTGAAAGTTTCCGCTTACTTTTGCTGATGCATGCTGCGTACCCTCTCTGTGTTATCTTCCACTGTGAGAAATAGGGCTGGTAAGTGCCTGCCATTCGAGCTTTTCTGCTCGTCATTCTCGGGAAACGAAGGAAGGGAAGTAGGTCGAACTAAGGCCCCTGGTGGAACGGCCCTCGACGCGATTTTGCAAACAATGACAATTGTTCTCTCCCCCCTCCCAGAGATAATCCGCGTAGGGTCCTCAGCCATCTCCAAAAATAGTTGTCCGGGTTGGGGTGGGAAACGGATCAGTCGCGTGCGTTCCTCTGTCCATCGGTACACATGTTATTTGTGAGCGTGAAAAATGCATGCCTTTCGGCTATCTTCTGTTGTAAATTATTTTCGACAGCTAAACGCTTTGCCGTTTGACACGCGGCTAATCGAACGGCGCCGTCAAAACTTGCCGTAAAAAAACAAAAAAAAAACTAACATTTCAGTCGCATTCGTTCTGTCGCGCGCGTACCCAACAAAAATAGTTTACTGTTTTTTTTTTCAAACGTGGTACAATGCTTCCCAATGTCCTCGGGAAAATACATGCACCATGAAACACAAAATGCAGTGGGAAAACACGAGAATTTAGCCGCCAGCAGTGTTTGAAACTGCGCCTACACAGGCTGCGCCTATCGAAATCACTGTCCACTCGGTTAGGGTTAGCAGGGACGCCGGTGAGAGTCTAGCCTTAAACCCAGACTGGGCTCGAAAGCGGTTTGTTCCCCTGGGGTCGAGTGTTTCTTGCAAAGGTGTATAGTCTGAGCGTCTCCGTTCGCCCCTAAGCTGGCAGTACGGTGGAAGCTACATGCTCGCCCGACCAATCAATCTCCTGCCGCTTAGCGCTTGACCCCTTTCTCCCCGCACGAGTATAGGGAGAGGGTGTGATCACGAGAGGGATTTTAGGCGCAAAAAGAAATAGTAAAGAAAAAGAAAAAAATATATTAGGTGACTCACGGAGGGGCGCATCCTCAAGATAAGAGACACTTCGGGCTGTTGGAAACGCAAAGCCGAAGAGGAAATAGGGACAAGGCCAACACTCAAGTGCCTGGCTTTTGTTCCCACCGTTCCACTGTTCACGCAAACTAACATACAAGCTCCGTTTGTAACACTGGCCGTAGGGGCGGTGCAAAGGTCCGCATTTCATTGTAGTACTCCCGGAGAGGACGAATCGGAAGAACACCCCGATCCTTGCTGCGCTGATCAGGACATACCGTTTCAACAGGAGATTAGTCAAGTGCTGGAGTACACGTTTCAGAAGAAAGGTCTTACAATAAAGCAGCCATCAACCAGGTTCTGCTATTTTTTTTTTCTAGTACAAGAGCCGACTTGGCAACTGCCGTTTTCTTATTTTTCTTTTAGGACGAGTATTTTTGGGGAAGCGGAACCAAGCACGGCAAGTAAGGATACAATAGCCCAAACACACAAAATGTGTGCGGCCATACGTGTATCTCCTAATACAATACTTGAACGGTAAGCGTTCTGCCGTAGGATTCTCGCCTCCTCTCCCGATTAGTTCAGTGAGGCTTGATCTTCGGGAAGGCTACATAAGCCGCTGCACGGTGTCGCATACCGACACTCCAGTCAAGATGGCTTCAAGATGCAACGAGCTGCCATGGCCCGACCTAGCGGCATATTCCGACTTCAAGTCTAAAAATGGCGAAAACATCGTGGTAGCTTGCAAGTTGTGTCCCCCCGGACCGAAAACTTTATCCGCCAATGTCAAGGCATCTTCAAATCTGCGGAAGCACCTGCAGGTAAGTTTATTTATCTCGTTTTAAGTAACTCTACATAAGCTGTTTAGGCAAACACTGAACTTTGTGCTTGTGCAGTAATCCATCCGGATGTCCTTTTCAAACGCGCAAAGAATTGTAAGCAATCTAATGCAATTTTAGTATCATTTGCGCTTTGTGTTTTGTGCTTCGATTGTTCGGTATACTTCGTTTATCCTTATCACCTTCATAATAATTACAAAGACTGCAAGCACAAGCAAGAACTTTGGTTGTTTCTAGTATAACTTCAGGGGGGCATTCACGCAGCCGAGGCGTATTTCGAAGCAAGTAGCTAGGGCCTGTAGCTTTTGCAGACATTCAAACAAGACATTTCCATTATTTTCTGTTTTTGTGTTACAATTCAAATGCTCTCATGCGTGCTAGAATGTGCTCACCGAAGCACCAACGTAAGCGATACAAGTTAGGCTTCTCAATACTCTGTCTGAGCAAAATAGGAAAAATTGCGATGTCGTGTTCGATCAAGCTGTGTCGCGTAGTATATGGCTCTTGAAAACACCGCACTCGCAGAAATGCAAGAGTTTTAGAAATACGTTGCTGCATATGACCTGTACACATTCTCCTGCCGCTGGTTAAAAGAACACATAATTCATGCTTTTTAAACCATTCCTTTCTTTTTTTCAGAAAAAACACCAACACGTGTTTAAGGAGCTTGAGAATCGCAGAGTAATGAAGAATGACGACGGTGCAAGCATTAGCTTGCCAGAAGCCAAACAATTAAGACTTGATAGCCTCACGGGACAAACATCCTCTAAGCAAGAGATTGACAAAGCAATCACGAAGTTTGCAGCCGGCTCGTTTCAGAGTTTCTCAATCGTAGAGCATGAGGATTTCATTGAGCTCATGCAAACGATGCGACCAGGAGTCAAAATACTCTCACGTAAGGAAGTAGCTCACCGGATTAGTACGATGTACACAAACATGAAGGAAAGGCTGCGAGCCACACTGAGGGACGTCGGCACTGTCTGCTGCACCGCCGATTGCTGGACGTCGTTCCGTCGGTATGTTGCATTACTGTTATTCATAGTTTTGTTAGGGCTGTGTTTATATTATAACTATGATTTGTAGACTAAGTTGCATTTATATCAGGAGTTTCCTTGGCTTAACCGTTCACTGGATCAGCAACGAGTGCCACCAACGATCTGCGGTGTTGGCGTGCATGCGCTTAACCGGCCACCACACGCACGACGTGCTCGCAGCGGCACTCCACGGGGTATTCACAGACTACCACATTCTGAACAAGGTCTCCACAACTGTCACGGACAACGCGTCTAACTTTGGGAAGGCCTTCAGGTGAGAGATGTCTATGTGATTCCCAAACTGAGCCTCTCACACCCATTTGTGTATATTTTTGACCTAATCAGAATATATGGGCAACCAGAAACGAGCGAAGAGGACGATCTCGAAATGCCTGGCACTGCATGCACCCTTGGAGTTGGACGCCACACCCGAATCGACTGAAACGCGCCTTCCGAAGCATCAGCGGTGCGCAGGTCATGCCCTGAACCTGGTGGCCACAGCCGACGCGGACCGGGCTCTGGAGGACGCGCAGTACAAACGGATCTACACGAAGGTGATCGCAAAATGTAAAGCAGTCTGGAACAAGCAGCAACAATCAAGCATTGCATCAGAAGTTGTGAAGAAGAACCTCGGACGGTTCCTCCTGGTGCCGTGTCCAACCCGATGAAATTCGCTCTACAGAGCTCTAGAGCAGGTTCGTCAACTAGGAAGCAAGATCAACGCACTCCTAGATGACTTGAACCTGCCAAAGATCGTCACCGAAGACTTGACCTTTCTTGAAGAGTACACATCGGTAAGTCGAATTGATTTATGAATACTGTTGCGTGCGGTTTTGGTTTCCATTCTTCACACTGGTTTTCTTTTTTCACTGAGTTGATATCTGTATTTGACATAATTTCGCAGATTTTGCAACCGGTGGTGCAGTCTCTTGACATTCTTCAAACCGAGAAGTATATGTACATGGGCGTCCTGCTCCAAACACTATGGTCGCTACAGCGTGCGCTGCACAAAAGGCGGGAGCTGCTATTCTGCAGGCCTCTACGTGATGCCCTGAAAACCGGCGTGGCAAAAAGGTACGTTCAGTGCATATGGCAAAAAGGTACGTTCAGTGCATATGCGCTGTAGAGTTGTGTCCCCTACAACGTCAATTATTTACTCGTTTTAAAGCTGGGTAAATATTCAGGCATTGAGTTTTTTATACCGGGTGTTTTTTTTAATCGTAACAACTTTGCTAACTTCTCAAAAAAAGAAAAGCTGCATTAGGATGCTTTTAATTTTACCATTAGCATACCCGTCTTGTCGGCCACTAGAAACTAGTTTGATTTTGCAATTAGGCGACTAATTAACAAAAATAGCTTAAATAACTTTTTAATTAATGACTTTAGAGGGCATATTGCATTTACGAAATTGAAGCCCAATCTTCATATGCTCCAACCGCACGCTGAAATAAGCACATAAAAAATCGCTGCGGGTGCTATAGACCACATTATTCGACGATGCTGTCGCTTTTTTTCCATTGAGTTATGGTTTGAAACTGAATGCGGAGGTGACATAGCTTGTCCTGTAGCACGGCACCGCAGAATTAAAAGTGTCCTATGCAGCTCTTTTTTTTGAAAACTTAGCAAAGTTGTTAAGACAAAAAAAAAAGTCAAAGCCGTTTACAACTCCCTGTAACACCGAATTAGAGCGCAGCTCTTGAGGAGGAGGGAAGGGTATGGGGGAGGGTCACGTGACGATGCCGATGATGCCATCAGTGACGTCACTGATGACGTCATCAGTGACGATGCGGATTCCGATGACGTCATCAGTGACGTCACTGATGACGTCATCAGCGATGATGACGATGCGGATGTCAGTGACGTCATCCGTGATGATGACGATGCGGATGCCGGTGACGTCATCAGTGACGTCACTGATGACGTCATCAGTGATGATGCGGATGCCGGGGACGTCATCAGTGACGTCACTGATGACGTAATCAGTGATGATGACGATGCGGATGCCGGTGAAGTCATCAGTGACGATGTCATCGGTTCGGCGTAACCAAGGTCACCCCAAGGTCACGTCACCCCCAAGGTCACGTCACCCCCCGAGGTCACGTGACCCCCTCCCGCCGAGGTCACGTGACCTCGGGGGGTCACGTGACCTTGGGGGTCATGTGACCTTGGGGTGACCTTGGTTATGCCGACTCCGCTCAAGCCGGGAACAGGCCCCTAAGAGCTGCGCTCTAAAAACAAAGAAACACGCGGTATATACGGTTGGAACAGTATGTCTAAACAGACCAGTAAAAATGACGGACTAGAAATGTGACACAATATTCTCAGAACAAATTTCTTATAGACTTATTTGATACATGAACACAATGATCTTTATCAGCACTTTTTTATGTCTGTATTGATATCGGGAGTTGGCGCTGCCTCTCCAATGCATGCCGGAGTAACCGCTGTTTAGTTGTACTTATTGACCGTTTCTACAGATGTTGTAAGCTGTTTTATTTCCGGATGAACTGCATTTATGAGGTGTCACTGCTGCTGATTGCGCATGGTCAAAACTCGTTCGGAGTCAACGAGGTGGCGAGGGCGTGACAAAACAATACTTTTGCGCTCTCTTTAACGGGGTGCGAGGCCTGCGCACGCCGTTTTATGAACATCAAAAATTTAATTGCCTTGTGTTAATATTCCCCAATACTAATCAAGCTATTTTCTTTTTCAGGTTTTTGAAACAACTTAATGATCCAGAAAACATTGTTGCGGCCGCCACACACCCGCGGTTCAAGCTGGCATGGCTAGCAGACAAAGAACTGGAAGAGAAGAACTGGAAACTGGTGGCAGTGCCAGTACAATGCTTCGCTTCCCGTGCAAGAACTCGTAAGACCAGAGCCGGCAACGGAAATTTCTGATCCAGACGATGATTTCTTCAGCATCAGGCGGACAGAAGCGCATCGTCCAGACGCTGACGAATTCCACCGTTGGAAGCACAGCGATACCACAGAACGTTCAGTTTTGGAGAGCTTTCCGAAGATGAAAGAGCTCTTCGTGCGGTTCAACACCGGGCTACCTTCGTCTGCTGCGGCCGAAAGGTTGTTCAGCATGGCAAGGGACACATTGTCCTGCAAGAGGGTATCTCTCTCCGACGAAAATTTTGAAGCGCAGCTGCTCCTGAGATGCAACAGAGAGTTCTAGCTGTGTGCCATGAACTGTGTAAATAATGTAAATAAAGTTATCTGTAAAAGGAAGTTATCCATAGCTCCTTTATATTTAAAAGTATACAAAAGTATTGCGAAAGTAATGTCATTACTTTAAAAAGTAGTTTGTAATGGTAATTAATTACGTTCTGGCTGTGGTCATTTGTAATGTAATTTAATTACATTTCAGTAATTTTCAGCAAAGTAATTAGTCATGTAATTTAATTACAAAAATATGAGTAATTTGGCCAGCTCTGCCATTACACCATGAGACCCAATCCTTCCGACGCCGGGAATCGAACCCGGGCCTCCTGGGTGAGAGCCAGGTATCCTAGCCACTAGACAACGCCGGAACGGAGAGAGCCGAGAAGCACGTGCTTTTTCACTGACGATACTCCAACAAGGAGATTTAAAAAAAGAGAAAGGTCTCACCGAGATTTGAACTCGGATCGCTGGATTCAAAGTCCAGAGTGCTAACCATTACACCATGAGACCCAATCATTCCGGCGCCGGGAATCGAACCCGGGCCTCCTGGGTGAAAGCCAGATATCCTAGCCACTAGACCACGCCGGAGCGGCGGGTCCTCAAAAACATTCCCCTTTTCTCTATTCGCGACTCCGATTCCCTATAGGTGGCGCCACTCGTTTTCCAAAATGGCGGTTATAGCGAGGGTCGGAGATGCGTGCTGCTGCGGAGCCTGTCTAGTGTGCTCACTTCACTGAGCGACACAAATAATTATTTTTAATACGAGGAAATTACGGTGTTATTAGCGCAGTTCACCTCATTATCCTGAACACCAAAACGGTGTTTAACGTAATATTTACATCAGAAGGTGCGTTTTAATTCTGGAGTGAAACCGAAACTAACCTCTATTTTCGATTCAATATCACGATATAAGTCTTAATTTCGGTTGCTTTCATAACTGAAGAGGTATATCACACCATAATTATTTAGTTAAAGAAATTGTTCGCGGAAACTTTATTTTGTGGCATACGTGTTTGATCCAGGCACTTCAAAATGTTTTAGAGATTTCAGCGTCCCTTTAAAGACAGGACCTTTCGTAATCTCTATAGCCTAGAGGACACATAGCATATTGTATTTGTTGAAGAAATCAGTGCTGATATTTGTGCGTTCTCACTGCGTTTTCTCGCTCAGAAAATTGTCATGTGACCCTTTTATTGTGTTTTTGGGTAGTTAGATGATTGATTGCTTTAACATTATTTCAAGTGCAAGAATAACACAATAAATCTAATCTTTACATTATCTTCACAAAACGTATACATTAAGAAACTCTGTTCTCACTACAAAAACCCAAATACGGAATCTGAGTCAAACAGCTGAAGTGCGTGTTTAAAAAGCAACTTGTGACGCATAGGACTTTACACTGCATCCAGTATTTGACTGCTTGGCTATCTTGATAACGATGTCAGAGGTTTTCACATGCTAAAAAGAAAGCGAAACGATACCTTTCTGTAAGGACTATTATGGTTCAATAGCGTATATTTGTGATCGTGGCGTTAAGGGGGGCATGCATTGCCGCGATTTGTATTAATAGTAATAATATTAAAATTAAGATATTCTAATACGTAATTTTTCAAGCTCTAATATAATTTGTTGCTTATGATACTCATAGTTGTGACAGTTCTTAGCAGTTAGTGGGCTTTATACTTTTTAACGGCTTATTTGTACAAAAAAAATATTTTCTAATAAAGAGTTTAGCTCCGAAGCTGAAATTTGTTTGCCTTTTTCTATTTAGTTCCTTTTGGACTGTTCCTTCTTGTAACTGGAGCCTAAATAGATATATATCTCTCTCTCTTTCTTTGGGTTGAATTGAATTTTTAGCAAGTTTAAATTAGGATATATTTTTTCAGTAGATGTTAGTAAAAATTTGACGTCATGATGGCGCTTAAGACGAGGACAAAACGGAGACAGACAACACGGAGCGCGTGTTGTCTGTCTCCCTTTTGTCCTCGCCTTAAGCGCCATCATGACGTCAAATTCCCAGTACCAACTAGCCCAACAATCTGCATTGGTTAGTAAAAATATCAATATATTGTTCGTTACCATGTGTTTTGCGGCTACGCAGTGAAAATTGTGTCCTGTCATACTTCTTTGCGGTTCATTTTCTACAACATACAACAATTGGTATATTAGGAAAATTGTGCTTGGTGGCAAGTCTGTGACTTTGTAAAAGAAATTAACCAAAGAATAAGGAGGTCTTTCCTTCTAAATATGGTGCGTAACGAAACACAGCCAGTTTATACAACGTCAATACTTCGCTGACAAAGGTGAAACTGGCATAAATATTAAATGAGTTCAAATGAGCAATATGTTGACTTCGTTAGAGAAGTCAACATTTGGTAACAAAAAATCGACCAAGTCTTGTAACTTTTTTTCTATATATCTTAGATTTTTCATTATTAAGGGCCCTTTCGTTCACTTGACTAGAGCTATCAATATTTTGATGTGCATAACTCTCTCCAACCATTCCTCAAAAACAAATATAAAAATAAAAATAAAACTTGTGCGAGAAAAGTGCAGCTTTGAGTGAAGATCACGCAACCTTTTCTGTGTCCACGCAACCTTTCCTGGGCCCACGCTACCTCAAACCTGCTTGCTGGTCTACTCTCTGTACAAAACCAAGTAGCTGCATAAATGCTGCTGGGTACGTTACGTTCTTTAAGTAGTAAATACAGAGGCATAGCACCAGCGCTTTCTCGAGAGACGTGTCTGGTTGCAGGTCGATTTCATGTCGTGGTTCGTTGTCGCAGATTAGCCGTCTCGTTTTGCCCCACACAAGGCAAGGTCCCAGAATATCCGTCGGTGCAACCTGTTAACAATAAGATTAAGATATTATGACCTGTAAAAAACTTAGTATTACAAAAATGACAATTGAGACTTGAATGTTAACATTGTCCACGTTGCACTAACTGAAGCGCTCATAACAGGCTGTTCTTAGTTCGTAAAGCTGTCTAACATTAAGTGCGCTTTGAGCGTGCTTAAAGTATTCCCTTTATTGCGAAAGTGCTGTACTCGCCGTTGAAATCAGTGCGTCTTATTGCGAGCGTCCCGAAAAAGCGTTACACTCACGCGTTACGTTACGCCGACGGCGACGCCGCTCAAGCTAACTCGATATTTCTGCAAAGCTTTATCTCAAAGAAACGATTGGGTTGAGGCCGATCAAAACCAAAATGAAACATGCCTGCAAGCACCGGAACATGCGAACATTCACGCGGCTGCCTCTGATGCTACTGTGATTCTTTGCGTCTCCTTCACCGCTGCGACCCCTTTCCTCCTACAATGCAACGTTGTGTACCCTTTCCCTTCTTTACTGTGGCTACACTTTTTCCCTTGCCACAATGCCACCGTAACCATACTCTCCTCCACTCATATTATGGGTGTTTGTCGATTTCAATCCGTCAACTTTCAACACGGGAGACCGCCGCAGAGGCGGGACTTGGGCAAAATATGCTTTTGAAGTTTTTGCGACAGCAATGAAACACTTAGAATAACAAGCTCACCTATGTACTGCAGGGTATACAGCCGAGAAGAAACTCGCCCGACTCCTCAACTACGCCCCAACATGCACGGTTCATTCCTTCACCTTTCCGAATAAATAACATATGTTTCAATTCCGCGCTCAATCACAAGCAGCAAAAACTGTTTCCTAGATGTGGCAGTTATGTTGAAAAGCATACCGCTTCGAGAAAAGCAACATGATGGAGATTGTGCTACTTGATACATGCGCTTTCACAAAAAAGGAAAAAAAAAACAAAAAAACAAGAAACAGCGGATTAGGACAGTAATGGGGGACAAACGAAAACAGGGTTCTTACCCATATATTGCAGTCTTCAGTGTGTAGATGGAGAATGGCCGCAGTAAAGGCACCAGCCAGATGGGAAGCCCTTTCCTTGGCTGGCATTCAGATCCGTCTCCCGCATGAATTCGGGGCACACTCACTCGCTATGTTTGCAGCGAACCCGCGGCACTCCACGCACGTCAAGTGTGGTAAACATGGCACACAGTGCCCGAACTCACGCGCCGTCTCCCGCTGAATCTTGCAAGTCGCAGTCAGTCAAGCTGGTCCAGCCACCAGCCCTAGCCACAAATAAGGCGTGTCGGGAACTGACTGAGCGAGCCAAAAAGCAACGAGAACAGCGCAACGGCTTTCTCGCTTTTCCCGCCAAAAAGAGGACACACGCGCCCTCTGTGCTTCCAGAAAAAAAAAAAAAAAACAGCAAAAAATTAACAAAAAAGCACGCGCAGGTGCATCTTCAGGAGGGTCAACCCATTCGTATATATATTAGCGTGACGATGAATGGGAGGCGCCCGCGTTTCTCCGAAAATCTAAGCGAGTGTTTTGCGGTCGTCACGCTAACTCTGTTGATCACGTCCGAAAAAAAGGCCGAGCGGGATTCCTCGGACTGCTCTAACGCTTGGACACAGAAAACAAACGCTTATTCTCGATCACGTGGTGCTTAAAACGTCATTCCCGTCGTATTGACGTCGGTTCCACGCTTGAAACTCGCGGTTAGCCTGAGGTTCAGCGTGACAGTTTTTAGAACGCTAATTATCATCACGGGTACCAATTACAGCGTTTTTAATTACGAAGTTAAAAAGCAAAATATAGTCTAGAATCAATGTAAACATTCTAGCTAATGTAAAAAATTGATGTAAAATTACATTAAGTGTGGGCAAAGCATATGGGGCTATCAAAGCCGCGACTTTTGGCAATCGGCAAAACTTTCAAAGTCGCCGTCAATATCCTCCCGAACCAAATGCAACCCCCCCCCCCCCCCCCTCATAAAAAGAAAGAAAGAAAAAAAGAGGATTTTTTTATTAGCCATTTTTTGATAACATTTAGTTACTTTCATTTTTGCGCGCCGTCGTTTTGCCAATGTCAGCCTTTCCAGTTCGAAGGAATGCCTACTTGCTTACACGTTAGCTCACTGTTTACCCTCCTCTTTGTCCTGTCGTTTTTCTGGCGCTGTCTATACTGACCATGAACCAACTAGCCCAAATTTCTACTTTGCTGCATCTGAAGAACGCTTCCCGTTTCCGCCGCCGGAGGACGACGAGACCAGCGCGCCGCCCTCCGGCCGTTTTCCGAAGGTAGCCTGTGAGAACCATGACCTCCGATATCCCGAAGCGCGTGGTTTGGGATCTCGGAGGTTGTCCCACCGTACGTTCACAAACTTTCTCATCAATTAAGGCCAGTTTCAGGCAAATTTTATACCTGGGTTGTTTTTTAGGCCCCCGATAAGCTTTTTAGCTCATGTGTTGCCACCGATGGAGCTGGACGTTTCAATACGAAATATGCAGTAGGCTGATTTCAGATAAGATCGACCAAAAGGTGGCTAGTCGACATTTTTAAATCGAGTGATGTTTTTATATTCCATTGTCTAGTGTCTGGTATAAACGAACCCACACTTAGTTTTGACCAGACAAAAAAATTTGGGGACAGGAAAAACCGTAAGGCACGAAGAGGTGGACAGTTGCATTAACGCGCACCGATGGAGGGGGCACGTTCGAAAGTGAATAACTAAAATGATAAAGTTTGGAAATTCGAATACGTTTTTTTTAAAAACAAACTATGAGTACAGCTTGCTTGTAGTGTGAAGTAATCGTATTTATTCATATTTTATTTATTTTTCTAAAAATTGCCAAACATGCCTGCTCGAACGACAAATGGCAACATTTCGAGGCTTGTATCTCAAGGAATAATTTAATCATTATCATATAATTTGCAGGGAGCATTCTACTTATATATGGCTAATACTTAAAAAGTAAATAAGGTATCTGAGTGATACGATAGTCGGGATATCTTTAGGGAAACATGGGTAAAAACTCAAACAACGAAATATTCCGACGCAAATAAAAACAAACAAAAAATAAACACCACCTTCGATTTTTTTTATTTGGGTACCCTGTCATACTCTATATTGGAATTCATTTCTATTAAAACATATTGCATTACTTTATTGAGAAAGAAGACACAACTCCCCAAAGTAGGGTCCATTTTCAAGGCCTACACTTAGCAGTGCCCTATACGAGAAGTGACTCTGAGTTTCAGTTTAAGGAAACTAACACACATCTTTCATATATTTGTATTCAGATGAGGTCCCTAACAACTAAAACAATCGGTCACACGCTAAAAGTGAGGAGAAACTATAAACAGCATTTTACATAAAGCGTACAAAGAGGTATCATATTAAAGACTATTGATTCGAGAAAAAGGATGACGCAGTGTAAAGTTTTAATTCCGGTATAATTTATATTTAAAATTAAAAAAACACTTTACTTTCACGCAAAAAATAAAAATATAATACTAAAATTGTTTAGGTTAGCTATGTATTTCCGGGGACAAACCCTTTCAGGTGAGCGGTGCCACCGCGCCGGACTGTAAGAGCTTCGATACTCTCGGGGTACGAATGGATTGTGGCAAGCCGAGATATTTTATCCTGCGCGAGGATAACGTTTCGTGATTCTCGTATGGTGATGAGATACAGAATATAAGCTATCACCGACTAAAATAGTAGGTTAAATACCCCGCGTAGAAAACTGTGATAAATACGATGTCGCAGCATTCAAAACCAGCAGTCCTTTGGGCATCGAAATCGGCACTTTACACTAAGGCTTTCCTCGATGTACCCATTTAATAAAGTTCCTTCTAACCAGATCCGACTTTCCGTGCTACATATATGCCACAGGTTCCTTCTGTTGATGACTTGCACAGCGCCACGCGTGCCAAGACTGAGCGCCAGAAAAAGCGCGCACCGTCAGCCACTCTTTTTCTTTTTGTTGTTGACGATACCAAACAAGTTTATTTTTGTTCAGATACGCAAGATGCACCCAGTTTCTCAAATAGAACGCTAACCATCATCCTGGCCGTCTGAATTGCGTTTATTGAACGTCCTCTCAGGTTGTTCAGCGTGGCCTGGTGCTTCACGAGTCCACCAACTGCGTCGCATGCATTTTCCCATGTCCAGATACAGAAAATTACCACTGGGCTTGTGGGCAATCATTCTGTGCAAACAGGTGAAGCTGGTAGCGAATCTTGAAACGACTGACGGCCCCGTCACCTTCGTATGTCACGTGCGAGTATGCCGCAACGTTGTCTTCAACCCAAACTTTCACTTTTTCTAGAGCCAAGCACGTGAGAGCGACGTAGTCACACAGGTCCTCACTGATGATAGCAAAGCTGTTTATAGATTTTCTTGTCGGCACTACACATGTAAGTATCGCAACTTTTTTTCTTCAGTGGTAGGCTTGAACTTTCTCAGGAAGCATGATGGTCCAGTTTTCAGCAAGGTCAAAATGACAAACAATACTTCCGCGTTGCATGCAGCTGCTTTTTATTGTAGATCGCTTTATCTTGCGTGTGTCGGACATGGTTGTCAAATATCCAAACTTTCAATCGTTACTTGAAGGACTTTTAAGAAAGTCTAAAAATCCAATGTTTTTTGTTTTTTTTTTTCTTTTTTTACAATGTCGCCGGACTTTCATTTTGTAAGCACAATCTCCTCATCCTCTGGGATATGAAGTTCCTTGAGTGTAAGAGATTGGCCTTTTGAGCAGTGATCACAGTCTCCCCAAAGACACAGACTTGTTAGTGGGTCGCACATAAATGCTGAGTTCATTTCACCAGTGTTGAATGTTGAGCTTGTAACGTTCTCTACGGCTGCAATACAAAGGTAATAATTGGCGCAGCCCACACAAACGCACACTTCCTGGTGTGGAATACATTTGACCCATCTTGGGCCGAAGGAATAAAATTTCTTTAGCCCAACGCAGGAATCAAAATGCTTGTCTTTGTATACACGAAAGGCCTCTCCGATTGAGCTCGTCGGGAAGCGCTTTGGCCCGAACGTTTTCTCCCCGTCCAGCATGACAGAGATCACGTCCTTCTGGTTGGGACCTTGGCGCGAACTTCGTAGCTCGTCTTTCGTGAAGTACTCTAGGGCAGCAGACACGTTCTCAGGGCTCACCTGGCACCTCATGTAAGGATGCGGCTCCTACCACACGCCACGCTTTTTCTTACCTAGAGCTTAAACACTGTCGCCATGTTAACATTTCCTAGGTTGACATAGCGATAGTGTTTATGCTTTATTTTATTTAGGCGGGGCTCGAGTATTTGGGAATTTTGCTGTCCGTCGGTGTGACCCTTTGTGCCTGCTATTGTCGCCCGTGACGCCAGCGAGAGGGATAGCGACTGGCACGACTGCTCAGTAAACGAGCATCGGCGACCATATTTTGCTAGTTGACGTGAACCCCCTTATCCTTGACAGGGAGCGGGGAAATCCGGAACCAGATTATATCGGTAGTTTTGCCAGAACCAGCGAGGAGTGTCGCCTGCTACTTCCGTCAACTAATGCGCCCCAATCGTGATCTTCGCGAAGAAATGTTTGTTGCTAGCCACAGAGCACTATCACGCAGAAAGGGAATGCTTGAATATGTTTTTATTCTAGATATAAGTCAGGGATATATATAAAGAAGAGAGAGAGATAGAGGTTAAAAGAGATGAGCAAATAGTGCCGTAGGAAAATAAAGTAAACAGGGTTCCCAGTGGCCGATGGCTGCAGGATCTTTTCTCGAATCACTAATTCGTAATATGATGGCTCTTTGTGCACAGTAGTTTCTCCTCAATTTTAGTGTGTGAACGATTTCTATAGTTATCGATGGCCTCATCTAAATAAAAATATATAAAAGATGTGTGTTATACTTTGTCTCAGCATAGGTCCGAGCGCGGCCGATGCTATGAGCCGAAGGGCCAATCAAACAGCGAAAGAGGCACAACGTCATGGCGTGCTCTTTGCAGTTGATAGGACCAGCCGGTATTCGCCGTCTCTTTGTGTGTGCTCCTCCACCGTCTTGTCATTTCAAGCCCAGACCATAACGTTGCGCTTTTTGTGCTGTTTGATTGGCCTTTCGGCTCATAACATCGGCCGCGCTCAAACCTAACGTGGAACGAAGCATAGTTTCATGAAACTGGAACAAGTTACTTCTTGTATTGAGCACTGCTAAGTGTAGGCTTTCAAAAAAAGGCCCTACTTTGGGGAGTTGTTTCTTCTTTCTCGATAAAATAATTCAACATGTCTTAATAGAAATGAATGTTAAAATAGACTATAAAAGGGTACCCAAATTAAAAAAAAAAAATCGAAGGTGGTGTTTTTTTATTTGCATTGGAATTTTTCCTTCTTTGTTTTTTTTTTTCCCATGTCTGCCTAAATATATCCAGACTATCGTATCACTCAAATACCTTATTTATTTTTTTAAATAATATTCATATATAAGAAAAGTACTATGTGCAAATTATATAATGATGAATAAATTATTTCATGAGACACAGGCCTCCAATTTTTGCTATTTGTCGTTCGAGCAGGCATGTTTGGCAATTTTTAGAAAAATAGATAAAAAATATTAATTTATGTTACACGCAAACTGTACCCATAGTTTGCGTCTAAAAGTATTAGAATTCTCCCAATGTTATTATTTTAGTTATTCACTTTCAAACGTGCCCCCTCCATCAGTGCGCGTTACTGCAACTGTCCACCTTTTCACGCCTTACGATTTTTCCTGTCCCCAAATATTTTTTCTGGTCAAAAATAAGTTTGGATTCGTTTATACCAGACACTAGCATAGAACAACATCAGTTGATTTAAAAATGTTGACCAGCCACCCTTTGGTCGATCTTATCTGAAATCACACAGTAAGTAACCGTATTGCCCTATGTCGCTTACGGCGATGGAGTTGTTTACCATATACCATTATAGCGTGGCAAGGTATACATAGGGCGAACTGGGTGGCGCATCAACGTAAGAGCCATGCTTTCAGATCTTTACCGTTAGGCGCCTCGGGATTCATTACGAACTTCGAATATCTCCTAGACAAGAAGGCAATAGTGCTGAATTTACAGCGTCATCCTAAGCATGTGAACGCTGGGCACGCACATCACACGAGTGTTGAGTCAGCTTTCGACTGACACTCGTGTCCGCTTCGATTGGACGCGAGACTGAGCCGAACAATGACGCAGCATTCGCGTCCAATGTGTGTCCGGCGTTCGCCAACTTAGGGTGACGTTGCAAATTCAGCACTACAGCATTCTTACCTAGGCGGTGTTCGGTAAATGTTGGTGCAACCCTTCGCTCAATGACATAAATACAAATTTTGAGTTGGGACGGCTAGAAAAAAATTATATATATATATGTATACGTATATATAAAGCTACTCTTGTCTGCTCCAGCGATATCACTGAAGACCTAAAACAAGGTTAAAGTAAATGAATAAGGTAGAGGTGTCAAAAAGAAAAACTCGTTTTAATAAGCTAATTCTAAGAAGAGAAAAATCTAGCTAGTGGGACGTCAGCCACAGAATTATGTTCATGGTCAGAAGTTGTTATGAAAGTAAATCAAAACTGCCCCCTTGACTTCTCTATATTTTTCTCCAGTTGTTTTGGACGGCACCAAAACAAAAGCGCGAGGAAGGTAAAAGAACTAAGGTGGTAAGGAAACAAATTGGAACGTTTTTTTTTTTCTTTTAATACACGCGTTAAAAAATGTGTGTTAATGCTGCTATTTGTCTATTTTAGGTGACGATGTATATTATAGACTGTTGCAGGTATGCGTTATGGTGTTTTCTACAAGTAGGGTGTGTGTGGCTCCTGCGTGGTTTATTGTCTTCTCTCTCTTTAATTTTCACGTCATTTCTGGAATTCAACAGGAAAATAATTAGACAGCCAGTGCCTTATGCGTACATCTCTTTCTTGTGCACTTTGTCTTTCATTGCGCTGCTTCACTATTTCAGTACTATGTACTACGTGTCCCCATAAAAAAAACATTGCAGGATTTTTGTCACCAAAAAATAAAATACGCATCGCCGAACGGAATTTTCCACCTAAGTGTAGAGCTAGCGGTTCGAAATAGATGCCAAAATTTCAGAACGAACCATTTTTTTTATTCAGAAGTTGTAAAAGATTTTTTTTTTGTAAAAATACTAACGGGAAAACGAGGCCCGTTTTCACCAGTTTTCCCTAAATATCAACCTTCAGCTCCATGCAATCGAGAGCGCCGTCGGTTGCCATTTTCCCATCGAAAATTTCAGAAATTTACTTGCAACTTTTGAATAAGGTAGCGGTAAGTCACGAAACTTTGGAATCAGGTTCGGTCCGCTAGCGCTATATTTGGCCGGGCAATAAGCGTTTGGCAATACCTTCTGCAGAGGTGGTCGCATTTTTGCACACCGCCGAGACTGCGTTCTGTTTCATGAATTTGTTTATAGGTTCCGGTATGTGTCGAACCTATATAGTTTTTCCACCAACGGCGAGGTTGTGTCTTTCCCATGGCGGGTCACTGACCGCAATTCTTCCCCCCAACCCTACGGTCGTTGCATCCAGACAGACAAACCTGCGCAGCCTGCATAACCCCTAAGTGCACTTGTCAACGAGCAGGTCGTTTCGTAAACTAGACGAAGTGCCGCGGACGCGGATCGCAGCCGCAGGCCACGACGGTGTTGACTGCGGATCATAATCCAGTGGTTGCGGGTGCTGGCTGCGGAGGTTCTGAGAGCGCCAGAGGTTTACGCACATATGTAGACGCAGCTTCGGGTAAACTCCCCGGGGTAAGCCCCGTATTCCTGAAATCCTGTGTGATCTTTCGCTGCGCTTGTGTTCGCGCGATCCATGTATGTTGTGGCGGGCGAGTTCTTCGTTTATCTATGGGTTTTAACGCGCCTAATGCTCACACTCAGAGTGACGGTTCTCTTCGTGAGGCACGTCCTGGCGATTCTCGCTGGAATCATCGGAGTCAGTTTACTTTCTCCGACCATAAACAAACCAGGGCTCGTCTCTCAATGTTTGGGCTCTAACCGCGGGACCTGTCCTTGGGAGCAAACCTTTTGGCCTCCTGGCGAGGGTGGGTTTACCCGTCCGATTGGTTGAGAGTGCGTCAGGGCCTGTATCCGATGGGATTCTAACTAGAGTTTGATTGCAACGAGTGAAAATTTTCCTTTCATGCAACACGCTCACATTTGCGCGCTTTCAAAGTCCCGTGAGCACCAACATTTTTTTTTGTGTAAGTATTTTTAAAATTTGTATGGCGTTTTTGAAGACCACTGATATAGTCACCGATAGCTTAAGGAACGAAGGGCATAGTTTTTCGTGCTACCGCTCCTTGCTTCACGATTCATTCTTGGACGTTCTTATAGACTACAGTGTTGTAAACAAGCACCCTGTCTATAAAGAAGCTCGCGTTCGCCCACACCGGACGTGGGCACTGTGAGTGCGCAGATATTCTATTCGCGTGACAGGAAGCGTCTGCGCATGCGCGGTACCGACAGCAGCGCCACCGCAGCAGTGTGACGTCAGAGAGTAAGCATCCCAAGCAGCACAAAACGTCGTGGAAACGTCGATAAAAGGTCCCGGACGTCCGTGACGTCACGCACGACTTCGATCACGTTTTTTCGACGTTGAGGTGACGTCCATATATAACGTTCCATTAAAGTCCAATCAGTGACGTCGTGACGACGTTGTATTTCAACTCAAACGTTGTCAACGTTCCCACGACGTCGATGCACGACGTTGTGGCAACGTCTAATGCTCACGTTTCTTTGACGTTGAAGTGAAGTTCGGAAATGACGTTCCGTTATCGTCCTGTCTGTGACGTGCTGGCGACGTCATATTTCAACTTCAACGTCGCCACGACGTCAAGACAAGACGTTTTAGCAGCGTCGAACACTCACGTTTCTTCGACGTTAAAATAAAGTCCATAAGTGACGTTACATTATTGTACCGTCAGTGACGTTTCAGCGACGTCGCGTTCACACCTACACGTCGTAAACGTCATCACGACGTACTGGCAACGTCGACCACTCACGTTTCGTTCGACGTTGAGGCCATAATTAAATTACGTTCCATTTTTCTCCTGTCACTGACGCCCTTGCGATGTCTTACCACGACCTTTGCTTTGTGTTTTTTTTAGCGTTTCCAGCTCCATCTCCAGCCGCAGAATTGTGTATAATACGCGTTCACTGTTAAAAGATTAATTACAGTCGCGGCTAAAGTGACACTGCTCAAGAGCCGCAAGCAAAAGTTACTTTTTGAGAGCTTGGTATTTTTTTATTTATTTATTTCAAAATACTATTCATAGCACATGGGATTACGGAGGGCATAAACAAAGCTCAAAGTACACTAAAGGGGAAAAAAATAATATGAAGGCATGTTGGGAGTATCATCCTTTTTACATGCGCAATTGTTATACTTTTAGTTTGTTTAAAATATTGTTACGGTTTTAATTTGCGAAGTGGCGCCCACTGCGTCCAGAACGGATCGAATTGTGCCATTCTTGCTTTTTGCACGCGCGTATTTGTCCTCTTCCATATGGGTTCTGGCACGCGCTTCAGGCGAGCCGGTATACACGACTTTAGTATACACTATCTTTTCTGCAGGTGATTTCAGGCATGCATCATTTCCTAGGAGCACCCATAGTGCTTCGCGACCTTCCGACATTGTTTTAAGGTTCGTTGATTTCTCTCCGTGTTTGTTACCAATGCTCACTTGCGCACAAACACAAAATTCGCACCAATGTCACAGTTCATCCACAACGCCAACGTTCAGCACCTAAGCGCTTTCGGTAGATCGTTACGCAGAGTCTTGTCACGTGACTGTCCGTACAGATATTGCTTTCGTTGCCACTGGTGACGTATCCAAACGAAAATCGCATGCCGGCACACACTATATCGAAGCACAATTTCAATGCACACTTGCACATTATTGAAATTGACTCCAAAAAATAAAATGCCCGGCAATGCCGAAATCCTGTAGATACTGTCAACTTTTTATGGAGATTGGCACTCATGATGCCAACCGCTGAATGGCCCAGATGACGGTCCAAAAAGCGTTCATGTTCAACCCGCACTTATGTACCGGCAAAAAAAAAAAAGGAAATGGACGGTTTCGGCGCGGCGCGAGAGAGGGGGAAAGGCAGGCGGAGCAGATGTCTCCATAGAGCCCCATGCGATACGTCGGGAAACTCGGCAAGAAGAGGGCGAGAGAGAAAAGGGGGGGGGGGATAGTGGCGGAGAACAATTGACTGGAGTAAATTCCGGGTGCACGTAGTTTCTCAGTTCGTTTCCAAAAGTTTTCACTGGCCCAGAGAGAATAACCCGGTCCAGATTTTTCCGGAAGTCAGTAGCGCCGGCAGTCACGTCTACGGGGTCTACGAGGCAGGCTGCTATGTCACCGGGATTTTTTTTGAGTCTGCATACAGTGTAAGTCCTGCAATTTGATTTCTCCATAATGCTGTCCAGGCTCAGTCGTTCAAGTCGCCCGCATCAAGAAGTTGGTGATCGTCAAAAACGCCGCCATATTCAGTCACGGCTCGCGGACCTTCTTCAAGGCCATAACGCTTCACACATTGAATTGCATCACTGCTCGGATCAGGGTGCCTGTGAGGATACCAATGACACCCCCCAGAAAACAGGTGGCAGTGCACATAGTGGCGCGTCGAATCCAGTGTCCAATCAAGGCCCTTCAGGCGCCTCCCACGATCTCAGTCAAGAACACCCGGCGTCAGCGGAAACCGCAAATAAAGCCAACCCACCACATTCAAATGAAACTAGTAGCGGGCAGGAGACAGCGTATGAGTTGGCAGTTTGGTCGATTCACTATAAACAAATTTGGAAGCGACGTCATCACTTTTGCAAATTCTCAGGAAGGTTCCCTCTCTTTCCGGGCTGCCAAAGGACGCCAGAACGTTGAGATCTTGCCCTCGAAGTACGACTGCGAAAGATTGAAGGTGGCATATACTCCCATTACGGCTTAGCAGAAGGCATCAAGCACACGCTGTTACTCCACCCATCGGCCAGTTCATTAGAAAACGTCGAATTGTTGTTGAACATCGACGGTGTGTCACTATCAGTAAGCTCAAAAAGCTGTTTATGGCCCATCATGTGTAGTGTTGCTGACATCCCTAACAGCGTTCCTTTTATCGTCGGGTGCTATCATGGGTAATCCAAACACAAACCAGTCGATGAGTATTTGTCTGAACTCATTCCTGAACTTGAGGAGCTTCTGGAAAATGGCTTAATTATATATGGCAGGACGCTCCGCATCTCGCTTAAGGCTTTCGTATGTGATGCGCCTGCGAGAGCATTTTTGCTCGGTATAAAAAGTCACACTGGCTATTCCTGCTGTGGGAAGTGTAAAGTTCGAGGGGAGTACATAAAAAATCGCGTTAGCCTCCGTGGTGTTTTACACGAGCCGAGAACAAATGACGACTTCCGTCGGAAAAAAGATAGCACTCATAACATCAGTGACACACCATTGGTGAAGCTCCCACTAGACATGGTGGTGCAGTTTCCTTTCGAATACATGCACTTGGTTTGTTTGGGAGTGACGAGAAAGCTTATCACCTTGTGGATTAGAGGCCACCTTGAATGCCGGATTACGCCATCCACCATGAAGCACGTCTCAGCCTCGCTTGAGGCACTCGCAGGTTTTATCCCTTGCGAATTTGCTCGTCGCCCACGTGCTCTTGAGGAAATTGACCGTTGGAAAGCCACCGAACTTCGGCAGTTCTTGCTCTACACTGGTCCCGGCGTCCTTTACAGCGTGCTTGACAAGAAGTACTTCCAGCATTTTCTTCTACTTCACGTATCGCTTCGCCTTCTTGTCGGTGCGAAGACATGTGCTCAAAGTCAGCTACGTAGCTATGCAGGCGCGCTCTTGAAGCGCTTCGTTCGATTTTTCGGCGACCTTTACGGCGATGAGCAGTACTCGTACAACATTCACGGACTCCTTCACCTGGTTGATGACTCCGCCACGTTTGGAAGCCTTGACAACGTGAGCGCTTTTCAATTTGAAAATTACTTTCACCGCATGAAAATTACTTTCACTGAAAGAGGGAGGTTCCCCTGGCATCATTAGCCAGGGGAACCTCCCTCTTCAGCAGCTGAGCAGGAGACTCCGCGAAATGAAAGAAAATGGAACCTTAACGGGTAGATCGTCCGTGAGGGAAGCTCAGGCCACCGGAACCTATGTTTTGACAGATGAGCACACATATGGACCAGTCTTCCTTCCACCTTCGGCGCAGTTCCGAAAAGCTACATTCAGCGGTTTTACCTTGGCTTCGAAGACATATAACAACGTCTGCATAATCTCAGGGAGCGTGGTTCAGGTACAGAAAATAGTCAAGGACAAAGACGGATGCAACATGGTCATCGGACAAAAATTTGAGAACAAGAAAAGCTTGTATGAATTTCCGTGCTCGTCAACGAAGATAGACGTCTACGCCGTCTCTGGGCTTTCAGACACTATGCAGTGGCCGCTTGAGAGCGTCGCCTGCAAATGTGTGCTCTTTCCGCTTAAGCAGAACTCATTTTCTGTGCTACCACTCATTCATTCCAATGAATTCCCGGACAACGAAGACCTGTGATGTATGCTTGGAGTATGTATCCCTTTATTTTGTTTTCTATTTATATGAGAATCCTAGAAACGAGCCATTAAAGTTTTCCTCGAACATCTACCGCATTTCCTGAACTATTGTCTGCTAAGGTAAAATTTGGGCTTGACAATTTTTTTATTTGGTTTTCCACACTCGGTGTAGAAACAGATCAAAAGCTGTTTCTACAGAGAGGCCACACGGAGATTTGCAGAGTTTTCATACTTGCAATCCAGGTCGACGCTCCTTTTGTTGGATTCTTAATTCCAGCGTAAAATGCCGTGAACATGGCAATCTGACCGGACGAATCTGGAATAGGCCACTTAGCGTAAAATATCAAACAATAGTCCGGAGAACATGGTGCCTTTATCGCGATACCGGAGGTAGCCGCGCTTTGCGTTTTTCTGCTATTTTAGTTTTTCGGGTTGAGGCGAAAAGTGCTTCCAAAACTTCATGAACGGACGTGCAACACAAAAGGACAGTGTGTAAGGTAGAGTGCCTTCATGTGCGCTTCGCATAGAGTGATGCCAACTGCCTGTTTCCCTTTCCCACACCCTCTTCCACCGCCATTTTGTTTTTCTCATTGTTTCCCCGTGCGCCGGAAAGTGGCCTTTCTGTCCATCGGTAATCCCATCCGAGGGGGAAAATGCTAATCCTCCCTCCGCAGGTTCCACAACGCTGCTCCGAACTTCTGAAATAAGGTGCTTGTTTCCGGGAGGGTTATAAGCCCCACGGATTATCGCCGAGGAACAAAATGGCTGCTGGTTTGTCGGCGAGTGGTATTACAAAGGGTGGCATCACCCTAGCAAAGCGCACATGAAGGCTCCCTAGTGTGGGGCTGTGGGCTTCCTTCGGGAGGGTGACCCCGTTTCCAAGCCATAGATTGCAAGGTCGTTCCTGCCCCCTCTCTTCAAAGAAGGAAAGAGAGAATTGAATGGGCTTAGCTTCCTTCTCTCCAAGCAAGGAAAGAAGGATATATTTAGGACTCAATGCCAAGGTCTGGGGAGGAAGGGACGATAGATAGGACTTGCCAAGCTGCCATCGGCCACAGGGTTGCCAAATTGGGCTAGTTTTATTTGCAGTTAGCGGGAGAAAATGGTAGTTGGCTATTTAGCTAGTATTGGGCTATTTCTGACCTGTGCATTTGGCTATTTCTGACCTGTGCATTGGGCAATTTCTGACCTGTGCTGGAACCAAACTGCCTAAAAGCACTTGGGTTTATAGGTTCAAATGTGTTTTTTAGAGTAGTTAGATAGTCTTTATTCAACCCTGGAGGGTCGCAGCACCACAGAAAGGCCATTGGCCCGTACCTGAGGCCTGTGGTGCCGCAGTATAACAGGAACCTAACACAACAGTAACAAGGACATTAACGGTAATTAATGTTTACCGCAAAGATCATATGGGATGGTACGTATCAGTCCGAAAAGGAGGTGTCCGTCACAGCCGGAGGAAGTCTAATACCTCCGTGCACCAGGCTTTCAAGTCCTCCTTCTCTTGGGGGGCGCTTCAGTCCCTTAACCCTGATAAGTATGCGACAGCAAACAAATTCGTCTTCTTTTTGCGCGCCTTGTGCAATTGTTTACCTCCGAATTTTGTCCGAATGCAAGCATGTGTTGTTATTCCTCCAAATCAACAAGTGACGGCGGGATTCCTTGCGGCCTTAACAGCACCTGTTCTGCGCATTCTTTAGGTTGTCTGTTGATTGGCTAATTCTGCATAGTTATACCGTGATGTCATGCGCTTGTACGAGCGTTTCAGGAAGTTCGCCGAACCTGCAAGGGGCGCCATTTCTGGGGCATTTGGTGGATAAAAATGTATTATGTGTCTTTTCTGCTCAAAATGAACGTTTCAAATGATAAGTTTGTTTGTTTGTTTTTTGACTAGTTTTCTGGATCGACATTTGGCTATTTTTGGGCCATATCTCGTGGACGTTTGGCGGGTTGGAGTTCAAACACCTGGCAACCCTGATCGGCCAGTCATCACTTGTTGACTTTTGCCTGGAACGTCGGCTGTCCGCTTCATAGCATCGACGGTGGACGTGAGTTGTTACTTAACTCCGCAGCTACAAAATAATTTGTAAATACCACGCGCTACGCTGGTTAATGTCACTACTTTGTTTGAACGCTGGAAGATTCCTGTCCACTTTTGTAGGTTTCATTTTAGTCTTTTTACGTACCTGTCTTAACGCCGAATAATGTTGGTCACCTAAGTCCGCGTAGAGGAAACTACGAAGGTTTAACTTCATTATATATATATATATATATATTGTGCTAGTTCACCATACGGGAATTGGGTGCCCATCCTGATTTTTGAGCCCATCGTTCTTCAGCTTTTTGATTTTGTCGAATAATATGGAGTCCATTCACCGATATCCCTTATGTGTTTATATTCAAATTTTATAGCATGTACCACGTGGTGGAGTTTGTGAACGCCAGAAAGAACAAGCTGAAGTCTATCGACGTTGTCCCTACTTCTTGGGTAAAAAACGACAAATGTCTGTGGCCACCATGGAAAAATTCCAAGCTGGTTTAGGCGGCCATCGTCTCGTCCTCGATGCCGGACTCATCGTGGACAGCTCACAAGATAAGAATTATTCGTAGTTATCGTAAGTTCTACCAACAAAAAGTGCACGTAATCATGTATTAATTATATTGAGTGTTTTAACCACTGTAGCGGACTATACGACAGCCGTCCACAAATGTGACAAGGCCACCAAGGCGACCAGGCTAACAACTGACAGTGAGCAAGATGCCACCAGCAGCAGCTCAGATGACGATGACATCGGAGATTGCACAGACATCCCGGAGTTCCCTTCCATCAGGTAAAAATAGTTCCTCTACCACACGTCCCTTGCACTGGTGTCTACGGTGAGGGAGTGCGCTAGTTTTGGTCAGCGAAACCGTATTTGTTAAATCATCCACATATATTTGTTTCGCCTTATTGTGGTCGTGACAACCGATTTTTGTAGGAACCCAGAGCTTGAAAGCTCAGATGCCACCAGCGGACAGCGTGATCAAAGCACGGTACGGCATGAAGCGTCTGCAGGAGCCGGCGGCAGCTCTGAGCAGGGTTTGTGCACTTTTCAATATCTCAATGCAGTAGCTTTGAGCGACCACCGTTGTCTCCGTTTGGTTTTCTGCGTCCGCATCAACGTTTTTTCAACATCTTTTTTTTTTTTGCTACAGATACTGCTCACGTGATTCTTAGAGAGGTCCTCAAGCTAAGGGCTGAGGTCGCTGGCCTACATGAAATCATCGAGGCCTTGCAACGGCGTATTGATCAGCAGCAGGCGGCGCCCATTGGAGCCAGCAGGACATCGAGCCACTTCCCTCTCAGTTAACGTGAGGAGTTGGAGGCCCTCGAAGCGAGACTGGTTGACGAGGAATACCGGAGTGACCTGGTAAGGCAGACTGATGAACTCGCAAGAGAAGTGGCGATAATAAAGCTCGCAGCTCCTGGAATTATTCTCGTATTACGGCAGCTTCCTACGTAGCAATTGCAGTATTACTCCGACTCCACGCAGGTTTCACTCCTGACGATTTTTTTTATTATTCCTTGTATCCAGGTCAAGTGGATCTCCACGATCGGTGGACACTCGCCATCAGAAGCTGTGATACGGCTCTTCAGGGCAATGCTAACAGACGAGCCGGCAGTTGAGTACAGTTGGTGCGGAGCAAAAGGAAAGCTTAGGTTTGGCTCCCTTCGTCTAGCGGCGGCGGCTTTCGGTGAGTGTCCTTAATACACACATGCTAGCTGTTGTTTGTTACGTTTTTGGTTCCACATAACTTGACCAGTCATACTCGCTTTTTAAGCTTTGCCGTCCTTTCCCGGAAAGGTGCCACGCACCTCGACTCAAGCAGTTGATACTTCCCGACGGTAGTCTTCGAAACAACCTGCACACGAAAAGACATTCCTAGCTTGCTGGGTGATATCTGCCAGTTTGAGGAAAACTTTCTGTCGTTATGAGACTTAATAAGTCGCAACTGTTTCAAAATCTACGCGTTTGTGTTCTTGCCTTTCAAAGCGTAGGCGTGTCTACGATTTCTTTATTTTGTCTTGAAGCTTTTTAGCTGGGCTTCAAGACAGGCGCCTCGAAGGTTGCTTGTTAAACCTTGGAATAATGTTGATTTCTTAACAATTTGTCCTTGTTGCAGACGGGATCACACTCCTGAAGCCGTTCCCGTGCACGCAGCGGGAGTACCACCTATGTGCGATGGGGTGGCTAAAGCACGCGCGTCAGCGCATTAACCAGAGGCAGAACAAGGTAAGAGGTGGAACGTTTCGCGCAGCGTGACATCGTCTCTTGTTAATTTCTTTACGTGAATTTGTTTGTTCTTTTATATCTTTCAGGCTGGCACATCGAGGGACGTCTTTGGCGCCGCTCCATAGTGCATCTCCTGTCTCGAAATAGCTCAAATAAACAGTTCATACAAAATCTGTGTTTTAGTTACTTTCTTTGCACTTATAATACTTGTAATATAATTATATAATATAATATAATAATATAATGCGTACTTGCATGAGAACAACTTGCCGTCGCAATGGTACTTAAAAACTACTTTTTTAGTTGTTTGGGGGGGGGGGGGGGGGGGAATGACGCAACCTCTTCCCCACGACGCCTAGGGAACGTAATTTGGAATGGTTTCTCGACGTTCTGTGAACGTCGTTGGTAGTCCGGATGTCGTAAACACATGTGTCATAAACGTCGAAGGAGGACGCAACGGCCCACTGAGACGTTCATGTGACGTGACAAACGTCCTTTGGAACGTTCCCTCGACCTTTTCTGCTCCTTTTCTTGCGGACATTTAAATGTTTCATCGACGTCGAAGGAAGGTAACGTCCGGACCTTCGACGTTGTACGACGTCACGTTACAGACGTCTTCGACGTTCTTTCGACGTTTTCCTCACGTGTATGTGCTGCTTGGGATGATGTTATACACTTTTACTTAAAGTGGGATTTTTAAAGTTTCTACACCATTCTGCTGTGGTGACAGTGTAATTGAAGAACAACGTTGTGTCAAACGTTAAAGAAAGAAAGAACAAAATATTCAACTTTCGGCGATTCATCTTGGGATGCGCTCCAATAATTTAACACTCGGGAAAGGCACAAGCATAATCAGGGAACGCCGTCCCAGTATGCTAAGTATCGTGTTCCTCCTTTTTCTTTTTTGCGTTTCTCAAATTCTATTATTTGGCTATTAAGGCCCGTTTACGCGCTTGCAGCTTTTTTAGAACCGAATGCCTTAAAACTTCTTAAAGTTTTTTACTACGAGAGAACACACTAAACACACTGGCACGCTGGCGTCACCTATGCGGTGACCCTGGAACTGCAGCTTAATAGAACGAAGGTTTTGCGGTATCTGCGAGGTGAAATGTACGCACTACCTGTGAGAAATGGTCGTTCATAACATTGACAAAGTTATTTAAAGACGAAACGAAATGCGCAAAAAAAAAAAAAATATATATATATCTACGGGACAGTCGAGTGTTCCACGGGTACTCGATAGATGGCGTCATTGTGGTCTCTCGTTGTAAAAGATTTTCAGAGATATCAAGGCGTACGTCATAAGATGTCGCAGGTGTGCCAACGTACAATTTTGCACATGGGAAAAAAAATAGAGCAGACAAGAGAAGTCGTGGAATAACATAACAAATTAAGAACACGTGAATGAGACGCGTCTTGTGTTTTCGTGACTTACTATTGGACTCAGCTTTTATTGCATTTCGAAGAAAAAATGTAAACACAGCGTCTTCTTACCCAAGGCAGCAATCACATACGAAATGAAAATTGCTAAGAATTCCTCATCTAAACAATATGCTGCATATTACGCGGAACGTTTTATAATAAAGCAAACAAACACAAAAACAATGTCCAGTTATGAAAGATGAACACCTCCGAGCAGAACGGCAGTTGCGATATGAAGGGGAAATGAACCTGATAAATCGCGCGTGTGATATTGCATGTTATTAAAAAGACGCTCACAGCACTTTAAACGGGTGCCTAACGACCTTTCAGAAAACTGCATTAGTGAAAAGCCGGAAACAGAAGGCGTCAAGAATTTTGTCTGATTCGACAGAATGTACAGCTCATAAGAAGGCTTAATGCATATCGGAGTGGCGGTTACACCACTTTTCTAGTTGTGGAAATCTATATACGCTCGACGAAAATTGAAAATAAACTTTAACATCACCATTAAGTTACAGCTCCCTCCTCATGAGCATTGAACAACTTGTACAAAATAACGAAGGAAATGTTTAACTCTTTTTGCCTAATATTTGAACCTTGGTGGCAAACATGAATTCAAACCATATGAAGAATGGCATCCCTCATACAGCATTTAGTTGTCCTCCCGACGGAGTAACTCAATTGCGTAGATATGGGACAATAGGTGCAGGTCAATAAAGAAAGTATAAAAAGTACAATTGCAAGTATGTGGCAGTCGTAAAAATGAAATAGGCAATAATTAAGACAAATAATCCAACATATTTGACTAAAAATAGTCACTCTGGGACTTGAGACTTAACAAGCCTGATGATTCGATTTGATGCTGTAAAATATAGAAGATGTGGTCATCATGCTTTGCATTTTTGTTCGCATACTTAGTAAGCTCTGCGTATGGCGCTAAGTCAAGCTTTGTACTTACCGCTGTGCCAGGCGGTTAAATGCCAGACCTATACTCCTTCAAAGCTATAGGCGATGGTGCAATAATTTATAGTGGCAAAAAGTGCGACATTTTCCCAAGGCATTGAGAGGCCTAACCCCGCACAAAGAAGAAAACCTGATCGAGACGAAGGGTAACTGCATGACTACTCGGTGAATCGCCAATGAAGAGCCAATGAGCGCCAGAATAAAAGGAAAGTGGCGAGCCGTTCGCTTTCTCCGCCCCAGACACATAGCAGCGAGAAGGCCTTTCAGACATGGACTTCGACAAAGACCTCCACCTTTTCAGCAACCCGAGCACGTCCCGAAGAACGGGAGGCAGCGGCGGGTACCGGACGAGCGACGGACGAGAACCGGGCGAAGAGGCGCCCCCCGAAAAGTGAAGCAAAAACCGCGTAACCTCGTTCCCGGCGCTTGCATTCCAGCCATCCGGTTTTCGCGGGGCGAGGGAAAAAAACTGTAAATTTGTTCCTCAGCATCTCTAGACAAGAACCCCCGCCAGGCACAATTGTGGAAGCGTTCCCGCTCTTCCAAGTCATCTCCAGGTTTGCATCTGTGCCGGCGTCGTCGTCAAGAATGGCTCCCACGTCAACGCTTCTGGCTTTCCTCGGCGTCCTGCTGGGAACGGGTGAGAAGATAACTATCCGTATTTTTGATACTGTTTCACGCACCGTTCGGGGCGGGAGAAGGGGTAAGGAGGGCGGGGGGGGGGGGGGGGGGCCGATAGGATCTGTTTTCGTTTGTAGGTCAGACATAACCACCGGCGCCTGCAGCGATCGGCGTCGTTTTCCTGGCGTCTTTTGTAACGGACCTTGGAAAGCGCCCAAGCTTGAGCCAGGGGGTTCGCTTTCCTGATCGACGCGGCGAAGTGGCAACGCCGATTAATTAAGCCCCGAGAGAATGGCACGCCAGTGCCCGTGTAACTTGTTGGCTTCGTCGAAGGTTTCGATTCGAAGTGTGGACTCCATATTCCGTGGTAGCTTAAGAAATTCGGGGTGTGGCAAGCATCTGATTACTGCTCCGCAACCAACGAGATTGTGGCACCAGCCGATAAGAAGGCCGAAAAACGACTCGCAAAACGAAAAAAACAACAAGCTCTGTTTTTTTTTTTTCTTTATCTCTCAGGGACTGCAGTAAATGCATCCATGGATGCAATGCTGTCCCGCAGGGCACCCTCTATTGGTGGCGGAGGCGTTCACTTCATTACCGCTTAAACTGCCCCCGACTACGATTTTTAGCGTCATGCCACACGACCTATGGTCGCTGACGAAGTTGATTGAAAACACAAGTGAATGATCGGTACTTTGAGAGACTCCTAAGTGCCTTGTGCACAAGAGAGGTGACCCTTTACCCCCTAACGGCGGTGCCCCAAGCTTGCTTTCGTGGAAACGTTGAAGCTCTACTGTTGTGGGCTAGGAGGGAAACAGTGACGACGGCGCGGGCAAGACCAGTTCCGGGCTTCAGCTCATGTAGAGGAGTGTCAGGTGTGTACACTCTGAGTCGAAAGTGGTGCCCTCTTACCGAGCGTGTGAGGGTGTGCGGTCGAGAGTGGAAGGCAGAAGCACCACGTGACTGCGGATTGCAGTTGTCGCACCGTTCACGGCCTACTAAAGAGAGCGACTTAACCGTACCTGCATCGATTGATAAAGACGCGAGCGATCCTATTGGTTGCCGGTGACGCGTCGCCGTTTTCGGATCAT
Organism: Ixodes scapularis; assembly: GCF_016920785.2. Taxonomy (NCBI): domain Eukaryota; kingdom Metazoa; phylum Arthropoda; class Arachnida; order Ixodida; family Ixodidae; genus Ixodes; species Ixodes scapularis. The sequence goes on from NW_024609868.1 coordinate 114,437,048, forward strand.
GAAGCTTCTCATTGGCGCACGTTCCTATTGGCCTATTTTTACTGCAGGCGACGCGCCACCGTTTGTGCGCGCCTTTGCCGGCCTGTTCTAGCTGCTAGTGACGCGCCGCATTTGCGGCGATGCCCCGCCATTTTTAAAGCATGAAATGCCCTTTTTAACGGTACTCTCAATACCGAAATTTTATCTTTCAATCCGTCCGTCCGTCCGTCCGTGCATTTCCCGCTAAATTTAGCGGAGAACTGAATTTGTGTTTAGGCCACCTGACGTCATTTGATGCCACGCGACTTGATGGCACGGGACCAATACACCAATTCAGCCTTCCCGCAAAATGTAGCGGGAAAATTAATATCACGTGAACTACGCACAAAATCAGTTCCTCCGCTAAATTTAACGAACAAATTGACGTCACGGGGCCTCACGTCACGTGATTTAAACACCGAGTCAGTTCCACTGCTTAATATAGAGCAGAAATTGATGTCAGGTGACCTATGCACTAAATCATTTTTCCCGCTATATTTAGAGGGAAAATTGATGTCACGTAACCTAGCCTCATGGGACCTATACACTAACTTACTTTCTCCGCTAATTTTAGCGGAAAATTTAACGTCGCGTGACATGACGCCTCCAGACTATACACACATTTATCTTCCCCGCTCAATCTATCGGGAAATCTAAAAAAAAAAAAAAAACAGGGTTTCTTTTTATTCCCCGAAACAACGATTTAATGTCTCCTACACGGTTTTAATTCAGCCTCCCCGCGAAATTTAGCGGGAAAATTAATGTCACGTGACCTCAACACCAATTCGATTCCTCGACGATCACACACCACCGATCAGCTCGCATTGCGGTCCTTCAACCGCGGTCATCACAGATGTGTCTATTTTCTAGTGAAGCCCTCTGTGCGCCAATCCCTACGTCATACGGAGCGAGCTCGGCCAACACTACCTAGAGTAAAAACGAATCCCGTGAACAGCCTCCTCTAACTCCCCAAAACATCATTCATTAAACTCGCATGGCGCCAACTTAGCAACCGGTTTCAAACCCAACGCTGGCTTCTTTCAACACACTGACCGGACACGAGTCCCAACTGAACGCTGACATTAACACTTGTGCCCCATCTGAGTCGGCGCTTGATCTCCCTGTCATAGCGTCAACATTTAAGTGCATGGGTGTTGAGACTCGGAGTAAGTGGAGTTGCGGCACATGAAGACATGTATTTCCTTGCCCGAAAGCGCTTTCTTCACCTCGTTATTCGCCTTACTTTATCCGTATAGATGGCGGTAATAACACTCTCACAGAAAAAGGGTATATTCTTACACCCCATGTCTTATACAAGACACCCCCAAACTTGAGTTCGACGTCCACTGCACTGAAGTTGAACCGACGGTACCATCTTTCATGAACGGCTTGATAGCCGAGTGGTACAACTTGTTAGAATAGCTAATGTGCATGTAACTGACTACAAACAAAAGAAAGACAGAAATAATAATTGGGGTTTTCTTGCCCCTATTGCAAAACGTCAGTGTGTTTTTCTGTAGTCTTTGATACGTACTTTACTTGTCCAATCAGTTTTATGGCACCGTTATCAACTCCCTCATAAAAATTGGGGCCGTCTGTTTGACGTCAGTGTGCTTGTTGTACGTCTAACTGAAGTTTTGGGGTGAATTATATGGAACAAAAGGGAGTAAGACGACAGCATTCTTTTTTCTTCGAGTCTAAGCTGTCCAAGCGCTCTGTGAGAACACAGAGGTATGTGCATTTAGTTTTTAGCGCGTTCTCAATAAACATATAAAATTATGATATCCCACTAGATGGCAACAAGCACGGTAAGTTAGCTTTGTCTGGTGTTTAAGCTACATGAGTGTTTGTGCAGTCAACACGAGTTTCAGGGCCTAAACGACAACCTTCAGAAGCTTTCGTTTAGGTGAGACAGGGCATTGGAGATACGTTAGGCATTCAATGGTAACATCATCATCTATAGAAGTTTTAAGGCAGCTGTGCACGGGCGCCGCCAAAACCGACCTTCAGATTTGTTTCATCTGCTTTTGTTCACTGCACTTCATCGTTACCACAGCAGGACAGGTTATTGTTCTTTTAGATGTTACCGTGTCCTTCTCCAAAGCGTCGGCCTTTGTGGAAACTCGTCAACGCCCGCTTCTGTTGCTTGGCATCTAGGAAAAACGAGAGAAGGTCAGCAATGACGGCTGTAATCTGCCGCGTGTTAACATTGTTTTTGGCTGGTCTTTTGAGAGGCCATAGTTATTAATTAGGTTAACTAAAATTTCCTTCCTTCGTTAGCTATTAGTGAGCAACCAGCGTTTGCTACTTCAACTACTAAAGTCAAGCGCAGTGATTTTGAAGCAAGATATTAACAATTTTTTTCTTTAAAGTGGCTAGTGGTAAGTCACTATGCTTCTTAAGTTACAAGCGCCACCTTTTTTGTTTTTACTAACTCTACCGCACTGTAAATAATAAAGGGACCGTGAAATTATTTCTGAACTTTCTCCTCCTTAGCTTCAATCCTCTACTCAACAACGAAATGAGAAATCACGTGGTCGTTACGTGCTTGGGCACCGGATGTGATGACTCCAAACTTCCATCATGCTTTTTAAGCCTACCACGAAAGTTGAAATTCGCGGGTGATGATAAGTGCATCGTTGACCACGAACGCGAATCCAAATATTCAATTCAATTAAATTCAGTTTTGTTTGTTTTTCTTCATACAAGAAGCGAGAGAAGAGCGTATAAAGCAGTACAAGAACTGCTTGCAAGAACCCCCCCCCCCCCCTCTTCCTACAGCAGCAACAACAGAACAGCACTTTACTCATGCAAAGAGAACCACAATAAAAAAAAAATAACAACATGTTTTGTGTACACAGTGAAAGCATTGCTATAATAAGCTCGACGACACGAGCAACGAGCGTATATTTTTGCGAGAAAAACTTTCAATATCTATTCCTAGTGACAAAATGAAATTTAGTACTTTCGGGAGATGGAACCTATAAATCTGACTTCCATAGTTTTCATCTGGTGTGGAAGACGGTGCAGGTACAGGCATGTCGTATGTAATACAAATTACATTTTAAGCGAATAGAAGAAAGAGCGATGAGATTACTGTTCGGATTACTCAAAGCTGTTTTGTATGTTAGGGCGAGTTTGCAATAATAAAACATTGTTATTGGAACAGTACCTAATTTTTCGAATATTGGTGCCGTGTGGCTGTCATCCACTGCATTGCCCGAAATGCGGATTACTTTTTTCTGCAGTACATAGAGGATGTGAACATTTGCAATAGTTGTGATTCCCCAGACCAAAAAACACTAAATATAAACAAGTATAGGCAAAAGGGTTATACAGCAGTCGTAGAATAGAGAAAGGTACTGTTTGTTTTTTTTGTACTTATAAATTATTCCATCTACCTTTGAAAATTTTGTTAGCAATCATTTGAACATAATCGTACCATCGCATGACTTAATTAAATATTACGTCAAACCCTTCGATATAAAACTACCGCCTTCGTTTTATTGCTAGTTTAGTTATTTACTATTGCTAATACATATTAGTATTTGTCGACGGATTGATTGTTGACGAGCGCATATGTCCGAGTAAGGCAGTGCTCATGGCCAATAAGTGAGCTTGGTACGGCTCATGTGCTTGGGCACTGCGGATGCATTCTAGTGAAAAGACGGAGAGCTTCCGAAGGAAAGGAGGTACGAAATAGTCCGCTATATCTTCAAATTTTCGTAGCGAAAAGAAGGCTTTTGACTTTCTATCCTCGTGTACTAATTTTTTTTTTCTTTGCACACTAAAGGATAAGCGATTTGTAAAATAGTAATTTATCCCAGCCCAAAATTAATTTAAATAATTTTTCAACGTATATTAAATTTAGATAATTCATCCACGATTGTCGAATCTTCTGCTTAGGCGTCTTCTACCAGGTTGACCCACCTGCGGCGGAAATGAGCCATGTCACGACGTTATTCTTTTCCCCGCCCGAACCTTTTTATATCTGTCACAAGCCATGACATTACTCTTACGCTGCTCATTTCATTTCGCTCCTTGGCAACATTTGTAAGGTGCGTTGCTCTGCTTAGCTGCAGCTACCACGAGTTCCGAACAACCGAGGACTGCGCGCTCTTCTTGCGGAGCACGCGTGCGTTAGTGATGTAGTAAAAAGTCCAGCAAATGGCGAAGCACTTTTAACGCCTACTTCACAAGAATCAGCCTATGACGGTACACTTCTCATAACGTTTTGTGTTAAAATTTGGAGATAAATCTCGATTTTGAGACCAATTCTTGTCGTTATCATGCGACTTTCTGATGTCCGTTTGAAAATGGCAGTTCTAAGTTTCAGCGTGCATCGTAGGCAAGTAGAAGAGCAAACCTGGTTTATTAAAACCTCAGATTATCTGCGAAAAAATACAATGCAAAGAGAAGAATGAGAAATATTGTTTTCTTTAATGTAGACCGCTTTTTAACGAAACCGAAGTTGGGATTTGTGCAGCGTCGCCGTTTCGTGCCGTGGTCAGCTAAATTTAGCGGGCTAACTTTCTGCTTAATTTAGTGGAACACCCAGATGGGTAAAATGGTCACGTGGGGGGGGGGGGGGGGTGCCACTGCGGGTCACGTGACCACGTGACGTGCTTCAGACCGCGCCAGGTTACATGACGTCATGGTGTTACGTACTTGCGCCCCGTGACGTCAGGTCGCGTAACTACCGGTGCGAAGTCGTGCTATCGTGCACGTGGCGTGATGTGACACTGTGCCGCGTAAAGTGCAGTCGCTTGACACCATCGCTCCACACCGTGATGTAACGTACCAGCGTAAGGTTACGTAAAGCTGGGTTGTCATCATTGTCATTAAGTCTAATAAAGCTGGATGTGGAGTCGTAGTGACGTCACTGTTTTACGGGATGTCACGTGACACTGAAAGACGTAAAGTGACGTCATGGGACTACACAACTTGACACCGTGATGTCACCTAATAACTTAGGTCACGTGATGTCTCGCTGTCCAGGTTTGCATCTACGGGGTGTTTTTCTTTTATGCTTTACAGGTTTGCGTTTAAGAAACCGTGAAAGCTACACTAATTGGGGCTTTTTAGGTGAGTTACACGGCCAGACAGACATAACATGAGGGGCTAATCATGGCGATGAGTCATATAATTAAATGTATATCTTTCAGTAATTTTTAATTATTGAAAATAAACGTATGGTTTTAATCAGAAACGTGCTGAGCGTCATCGAAAACCACTACATTAGTTAAGATTCGGGGCACGTGGGAAGCGCGGACGTGTGCTAAAGTTAACCCTCGTGCAACGGGAGCAATGCTGGCTGTGCAAAACGTAAAGGATAAGATACAACAAAACAAACCGAAAATTGCGCGAGCGCTTTTTTGCGTAGCAAGCCTTGCGCCTGTTGCATGAGTGACAACCTCCATCGCGCTTCTCACGGGCCCTAATTATTTTGTTTTAATTTCTTATTTTGTGGTACGCGATGACGCTCAAGAAATATTGGATTTGAACCATGCATTTATCTTCAATAATTAAAAAAGTTACTTAACAAATTTAAGTTAATTACCTGGCTTATTGGGTAGCCTCTTATATTCTGTTCCCTAGCCGTAGACCTAACCTGCACAGACCGCATTAGTGTAGTTTTCACGACGTAAAAATAAATGTGTACTTAAAGCAATTGGGCAAGTGAGCTGGTTCAATACACGACAAGGTATCGAGTATTGGATGTATTGGAGCTTAATGGGGCTGTCCGTCCCGCCCCCCCCCCCCTTCCCCCCATGCTCCTGGCTCCAGGGTTATCATATGAAATCTGTAATGCCTTAAAAACATTCTGTATATTGCTAATGCATCATGCGTACGGGAAGTATCGGCTTCAGATTAAAGGGGTGCCTTTCTAGCATCTAAAACAAAGCTCACATAATGGCGCCTTTTCATTGTCCGGCGTGCACGGTCGATTGTGCACAGCGTTGATTCTGACCTGGTCTCCCGACGCCTTCCCGTGCAGCGTTGGTGTGCGTCCTGGGCGAGTTCGTCTGCCCGAGCAAGAACGGCTTCTTCCCGGACCCCGAGCAGTGCGACATGTACTACGAGTGCCGCAAGGGCGTGGCCAAGCCCAAGCTCTGCGGGGACGGCATGGCCTTCCTGGACAACAACCCGCTCTACGCGCGCTGCGATTTTCTCAGCAACGTCGACTGCTCCAAAAGGCCTTACCTACGTGAGAGACGCTCTTTGCCACGGAGCACACAGAGGAACCTTAAAGGAACACCGAAATGCCCCACACAAAATATTTAAGTGCGCGAATAGTAAACGTGCTAGTTACGAAACTAAAAACACGAACACATTGGCTTAGTATTTACGTCATGTGACTGATTGGAGCGATTTGGACTCAAGTTTCTCTTTTCTAACCGAGGTCCAAAAAAAAAAAAAAAAAGGTTCCGGATATACTTTTAACTTAAAATCAGTCTCGCCTCACAAATATCGCGATAACTCTTTTATTTCGGGGAAAGTTGATTTTTGTGAAATAGTGTCTTTAGCGAGTACTTCAAAATGCCTCTATTTTAAATGGTGGGAGCTCAATGTCCCTTTTTGTGCGGTTAAACGCGGGTTAAAAGAGAGAAGCGTCGGACGATTCGGTGGTCAAGTGTGTTAACGTACCACAGGTCGACAACCTTGAGAAAAGTACTAATTACACACCAAAATATTGTGGCTACGGAATGCTGGTTTTGATACCAATGCATGCCATGTAGACATGCGCTGGTCTAGTCACCACTGCCTGATGCATGTCAAAAACTGAAGGTTAGCAGTCATACTCCAGCCACAAGTTAAATACTCCACTGTTATGGTATATGACACCATATCAAGACAAAGTGATACCACTTTATATCAGTAATTATACATATCATCTGACATTTGACCGCCATTTTTGTTTGTTTCTCTAGGAAGTAGTTTATTACACAACAATCGGTCGAGGTTTTTCTTCTTATTTTTTGTTTTGCCTTTAAAGGGTAGAGAAACTGACTGCTTTGAAAAATACTCCCTTTGTCAACGATGTGCCTGCACTGCTATATTAAATCTCAGGGAGCGTGTATTTGTTTAAGACACAAACCTTCGCATTTCATTTGTCATGTTGCAGTCTGCCAGCTCGCATATCACGTATCCGTTAACGTTACGTCGTAAGCAGGTTTACGAGTGTGCTGTTGGTATAAGCAGTGAGCAACAACATTTCCATGCAGCCTATTGCCTGAGAGTGTATTAACAAAGAAAAGAAGACAAGAATGTGATGGAGTGAGTGAGTTTAAAGTGCCTTATTGAGAACCGGAGTCTTGACCATATAAAATCAAAAGCCCCCCCCCCCCCCCCCCCCCTAAGTGAACAGCTAAACGAACCAATTTTACTTTGTGAACTATTTTTAAGATAATATATATATATATATTAAGAGCGCAGGCTTACATTTTGATTATTAGGATGTTTGACAGGCATTCTAAGGTGCGAAATAATTGAAGAACAGCTAAAGATCAACACATTTACTATGCTTACAAAATGACAGCCCACACGTGCTCCCACATGCCAGATCGTAGCCCAGCATGTGCATGTTTGTCGCTCCAAGAGGCGAGCCAAGCAGGTGCCATACGTACGAAAACCGAAATTGGCATCGACCAGAAGCCCGCTTCTAGATTGGCCTACCTACTTCTAGTCCACACCCTTGTACATTCTACTATCATTGTTCGAGGCTTTCTAATGCATGTAAAGAGCATGCTCTCGGGATTGTTCGGCATTATATTGCGCTCAAAGTGAAGATAACAACTTAAACACTCCACACATTTGAGTATCAGTGCTCGAAGCGTCCACGCGCGTGTAAGAAGCACGCTCTTGGGAATTTTTAACCAGTAGTGCGCTCGGAACGGAGAAACCTCGTGACAAGGACACGTGGCGTTGTTTCTTTTGCGCAGAGGAGGCCAAGTCGACGCCCAAGTGTCCCCGCGCCAACGGCTACTTCCCGCACGAGGACCCCCAGAACTGCGCCGAGTTCTACACGTGCAGCAACGGCGTGCCTTCCAAGCTCAACTGCCAGAAGGGACTGGCTTTCAACCCGCAGGTTGGGGGCTGCGAGTGGGCCGGACGGGTGCCGGGCTGCGAGCACGAGGCCAGGAACGCCCAGGTACCGCTCTGCCTGGGGTCGAGGGTTTTTGCTGAGCGCTTCTATGACATCAACACGTGGAAACTATACCCAAAATAATGTATACAGTCGCGGACGATATGAAAAAGCCCTGGCGTGCAAGTGGCTTACGAGGACTACAGCGCTATCTACCAGGAGAAAGCGCAACCGTTATGGAGGCTTCTGCGGCTGGTCTCTTTTTGTCGCCACTCGACAAACAACAACTCAGTGACCAGCTGAGTGGTCACTGAGTTCAGCAACTCAGTGACCAGCTGTCACTGAGTTGCTGAATTCGCCGAACATAAAAGCGTTCCGCGTCAAAAGGCAAAATCAAGCGTGGTTGCGGCAAATTGAGTAATCGTTTTTTGTTAATAAGTATGAAGGAAAAATATCGATAAGCTGTTTTTATTTTATGTCACCGAACACTACTACCATCTGCGTTGACTCAGCAATCGTCTGCCGACCAAGTGGGGAGTAACCACAAAAGTCGAACAGCCGTTGAAATGCCGCTCGTTCACACAAACAGCCTCGATAATAATTCAGCTTTCTCCGTTAGACAGCACTGAAGGTCTTCAAAGCCACGCGCTCGCCTGTTTTTTTTTTTTTTTTTAATATCATTATTATACTGGTTGCGACTCTATACCTGGTGCAAACGGGAGATTATGCGCGTGGAGTAAGGTATCGTACGAGTATATTTTTATACCTGAACATAAACGTCTACGAGAGCTACTAATTCCAAAAGTTTTATTTCAAAACATAACTAAACGATTAGGTCTCCGGACCCACGGCGTCTTGAGCGGTTACAAGAGAGCTTTTAACAAAAAGAAAGATAAAATTAACTACCTACAAGTAGCTTTGCTCCCGTTTTCTTAAGTGTTTTTGAGCGAGGTAATATTGTCATATAGGTAGTCTAAATAAATATTTAACGAGTCAATAGTACCACGGGACTCATCTTTCTCCTCCGATATTAATGTTAAGAGGGTGATAATTTTACACCGAATACTGTACTCAATGTTATAAAAAAGAAGCGCAAGAAAGGTTTGTTCTTAAAACTATAAGTTTGTTGTTTTTCATTAAGATGTTTTGGGGATCAAGTACTTTAAAAAAACATTACTTGAAACTAAGATTTAAAAAAAAAATCTCTTTTCAACTTTTTCGTTATAATACTGAGCATGCCGTGTATAAATTACCCCCTCAATTTTAGTGTTACAGGAGCCCTTCGGTAATATTTACTGAAATTATTTAATTAAATAACTAACCCATGACTATAGTAGCTTGCCCTAGAACCCGAAATAACTCAGAAAGTTAGTGTGTATGTATTTTTTATATATTTAAATAAATAAAATTAGCGTCTTGTTGTCATTTAAGATGACCAAAATTAAAAGCATGCACCGTATTTTTCGGACTATAGATGTTTGAAAGTTAAAACTTTACACAGTGCAGACTATCTAGAAGTGCGGACTATAACAGGAATTTACTTTTTCAAGATCGTTCATTATCACGAGACGTGACGGATTTTGTGAAGGAAAGAGTACCTGAATGATGATTTATGTATATTACAAGGGGCTTTTTTGTATGCTAAGCAAGCGTATATTTGTCAAGGTGAGCCGTCTATGAGAAGATGTTCGTGTCGACTAAGCACCAGGTGCGGACTGTGGACGGCATGCGGACTATTCACTGGTCAGGGGCTATCTAAGCAAGAGCTTTTATTTTGACCCGATATTTGCCCCTGCGGACTATAGAACGGGAGCGGACTGTAGTCCGGCAAATACGGTACTTATAAATTTTTTACAAAAACAAACATTTTTAGTGAGCATTTTTAGCCTGGAACCTTAGAATCTTGAGAAGTAGAAAACAATTTTTTTTAAAGCGAACGACTGCGCTTCGACGTGACTTACTTCAGAAAAGATGATGTAGTAATTAATTGACATTCAATATTATCTTTAGAAGATTTCAACAGAGCTTATGATAGGTTATTAGGCGTAAAAATCGTTTAGGGCTATCACTCACGAAATTTTAGAGCTACGTTACGTAACGTGACCTCTCACGCTTGATGTTTCACGTTAAATAAAGCAGGAAGGGTCAAACGTCAGGGGCGAAGAGACGTCACTTGACACTACAACGTGACGTCACTTGATTTGGTCACTTCACCTCATGGGGTCCCTTTTCACGTGGCATGTACACGTGAGGCCGCTTCTCGAAGTATCGTGACCACGCGACCCATAAAACAACAATCCCTTTACCACGTGACACATACTCATCAACATTTACTGCTCTAACACGTATTCTCCGTTCGAAGATTTTTTTTTTTTCAGGCATGACCAACGTAGTGCACATTTGATTCCATTTTGGTCGGGACTTTGAATATTTTACAGGAATAATTAAAAGTGTAACACAAAATATAGAAGCCACAAATAACCCTCGACGTGCTCGAAAAGATTCACAAACACTTATATTATAACATAAACTCTTGAACACAAAAATTATGATAAAACTTTCAAGGTTTGTATAGCATCCGAACCCATTCACAAAACTTTTGCGTAATGCATACACAGCTCATTATAATAATTTTCCTTAAACAAAATACAGCGTATCTTGAAAAAAAAATTAATCTTAGTTTTGTATATCGGCTAAAATCAGCAGCTTGCCGAGAAAATCGCTCTTAAGCTGAAAAAGCTTCGAACTTGAGCTGGACGCTTCTCAGGTAAATAAATCCAAGGATTAACCTGCGAACGTGTTCACTAATAGCGGTAAAGTTGGTTCTTACATCACTTAGATTCCGAAGAATTGTTTTTAATTCCGTTTTCTTAGCTTGTCTCACATTTTGGAAATTTTAATAGTTTCAAGTAATTGAAAATATTTATATACGTGACTGCAATTTTAAACTAGATCAATCATGAATGAGTTGCGTATTAACTTCTTGTTAAAGCAAAACATTCGTCTTCAGCTATAGAGGTTTTTCTTGAAAAGACAGAAAAGGCTGTAGCGTCAATTATGAATAACAAAAAGATGATAACATGATGAAATGGCTGCCCTTTTTATCTCTCGATTATTTTCAATCTATAGAAAGAAAGCTACGCACATGTTCAAAACAGTTCACCAATAACATAATAAAAAAAGTCTGCTAACTTCAGCGCAATTTAGGTACAGGGTGTCTTGACGCTAGATCGTGCAATGATCATCCGGGTCATATTTTTTATATTTGTGTAAAAGATATATCTTAAAACCATGTTCTCGAGAGGAGCATTATGCGAACGCCTTAGCTAATTTTCTTCCGGAGATATACTATTTCGAAACTTGAGACGTGGAGATTGCCAAGGCTTCGTTATCGTAATTTGCAGAGCCATCAATTTCACACCGAAGCATGCACGTAGGAAAATGTTCTTTTACTTGCGTTATGAAAGGTTTATGACATGCACACAGAGTATTAATTAAAGACTTGCAATAAATTATTTTTAAAACATTTACGAAACATGTCAAATAAACAGGTTTCAGAGAGACGTTCACAGATTGTTTACAACCAAAATACTGCTTTAAAACAACCAAAAATATGCCAGAAAGATAATCTTTAAACGCATTTTAAGATTACATGAGAAAATGAAAGCCGTTTACAGCTCCCTGTAACGCGGATTAAAGCGCAGCTCTTGAGGAGGAGGATGGAAGGGTACTGGGGGGAGGGCATACCCATCCTCACGGGGTGACCCCCCGTAAACCCCGTGATCTCACGGGGGTTAAGTGACCTCAGGGAGGGGGGGGGGGCGGTTACGTAACCTCAGTGGGGGGGGGGGGGGGGTCACGTGACCTCAGAAGGGGCCACGTGACGTCTCGGTTACGCCGACACCGACGGCGACGCCGCTCAAGCCGGAATCAGGCGCCTAAAAGGGTACGGAAGCAAAAATTGAAATATTCAGATTGCGTTCGGAAATAAGTCAAGCATGACGGATAATAACCGTAAATGATAATCGCACGTTTGTATCTTGAATGACTGGCTATATTTCTCGTTCCAAACGGTGCTCTCGAGCAAGCGTTCGAAGAGAAGCGAACGGAGAGCGCGATGCGTCATGGGATATCCGGCGCAAACAAAAACAGAAAGAAAAGATTCCCCGCATTCGTGACGTAGATAGGCTGGCGTGATTATGAGCTTTGCCTGTGGTGGCGTTGTCAGTGTTGGGGTGGTGTCAATAGCGTCAGCGCGTTACAACCGAGCCGTTCGAAGTACCCGTGGGGTGACGAGCGTGTGGCTGGCCCAAGGAGCACGTAGCTTCCACAAAACTGTCAGCTTAGGGCTGAACGGGGTGGGAAAAACAACTTTTGTTCGAGTTTTGAGGGACGAGCTAATTTTCTAGCGGGAGAATGGCTGTGCCCGGCTGCACGAACGAGGGTCCGAAAAAGAAGGGAGTTCTTCCTTTCCGTCTTCTTGGACGTTTGTGTACAATTCGCGATTTGTTAGTTGAGGAGGACAGTTCACGGAAAATGTTGAAATTCCAAAAAGCGGCTCTGCTCCGAAGGAATCTGCTACGTCACGACTACGTAGCAAGTTCCCCAACGTTTCTAGATTACCTCCCAAATAGCGGCTCCGCATGCATCCACCAGGCGCACATTGAAAGATCATTTATTTAGCTTTAAAATTAGTTTTCTTGTGCCTTTCAACGGAACACTGGTGTTTTTTAGGTTAGAGTGCAACAGGCAAAACATTCTGGCTAGAAAATGAGCGCTGGAATTTCGTTTCCCTATCCCTTTAAGAGCTGCGCTCTAATATATGCTTAGCCATTATTGTAGTTCTGTTTTTAATGCAGAAACGCAGCCCATATCTCTAAATCTGGCAAATTGGCACGTCAGTGATAAAGAGAAAATTGAAAGACGTTTACAAATCTCTGTAATGCGAAACTAGAGCGCAGCTGTTGAGGAGGAGGAGGAGGGAAGGGTACTGAGGTGAGGATATACCCCTCCTTCTCCTCCATACTTTCTCCTTTTGCCATACTCCTCTCCTCCTCTTCCTCCTCCTACTCTCCTTCTTCCGTCCTCCTCCCCTCCTCATCTGCTGCTCCGCCTCCCCTCATTTAATCCTCCTTCTCTTCTCCTCCACAACCTTTCTTCATCCTCCTCCTCCCCTCCTCATCCTCATCTCCCCTCCTCCTCTTGATTTCGTCCTCCTCCTTACCCTCCCCTCCTCCCTCTGTGTGCCCTCCCATCCTCCTTCTCTACACTCTCCCTTCCTCCTCCTTCCAATCCTCCCCTCCTTCCATTGTTTCCATGCTAAATTTAGCTGAAAAATTGACGCCACGTGACCTCAACACCCCTTCAGTTTCCCCGCTAAATTTAGCGGGGAAAATGACGTCACATGATTTGGTGCCAAGTCGCCTATGAACAAATTCAATTTCTCCGCTAGATTTAAAGGGAAAATTGACGTCACGTGACCTCTACAGCAATTTGATTCCCCACTAAATTTAGCGGGGAATTGAATTGGTGTTGAGGTCACGTGGCTTCAATGTTCCCGCTAAATTTAGCGCGGTTAAGGCTGATCCGCATGTAAGCGATTTAGCGAGCGGCGAGACGAGCGACGGCGACAGCGACGAGAGTCAGCAACGAGCGACGGAGATTTATCACTGTCGTTGGTTGCGTCGCTTAGTTTTTGGTTTTTTAGAAAACGTCTCATCGCCTTGGTCGCTTTCATCGCTCCCGTCGCTTTCATGCGGTTTGCCTCGTCGCAAGATTGACCGAGCGACAGCGAAGCGAGTCGCCGTTGCTTGTCTTATCGCTCGCCAAATCGCTTGTATGCGGTTTATACTCTACGCCGACGCCGACACCGACGCCAACGGCGACGCCACCAAAGACGGAAATGGGCGACTAAGAGCTTCGCTCTAAAAACCTTTTTTTTTTAATCTCCTTTAAACTCTCCTTAACCGTTCACAATGACTTGAACTAACTTTTTATGGTAAAAAAATGAGTAACATATGACCTTCTTAAGAGAAAAATGACAACAAACCTTTGCTCAAATTGAGAAAGCATCTTATAGGGGCTTTGCCGCACGAAGTGTGCTCCAAAGACATTTACTAGAACCGACAAAGGCTGTACCGCTGTGGCTGTCCTTAGCTTAGTTTTATATTTGTGTTTTCTTGCGCTGCCTTATGAGGCTCCACCCCCCCCCCCCCCGCCCTCGGCTTTTTGAAAACACTGTCAAATTGAGTGTATTTTATGGAGCGCCGTAAAAGTCTGGCATGCCTTATCTCTATAATGTGTTTGGATTTAATAGTTTTCAACTATGCTCACCATGCTTGTAAGTGAAAGGGCACCTCTGAATTTATGAATGATTAAGTTAGCTACTAAATAATAATAATAATAATAACTTTATTCACCATATCACATATGGTGGGAGCTGGAGAAAAAAGCTGACAAAGCAGCTTGACGGGTCTCCAGCCCCCTGAACAGGTACACAGCGGGGCCAAGTTACATACAAGCAAGAAAAAAGCAACAGCAAAATGAACAGAAACAACCACAAAACGCTGTTATGATAAAACAAAAAGAAGATGACTAACAGACCGTCAACTTCAAAAAAAAAAAAAATTGCATGAAGGTTAGACAACTGATAAACAACATATTTATATAAAAAGTAGATAGTCACGTAATTCACGCGGGCTAGATGATAATATATCAATATTCGAATTCAGGAAAGTGTTTAGTAACGTTGGAAGTGTATTTCTAATCATCTGAAGACCGTAATCTGTACGCGATGTATCAACCATCCAGAAATCTGAGTGGCGAGTAGAATGTGTAAGCTGTTTTTTCCTAAGGGATGCCAAGCTTAGCAGGAAGCTATCTATCACAGAATATTTTTGTTTATACCTCATGATAAGCCTGTATTCATATTGTTGATGTATTTTAAGTACCCCGAGTTTTTCAAAAATTTGGTCCGTGTGAAAAAGATAAGGCATGTCACACACGAGTCTTAACGCTCTCTTTTGCAGTATGAATATTCTCTGTAAATTTGTTTTAGTGGTGGTACCCCATACCAAATGACAATAGTTTAAATGATACCAATAGTGTGTTATACAGAAGTAGTTTAACACTTGATGGAAGAATTAGACGGTGTCGATGTATCAAACCAATTATACAAGCAAGTGTAATTATTAAATATACAAATGTAAATATTAACCTAATTGTATCGAACACTTATTTTTTACACATTTTTGAGAAACCGGAGACGACGGACGAAAAAGGGGACAACACACAAAACGTCTGAAACACTTCTACTAAACCTTATTGGCACAGTAGTTCATATGCCATCTCTTCCACACGTCTCCAGGAATTGCACACGCCACTAGGGCTTTCAGCCGGGGTACATATTGTCTTGACCTCATTACAAACCACCGGACTCAGTTCGTACAAAACATTGCAAATGGGCGACCAGACGTCCCGTTTCGGCCGGGACAGTCCCGCTTTTGAGGTCCACTTCTGCCATCCCATCTTTTTTATCCCAATATAGAATCATGTCCCGTTTTCGCAGGAGTACATAGTTTTGAAATTGGCAACAAGCGAGTAGAAGCAAACCGAAACTATGCCTATTCGTTACAAGTACGTATATTTTACAAAAATAAACGTAGGTACTTCAAAATGTTTACCCAGAGAGTAAAATTTAGAACTGTTCTTGCCGACAAACACCCTTCTTTACTCTCGCGAAGACGCGTGTGTAGAATTATTTTTTTCGGTTACTGGATGAAGCACGGATGTAGAATCATGTAGATATAGCACGCATCAAGACTTTCATTAAAATTTTTCTCCCAAGCTCAAACTTTAATACGCCCCCCCCCCTCCCCTCCCCCTTTTTCCGCTAGGATGTCCTGTTTTCTAGCTTGAGGAATATGGTCACCCTACATTGCAAACAATGCCTCATTGTCGCAACCCCTAAGGTCGGACCCAGCGCACAACGCCTTCACACGAACACCAAGGCCTAGCCCGCATCTCGTACAAAGGCACCACACTAAAATTAATAAACCGGCGCAAGAAAAAAAGAATTGCAGCGGCCAAAGCTTTCGGGCCGCTTCATCTAGTGTGATCGCATTTCAAACCTCCGAACTCACTTCGTGCACAGCATTTCTGTGTATGAAGTGTACA
The DNA here is from genome assembly GCF_016920785.2 of Ixodes scapularis. Classification (NCBI taxonomy): domain Eukaryota; kingdom Metazoa; phylum Arthropoda; class Arachnida; order Ixodida; family Ixodidae; genus Ixodes; species Ixodes scapularis. The sequence goes on from NW_024609868.1 coordinate 114,453,327, forward strand.
CAAATCGTGTCCAGTTTTTCAAAAATGTGTAACACCAAGCAGCTCGCCTGCCTGCTCACTTCAACTTCAACTTATTTTTGCCCTAAATTTGACCTTTTGGCAGGAACCAATATTACATCAACCTTTTTTTTTTTTTGTGCGATGCGTACTTTTCACATCGAGAATTTGGCTCGAGCGTAGGGAAACACCATATATGCATAGCTGAGTGCTTCTTCCTAGGACATGACTTTCTTATAGTACATATTTACACAAACATAAACAATATGACCCGGACCATCACTATATCAGCTGTTACCGACTTCACAACGCGCAGTTAGCACAGATGCAGCTCACAATTGCTAATTGTGCGCTGTGAAGTCGGTAACATGTTCAACCAACTCGCCCAAGCTGCAGTTTTGTATCAACTGAAATGGAATTACCCAACAAAACTCTTGTGGATATCGAGCTCTATTTGTATTCCATTGGGCACGCCTGGATGCATAAAAAGGGTAAGCTGGTTTGTTTACCGCCAAGCAATCTTAAACATCATAAGATCTTAAACGTCTTAAGATACCTACCCTCCAGATACTACTTCCCTCGTATTATTTTCGCGTTACTAGACCCTCTTCGTGCGAGGGCTTTGGAAATCACGGTAACGCGCCATGCGTACAGTCTTCAACTGCCATCAGCAGTGGATTCTGCTGACAGTCCTTCGTAAGCGAATAGCCTCTGGGTAAGGAAACGTAGGGAAACACAAATCTAAAACTGTCTAAGCTAACGAGAGCTTGACTTTCTATAGCCTACGATAGAGCAGCACCGCTGCGCTGTACAGCCTTTGTCGGCTGGAAAAAAGGTTTCCTTTTTTCCAACCATCGTGCGGCTAACCAGCTGACGTCGTGCGGCCAAGCCACTATAACGAAGACCAGCGAGCTCAATTTGAGTCAGATTGTTGTCGTTTTTCTTTTAAGGAGGTCATACGTTACTCAATGTTTTGCCATCACGTGTTAGTTTAAGTCACTGTAAGCTGTTAAGCCGAGTTTAAAGAAATAAAAAATTGAGCCTTTTTAGATATTGACGTGCAATTTTGACACATTTATAGAAATGAGCTGCGTTTCTGCACTAGTAACAGAACAGCAATAATGGCTAAGGATATTTTTATATATTCGTAAAATGCATATGTATTTATTTGTTTATTTATTTATTTACCCTCAGGGCCAGAGACGTTACAGAAGAAAGTGGGGTAGAAAGTTCACAAAAAATAAAACAGCATAAAGCAAAAAAAAAATTATACAGTTGTTAGGGCTCTTTATAAGAAAAGATTAGCTATGGCAGTTCTAAAACGCGTGCAATCAGGGATTGCGGCGATGGCTCCGGGAAGGTGGTTCCACATTGTTGAGGTGCTAGGAATAAAAGAGTCATGAAAATGTTTCGTGCGACAAGATGGAATGCCAACTTTGTGATGGTGATCGATGCGTGCTGAAACATAAAGAGGTGCAGTTAGTAAGCTTTCTTTCAGAGTCGGGTTGTTATAATAAATTTTATGAAATTGACATAGACGAGACGATTTTCTACGCTGCGAAAGGAGGCGTAGTGATATGCATGATTTCATTGCAGTCAGACTAGATGTGCGATGGTAGTTTCGAAACTATAAAACGAGATGCTCGGTTTTGAACTGATTCTAATTCTGAAATAAGAGATTCCAGACCTGGATCTCAAACGGAGGCTGCATATTCCAATTTAGCGCAAACTAATGTTTTATAAAGTAGTGAGTTTAATGAAATGGGCGTAAGATAAAAGTTTCTCCGGAGAGAGCCTAGCATGCGATTCGTGTCATTTACAACATGGTCGACGTGAAGTTTCCAGGTCATGTTAGAAGATACATGCACGCCCGGATATTTATACGATGATACGGCTTCAAGAGAGCGGTTATTTAGGTGATAGGAGGGACATTCTGCATCACGGCGAGAAACACGCATATATCTTCACTTGTTAGTGTTAATTTTCATGTTCCACAAATCACACCACTCAGAGACGCGGTTAATATCAGACTGAAGATGGACGTCAGAATCACTGTTAATTTCACGATCAACCACACAGTCACCGGCAAAAAGACTCACAGATGGACCCATATTCGTTGGCAGCTCATTAATATAAATAAGAAATAGGAGAGGGCCGAGGACGGAACCTTGGGGTAAACCTGAGCCAACTGGAGAAGGATGAGAAGTAGTATTATTAGCTGTTACAAACTGAGACCAATTATTGAGTGATGAGTGCCACTATGCAAGTACATTGGGGTCTAAGTTAAGTTTATTCAGTTTGTGGAAAAGTAGTCGGTGTGTTAATTACTTTATCGAATTCTCTTGAAAAATCGAGGAATATGCATTCCGTTAGAGATCCACGATCAAGGATCTAATGAATATCACGTGTGAAACACAAAAGCTGAGTTTCGTATGAAAATGTTTTGCGAAATCCATGCTGTGCTGTATTAAAAAAAGAATTGGACTCTTAAAAGTTTCCAAGATGCGATTAAATGACAGGTTCAATAATTTTACATGGAATGTTGGTGAGTGTTATGGGTCGGAAGTTATTTGGACAATGCTGGGGGGGGGGGGGGGGGAGTCGCCTGATTTATGCAAAGGAATCACCTTCCCGACCCTCCAATCCTCAGGCGCACAGCCTGTATGAAGAGTTTGCTCAAACAGTTTAGTCAGGATTATTGAGCTATACATCCTAGTATTAATTGCAAATTTAGAATTTATGTTATCACTGCCAGAGGATGACGATATCCTAAAATTTTTTTATTATACTTGCAAAACCAACGGTGTCTATAAAAATTGGGTTCATCCTTGAAACCTCAAAAGATGAATAGCCAGGATAGCTAGTAACTGTATTAGTAGAAAACGCCAAAGCAAACACAGTGTTAAGTATACTAGCACATTCATCGCTGGGAATTGCTGTGCCGCCAGAATCTCGGAGTGCTATAACGTAATCATAATTTTTGTTAACATTCCAAAATTGTTTCGGGTCATTTGTAAGCATGGAAGGTAATGTTTCATTGAAAAATGAATCTTTTGCTTTTAGTGCAATGTTGTCATCATTAGCTGCAGAGAAGTATATATCCCAACGGGACTGGGAATTGGATGACTTAGCGGAACGAAACATGCTTTTTTTTCATATTCGACAGCCTTTTCAATGACTGGTTAAACTAAGGTGACTTTCGCTTTAATATGAGCATTCTCAGTGGTATGAAGGTATCTGTTAGAAAATGACTTTATCTTTAAATAAATTCCAGTTAATATGCAAAGACCTGTCGTTGAATCCTTGTAAAAACTCGTCCAAAAAAGAGCATAACTTAGTGTTAATTGCATCAAAGCCTCCTTATAATCTCTTATGTATTTATTGTGGCTATCATTGCGATGAACGGGATTTTAATGTAAAATGAAGCAAAGCATGATCAGTTAAACCAGGCAAGTAAGATATGGGATCGACAAGTTCAGGTGAAATGGTCAACACAAGATCTATAACACTCGATATTGCATTGTAATTCGGGTTAGTTGAGTTACAACTTGCGAGAGATTGAAATCAGCACAGATTTGCAAGAAATTAATATATTCACTAGAATATGGACTGGGATAAGAAGATGCATTTGGTCATATAATAGTTGGGTAGTTCGTCCCCTAGTAACATGAATGACACATTTGGAAATCGTTCAAAAATGATGTTAATTCCATCTTGCAAATTTTCAAAAAAAGTAGCCCTTAACGACAGTGGTCGATAACAAACATTTAAGACAAACCTTTCGTAACATACGCGGAGATCTTTACCACACTAGTTCTTAATTGCTTACGATTTCTAGAAAAAACAGACAAAGGTAACGATAATTATTTTGATATATTTTGCCTTGCTGTATATAAAGCAATTTGTTGGTAAATACTTTTTGATTATGTCTCTGAAACCTATTTATTTCACAGGTTTCGTAATTTTTGTTTGCTTTTGCATATAAATATTTTATTGTAGTTTTAATATCATGTGTACATGTGTTAAACCCTTCACAAAATAAGTACAAAAAGTATTACTACGTTTACGCTTCCTTGTAAAATTTACGGCTGTGCAAAATACCATAGGAAAACCTTGGCGACATCCAGGCCTTCAGTTTCCAAATCTTTTACCTCTGAAAAAAATTCGCATATAGCTTTATGTTAAAGCCATGTTCTTGGGAGGACCTCCCAAGAACATGGTTTTTACGCATGCTTTTTACACATATATAAAAAAGTATGATTCGGACCATCATTGCACGATCTGGCATGGAAATACCCCAGTAAATCGTCATGTACTGAATAAACAGTATTAAAACAGAAGGAATGCACTAATCAAATTCGAGCAAGAGAAGCTGGTTTTTGGCGTATTTATTGATTCTTGAAAGTATATTACTTTATTAATCACAACAATTTACTTTAAAAATTCGAACTTTATCATGAACTTTACCTTTAATGCTTTTAAAATGTTATCTTTGAGTTGTCCTCAATTTGTTTTCACTGCTAAATATTCTTCGGAAATAAATACCATTTGCTCAGTTGTTACAAATGGGCAATTCTTGGGGTATTCCTTTTTAACATATCCTAAGTTACATTTCTCGCATAAATTCCTTAGTGTATTGTTTCCTGCTCACAATAGCCATAACCTTCATAATATTCCCATGCTACATTATCTAATGTTTGCACTTGAAAAAGAAAGTATGATCATAAAATATTGATACCGACAAAACAAAACGCTAATTTTCCTAGCAATAACAAATCTGTTTCTACTACCAGGAATACACAATATCACTCTACCTCAATAAAATATAAATAAATATCTCTGAAACGTTTCGGGTTATATTTTTGAACGTATGTAATTGGACAGCCAGATTACCTACTTACCGGGAAAATTGTCAAGTGGCGTAGGACTGGCATGTCGTAACAATTTCACCCTACCAGTTGAACTGAAACTGTCATGTTGTAAAATTAAGTTTTTCAATTCTGATTTAAATTAGTGTTACCTTGGCATAGTAATACTGCGTTTAGTAATATAGAAATATTCGTATTTTTATTGCAAAGTAGAAACAGAAAATGGTTATAAGAAATAAAACTAGAAAATGGAAGTACCGTATAAATTTTATACTGAGCGTTCTTGGTGTGTAAAGTACTTAATACATTTAGCATGTTAGATTATACTATACCCGTTTCTCTTCAAGAATAAAGGATGTTTTGCTTGTTGTTTGTACGCCGCGCGAAATAATTCTTACAAGATTTGGTTGTCGGAGGCAGAACCGATGCTTTTTTTGCGTTTGAAATGTATATTTCTTGAAAAAATAACATATATCTAATCCAAACTGCACCTATAATCTACATATATCTTAAGTTCTTACATAAAGGGGAAATTAGTTTGAGAGGACTACGAGTATATGTAATTGGTAAGTCTAAAGCAAGAAAAAAATGTAGACATTTTTATTGAAATTGGATAAATTTGAATCCAACGGAAGTCTGTTCATCACAACATATTGTGTAATGGACGACTATTTGTTGTAAGACAAACTGTATTGCTTACTATGGCCCTATTTACTTCCTTTCTTGTCTTTTTTATAGATATTTTACATGTTTAAGTAAGATGACCCAACTAGTCCAGCAACGTACCTTACTAGAGTATACGGTTTCCAAATTCCTCAATACTCTTCGCAAACTGCTGAACTATCTTATCGATGAAGATGTTTATAATTATATGGACTGAATCTTCACTAAACATTTGGGCGTATTTTATTGTCAGAAGTTATATCATGATGTGTTTTATATGATTGCCTTCGTTTTACGCCTCCCCCCCCCCCCCCCCCGATATGCGCAAGATGCTATATATATTGTAGGGTTGTTTTAGAATCTGCTATCAGTACAACGTGAGGAGCCTATAAACGCGTTTCTTTTTTTTTAATGCCGGGATTGACATTGTGTGGAACTAAGAGCTAGTGGAAGCTCCACTGCAGACTTGTCTCCACTCCCTCTTCTTTTTTTCTGAAATTATATTGTTATACTGCATCAAATCTAATGTAGGATATCGTTACAACGGGCACAATGCAACTTTAAAGTCAATTATAGTAAACATTTTTTTCCATACAACATTTTCGAATATTCTAACATTATTTCCCTATATAATTAATCATTAATCATTGCAATACTAATTTAATTAATTACTTCCAAAAACAGCAAAAGCTTATTATTTTTCCATTTAGTGCAAAACTTTACATTTTATGTTTATGTTTTTTTATGTTTGTCTGTTTTTGGTTTCATTTTTATGTTCCCAAAACTGATTTGCCAAGGCCTTAAAAGGCGGAGAAATCAGTACATACGTGAATAGGGAAGGAGCTTCTGTTAAATCCCAAACTTGTTTGTTTCCTTTCTAGTGTTTCTCTTTCCTTCGACTTTCTCATTAAGTTAAAGCAAGAACTAGGTAATAATTTCACAGTCGTCTTTTAACTTTTAGCTCAGCTTTTTTGTTTATTTGCTTGCTTCTTAAACAAGCCTCGCTAGAACAGTCATTCTTTCCGAACTCTCCCAAAGCTGATTGGAAAAACGTTCCTTTGGTTGTTTGCGCCACGAATAAACAAGGTCGGCTTGCGCCTCAAGCTATTCCACTCCGACCACGCACGAAGGAGTTTATTTTTTTTTTTTAGAAAACATTCCTTAAATAGCGTTTCACTAGGATTGCCAACTCAGAGCTTGTTAAACCTATACGCACAAGTTGGGAACTGCGCGGTAGAATGTGAAATGTAAATCACGTTTAACTAAGCTCTGAGCGTTGATATTTAGCGTTCCTTTCTTTTATATAACTTGCCCTCATGCCTTCCTACACTCTTCACACAAATCAACACTGTATATTTTAAACTATGCCAGTGCCAACACCTTTCCTTCGAGCAGCCGCAGAACCAATCAGCGCTGCCTACAGAGCAAAATATAATATGGGGTATAAAGGTTTTGCTGCTTTTTTTTTGTCTGCGTGATTATATTCGGTTGCCAATACTTGACTTTGAACACAGATTCTGGACTCAAGTTAACGAGGTCGCCCAAAATATGTACCTTTTGCCCCTCCGACGTAAGATACTTAATGCACCTATGGAAAGTTCTCTAGAAAAGAACCCCAAAGGAAATATCTTGCCTTTTCACAAAAAAATGGTTTGTTGTACTAGTGGTTTTTTAGACAATTTCTCTCCGGTTACTACGATAGTTTCTTTAAACTCAAGGATCAGTGACTAGGCTATCATATGCTGCCTCTGAATACGATTCTACTAGGCAGGTCGTTGTAATTGCCCATTTCTATATACGAGTTCGAGATTTTTTTTTTCCTTAACTAAGCCATATTGTTCCGTCATTTTATTTCAGGTTCCGTCGGGTGTTTCCACCACTGATTCTGCCGATGTCGACGAATGACAGCCTTCCACAAACTTCGACACCATGGTTCAAGTCCAAGTCATGTCCATCAATGCGCTGGTGAAGAAAGTGTCACTGCCTCATGGAGACACCGTTTGTTGCGTAGCCTGTAAATAAAGATGCGATTAAATTTTACAATGCCCAATAAAACACGAGAATATATAAGCAGCATTACTCTGTTATCACCAGAACTTTAGCGCCCCTTCACCTCCGTGCCCTCCCACAGGGAGACGTTATCTCGCTTGATAGGTAGTGGCAACAACGGTGTGGCAAATATGGTTACCAACAACTTAGGAAACGAAGAGCGCCGCAAGTCCTGAGGACCTCACTATTTCTCCCCAGCCCATGAGGTTGCGGCATTAGCCCAGAATACCACCAAAGAACGAATCAGAAAGCAAGAAGCGTGTTCATAATAGGCCCCACCCTTCGTTTTTTAAGGTCTCAGTGACTGTGGAGGCGATGACCAGGCGCTTATTCAGCAGCTAGTTCAAGGCTTCTCTGGAGTAACTGTAAAGTTTGTAAACAAACAAGGAGCACTGTCACATATAGCTACTTACACACTGAAAGGACAAATGTAAAATAATAAATATAACAAAAAAAAGAACTATCCAAAATTGAATTCTGGTTTGCAAAATTTGCGGCAGTACTTTGTTCGTAACCGACGAATTCGTCATATTTATAGCGCGTTCTTGAGTCGGTAAATCTCGATGCCATTTTTCGCGTACGAAGAATCGTATCGCAAATTCTGACGGAAACGTTGTTGGTTATTGTTATTGTCATTCAATCATTTATATGAGTTAAGAGCAGTGAGCAGCCACCCTGGAGTGAGCTCAACAGCGTCTCAATCTTGCGGCTCACGTTTTCACCAAATCATCCTCGCTAGAAAGCTATTATACAAAAATATTGCTGGTAGTACTTTCCTCTTGCCTAAAAAAAGAAAAAGCAACCATAAGCAGAAGACATTTTTGGGTCGTAAATCCCGGTTCAATTATTTGAACTCATGCCACGGCTTCACTCCGACTGTAGTATAGAGTTTTTCTTTTCTCTTTCGCATCCTTTTTTAGCGTCTTACATTTTTATCAAAGTATATATACTCTCACCAGAAACAAAGCTACGTTAGAGTCTAGCTTGCATTTTTTTTTTACTTGTATCTGGAGTACCACCTGAAGGGTGAGGCACAAGAAATGAATTTCGAAACCGATGTGATTGTACAACTTGTTAAGTAACGTCAGCGGTAATCTAGCAATCGGCGATGGCTTAAGAACTACTGAGAACGGGAAATAATGCAGTATTGTTTGGCTGACAATTGTTTAATGATTGATTATTATCGGTACACACTGCGATCTAATAGATTCTATATTGATAATGAAGATGTTCGATGATCGCCACCCCCCGTCGTCTTAAAGCTGTCAGGGGCTATAACTCAACATAATCGCCGCAAGCGAAAACCCGTTTGAACAGATTGTTGGGGCAGCAGCCAGACGGTGACAAATCTGTTAGAACTGTCCCACTCGAAATCTACCAAAGCCAAACACAAAGCGGGTCTATCGTACGGCTGCGCATAATGAACACGTAGACGCCTCTACCAGGTGACATGACGATGTCTGTCAGGTCGGTCGGACAAAATTCTCCGACTAAGAGAAACCAGAACTGGGTTAAAGAAAGAAAATCGTCGCCTGTCTTTCTCCTCCTTTTCAGCACGGGGGGTGAGGTGAACTCGATGAACGGGTCACGTGGATTAACGGCACTTCTTTCCCCGCCCTTCCAGAACACCCCTCCCCCTTCCCTTCCCCGGCGTTCAGGAAGGAAAGCACAACAGGAGGAAGTTAGGAAATAGTCGTCCCGCAACAGATACTGCTGCCTTTTCCTCAGCCGAGTCCCCCGTCGGTCCTTGTGCATTTAGCTCGCTCTGGCCCGGTCAGCTTGGGCTCCGACGAGGTTATTTCCGTGGTCGAAGAAGAAGGGCTCCAGCAAAAAACAGCTGCGCAGAAAAAGTAGGCAAGCCCAACGCTAACGGCAAGATGGTGGATCGTTTCGTGTCCGCCGGCATCCTCTCCTGCCTGGTCTGCGCTCTCGCTCCACTTTTGGGTGAGTGGTTACTCCGCTGCTCCGAGGAGACGCTCGCGAAGCGAAAACAGACACCTTATGGTCGCTCAATTAGGTTGTCCCGGAAAGAATCGAATGGCACGGTTCTTTCCCCCTGGGCTGAAATTGGGTCTTGGAGTGGCCGCCTCGTTTCTCATCGCGTCAAGGCTAGTCGGCTGTCAACACCTCCGCAATGACAGATGGGCTGAAGGCTAAAAAGTCAGACGCGATGCTCCTTGAAAAGTTTATTAAATGTAGTATGGATGCTGATGCTGTGAACATACCCTTAAAAATATATCAATTTGACTAACGTAAGGTACGTGGTTGTCGTGATTAAAAGTCAGGTTAAAGTTACGTGGCAACTGACGGAATAAGGTGAATCAAAATACCTATTATGAAGAATATTTTCTCATATGGAAGTTAAATATTAGCTTCTACCTATGTATTCAAATCCGAACTCTGAGGGTATTGGACAATCTCTGATGCGTTTTGCCTTAAAATAAATAAAACAAGCTTATAATTGCAATCTTTTCTAATTGGCCTTTTAACAGGTAAGAGTTGCTGTGGCATAAGAGCTTTTATGTTTTCGCTGGCAATGGGAGTCAAGAATACAAGACGGAGTGAAGCAGGTTTAAATGGCAACACTGATACCATGTCAGCACAAATATATACATATATGTTTATCTAGCTACTTGTGTTCTTTGAACAGAAACAGATAAGCAGGTTATTAATAAATAACATGTTGTCTATATCAATGGCACCGAACGAAAAAAAAAAACAGCACAAAGAAAGGCTGGTAACAAAGAAAAATGAATACGTCGAGTGTATAACGTTTGTGTGCTTGTTACTGAGTTGTTCACTTGAATAGAAAAATTAATTAATAACAATAAAACTAGAGTTTCTTAACGCCACCGAACTTGAATTCAATTCAATGGTCTAATACGTTTTGCTATAAACCCCGTATTAATTTGTGAAGCTTGTTGTGTTTCAGCCTGACTCAAATTTCTTAAATCTCATCCGCAAATCTCCTGAAAGTGGTTGCTGTGCCAACAAGGTTTCGGACCTTTGAATTGAAAACATGCTGGTTGCACGATGGCTGAATTTCAGCTATAGGCGTATAACATGTATGATGTATCGCAGCTCATCCGATTTACATAACATTGGAAAAATACATTTGCACAGAACTGAATCCTCAACTAGTTAAGAACCAAGAATCCCTATGTCATGAGACTACCGATGCGCAATTTGAATTTTTTGGTTGACATTTGGAATCAGTGATATCAAGAGTGCGAAATAAATATTAAGAAAAATAATTTATAAAAATATTGTTTGCTGGCCTGAAAACATTTGTTGATACTGCATATCTCATGGGCTGATCAACTAAACTATATACTTTCAGAATCCAAAACGACGACTAATGCCACTGGTATATGTATACTAAACGAATAGGTATGACGCAGAATCTGCTGTTTTTATGGAAGCTAATGAAATATGTCTGGCAACTTGACAACTCCGCAATACGTTGAGAGGACGTGATGATGGAGACCTCACGGCTCATCCCTCAGAACAACAACGTGGCTACTTTAGGTATTAGAGGTTGCATATATAAAGGACACACATAAAAAAGAAATCTAATTTTCTCCTGTCACATCTTGACATGACAATATCCGCTTTAAATGATCGACATTTGTATCAAGTTAGCACGTGTAATTATAGAACAGGGCGTGTACTGCGAAGAATACTAGGTTGGTGATAATTATCACCCCATCAAGTCTGCCGAAAACGCCCTTGTACAAAGTTCCGCAAACGTCGCTGGATATTCAAAAAACTGTTTCAAGAGCACCAAATGATGTGGAATAGATAGCGGATCTACTGATATTATTGCTGCAGTTAACATCTCATCGTTCCTTAAAAAAATAACATTGAGATATTTATATCCTGTACAAGGTATTGTTTCAACGCTATGCATTGTTGTCACTGCAAATCACCACCATTTGTGCAGATCCTCAACAAATATTTTCTCGTCTCACTGGGAGTTTTTTTTTTCCCTACGTGCTCAGCGTTTGAATCACACGAGTACTACCTGTTTGCAGTCTTAGAGTGAAAGCCAATTTATATTTATTATTTCTGTTTACTGTAGCAATCACAGTATACGCCAAGACGTTCACATTCCTAACAACACCGAGTTGACACCCTAACACTGCAGAAGGAATGCGTACCAAGCACTGCCTAACCGACGCAACGGGTACGGTCGTTACATCTGGAGCAACGGGCGCAATTTCCGATTAAACTCAGCCTCCGGGGTTCGACCGAAAACCGATAACCGCTGGTGGCATTCTTCGCCTCTATCTTCGCATCCGGAACAAAACAAAAATGTCGAAGCCTTGCGCGCCGCACAAAACGAACGTTGTCAAACGCTCGCCCGCTTCACGAGTTGCGAGGGCCGACCAGACGCCAATGCATCCACGACCGCAAGCGGGCGTTAGGCAGGGAGAACGCCGACTGACCCAGATACAATGGCACCAGTTTTCTCGCCTTTCAGCACTCCACCTAGAATTCGTGCGGAACAATCTGGAACCGCCCATGACGGGCGCGAAACAAGAAAGAAATAAAGGCAAAAGAAGAGAAAGACACGGAGAAGGCAAGGACAACGTCGAATACGCCAAAGAAGGCATACTCCGACCCCGGATCGCCTGAAGCACAGCCAAGGCTATCGGCCATTTTACGCTACTCCAGTCTACGCTCGATGAAAAGGGTCGTGCTCTATGCCCCGAATCATTTAAGTGCGCTTGCCCACGCATATAAAACAACAACCAATATTATCAGATGTTGAAATATCATATGCGTTCAACAACTTGAAGGTCAGGCAGTAAGATGAACGGATTTGCAAGGAGAGCTAGTTAGAGAATTTAGGCATCAAAGTACAATTGCGATTAATCATGAAAAAAGGCGGGAAAAAGGGCGACAGTCAGTTATATTTAGGTCCTGTGTGCTCTAGAGTACTTGAAACCTTCTGCAGAATCGCGTCCTTGTTCAATCATTTCAAAGTAGTCTTCATCTTATTTTTTTTTTCGTAATTTTCAGGGATATCCACAAAACACTGCAGCCAGACGTTCAACGAATATACTATTCACCCAGATTTTGAGTGCGTGACATAATTCCTTAAGCAAACAGCTGTCATTGTTTGCTTTCTATGTTAATTTTCTGCGGGTTTTTGCTAACAAGTTTGTGGATAAGGCGCATCGAGGTGAAAAATTTAGAAAAAGAAATAAGACAAAATAATGTCTTCCGTGTTGTGCCTGTCATGCTCATGGCCAGACGCAGCAAGCGCGGTGTGAAATCGAAACAAGAGACAAGAGAGAAGTCACGTAAATATCCCTTTTGAGCAGAAACCTTTGCGTCCGATCTTATAAACACAGATTAGGCTCTTGGCTTCTGGCCGTGTTTATGATGCAGAATCAAACGGAAGCTTAATGTGGGCCTTTTTATTTATTTATTCATAAAACGTTGAAGGTTCACTTCAGGACATTAACAAGGAGGGAAGGGGGGGGGGGGGTGGATTTGATCACATTACAGTATAGTCAACACTTAGAAGAGAGAAAAAAAAATTGTTTATGTCCATTCAGAGGACATAAACAAAATTTATGTCCTCTGAATGGCATATATGATGATTAATCCACGAACGGTATTATAACCGGTGTTATTCAAAGCGGAATCTCAAATCTCCTCGCTTTTATTTGGCATGCATCGGCCCGCGACGTATACGTTCCCTCGGGTTCACACAGGGCGTGCCTTCCGCCTCTTTCAGCAGTAAATATAAACTTGTTTTCTGAGGGACTCTTACGTGAAGTGTGCTACCAGTTAGAGGCATCAATTCCTGAAGGGTGCGGCTTTTTAGGATGGGTTACCCTGCGCGTTATCTGCGCAAAATACATTTTTTAAACTCGCGGAAATTCCAGTTCGAAGGCTGGTGTGACCTTCGCGTGACGAGAAAACCAGTGTATTAAGTGGGTGGTACGTCTTTAAGTGCTTTTTGTTTGCTCGCTCGACTGCACGTTTTGGAATCCGCCTGGCAAAATGCCTGCACACCTCATTCTCGGTCTTGGGTCTCAAGAAATCAGGATTAATGCGTTTCTGCACAGTCTATTAGCGATAAAGGTCGACACGTAGTTGTAACATGGTCATCAGGGTCTCCTTCTATTTAGTGCCTACAGCTGTTCTAAAGAAAATTTACATGAGCAGTCGTTTCGTGATGTCCTTCTCTCAAGCAGTCGGTGGCCGAATGGCCCAGCCCTGCCTCCGGCACATTTCGGAAGAATGGAAAGGAGAAAGAAAATGGCATTTTTGAGCTTTTGCTACCTATATTTACTGTGATATTCTAAAAAAAAAAGAATCCGACCTGTTACACAAGTTGGCACCATTATCAATTACTGTTGGCGGTAAACAGTTACAAGTATAACCGAGCTACCGGTAACGCCCTACTTTTTTCAGTAGCGTAGTAGTGAACTCTTTACGTCTTCGAAAGAGTACCGAATTTGTTATTACGTTACTTGTTCTGAGTAACACGTAACTTATATAGTTACGTTTCTCATCAAATCTTTTATTTTTTCATGTATCTAGGCACCAAATTATATAAAGTCTTCCACTCATCCCGCATTTCTTCCAACACTTTTTTTTTGCGGGGGGGGGGGGGGGGGGAGGGGGTAACTCCAACAAAACTGCTAAGAATATCTCTCCATGTAAGAGTCACCGAGCGCAGCTTTAACATGAGAACTTTCGCCGCAAATTGCTTGAATGCTACTATAGATATAACCCTAATGTGGTGAGTTCAACCAAGAAACTTTTATTGGCGTGACTGACTTGTTCAACAACTATTTACCTCATTGTTACACCAAAATTTCTATAAAAAAGAGGAAATTGTAGGCAACTTTCTCTAAGCTTATATTCCTAAGACCCGTCAAAATGTTGTAAATCTGTGATACACCTTTTTTATTATTTTTTTTTAATGACACGCAAGGGGTGGAGCTCTCTGATTCGTTTTACCATAAGTCAGGGTGTTATCAAAGACTATAATCACCGAGAGGTTAAGAGATGGAAGGAGTGGCTTACCATTTCATTTTAATATTCGTTCTTCTACGCTCTTATCATGTAATGCCGGAATCTAATTGGCAGCAGAGCGATAATAATATTTTCGAGATTCGCCACGTTCTGACTTAAACGGTAAGTGACCGTCGTCAGAAAGAATGAGATGAAGCTGATTACTAGTTAAACCTTCTGTAAAAGCAGAGGTCTGACTTTAGGTATAACGATGTATATAGCAATTGCACTTTCCACATCGTATTAAAACAATTTCACATTTATGAAAGTAGAATAGGACATACCCATTGATGTGAAAGTAGACTAGGACATACCCATCGATGAGACAAACGTTCTTCACTCCAAAGCATTTGAAAAGTTAATTATGCGACCCTTCAGAAGCTCCCATATACCTAAGCCTCGCGATGCAATGGGAGCACGAATGATTGATATTGTTTTATTCACTTCGATCAATGAGAATAGCGAGCCTTTGAAATGATTAAAAAGCGAGCTTATAGCTAAGTGGTCGCAGTAGCAAAATTGTTCGATGCCATTCTGCTCCTGAGACTGCCTGGTTGTTGGAATGTGATACCGATCGTCCCCCTCATTGGCTGAACTATTTAAAGAAATATTAATTGAGTGGTGTTTAGAGTTGTTTGTGCTGACGTACTCCTGAAAGACTGTTAAGACTTACATAATTTCTAACGTGCAACAAGCATTCATAATGACCTAGAAGCACTCTGTCGCTTCCAGCTGATATCGTCTCCAAGAATTTGAAATGCGCATAGAGGCTGATCACATAAACACTTTCACTAACCACTCTTTCAATGAACTCAATGATTGTATATCGCTGTGTTATGGAGTAACGTTAAAGCCCGTGGTTCGTTTATAAACTAAATTTTGCATTTTCCCGGGTGATTGCATTTCTCGGAAAAATATGTCGTCAATTAAAAAAAGGAGCAACAAAGAAGGCTTATAATTATGCATATTAGTCTATAAAGCTTCTCGTATTGAAGTCATGCCACACAAAAACGGTAAAATAAAGGTACGGCTAGAAGTTATAAAAAGCGACTAAAAATTTGTTTTTATTATGAAAAACGTGCTTTTTTCACAGATTGATTAAATATTATCACGAACCTCTCGGCTCCACTGACCCAACTAGGCGACCCCTCTGAAACCGTACGTAGAGTCAATAATAAGAACATATATCGCTATGACGCTTTCCCCAGTTCCGTTCTGACTGAGAGCTGACGGCACGCAATATAATATATAGAACGGCAGCATTGAATGAAAAAATAAATAAAGAGAGGGAGTAGTAAGCGCGCAGACAGTTATCTCCCATGAATAGTTTACGCCCAGTTAAGCCAGAGGTTTCTCATAATTGTCTTGTACCCCAAACTCTAATTGGGAAAATAAAAAAGCACCCTAAAACAGTTTAATCTTTTGTGAACGTTACTGGCCCATGTAAATTTGAAAAAAATCAATAAAATATTCTACCACATTATTTAAAGGATTATAAAATACAAACCACATTCTTTAAGTAACAAAACACAGACGGACGTCTCGACCGTCTCTAGAAAAAATAATATATATATATTATACTGGCCGCGAATTCCCATCTACCAAGGTTGCCACTGACATACCGCTCCCTGAGAATTCCAGTGAATAGTCTTTATGAGTACAAGACTTCTGTCTGCATATTTCTGCGAACCCAAACTTTCAAGAAAAAAAGGAACAAAAACTGAGACCACGCTGATACATACATACCAACGCTCAGATGCCCGCATTCAAGGCCACTTTTTATAGTATATCAGAACATCTGAAAGGAAGGCGGAGGGGGGGGGGGGGGATCCCGACATTTCTACGCGTACTATTCAGAAGGGATTCTGATCACTAAGATTATCTACCATTCTTGCTTGGAGTTCTGCTGCTTTTTAGCGTCGAATAAGGGGTTGCTAGACGATAATTTTGAAATGAAGATCCTGTATCCTTAGTGGCGAATTTATAGTACTTTAAGATTTACGTTGTATATCATCACTGGAATGTGACAAAATATTCGCGGCAATGGGAATGGCGCTAATAAACTACAAATACAAGTCCGATCTTTGGTGGAGACAAGCATTGCTTTCAACTGAAAGGAATCTGCGTCGAAAACATGTCAAAATTTAAAGACACACTAAGTTACAATTAAAAAGAACAAATAAAATGTCACATGAGGTTTGTTACTTGCTAGAGATTCATGCACATATTTGGAATACAAACAAACAAAAAAATACCCGCGACGGGCCGATAATTTTACCAGCACATAGTTGAAAGTCAGTTAGGTGTTTTCAATTATGAATTTTTAAGTTGGCAATGTATCTGAATTCTCAAAGGACTACCTTGTATGGAGCTTCTGGCAAATATATTTTTGCCCAACCGGGCGTTTATACCCCTGAATTCGGAAAAAGGGGAGGGGGGGGATTGGTGGCCGAATGTGTTCGCGCGCAGCAGCCCGTAGAACGTGGAGCGAAAGCTCGCTTTGTAGAGCCCAGGGATCCTGCGTTCAATCCCCACCCCTGCCCGTATAAAAGTTTCAAGTTTGCGGTCGTGTACCACAACTGCGCGATGCACGTTAAAGCTCACAGGCTAGCAGTGGCATTGCACCTCAGAGGCACACCAACCTTTGGCTGTATAAACACGAACGTCAATATTTTTTTTTCGAATAGTATAGATGTAAAATACACATAACGAGGCAAAATACACAAATGTGGATTAAGATACAGAAAGTTGAACGACAATGCATATGTTTGAAAATTTGTGTATATATTAGATAGAACAGTAATGTAGAAACACAACTAACATTTTTGGTTTTTGTAGTTTATGACTTAGAGCGGTATTGGTCAGTATGTTTTGGTACAAAATGGGATCAATTCAATTAAAACTTTTAATAAGATTATCTTACTGCTCACGAGCAGCTGATGTCTTGGTAATGATGAACAACAGGTCGACTGGAGATGTAGCCTTTGCACTAACCCGATTAATAATGCGTTAGCATTAGAACGCTCGTTTTGATGAAAACTCAGCGGTGTCTTTCGTTTGTCAGCGCCGGGGAAGGCGGAAGGAGGAGGGGGAGATGGGGATGCGTGAGACGCTCCCCTTGGTCTGGAGCGCTGACATCAATGCGCGTCAACCTCTCCCTCCCTCCCCGGTGCTGACAAACTGACAGACACCGCGGGGTTTTCGTCAAAGCGAACCCTTTCGTTTTCGTCAAAGTCACGCGCACAGCTGTCACGAAACCAGAGAAGGAGGCGCAGCGCAACACCTTCTAAATAACAAAGCGGTAGTGCTGAATTAGATAGCGCCATCAGAAAAGGCCAATGCTGGATATATATTGGAAACGAGTGCTGCCTCAGCGATCGACTTCAAGACAAGTTTCAGCTGAACGTTGACGCAATCGTCGTTTCTAATCTGTGTCCAGCGTTGGCCTTCTCTGATCACGCCATCTTATTTAGCACTACGGCTTTGTTATCTAAGAGGTGTTGCGCTGCGGCGCGTTGAAATGCGGGCGTGCTCAGATGCCCTCTTCCGTCGCCGGATGGTCTTCAATCAGGGTTTCCGTAGTAGCGGTGCGTGGTCTGTGTGATGTGTGTGTGTAGTTTGAAGGATGAATGCGGTTCCCTCCACAAGTGATATGGATGACCGTATTTAAGAGCGTCGACGTACTCTGGCAAACAGCAAGATATGGGGTGAAAAAAATTATAAGAAGATTAATTGGTAGAATTTTAGGCATAATCCGTTAGCATGACCCCTGGGGAACGCCTACACTACCCCGTAATGAGGCCAAAAAGAGACAACAAATAAGAGCGGAATCAAAACAGAAAGCCAAAAAAGAAAAGTGAAAGAGTCAGCGCTAGCGTATCTCAAAGGGGGACGCTTGTGACTGATCCAAGGGTCATGCTAATGCATTCCCTGCAAATTCAACAATGAATCGTCCTCTATTTCTTTACCTTGTATATTCCAAATGTTAAAATATTAGAAATATTATATAAAGATCCATTCTAGGATTTTTCGCTTGTAAACAAGCAAATAACATAAACTCCTAAAACTCACTTGATCACGTTAACCTCTTAGATTTGAATCACGCCGTTGTTTAATTGATATTGGCATACAAAACGATGTGTTGATAGAAAACTTCTATATTTTACCAATATTTTATGCAAATATATTTTCATCAAGCTTCAGCCAAGCACAGGTCTTCGTGTAAAATACGAATGTCAGGGAATTTATACACATTTTGAAGATTTATTTAGCGGCAGTTCTACTTTAGGAGGCACTCCAAACTTCAAAGGTATTTATTTTTATGTTTTGGCCCACTTGTCAAGCCGGCTACTTGTTCAAGACACACTGCATTCCCACTCTCCCGTTTACGTCATACACAAATACCTATGTTCATATACTTTTTTATTATATGGTTCCCGACTTCAATGCATAGGGGGTTGTTATTAAGCATAAACTCACAGGGCTTAAAACAAACGTCAACAAATATCATGTTCTTTCAGCAAACCACACAATTCCTGCACCGTCATTTGCCTCCTTACTGTAAAAATAAAATATTTTGGTGGCCACATCACTGTAGAAAACAATATACATATGCTGCAGGCACGTAGAAAGTGAGGGGGAAGGGGGCGGGCCCGCCTATCTGACCAAAGACTACCTTGAGGAATCAGTCTTCGTTAGATTTCAGGTTTACGCAATTTCTAGTCATTTTTCTTACATACCAACATACCAGCTTCCCTACAGCTGTAAATTAAGCTGTAAAACCAGTCGGGATATAAGGTTGTTAACGGGGTTGTAAAGAATTACACCAGAAAATACCAGAGAACAGGTAAGTGCCCTGGAGATTGTGGTTTTTCTGCATGGTCGTTCACTAGCTCGACAGCACGGTAACTTTCATTTAGGTCCTTGCGTATTCAAGTCAAAGGAACTGAAAACTGGCAACTACACGGTTTTCTTGTAACCAAAAAGAAATTCAAGGTACCTTTATTGATTAGTAACTATCATGTTCTATTAGGTACAATTTATAGTAAAATGTAACTAATGAAGTAATTATTTCCCGTATTTCGTTTACTTGCTGTGCAAATTTAAGCTATGCAAATTTAACTATACCAACCCCCCGCCTTACTATGACTACTTCCTTAGAATGTCCAAAAAATAAGGAAGGGGTCAGCTTGGACAAGCTCTAAATTACGAGTCTTCAGACTTGTGTCCAAGGGGCCGGATCGGGGATCCGGTCCTTCAGCCACAAAGCCACTGTCTCGAGGTAGTAAATATAAATGAGGAAAAATTAAATAAATAATCATACAGATAGGCACATGAACAAAACACTTAAAACTGTAGTAAACATAAAATGAGATAATTAAAGGGGGATAAATATATCTAGTTCAATAATAAAGCCAATGTTTAGCTAATTACAGCATTATACAATAATCGGAACCCATAAAACTTACCAGACATAAATAAAAGTGAATAAAAACTTGGCATGTTCCGACAGGGCAGAACACTGTTGAGATTGATAAAACGGATGCTGACCGTATGAAACAGATACAGCACAGGACACTAAGCACAATGTGTACTTTGGAACGAAAAAAGAATTCTGACATAGCTAGTTAGACAGGTATAAAACGGGGGAGTAATAATAATATTAATAATAATAATGATTTCTATTATTTGTTATTTCGTGCTTTAGAACGACCGAAGTCTTGATATGGTGATCCAGGTGGTGCTGGTGATGACGATGTTTACTAAATAACATGACGAGAGGACACACCTTGCAATAGAAAGTTTTCTCACGTTTTTTTCTTTTCTCTTCGTTACGCGATTAATCTGTTTAGCGGCGCCATTTTTATATGCGCTGGGCCTATATAGAAAGCTTCCTGAGGGCCTGCTTGAAACGAGCCGCTGACCGGACTTCACCGGAAAAACCGCGGCAGGCCGTGGGCCGGTCGTAAAACCACATCGAGCCTGATTTGGCCCACGGGCGGGGGTTTTGGAGATTCTTGCTCTAAATGGAGAAACCGTACCACATTTCTAAAAGTAAGCGCGTCGTCCCAATCAAGGTAAAAAGTGACAATAAATGTCAGAACTAAGATATTTTTACGTCGAATGATAGTTGTAGGAAGCGCCTTGGGATGATGTAAATGCGACCAGCAGAAGGCTGCGCGTTGCCATTCAACGAAACGATAAAAGAAAAACCGTTTGAGATTGCACGTTATCAAACGCAATTTATAAAGCTAAAAAGTGTCCTATCTAAAAGTTCGAAATTATAGCACGGAATTTATAACTCAGTCTGGTGCGTGCTTCTCTTATTATATTCGTTAAATACTAAGTAAACTTAGAAAGATGTCAACGCATCTCACGATATTTCTCTTCGTTTCAATTTTGCAGGAACATCAGTTGCACAATAATTGTGATTATTTATCATAATAACTGTGTTGTGTGTATTTTTATACAGCCGGAAGTTAGTCAGGCCCAATGGGCGCCTGGTGTCTCAGCTGTAGATGAGTAATTTAGCCAGTGCAGTACAACCTCTGGCCTCAGGTCTTTAACGTGCATCACGGGGTAGTGGTACACACCACACGGCGGTACGAGACTCATTCCGATCGAAACGGGCAGGGGTGGGGATAGAGCCCGAGATTCCAAGGGTTCTGCAGCGCGAGCTTTCGCTCCAAGTGCTCCGAGCTGGTGTGCGCTAGCCCACTCAGCCAACGACCCCCCTATTTGTAATTTGTTATTAAGAACGAAATTAGTTATTTGGGCTAAGAAGTACCCTTCAAGAAATGCTTCTGTTTCTGTTAAAATGAGTAGCTAAACACGTATGTGCATTAGAGCGCAATTAACTGTAATTGTACCTTTAAGCATGTCTGGAGTAATTTTTGTACAACCCTGTTATTTAAAATTCAAGAATTAATGCATCAAGCAAATCTTAGAAAAAAGCAGAACAAAAGATGATGCAATCTACAAAGCGAATGCCTTGACTTTTGTGGGATTGCTACAACATTAACTAGGTTCCGGATGTTTGTTTAGAAGTTTCGTAGCTACGCACCCAGTAAGAAGGCTAAATAAACAATTGAGACAGAAATTTCATTCCTCAACAACATTAAGATGACATGATTTATTCTGTGTCAAGTTGTTAGCAGAGATGGTCAATAAATCAGAAGGGGTATTGAAATTTAAAAAAAAACGAATATACAAATATATTACAAATATAGAAGTAAAATTATTTTGCGTTTTCAGTTGTATATAAAAATTCGTGCAGTAACTATGTAAATAGCGTTTCTTCCATGTTCCTACAAGTGAACGCCTCCACAGTTCCGAAAACATCTAGGCATATAAAGAGCGAACAAGTGCGTCTAGGGAAAACGCTAACTTTTACATTTTGATGAAATATTTTATATTAGAGTATAATAAATTATCCAAGAAAAGGTAAAAGCACAGGTGGGCTGGTGAACGATTCCCATAGTAACCGGGGACACGGAACAATAAAAAACGGACAAAACAACAAGCCTTAACGAAAAAAACTGTCATGCTGCAGGCGAGCTGGTGTATGTTGATTATGATGTTAAAATCCTGAGAGTGGGAAGGAAAATTAAAAGAAAAAGTGTAAGAAGACACAGAAATAAGGGGACAGACAAACGTCTTTTTGAAATGTCAGTTTGTCCCCTTCTTGCTGTCTTCTTACACCTTTTCTTTCAATTTTCCTTCCCAGTCTCAGGATTTTTACATCATGATCAACAAGTCTTCTTGTTTATTTTTTTCTTCGTTTTTGATTGCTCCGTGTCTCCGTTTACTATGGAAGTAATAAATTTTCTGTATAATATTTGGTACAAATAGCTCATTGACTTTTATTTTTAAGGACCGGTCGTTGATATTGTTTGCAACGCATGCGTGTAACCAACGTCTCGACAGAAGGAAATGTTTTTGATCTCATCAAAACATGACTGCCGTAGAATGTCATATTCGGCGATACGGCGTACTCTCATAGAAAGGAAGGGAACAAGTGTTATGTATAAAAAGTAGGTAATTTTTTCCAGTAAATACCGTACTCGACTCTAAATCATACCTCCATTCTCTCCTCTCAAATAAACCCTTGCCTTCAAGAAATAATATGCCCCTGAGCTTGACCTTGCTGGTTCCAGTGCCTTCCTGGTGGTTAATGTCGCAGAACGACCATTACGACAACAAAATTGCGTTGTAAAGAAAAGTAGGCCTTAGTGTTTGCTAACAGTGCCCTTGGTTTCACAATGGTGTTTTATCGCGCACATTCAAGCGCAACGACTGATCTAGTAAACGACGACTCGGACACCGCTTGTTACAGCACTCATTGTTCCGGAAGAGCGATGCTCTAGGTCGGAAGCAAGTGCTACTCGTTAAAAATACCAGCGGCTTGTGTTGTTCCCGATTCCAGTCGTCAAAAGGGCTTCAGTGCAAGAAGAAGAGAACTGTATTCGGAAACCCGGTCTCAAGGTGTAAAGCTTTGCGTAAAGGAGAACAGTTATCGTAGTTTTCGGAGCTTCTACGCACGTTATGAATGACGACAATTGCTATCGCTTTAGTGAGGATAGGGAAAAACATAGGCAAGATGGACAATTACATTCATAGTAAACCCGAAAAGAAGGAATAAAAAGAACGGACAGAACAACGAAGTCTGAAACGTCAAAGCTCCAAAGCTGAACTTCAAACTTCAAGGCTGTGTTTGAGACTTTGATGTTCTGTCCGTTGTTTATACCTTTGTCTCGTGTTTGCTATGAATGCTATATATTGTACTTGTTAGTTTGTACGTTGTAAGGTAACTTAAATTTTTTGTTCTTTTTCTTCTTTCAGCAGATTAAGTTTCAAGAAATGTTACGTGCAGTTGGCAATCAGAAAGTTTTGTCCTACATCAAGAAATTCCCGATTTTTGCCTGAACTGTTTGTTGTGTTGTAGACATATGGAGAGATGGGAAAAATGTACCTAAATGTTTTATATATTTTTCTTTTATCTTGTTCTGGCCTATTGCTTGTTATGAACACTAATTATACTTTATCTGTGTTAGATAACTTATAATAATTGCACAAACTCTGCTTTATAGTTACAGTACTTCACGTCAATTCGGGAAAACTCTATAAATAAATAACGAGTTTCTGGGGTAAGCACAACATATGACAACATCGAAAATTTTTCTTTTACTGTAGTAGTTTAAAAATGGATCATTTTGCGCGAAACAAGACGTTTGCTGTTTTCCTTTCCAAGATTTTTGAGCGATAGCCTTTAACTGATTAACGTCTATGCTTTTAAGACCTCTTAAGTTATCGATGCATCAATATCTTAAATGACATGAACACCGGCTTTGTGTGTTTATTGGAAATTATTCTTTCGTGCATTTGGGGAAAAAAGGGCTAAATACACATAACAATTTTTATTGCATTGACGCCCAACAAAACATTTGAAATCCGGTAACAAGTATCCTCCAAATTCTGTTAATTATGGTATTTCACTTTATTTACAATATATTGACACGACCACATATTATTTACCGAATGTATGTTCTCTCCAACTTACGCTTTTTCAAACAAAAAAGGTTCTAGCGAATAAAATTCTACTTTTATTTATACATGTATTTTATACAGATATTCTATACAGAGAGACAACCTACTCTGTAGTAAAATAAAGAAGTTAGTCATAATTACTCTTCGCCTTCCTTACTTGTTGTGATCCTTGATGAAAATATTATTCATATTTCAGTTAATTTTTGTAAAGGGATGTGTTTAATATTTTATACGTACGAAATTTTGGTCTAGTTGGGAGCAGAAAATATTTAATGCTGTATAACTACCAGAATACTTCAAACTTGCTTAACAACCAAAAGAGTACAGCAAATTTTACGTTCTATTATGCTTCCTTAAAACGAGTTTATAACCGGACGTGTATAAAATAATCAAACAGACTGTTTTTGTTTATATTACATATTGTACATTTACCCAGAAGCACTAATAGCCTTAGTGCTAAAGTTTTCACTCTTAACTTTTTGTTCTCATAAAGAAGAAGTATTTTTTATTTCGAACGCAACCAATACCTAAGTGTGTATGTGGTTTCTTTCTGCTTGTCCTTGCTAACAGTTGCCTTTAAGATGAAAAGTAATTAGCTCGTGACATTTTCAGGCTAAATGTTTTGTGTGCGGAAGCTTTTTTTTTATTATCAGTTTTTCTCCCTCCTACATCATCTCTTTATTACTCGTAGTGTCCACCAAATAAAAAAAATAAATCGCTGACCTATTTTACTCTTCTTGCGGTCCCACCCCAAGTACTACACTTCCTCGGCTCAGGCTTGTACTAGATTGGCGCGAGCTAGAGCCAACTATGCTCAAGCCTGGCCCAACCTTGTGCCAGACTGGCCCAAGTATGAGCCGAGGAAGTGTGCTGCTAGGGACAGGGTTTACACATTCCGACCCCCTGTCTTCTTTTTTTCCTTTTATAAAGCATAATCTAACGGTGGTTTGCGTTCTTTGTTTCGCGTGTTTGTGTAGCAGAGGCGCAGCACTTCGGTGTTGATCCCCGCCACTGCCCGGACCCCGGCCTAATCGCGTGGCCCCACCCGACTGCGTGCGACCGGTACACGCGCTGCGAGAACGGCACCGTCACCGAGGAGGTCTGCCCCAACGGCCTCCTGTTCGACCCCAAGGGCGGCATCTTCGACTTCTGCAACTACAACTGGAGGGTGGACTGCGGAGAGAGGCTCGAGAAGCGTACGTACTACTAATGCCGTTCGGTACGTGTACGTGACGGAACAATTTTAACCGCTTTCT
Source organism: Ixodes scapularis (assembly GCF_016920785.2). Lineage (NCBI taxonomy): Eukaryota > Metazoa > Arthropoda > Arachnida > Ixodida > Ixodidae > Ixodes > Ixodes scapularis. The sequence goes on from NW_024609868.1 coordinate 114,478,744, forward strand.
TTCAATTAGTTTTCGTAAAGGTATAGCCTTTGTAGGATAAACTCTTCAAGATTTTGTGTCATTGGAAGTCACATTATAGTGTGACGTTATTCGAAAGGCGCTCGAACTGCGTACTATTTGCCTATTATTCGGACTAGAGACCGCACAAGCAATTTCTGTTGAAAAACATTTCTTTACATGGTCCGCACCTTTTGACTAGTCCGCACATAGACAATATTCCTACACAGCGCACATTTACAAATGCCTGCTGTATTAGCTCACAAAGAAGCTTGTATCGCTCATAAATTGTCATTAACGTGATGTGTCATTCTCGTCTTGTCATGATAAACGGTATAGAAAAAGTAAATCGTTGTGTCGTCCGCACCTATAGATAGTCTGCACAGCGTAAAAGTTTACTTACTAGAGTGTGGAAAATGCGGTATAGGTTTCCTGTGACATCAGCTAACACTGTGACGTCGCAGTGTAATGTGGTCCCACGACCTGACATAGTGACGTCACGTAACATAATGCTGCCGCGTGACGGCAGACTGTTGCGTGACACTGACGGTTCATATGTAAATTCCCAAAACCCTCGCAATGTGTCCTTCAGACCCCTTAGTCCCTCCAAAAGGTGAAGCGCTAAGAGGTCCTATAAGTGCTCTGCATTTAGAACGGCTTAAAAAAATGCCTAAAAGACAAAAACAATTTTAAACTGCAATCTATCGACTGCAACTGCAGTCGATAAAAAGTTGTTGAAACATTTTTTTTTCTCTTTAGGACATGAGTTTTTTGGGGGTAAAACTAAGTCTGCTGAATAACTAAAAAAAGCAAGGGAGAGAGTGCATTTGCATATTTTCTTTGATCTGGGAACATCAGAATTAAGGCAGATGGGATATGTGACATAGGTGTCTAATGATTTCTCTGAAAGGAACCTCGATAATAGCGGGGACAAAGAAGTTTTTCTACACATGCATCTAATTTGCGCCTCGAAGCTTTAAGATCGCGCCTAATTAGCACGTAAGAAGTTCGCCCGGACGGATGAACTATTTCCACAGATATTGTATACGGGCCCGTTAAGGCCTGTCCTAATATATGACATACCCATACTCACATTTTTGTATAATTCATTTCCGAATTTTTGAAGCCACTAGCAAACTAAAATTGTTAGCACCTCTGGGAAAATATAGTATACTGTATAAGTAGAAATTTTAAACGTTTTTTCTAGTTGAGAGCTAAATTCAGTGTATCATTAACATCCTATGGCCGGTCAGTTTATTTCAACTGAAATCAACTTCAACCATTACCACTTCTAATTAAAGGAAACATAGCTACGGCACTGCATACCTTCCTCCTGCACGTTGTCTGGACATTTCACCCGCCGCACAAATGCTGCACTTAACACGGTTTGTTATTATAAATTAGTAGCTATACTTTTTTATGTTGGAAAATAATATCCTTCATATAAGAAAAGGCGCTTTAGAGGGAAATAACCGATAACTGTATTTGCAACATAACGAAGTAACTCGGAGCACAATATCAAAGCAACTTATATATGAAACCGTCACTTCAAGTTTTAAAGCGTGAAATGCTTTTTAACGAGACCCCCAAACTCCAAAATATCGTCCGTCGGTCCGTCCGTCCGTTCAGGCATTTTCCGCGAAATTTAGCGCAAAATTTGACGTCACCTAAGCACAGTCAGGAAATTGACGTCATGTGGCCTTTAAGTCTATTCAGCTTCCCCCTCTAAATTTAACGGGAAAATTAGCCTTGCGACCTAAGCACCTTTTCAGTATACCTGCTAAATTTAACGGGAAAATTGACGCTACGTGACCTATAAACCAATTCAGTTTAACCGCTAAATATAAAGGGTAAAACTGACGTTACGTGACCTAAGCAGTAATTCAGTTTTCCCGCTAAATTTACCGACGGAAACTGACGTCACGTGACCTATACAACAGGTGAGTTTCCTCGTTAAATTTAGCGTGGAAATACGCGCCACGTGAAACATCTATTCCGTCCTCATCCCCCTCCTCCCCTCCCCCTTCCTTTTTCTCCCCATCCCTCTCTCTTCTTGGGTTTACTCTCTATCTGCCTACTTTTCCCTCACTTCCTTCCCTCTGCCCTCCTTCCCCACCTACCTCCAATAGACCCTTTCCGAAATTCAGTGCCATCTGGTGGTTCGTAAAGCAGTTTAGGTTTTGCCATATCAATGGCGGAAATTAACTTGTATCGGCACCGTCACTTTTGCAAGTCAACGGCACGCGAGGAATTCTTCAGTGCGAGTTCTTTCTCGATCACTTTCAGTTTGATGGTGACCAAGGACCTGCATTCAGAACAAAGCTCCAACCCAATCAGATGCCTCGGGAAAATTATATACACCAAAATGCTTTAAAGCCGATTGTGTGCCGCCTGCAGATTAACTGAATCTGAGTTATTAGAAATAAACGTTTACGTAGCTCTTGTGTTTCGTTCTTACGTCGCGTCGTACTGACCCCCCGAATGTATAGGTCTCGCATCATCCGCTTAGAAGCATCTTCAACGTCACTAGAAGGCCGCCATTGGTATGGCACAGATGCCTTTCCACAGATGATGATAGCGATCAAAGTGGCCAGACTGAATTTCGGAAAGGGTCCATTACCCACCTCCACTTCCCTCTCTCTCCCCATTCCTCCCCATTAAACTAATATATCCTCCCTCTACCCTTCCTCCCTCACTCACCCAACTCTCCCCATTTGCCTCTCTTCTCTTTTTCACCTCCCTAGCCACGTGACACACCAAGTTTAGCCAAAATTGATAAAAAAAAATAGATTCTTCATTCCCGGAACGACTGTTTGTTGACTTCCAAATTATTAAAACAATCGCTGCTAAAAACTGATTTTAATGCATTATAGAACCTTAAATGTAAAAGTCGCTGCCATTTCTTTATATGCAGTACATTGTTCGAGCTAAAACACTTTATAAAAATTACTCTGCTTATTCCTCACACATGTTGGTGCCTTTGGTCACATGTGACTATTGTACTATCCTATTTCCGGCATGGCTAGTCGCATCTTATCGCCATTTTAATATTCTGTTGTCATAAAAACTCAGCAGATTGTTTATGAAAAAAAATACAAATCAAGAAATGTAGGTTGTCTTAAATTAAAAAAAAAACGTGTAACAGTAATAGTCTTGTTTCTTTCTGTAGAAAAAAGCCTCACTGAACGTACAACTACATGCATAAATTAAGTGATCAGCAAAGCGACGTTTTATTGGTTCACACGCCTAATTTAGCAATACAGGTATGCCAATTAATTCACCTCCAAAAACGTTGAACGTCCCTTTGCACTCGTTTAATGTTCATTGAACTTGGTGATGCGCTTCTGTGTAAGGTGGTGCCACGTGTTCACCTTAGCCACTATGAAAAATTACAGTCTAATTGTTCAGTTAAAGTTTTTGTGTACTGCCAAACGTTAGGGTTTCATTCATGAAGGCTCACGCAAAAGCTCACGAATATCCTTGTCATTCCTCTCTCAAGTCAATAACAATAAAGCCGTAGCGGTGTTGCTCAGTTTCCTGAACAATTTTTCGTGCCCTAAATGAGTAGTGCAACGATTTTAATGTTCAAATAATTTGCAGTTTGTCATTTTATATTGTTTATATATGCACAAGTGACAAAAAACGCGCCACCTTGCCTTAAGAAACCGCCAGTCCGCTGCATAATTGCGAAGGAAAAAAACTAATTATTTGCCGATCTGCAGCTGCGTGTAGTGGTTACGGGAACTGCGGAGGAACGTCTTTTAAGGGACGCGCGGAAGTAAGCAAAACCTGCCCCCCTCCGCTGTTCCGGTCCGCCACAGGGAACCGCCGAAAGACGGTTCCCTGTGGCGAACCGTCTTTTGTGTCGATCACTAAGCGCAACTTTCGGCGATGCCAATCCTTGAAAAGTCGAGAATCACGAAGGAAGCGGCTGGGGATTCTGAAGAGAAAACCCAACGGGAAACCACGTGGTCCCCCAGAGTACGTCACTCGAAAGACGACGTGAAAGTTGAAAGGCGCTTTGACGTTCGACTTGTTTAATTTTTTTTTTTTAAATAAAAGACTAGCGTGCTCGAGAAAGCACGATTTCCTGTTCGTTCCAAAAGTGACACAGATTATTTCGCGCCGTTAATGAATCAAAGTTCTAAGATCGTTGCGCCTCCCCTTTAATTCATGAAAATAACGATTGACATGCGAGGGCGTGCCATACTGATTTACAATTTTTTTTTTGCTACAGACTTTTTTTACTTGCAGGATTTTAAATATGTTCATCTTTCTCGACAGATTCCCACTGTAGCCGAATACCCTTGCACCACCTGTGTGGCAGTCTCTCCATGACCTGTTGGAACTGTTGGAAACCCGTTTTGGAAGTGCCATAGCACCGCCTGGACATTTGCTTCCATATGATTAATGACCAAGAAATGGCGTCTTCGCAGGGTCTTTCATGGCACCCAACAGGCGATAACCACTGGAGGACCAGCCAGGACCTATGGCAGACCAAACGACTGACTGGTCGTACGACGTGTCAAAACGACAGGCGAATACTATCGGGTGCCGGTCAATCACGTCCTCACACGAATACATACGATGCTGTGATTGACCAGAGCCTGATCGTGTTCGGCCGTCTTTCTGACACGTTGTATGACCAGCCAGACGTTTGGTCGCGCAAGTGTATAGGCTGGCTGGGCCCCCATCGATTGTCGCCTGTTAAGCGGCATGAAAAGACCCCTGTGGGGACGCATTTTGGGGCCCCTGAAAAGCTGGAAGCAGCTGTCTAGGTTTGGGAGTGAGGCACTTTAAAAAAGGGGCCATTAAGAGGCTGCAACATCAATGGTGCAAGGACACTCGACTACAGGAGGACCCTGTAGAGTAGCTGGACATTAGTACACACCTGTTAGTGACCGGTATCTGCCGCAAACAAATTAATTGTAAATCAATATGGTACGCCCCTGTATACGTATCAGACAATAATGTGTATGTAAGCACTTAACTCGTCCCAAGCCTTCCGTACAATTTAATCGCTAGAGAACACTTCTTTACTCTTGAAACAAAAAATAGCTGTGTGGAACTTGAAATTATGCAAGAAACAGGAAGGAAACACTTCTCGTGTAATAGAAATCCTTATATTATGTGGAAAAAGTTTTAATTAACATTTAGAAAGGAAGAGGTAGTCTTTTTTTCTTTTTTAAGGATACGAGCATCAGCAGGTTGGCTGAAGACAAAAATGAAGCCTCAAACGTAGATTATATTTGACGGAAATGCATGCTTTCTTTTTAAAAGCTTGAGTGAATAAGGTCATAATGTAAGAAATGCCGAATAACGGGATAGCTTATGAGGAAATCGCAGAGAAAACGATGAAACGTGAGCGTCGTAAAGATATGAAGATAGTAAAGCTGTTGAGCCTCTCTGTAAAGATCTAGTAAACGTTGCGCTCTACTCAGGAGTTTAAGAATGTCACAAGTTCTCATAGTTCTCAACCAAATGTTCTATAAATAGTTGACAAACGAGTGTTTCATCGCAAGTCCCGCTATAAGCCAAACTTTAAGTGTTGGAGTATAAACAACATTAAAACTTACATGACCAGGTTGTTCTTACGTGTTGAAGCGGGGTCACCAGCCTAGTTCTTCCTTTTACCATTCGCGGCTCCTCTAGATCGTTTTAGTAGAATCTTGTAACCTATCGCCTGTTCGTGTTCAGAATGTTCTAGACTACATGTAGTCTGTATCAAATAAAGTGAAGCTGGCAACATCGGGTTATTCGCCCTTCAGTCGCCGACGCGAGATGTGTGCTACCCTTTTCTTTAAGTGTGTAGGCTCAAGTTTGCCCTTTTAAATGTTTATTTGCAGGTCAAAACTATTCTTTTTTGTCATGGCTTTGAAACTGCTTTAGCATATATTGGTCAGTCATGTTGAATACTCGCAAATGTTCGATGTCTTGTACCTGATTCATTTTATTTTGTATTAACATAAAACTTAGCTTATATATTCTTTATGAGAATCAGAACCATATGGTATAGCTTTAGGAGTTTCCTATTAGGGTTACATATGGCATGCGACCAGAAATAAGGCAAACAGAACAACGACAATTGTAGGCTTCGGGTGCCGATGACCCAAACAACAACTTAAGTTAGTGTAATATCATGAGTGTATCTGCTACTCATTCTTGTTGCTTTTAAAATAAAATGTACATCGCATTTATCATTCACCTACCAGATATAGCATCTGATAATAGGCATATGTTTTAGGATTTGCAGCTATCTGCCGTTTCTCAGGTCGGCTATTCAAATTATGGTGTAACACGACTAGCAATATTTTTGAGTACTCTGGTGGTCTGTGTGGGTCTTCAAATATATTACAAATTGGAAGACATTAAATTTTTCAGACAAAACTCACCATTGTTAATTTGGTAAGGTGAATCCTTTATTTTGCAGTCTTCTTACTTTTTATTACAATTGATTACCAGAAGGAGCTTTGTACTTTTCCTCTGAGCCACTCTGACAAGCGTACGCTTTGTCTTCTTCCCCAACTGCAGCGGGTCCGATTCCGTCTCCCGACTGCCCCTGGCAGTTTGGCGTGTTCCCCAGCGCCAGCTGCGTGGAGTACTTCAAGTGCGAGTGGGGTCACGCTAACCTGACCCACTGCGAGCCGGGACTGGCTTATGACGACGCAACCCACTCCTGCAACTGGCCAGACCTCGTCGACGGATGTGACTCCGAAGGTATACCCCCTCCCCCCCTGCACACATACACGAACACTTGAGACTACTCGTTATGCAACCTTCGATAACAACTTCACAGACTCCAAGGCTTGCCATACATGCTTAATGATCCTTGGAACTAACGACCTATATTAAATGAGCAAAAATTCGGTTACCTTATACCATGTAAAGTCCTTAAACTGCAGAAAAGAGATGTGCTTCAATTAGCCTTTTTTTGGTGGCATAAACGTTTTATTTTACGAAAGCGAGGGAAGCAATTGAATACCGTTAGACTAGAAAGGAAATTAATAGTTGACTATTTGGAGGGTTCCAAGGACCACCAGTGAGCTAAATTGCATGCGATAAATATTTTACATAAGTTGGTACACTCCCCCGATCCAAACATATTCAAAGCTTCTATCTTAAAAAAATAAAGCACAATTTTTAATATCTATAATAGTGAGCTCTCCATATAGGTTTTCTCTATTTATTATTTATCGCTAGAAGTGTGCGAATAACATTAAAAAAATCCCACTTGAATGTGAATCAAATTGTTACAAATTGAAGTATAAAATTTATATGAATGCCTTCAAAAAAAGTATTGGCAATGTTCACAAGTCTGAGAGCGGCAGGACGCCGTTTTCGGAACCCCGGCCTGCGTCACACACTCGTTTTCTTCCACCGTTCTTTGGCGGCGCGTGCTCCGCCAATGATCACGAGGCGCCGAAATCTTATCAAACTCGAGCTAGAGGTGGGATAAGTGAAGAACCTCCCTGCATCTCTCACCTTGTCAATGACTATAAAAAAGCCACGTATACAAGACAAAAAGTCCGAGGTGTTTATTTTCCCGCAGAGGACGCCAAATAAAGAGAGGCAAGCACAAATGAGAACGGTCTTAAGAACCACATTAATTAAGGCTAGTTCACACAGCACCGTTTTCTTCCGTTCTCTTACTTTACGCATAAGTCATCGAACCGCTCGCGTCTCGAATGTCGCGTCCCAGATTTCTCCATAGAACTGATCGGCAAGCTTAATATGAAGCCTAAATATCCTTACGACTTAAGGTCGGTTCCGACAGGGACGTTTGTTTACGATTTCTTACGTTACGTGATGAGTCACCGGTACATTCGTGTTTCGTATGTCGCCTTCGCAGCTGCTCCTTGAACCGGTTGCAACGCTTCATTCGAAGCACGAATGATCCCGGTGACTCGCGACGTAAGCGTTCGTGAGCGGTCGTAACGTGACGTAGAAAACCTCCCCTGTGTGAACCGTCATTTATACGTAAACTTTCGTAACGTAAAGTAACGTAAGAAACCGAGGCCCCGTGAAACAGTTTTAAACGACAAACTGAAAGCACACTTGACGGATGGATCCACCAATTCACGTGCAGATACACAGTGTGCTGGATGAATGAACAGATATGACTGAACTGTTTGAATCGAGTGACACCATCTTCACCTTAATTCTCGTACCCTGCTAGACGCCTAGTAGCGGAAATATCAGTCTAATTAGTCTGAGTGTTAACGGCGGTTCGTACGTCAACGGCAGACGTACAAAAGTCGTTGCGCTGTTAGCCGTACAGTTTTTCTTCAATCGTCTCAGTTTGGGTGGTAACAAGAAACAAGCTTTCTGTACGAGATGCTTGAGTAAAATTGTAAAAGCCCATTCACACAATGGCATTTGCTTACGTTTTTTATGTTACCTAATGAGGCACCATGACACCCGTGCTCCGTATGTAGCGTGAAAAGCTGCTCCTTCAATTGGGTACCACGCTTCCTACGCAGCAGGAATGCCCAGTGGCTCTCTACGTAAGCAGATGTAAAAGTCGGTTCACACAGTTCTGCTTTCCTACGTTACGTTACGACCGCTTATGACCGGTTACGTCGCGAGTCACCGGCACATCCGTGCTTTGAATGAAGTGTGGCGACTTGTTCAAGGAACCGCTTTGCACACGACATAGGAACACGAATGTCCTGGCCTTTCTTCACGTAACGTAACAAACCGTAAGCAAACGCCCTGTGTGAACCGACATTTAAGGCTGGTTCACACAGCCCCGTTTTCTTGCGTTACGCTACGTTACTTTACGAGAGCTTACGTCTACTCACGACGAAATTCACCTATACACCTGTGTGTGGTACAAAGATTGGCAATTTCTTTAAGGAGCAACTTTGCATGCGACGTTCGAAGCAAAGATGTCCCGACGATTCATAACGTAACGTAAGAAAACATGAGCCAACGTGCCTGCGTGAACCAGCCTGAAGGTCGGTTCACACAGTGGCGTTTCCTTGCGATTTCTTGCGTTACGTGAGGAGTCATCGGGACATTCGTGTTTCGCATGTCGCATGCCAAGCTACTCCTTGAACCGGTCACCAAGTTTTATTTGAAGTACGGGTGTTCTGGTGACTCCCTACGTAAGCGGTCGTAAGCGGTCGCAACGTAGCGTAATGTAGAAAAACGCCCCTATCTAAACCGACCTTTAAGCTTCAGTAAAGTCAGGTAACGTAACGTAACGTAAAAAAACGGGGCTGTGTGAACTAAAGTCACTGGATCCTTGGAAAGTAGCACCATTGCCTTCCCTGCCTGCTAGCCGGAAACAAGCAGACGACACTAACATGCAGACAAAGGCGATTGGCTGAACGGTTTCTTGCAAGGCAATCGGCATTTTGATTTTTTCAAATCTTTGAGGCTTCGGAAGGGTCGTTTTGAACCAGTCGCGCCAAAATCACTATGGATCCTAATTGTACTGAATGCGTTCTCCGCAGATATTAGCATTTAGGGTACTGTGTATGCAATCAGCTTATCGATCATATTTATGCAGATCTCTTGCAAGGATATTGCTCTTCTTACGTATTTCATGACAGGAAAATAATTTTTCAATGCTGCCAAGCACCGACTCCGCATGTGGTGGTGTTGTGAATATGTGCACCTGTTTCGCCGGTGTGTGGATAACAAAATCTCAGTATACAAGAAATGTCTTTATAAAACAAGCCGCTTTCTGGAATTTGTATCGGACCGCTAAGAAGTAAGAGGCCAACAAGAAATTCTACCATACAAAGAACTTGGCGTTACTTTCCCAAGATCCAGGGACTTTAGCAATATAATTTACCACATAAGGGAGTTCTATTAAAACGCTGACGCAGCGTGCTATGAGTTTCCGGGTACATATTTGTTATAAGCAGGAGATAGACGTGTTAGCAACGGCGGGTTTGCAGGATTGGCTTATCTTTGAAGATTACACTGCTACGCTACCAGACTGAATTTCGGAAAGGGTCTGTTATTATTGGACAACTAAAATTTTAGGAATTTAAAGGTCGTGTCAAATTATTTGAGTAACCGTTATTAGGTCTAGATTAAAAACTGGAATGTTAGCACATCCTCACTTTTTTATTTTCTGGCTGATAATACGTATTTTTAAGTTGTGAAATATCTTCAAGCATTTTTACATAATCTGTAAATGTAGAATAACTTAAAAAATCGAGGCCTCCGTTAGTACAAAACTAGCACAAAATATACCGAAATATTAACAAACGTAATCATAAATTGCCTTCATGTCTGGAATATTATTTGTTCTTCGTTGGGCAGAAATATATCTATACAAATTGGATGCAGGCTCTGTGATTTGTTCTCATGCAAACCAACCTATTGTAGAAAGAATAAAAATGTATCACTTTCATCGATAAACATAATTTTGGGAACTTAGCAACGCATCGTGTTCAAAGTGGAAAAAATTAGGCCTTTTTTATCTAGACAATGGGTGCACGTGCTCTTACCTATGAAAATTTTATTATTTTTTTTAATATTTACGAGACAAGTGAAACCTTCGAGTACATATCCATAGATTACTGAACAGCTTATTTTTAGAGCGAATTACGATGTAATACATTTTTCCACAAAAACTGTCCTTATTTTTAAAGATATCAGTTTACAAGCAGCTCTTATGGGGGGCGTACTGTGGTAAAGCTAGCAGTTTAAGGTTCCGGACTAAAACCAAGCTAATTCCATGTGCAAAATATACTGTCTATTGTTTTCCAGTTTTTATTTTTCAAAACCATTTCTTCAGGATTATACCCTTTCAATAATATAATAAAATTTTCAGAGGTCTTCTGCTTTTCACAGTATGGAAACTTATCTTGCGACATAGTGATAATTCGTGCCATGTTATCTCTGAGACTTCGTGATGTTGCCTTTGAAAGTTTTCAGAGAGCTTAGAGGTAGGGGTAGACGCACTTGGTATAGTTTAAAGTAAAATATTATCTTACTGAACTAGAAAATTGTTCAGAAAACTGTAGTTCAAATTTTATTGCAGCGGTTTGTTTGGTCCCAAGGTATGTCCATGAAATGCATTAGACAAACGCAGGCGCTTTCCTGAGCGCATCACCTTCGATTATTGAATGCCTAGATTAACACATTTTTTTAAGACATGGCTACATAATTTTAATATTTTCTTGTATTGTAAAATTTAGCTAACCTGTCTTTTTTATGTGTGACTGTTTTATAAGATGTACGTACCTAAATATTACTAAAAATCTAATCACGCTGATATTTTAAAATGTATAAATGCTCCATATACAAGCTAATATATGCGGTTACATTGGTGATATGTCAATGTATAATTTGCTGATGCAATGCACAAGTATGTTCTGTGCAAATAATGTACTTCTGCCTAGACATGTTTCCAAAACACCACTCGTGGAGATGACAGTACTGTTTTACTTTAACAAAGTGAGCTGTGAGCTCACTTCGTTAAAGTATGGGCTACGCTGATATATGGTATTGGCATTTTCGTTCGACTTCGTACAGCCGCTGAAATTCTATACTAGGATATAGGAAAATTTCATGTCATAATTTGATTATGTATATCTTATCACTTACTGTAAAGATTTCAGTGCTGAATCCTTTGATGGGAATGTCTGATCACAAGCTGGTATTGTTGGAGCTGCCACTACAGTTCTGCAAGTTTGAACCTAGGAAGTCAAGGAGGCCAGATTTTGGTAATGCAGACGACGTTAGTATTCTAGGTACATTATACTGGTCTCTAAATGAGTTTGTTGATCTATCAACGAAATTGCAACTCCAGCATAGATGTGCTTTGGGACAGTTTTAATATTATTACACATGATTGTTCAATTACCGTCGTCTCATACAAAGTAAAGATTATTAAGTATAAACGACCTTAAAATAACCGTGACATTATCCATTTGAAGGGCAGGATATCGCGTGCTCGTAAAGAGGCTAAAGTCAATGGGTCAGAGATAAACAAACACGCCGTAACTACGATGTTGCAGGAACTAAAACGAACGTTATTCGATGCAAAATTGTGTTATAAAAACTCTGCATTAGAGGGTTTTCTCAAGTCGCCTCCCGCAAAGATTTTAAGGTATTAATCATCAAAACAATATACGGCTTTCGCATTTAACGTCGACGGCGAGGTTACTGAAGAGCCCATTGAAATGGCTACCAGTTTTAAGTAGCATTTTAAATTTATTTTTACTCGCGATGATGAACAAATACGAACCTACTCCGATAATCAAGTTCTCCCGGTCCCCAGTGACCTCATTCTATTTCAGGAGGGCATTTGTAACTTGCGTTTTTTTCGCATAGATCTCAAAAAGTAGACTGGACCAGATATATTCCCAAATGCTTTCCTGGTGTGATACTCAGAGTGGGTTTCTAAATAACTACTGATGATCTTCCTACAATTACTAGAATGAAGTACCGTTCCTAAGGACTAGAAAAAAACTAAAATTATAGCTGTCTTTAAATAGGGCGAAAAGAAACATATTTCAACCTATAGACCCACAATGGCTACGAGTCAGTGCAGTAAGCTGCAGGAACGTATAATTTCGAGCCATAATTTTGATTATGTTGAAAAAGTATGTATCTTGAGCCTTTGTTAACATTGGTATAGAAAGGGTTTGTCTACGGTAACTCAAACTAGAAATTACCTATGATTCAGGTCACATAATCAATAAAAAACGTCCTGTCGATGTGATATTCCTCGACCTGTCCAAGGCTTGTGATAAAGTTCTGAACAACAAGGTTCCTTTGAAACTAAATGTTATTCTTAAATCGAATCGATTATTTACATGGTTAAGCTCGTACCTTGAAAAAAAAAACAGTAAGTGTGTCTTAAGAAATACAAATATGACTTAATGCCCGTTGATTCTGGTGTGCCCTAAGGTTCTGTCTTGGGGCTCATTTTCTTCTTTACATCAATGCTATCATTAAGGCCATTGATGTCAAGATCAGACAAATTGCAGACGGTTCCCTTTTATACGATGAAGTTAAATGCAATCAGGTCTATACTCTTTTAATTGCGTGCCTAGATAAGATACTCATCCGGTGTATGGCAGATGGAATTAAATGCCTCGAAAACGCGTCAATGTCGATTACACAGGAAAGGTTTCCCGTGACTTTTTTTTATATTGCATTGATTGTTCAATAGTTGAAAACGTCCAAAAATACAAGTAGTTGGTGTTGCATTGTAATAGTAAACTGTTATGACATACACACATTGATTCGAGTGCGACGAAGGCAACCCAGGGGCTTTGTTCTCTGAAACGATTGCTGAGGTACTCCTCAAGCAACACGAAATTTATGGTTTATAGAAACTTTATTACGACCAATAATGGTAATATGCATATGTAGCCTGGGGCCCTTTTAATAAAGCTAACTTTGATAAGTTAGAAAATGTACAAAGCAAGGCAATAAGCTTCATATACAATCAATATGACACGTTAAGTTCCCCCTCAGCAATGTGCGGCAGGCAAATATGCTTACGTTGAGCAAACGCGCGCGAATAAATAGATTAAAGTTTTTCTTTTTCAATGATTCAGAACAAATTAAACAATGCTATTTCAAAGTGTACGTAAGGTTCTCGGGACGACTGAGCACGAGATCATCACATTCACGCTCAATTATTAAGTACCCAATGCGACTCGACATATTCAAATGTACCTCCTGAATTCGCTAATTCAGCCTGCTGGCTGACTTAGAGAATTTAAAGTCATATAACTTTCATCTTTTCTCACTATTTTTTTGCTAAAACATATAGAACTTTCTTCTTTTTTTTTTCTTTTTTTGTCTGCATTAAACTTGATTTTTTGTCTTGAATGCTGGTTACTCACATTGCGTAAAATTGTAAATGACCTACAAATCATCCTTTAAATACCTGCGGATTGATTTTTCAGTTTTCGTATTTCTACTTGTATTTTCTGCCATTCCTAGCACGACCCAATGTGGGTCAGGTAGTAGTATTGAAGAAGAAAAATACGTTATCCTTAGGCCATGCAGATGAAAGTGACAGGCCACAAAAGATGATTGAGAACGACATATTTAGGACACTTTTTTATACTTTGTGGTCATGACTAATCAAGATTTTTGCGATTTCCATTACTGATGTTTTGTCGCTTAGTAGGCGTTTTTGCATTCGTTATGATGCATTTAGTATAAAAGAGTATCAGATACAAAAAAAATTATGAACGTAAAGAATTAGCAATGTATTACAATATCCGCCAATTATGATGTATTTAAAAAGGTGAATATGAAATCAGATCCTGTGGTACTAATCCAGATCAGTTCATTGAAAGAAAACATATATTTCTTGAAAACATTATATTTCTTCGAAAATAATAATTAAAATGGAGATACTAAAAGCTCCACGTATAAAATAAGAAATATGCCAAATTCCAAATAAAGGAATTACAAAGAAGAATGTACACCCTCTTGCCATTATAACTCTAAAGCGTGAGGAGGAACCGCAGAAAGACCGAACTTGTATTTTGCGTTAGTTCTGCCCCCTTCCCCCCCCCTCCCCCCCCCCCCCCCCCCCGTTCCAGGGTTAAAATGTCTGCTCCCAACGAGGTTGCATGCATACTCGCTTTCACCACATCTAATTATTACTTTACTTCTACCACAAAAGACTCCCGGTTCACCTGCAAGTAAATCAAAATATGAAATAAGATACGTAGCGATATCGCGTTAATCTTTACTTAAATTTGTGTTTTTTTTTTTTTTTTTGTGCGCTGGGGTTCATATTCTCCCAAAATAAATTTATCTAAAACATTACACTTTGAGTGCTTCTATCAACACCTAAAACGTTCAAATTATAAAATACTAAAGCAAACATTTCAATGAAACTTCGTCAAGCTATTTATTCATTCATTTACTTATTTTCTGCGTTCATGAATAGTTGATGCCTGGTCAATTCTGCACAAACAGGGAGGTTACAAATTAGTCAGAAAGAACTGAAACCCTAAACCCTTGAGTTAATAACGTCAATATTCACCGCACCCAAGGTGTGAGGGCGTTACGCAGATGTTGTACGCGGATCATGGTGTTATGTTCATGAGTGGCAAGTCTGGGAGAATGTGTTAGATATATTACAAAAGAAACAAAAATGTTCTGACCACGAAAGCACGTAATGCTTATGCCTTATAAGAAGTCATTTAATATTATCTTATGTATACATAAATTATTTAAATGTCTTAAAGCTTCCACAAGTATGATACTTTTTTTACTTCTTAATTACTTTTAAATATGTGGTTAGCCTATTCACTTTGTAAATGAATATGTTTATCAGCAATGAGAAAACAAAATTTAAGTTATTTTAGTGGGGCTTGTCTTTAAATATATTTCTGTTGATCTTGTTGAAGTCAGTTGTGCTTGCACAATTCAAGGTAAAAGTAGATTAAAAGAGATCGAAATGGCGTTTACAGTTGCGCGTTCAGAGAAGGTGGCAACAAAAAAAAGAAGAAAGTCTAGAATAAAAGTTTTTCTGCTGATCATTGCTTCTTTAAACTATAGGTTTTTTTAATTGTATTAATAACGGCAACTTGGTTACGATGTCTTCTATTGCAGCCCTACTTTATTTGATTCAAAAGGTTTCATGACATTGTTAAGTTTGTAACGACTAATACACTTGTAATAAAATTTATGCTCAGAGACATACGCGTTTATTTAGTCATTAATGTATAAATATCACTCTTCCCATTCGCCTCAAAAACGAAATCGTTAGTAAAATGTAAACCTGAGTAGCTTTCATTTTTAGGTTTTACATTCAGAACTTATATTAATGAACATGTAGATTTCGAAGCAGACTTCCGCTCACCTCGCAAGCTGAAGCAAACTACTGGCATATGATGTCTATTAACACCACTCCTTAGTTAAGACAGCAATTATACATTCTCCTCGCAGTATAAAATAACACGGCAACCAATAGTTGTTTTTCAAGTAACAAATTATTATGTCTCTTAAATAGTCATTTTACTAATAGAGCTATCGCGCATGCGTCCTTGTTCACATACTGCAGCTGTGTATGCGAGAAACATGGTGACCATGAACACGCCAGAGCTCGTTAAAAACCAAAGTTAGCGACCCTGCCCTCAGTGCCAAAGTTAGGTTTGCGTCTTCGTATTTTATCCAAACATTCAGAGTCTAATGGAACGACCTTCACTCTCCATAGCGAGACTGCGTGCAACGTTTCCAACGCCAAAAAAGAAAAAAAAAAGATAACTACGCGGTAAATCCGGTTTACCACCACCCCGTCATCGCCACGTTAGTCAGCGCCTCACTTCGCCTTCTCGAAACGAGCTTATGAAACGTTCTGGCCCCCTGACAAATATGCCGCATATTCCTTTGAATGATTGCGGCTGTCTCCGCCCGGCCTTGTGGTGCGCGTCTGCCATACTCCGTTCACACCTAAGCTGACAGTACGGTGGAGGCTACGTTCTTGTCCGGAAAAATCATACGGCAATGCTTAGTCACGTGATGCCGCACCCACCCACGCGCGGAGTGGGAGGTCAGTAATGAGAAGGAGGCGGACGATTGGTCCGTCCAGTGCGTGGTTCATTCCCCTATGTCAGAAGCATAGGGGTGAACGCAGTTTAGCGAGTGCTCTGCGTTTTCGCGAAGTGAGTATCTAATTTTAGAGCTTTGGCTCGCTCTTTTTCCCGTGCAGCCATCGTGGGCTTCCGCTGCCCGGACAAGGTGACCGGGCCCGGGGCCAAGTTCTACCCGTACCCGCGCTACCCTCATCCGGCCGATTGCACGAGGCTCATCACCTGCGTTCACGACAAGCCGAGGCTCATCAGCTGCGGCTACGGGAGCGCCTTCAGCCACTACAGCTACACGTGCGAGGACGCCGCTAACGTGCCGGACTGGTACGCACACAGGGCTCCGAGAGCGTTGCTTGTACTATAAGCTATTTCCATGTTTTCGGTACAAACAGAAAGGCCCTAATTATCTCCAGAGCAGGGTTAATTTACATCAAAGACAACCAAGAAAAAAAAAAGTTAAATAGAGCTGTTTTTGAAAAGCAGAGTCCAAGTTTCACTTAAAGTAATTTTAGAGCCCAGCTCTTAGGCGCCCGTTTCCGGGTTTAGCGGTGCCGCCGTCGACGTCGCTGTCGGCGTAACCGCGCGTTGCATTATGGGACGTTTCCCATAATGACGTCACGAGGGTATGCCCTCGTGACGTCACACGGGCATACCCTCCCCTCTCCCCTCCTCCTCATGAGCTGCACTCTAATTTGGCATTGCAGAGAATTGTAAACGTCTTACATTTTTTTTTATCTATAATGTATTTTGTTTTGCTATGGAACACAACCTCCACTGACCTGCTCACGAGGCTACTTCTTTCTTGGGGAACCGCGTCTATTATCTCGTTTTTTGTATTATCACTACCGGGAAAACTTCGAAGTATAGGGTCACGTGCATAGAACTTGCAGGTTGGAGAATCTTACACGCGTGTACCGTTTTCTTCAAGTTGCCACACGTGCAAACGAAATACCCTCAATGTCGAGGAGACCCCGCGCCACGGCAGGGACTGCTTGTGCAGCCCGAGCAAAAGCGTCCCGAATCCCTGGGTGTCTACGTCAGAGCGACTCCGCGCAAAGGCTTGACGTTACCACGTGTTACGCATCTCGGGGAGCAAAAGAAGAAATTTCCCCCTCCTTCCCCCCCCCCCCCCCCCCCGTGAATACAACTCGAAGCTTACAGGTGCGTTGTGCTAGCAATGGGGGAAGAAGAAGGCTTTCAAAAATAGTTCACAAACGGCGTACCGTAAATCACTCGTCGCCGATATGAATCTCAACGAAGTAAAACCAGTGTAAGACAGTGAAGTGGTTAAGGTTGTTTTACCAAATTTTAGAGTGTAAAGGGAAGAACGATTTTAAAAACATGCATTTTTTCAATATGGCACGTAAAATACAGATGTGACCGGAAGAACAATTCCAGGATTGTTTCATAATAAAACAAAAGGAAACATACTTCCACTGAAGCAGTCCGTTGACTGCTACTTTAGGCGAAATTCAAAAACTTCGCTTTCTGGAGCCGCAAAGATATCTGCTGGGAACATAAACAATATGTAGCCATTTACTTTCGTTAAAGATCATTTCAATCATAAGCGTAAACAGAGGTAATTACGCCTGTTTAGTTTTGATTATTCTAGTAATGTTTTAAATGTTGTTTTACCCGCCAGCATTGAGCACTTGGTATAGGTTCAAAATTATATTGGTGATAGCATAGGGGCTCAAGGTATAAATATACATTGTGCACTTATACGCACATCTGCAACTGCACAGGCTGAGAACGAAGGTAAAATATTACTGTCAAAAGTTTTC
This sequence comes from Ixodes scapularis, assembly GCF_016920785.2. Classification (NCBI taxonomy): domain Eukaryota; kingdom Metazoa; phylum Arthropoda; class Arachnida; order Ixodida; family Ixodidae; genus Ixodes; species Ixodes scapularis. The sequence goes on from NW_024609868.1 coordinate 114,497,057, forward strand.
ATAATTTAGAGCCTCAAAAAATTCGACGCAGCATCATTATACATCGTTGTTTCAGCAACGCTAAAACAGTCTGATAAACTTAGTTCATGCGCTGAAAATTTACAAAGTAAACAAATGAGAGGAAACATTTTAACCTTCCTCAGAACTCTTTGGTTGCACTGAGGAATTTATAGCTATACGGTGAAATATATTTTCCGAGTAGAAAAATATATTTATGCTTGATTTTTTTATGCTCGATTGGCAATCGCTATAAAGTATTTAAGGGGTGCAATGTTGAAATGATATTAAAATCTAAAAAAAAAAAAAAATACGCTTAAACGTCCCAGAAAAGGATGTAAAGCTCACTGTAACGCTATGCTCCTTATTGTAGTGCTGAATCAGGTGCGGAAAAAGAACACTTTTTTAATTAAAAAAAAAAAGTTGTGACACCATTATCTTTGCTTGTATCAACTTCACCTTTTGTTTCTTCCAAGGGGCAACACACCCTTGGAGAAAAACAAATATTAAGTAATCTTTCAGGCTATTAGGTTGTTAATGCATACCTGAAAAGGTTCAATTGAACATTTATTCTCTTTTTAGTTCTGATGTATGGCAACAGACGAAAGGCGGAGAAATTTCATCTGAGTTTTGGCCTTCTACTGCGGAGAAGCAATTTAAAATCTTAAATGAAAGCATCTTTGCAATGTAGACCAAATAATGCAGCATACTTATAAATTCGTGTTGCAAGAAATTCGAGCAACTGGCATTTGTTGGAGCGACGTCGGGAGGATGAAGTGAACTGGTGATGTTAAATATTCAAGAAATTACCGTAAAAATGTTTTGTTTCTGTAGAAATGTTTTAACCTTGAGGCAGTAAATTTACTCTAGGGAAAAACCTAGACGTTCGGGCTTCGATATAATTTCTAACTGGAATTCAAATAGTTATTTTTCAAACAAGACCTTTCAACTCTTAGCTTTAGCGGTATAAAGATTTGCACAAGTTTTTTATCAATTTCACCACCATAAATTTGCATGATTAAACATTTACAGCAAGCTAATGCGTTTTAATACTTTACGTCAAGCAAACCCTCAATACCTGCAAGCAGATAAATAATTGAGTTGTGCCTGAACCCCGAGATATCTGTAATTTTATATAATGCCTGCTTAAACACTCGTGCCCAGGTAAATGTACAAGGGGTGCACCATATTGACTTACAATTTATTCGTTTCTTACAGATAACGTATACTTGGAGGTCCGTATATATGTACACCTTCTCTATAGCTTCCCCTGTACTTAAATGCAGTTGCACCACTTGTGTGGTGGCCTCTCTGTGGCCTGCTAGATCCACTGTTTGGGAGTGCCTCACTCCCACGCCTGGACAGCTGGTTTCAGCTGACCCGTGACCGCGAAATGGCGGTCTCGCAGTGTTCTTTCTTATGCCACCCAATGGCTAATATCCACTGGGGGTTCGATCAGGCCATACCTACGCACGACTAGACGTTCGACCAGTTGTACGACGCGTCAGAAAGACGGGCGAACCCGTTCAGGCGCCGGTCAATCTCTCCGTGTGTGCATTCATGCGAGGCTGTGATCGGCCGACTTTTGATTGGGTTCGGCCATCTTTTGGTACGTGTTATGACCACTCAGACGTTTGGTCACGCATGGGTATGGCCTGACCGGGCCCCTAGTTGCCATAGTCTGCTGGGTACAGTAAAATAAAATACCGCGAGGACGCCATTTTTGTGACCTTTAACAAGCTGCAGGCAGCTCTCCTTGCATGGGTGTGAGGCAATCACAAAATGTGGTTCCAGCAGGGCATGAAGAGGTTGCCACACAGGTGATGCAAGGGAATTTGGCTACATGATGAGTCTGTCGAGAATGTGGACACGTGTACAGACCTGTAGATGACCGGTGTCTGTAGCAAACAAAATTGTAAATCCGTATGTTACGCCCTTGGTATATCTTCTGCAGAGCTGCAAATGTTTTCTGAGAATATTTGCATCCTTGTTGTGGAGTCGCGAAATTTCGGTGGCCAAATAAAATTACGCCACGGCACGACTCAGTCGCTGAGGGTTTCAGTTTCTGAATTACTTAACTAAAACTCAAACTTCAAACGACGGATCCGGTATTTTTGCACCTAAACGTAAAGCCCGCTCTGCCTCTTAGCTTGAGAAATGTCATGTTTATTGTGTTTAAAAAAAATTATATTTATTTTTGTAGTTCAGGTTTTTTTTAGTGCCGTATTTGCAGGGGTTAGCCAAAAAGTATAAAATGCTGGTTTTTTACGCGATCCGCACGAGAGTAATATCTGTTGAGACGTCTTTCAATTGCCAAAAAGCGTTTGATACTCATATCGTTCGATCGCGTGTGTTCATTTAATATCATGAAATAAGGAGTTTCTTTTTCCTGACTGACGCTTTGTTTATTTCTTCCTGACCATCACCTCAAGTAGCTTGAACAAAAGCATCAGGTATATTTAGCCAGACAGCACGCCAGAAAAATGCCTAACTTGGCCTAAGTTTGGCACTCGCAGGTGGCTAACTTGGGTTTAATAAGGTTTTGATTAAAGGCGTCGGTTATTGCCAAAGTAGTTTGTTTTGGCTTTTTATGGCTTTTCGCTGCTTCGTCACACGATTGCCAAAGAAGAAAACACGAGTCAGAAATACCACGTATCAACTAAACAACCACGAAGCTTAATACTGGTATTTCCTAGGGAACAGAGGCCCAAAGGATGCAAGGGACAGCCTGACACCCAGGCATAAGAAGCCTAACTTTTGCACTTTTTTGGTAACTTTGGGCCAAAATACTCAAAATTTATCCAAACATTATATTTTTAGGTTGCATTGTGTAGTTTTTGCGCTTAAAACGGGCCTTCATCGCCTGTCAAATGCTAAATTTTAATTGAAAGTCCGAAATTTCTGTTACTTAGGCAGGTACATCTCAAAAACTCAGCAGATGTGGGACTATTACTCGGGTTATCCAGGCATCGATCACACAAAGGGCATCCCTTTGCAATATGAATATAATTTTATTATTTGTAATGCGAAAACCGTCTTAGTCAACGTCATAGAAGTAAATCAACATAACCGATATGACTGAACTGTGAAACTGAACTAAAATCCGACATATTTATGCTAATTTTCTAAAATGTTTAGCTAAAAATGCGCTAGATTGTGGCCTGGGAACAAGTTTCTATAACTGATGTGAAAAAATAAAAAATAAAACGGAAGTGTAGATGCTAGATTAAGGAAACAACCCACTGAAACGACTTTTGGTCAGCTCCTGGAGACAGCCCGAGCTTTTTTACATTTTCATCAGATGCCCCTAACTTTGCCGTTTGAGAATAGGTAATATAAATTTAAGCAAAGGCCAGTGCGCCTAGTCGAATTGCACTTAATAAAGCACACCTAAAGTTATTTTTCCAATTCTTCGAGGGAACTAGTCCTCATGGGGTGGGCTGGTGTGTTAGCTGAATTTAGTTTTCGCTGCAGAGCAGTGCTTCGAGTATGAAAAACGCCTGCTATAGTAATTTGACATCTAGAAAACGCAGGACGTGTTGAATCGCGAGCATCTTATCATCGTTCTTTATACACTAAGATTGCAACAGAACCCGATAAAAAAAAAACGCCGGAGAACAAAAAACAAGGCAAGAAACGCGAAGGTAATGCACCAAGCCCCGTACTTCTAACACTTTCAGTGACTCTAGATAACAAGGCGGTAGTGCTGAAGTTTTAGCCTCACCTAATGAGGCAAGCGCGGGACACGGATTTGGCACGTCTACTGCGTCAGCATTTGGCTATACGAGCACAGCTGGCGGCACGCAGCTGGTTGACGGTGAACGCTGTTCGATGGCCGGATGTTTTTAGTGTCCCCACCGACTGAAAGCTAGACTCAGCGAAAGCTAACACAGCAATCGTGCTCGATCTGTCTCCCGCGTTTGCCATCTTTAGGTGATGCTAAGGATTCAACAGTGGGACCCTTTATCTAGGGGGTCAGGCACTTGCGAGCACGCCGCAGATTGGCCACAACAGCAGACAAGATGAACCATGTTTACCAGTGCCATCAGCTGGACTACTTAAAGGGTACTGAACCGAAATTTCGAGCTCACAAAACGGCGTTGTAGCGGTAGGCTGGACGCTGCAGAACCGCAAAACACCACTCATACCGCGATATTTCTAACGGATGGCCGTATTTTTGGAAAAAAAAAAAGCGCCATTGAACACGGCCGACGAGGCCATCGAGACATGTGACGTCACGATTCTCATTCCCTCTCCCCCTCGCTTCGTCCCCTCGAGGAGGTGAACCGAAGCAGAGGAGGATGTAGCTTTCCCCTCATTCTCAACTGTTCCAGGAGGAGCGTGACGTCAGAGTCCTCGCTTTATCGCGTCTTTCTTTTCCGAAAATACGGCCATTCGTTTGAGATATCGATGTATGAGTGAAGAATTGGAGTTCGTAGCGTCCCGTTTAACGCTTCTGCGGCCTTATTTCGTAAAATCCAAATTCCGGTTCAGTATCCCTTTAAACGATAGATTGCAGACTAAAAGTAGGGCGCTGCCATTAAAAATATTTAAAATGTATATTCCCATTGAAAATTGTCATTTTTTTTTAATTTTTATAAACCCAAACAATCCAGGCGGCCAAGATGATTTAACAGATGTGTCGAAAGAATAAAAGTACTCAATGCTTTTTTTTTTACTAAAACAGTGTGTTTTATTAAGACCCCACTAAAATTTAATAAGTCTACATTATTCGATTTGAATCAACTTTTCGCCTTTCCAATATTCCCCTTCTTTTGTCGCTCCTTAGTCGCTAAATGATGGAAGCTACTTAGTTCTAGATGATCAAACATTAAACAAGATGGTGTTTTGTATGTTTTTCTCCCAACTACATAGTGAACCGCTTCTTATAGATGTATAGCCGTGTAGTCTTGGTATATTTTTGCCGCTGTTGTGTGCCGTAGGATAATGCAGTTGAATCCTCTTATTATTTTTCAGGGTCGCTATACGACCAAATTTACAAACGTCACCGCGTAGTTCATTTACACATCGCAAACTGAATGCCGTGGAATCTGCAGAATTCAGCATTTTTAATGCAATATCAGCTTTTAGTGCTTTTGAAACGAACATTCCGCGTCTCTTTTGCAAACCATATGAAAACATCGCTACGATTAGGGGCCTGTTTGACGTCCGGTTAGCGTAGTTTGAATCCCTGCCAGGTCTAGCACGCCAAACAGTTGATGCTGGTACACTGCATAAGGTCAAGCCCCGCAACTTTATAAAATGCGCGCAATTCTACCATCATAGTGTTATCATCAGTATGCTTTTAATTTAATTAAAATATTCCAATCGAAACACGATAAAGAGGGAATAACCAACTATTTTTGGGAAGATGCATAACAACCGCAGAGTTTTTATTTTTGTTTCTTGTTGGCAGTACGAAGTGCACCAATATTACGAATATTTTGTGAGACGTGTTCAGACTTAATTATGTTGGTTTGTGAAACTAGGCAAAATAAGCAGTTCTATGAAGTATTTAAAAATGGCGGTTACTGGAGGGTCTGCCTCATGAAGCCAATTGATGATACCAAGCTTGTTCTAGCGCCGATACTTTACTCGCGATATTTCACAAGAAATTACTACTACGTTTATGCCAAACTAACTTTCATTATCATGTTTTAAAAAGGGACGATTAAAATTTTATAGTGAAATTTAATTTGTCGGCAGGCAAGACGTGGTCAGAAGTTCGGGAGGTTATGAAAGACGATTATTAAGCGTACTGGATTACCACCATTCGAGGGACGAGATTTTGGGATGCAGCTGGTCTGCCTTATTCTAATGTCTAAAGCAAAAACACTAAAAATTATAAATACTTGTGCTTGGCTATTTGGTAGGGTTATAATTAACGGAACACAGCGATAATTAAGTGACTTCCAATTACGTGTCAACCAGTCAAATGGTATGTGCAAAACTAAGAAAATGTGAAAGTTTATAGACATTAGTTTTAGGTTGAAATCTGAACGCTTGCACTGCCTTTCCCCCTCTCTCATTTTTTATATGAAGAGAAACAAATTAATTTTAATTTAATTCACCTTAACTTTGTAAAGCGTATGGGTTTGTCTTTTTTTCGTTTTATTCTCAGGTTAACAAAATGCCAACGAATGTTGCAAGTAAAGCTTTCAACCAGTGCGCTCTGCGAAAAGCGCACTGATCGAAGCACGAAAATTCTTGGTAAATAATCTTGCGTTCCTGCGAAACTAACTGCGTGAATATTCTTGAAGACGTCTACTAAACGAAACGTAAAAGCATTTTTCATATAGATACGTAAGAAGACTGGTTTAACTATTTATATTCAGGTAGCCTCTCAGTTTAGTGCTTTGTTTGTCAAGTTAAGGGCCTGGATAGTCTCCAAGTAACTCAAGGTAACAATACACGATACGTGCCTACGACTGAAAAAAAAAAAACACAAATCCTACTCTAAGGCTCTAAGTAAATATCCGGTGGTATAATAGCGCTTATCATCGAATGATGCACTTAATATTTGAAGGGCGATTGACAGAAACTTGGTACGTTCTACTTTGCAGCCCACTTGTTCACGGCCACAAGAAGAAGTAAGCTGTTGGCGAGGACGGTTCAAACGCAAGGCTGGCGGAACAGCCTGCTGCCATGACACAAGCTCCTGGTTGAACCTTCTGCGAATTATTTTATGCCGTCGTTACAGAAAATAAAACAACAGACTATTATCGGTGTCTCGGACGTTTGTGACTGTTCTTGAGGAATATTTGGCGAAAGAGATTTCAGGAGAATGCCGCCGCACAGCAGCGCGCTCTCGAGTTTGGAGATTACCAGAACAGCCTTGACTCTCGGAGGCAAGGACGAGAATAGAGGGTTGTGCAGGAATGCTAGCACGTGTATACTTGACGTGTGAAAGAGCGAACTTAACAAGAAAAAGAATACCTTATATGAGTGCTGGGTTTTGGTGTTTCTGTGTAAAATTAACTGCTCTTGGCAGAATAATAAAATAAAAAAAACATAACTAAAACCGTAATATGAGATATGTAAGTGTCCGGTGCTCCAACTCCGCCCACCAAATACCTCGTAGTACTTGTATTGTGTCGCATATGATCCTGATGAATACATAAAATGTGTGCTCCAAGGGAATCCATCCCCAGCCCTGCCGAGAAAAATAGACTCATTGCGTTCCGTTCATATTACTAAATCCTACAGCTTGACCTATACGATATAAAGGTGTCGCTGTGATACAGTGCTAAAAAAACTTGGCAAAAAATTGAGACAGTGTTTGACGCAATGGCGTGTGAATTATCAAAAGTGACATTCTGTTGGGGACAACGGCTTTCACGTGGGATTAGCTCTGTTTACGAGCCTTAGATATATATTTTTTTCAACTCGCAGTTTCTGCAGTAAACAGCTCTTTAGATCTTACTACCAGTATGCTAACCAAAAGGTCGCGCATGCTGTGTCGATAAAACTACATCAAGAATGTGACGCTTTTAAATATGAGGCTGTAGAGCCGTAAAACGCGTCGTAAAAGGATGTTTGTAACAGGGTCCCGGTCAAAAATGACCAGACAACAGAACACAAAATTGAAATAAACCTCAAATATTTTTTTTTTATCGTCTCACTACATTTATACCACACAAATCACCAGAGAGCATCATTATATACTAGATAACTTTTTACCGTCATGGGATGAGGGCCCCAGAAATGCAGGCATCCAGCAACCTTCGAAAAAGTAAGAGTGGTCAAGAGAAAGTCCCGATGACTCTCCCAGCTCTTCGAGCTATCGCTGGTGACATCGGCCATCCAGCGAGCCGGCAAGGCGGCACCACCGTTTTCTGATTTCCCTGCATCGGAATGCGTACTCTCACCCCCCCCCCCCTCCCTCTCCCTTCCCCTCCTTCCTGCAGCTGCCCCAGTGAGAGCACGACACGCCGCAGAACAGAGCAGCGAGCGAAACGTACCGGTTTTTCACTCGATAAACCTCCCGATTAGAATCTGCCGCCAGCTTTATTCCAAGGACCACGTTGCGACCTCAATTGGAGACGCACGAGGAGTCGAGGAGAGGAAGACGCCGAGAGGGGGAGGAAGAAGGGGGCGACCTCGTTGACCTCGCCCGCCAGCGCGCCTCCGTCACAAGTAGGTTAGAGCGACACGGGCTGCATGGGCAACGGGCCTCAGCCGTCCTCTGTATCGGGAGACCTGTCTGCTGGCCCTTTAGGCATGTCCGTCACGGCGCCGGCATCCGCTGCTGGGACGCGCACTGCATGGCGATCAATGGCCACCACCGCTCAGTCCAGGAGAGGGCTTCTGGTAGCGGTCTTCCTCTGTCGGGATGAACTCCGCCTCACAGCAACTCTCATCGGGATGATCAAAATGGCTAGTTTGACTAGTTGGGCGTGATTAATCTTTTACGCATGACGACTAAAAAAATAAGAAGACAAAGCAGAAGAGGACGAGAGGACACGGCGTATTCTGTGTCTTGCCATGCCCTGTCGTTTTCTTCTGCTTTGTTCTTAACGGAAGTTTCGCTCCTCCCGCGTTTTCCTCCCACCTGCGAGGAATACTGAAATGATTGTCAGGGGACAATGATATGATGCAATGACTATGTTCTAATGCCTGCCAAATAGTGGAGGGTTTACGTAATCGGAATGACCACCTCAAGAGCGAAATATTCCAGGTGTAGCATTGATCTACGCAAAAAATTTCTGGGAGGTCAAAAATAAATTTTGTTTTCTGGTCATGGCGAATTTTCTGGGACATTCCCTAAAATAAAACATTTTCACCGAAATATCAAAATTCTAATTGACTTGCGTTTTATGTTACCCAAGCAATTACAATCCTCGGCAACATTACAAAATTTTGTCAAAAAGCATAAATTGACAATTTTGTAAATGTGGCCCATAAAATCCGAGGAAAAAAAATTTAGAGCCGTGGAATATAAACTATACGCATCCAAAAGTTTGATTACTCCTTATTGATATTTTAAAACTCATATTTGCGATGTTTAGTTTTCAGTTACAGTTCTCATTTTAGTGCACGCACCGAGGCACTGCTATTCAAGAAAGTTGGGGATGGCTTTTTACTAATCGCATGAAATGATCCTTGTGACATAAATGACATGAGTAATTTTAAGGAAAAAACGTAAACCGTTCGAAACCGCGTTTTCTAGATGAATTGGACGTACCTACTGTATTAGAGTTAAGATGGCAAATTGGGCCAGTTGGTTCATGATCGAAGATTGGCGCCGAAAAAACAAGGACAAGAAGAGTCGTAAACATTGGCGTACTCGCAATTAACATTTATTTAAAAAAAAACGACTCCCTTACATAGCCGTGAAAAAACCTTCGTCACGACCAGGCATGGTGTAGACCCATTTCTATAAAATCAAATTCCTTTGTCGATAAGGTAATTGACAGATCGCTTGTGCAATCTTGCCCTTTGCTTTGATTTCAAAGGCTTCGTGGAGCTCCCTGGATATCTTATCTGAGTATATGGCCAGAAATGTTGTGTCTTTAAATGACGGGGAGCAATGGCAGCGCTTGCAGTGCGTTGCCAGATGTCCAGATGGGGTTGCTCGTGTGGCCGCGTCACGTTCACGTGCGTGATCGTTGAAGCATCGGCCAGTCTGACCGATGTATACTGACCCGCGTGACATTGGAATTCGGTAAACAACTCCCGTTGTGCACTCTGTGTATTTCTTGCGGTGTTTAGTTTGGAACTTGTCTGCAGCATCAGCGGAAAAATTTATTTTGCGGCACAGTCTTGACAGCTTATTAGGTGCCGAGAAAACTAGTGGTACGTCGTAACGGTCAGCTACCTTTTTAAGGTTGTGGGTAATGGAGTGCATGTACGGAATGACAACTGGTCTAACTGTGCTCTTTTGCCGAGGTTGCCTTTGTATGCCTTTTATCTTCTTGATTAGGCTTTCCGCCACCTCCACCAGAACGCTTGGATGGAAACCATCCCTCTGCAGCCGCGCTGGCTGTTCCTTGAAGCTTTCTTGCGCAGTGCGCTCACATGATTGTTTTAATGGACGCCTCAAGACACATTGATCTTTAGATCTTAGACTGAGCCTCAGAAAGGATCACATATGCTGGACGTACGAGCCGCGCTCCAAGAAGGGCATTCTCCCATACAGCTCAGCCAGTTCTAAGGTTGTCAAACGAAGGATTGCTTCAATGTGTCTTGAGGCGTTGTGCACAAGTGAAACGTCAATAACCTTATCGACAAAAGAATTCGATTTTCTAGAAATGGGTCAACACCGTGCCTAGTCGTGACGAAGGTTTTTTCACGGCTTTATAAGAGATTTGTTTTTCAATAAATGTTAGTTGCGAGTGCGCCAGTGTTTACATCTCTTCTTGTCCTTGTTTTTTCGCCGCCTATCTTCGATGTATTAGAGTTCTCGAATCATGCAGTGGAAGCTCATATGGGAAGTGCAGGGTTTTACAACATAGGTCAGGGGGTCAAATCTTAGCGTGCCTTGTTTCATCTACATGTTTTTGTATGTTACCAAATGCCCCCTTTGGAAAAATAAAGTATGTACGCTGACGAGGGACCTTCTTTTTAACATTTACGCAAGAAATAATTCTGAGCTCTGACACATAATGTCCTCTATCCCGCCTACCTGAATGAGAATTAGCCAACCTTAACCAAGGCATGCATAGTATCAACTAAGTCAGGACCTGAGCAGGCATCGCAAGGTAAAAAACAAAGCGAAAAAACGTTTGATTGCATTTTTTAAAGAGCACCCTGAACCACCGCCCAACAATATTTTCTCCCTCGTGATTATATTATTCATTCTTAAAGTAATTGAGGATATCCCGCATTCGACTTCTGATGGAAATGGAGCCTTGAAAGACCACTCAGACAGAACACACGGATGTTGAGTGCGTGACGTCCGTCCCGTCCACAGCCACGAAGCTGGCATCTTCTGGTGGGGCCTTTGGTCCACGAGTGCCGCAGTACTTCCTCCCGAAAGGTGCAGGAAGAGCGCCGACGGATACGGTTCTTGACCCGGCTCGGCTGACTTTGCAAACGCGCAAACAACACTCCCCCGCTTGCCCTTTGACTCGCAGCGATGCAGAGTGATGGTACATATTCGCCTCAGCCTGTGCCACAGAGGACCCTCTGAGGAATTAAAGAACCACGAAGCTTTCCGGTTTCTTAAAGGAAAAGAAGAACGGCTGTTTGAGTAGCCCTTCTTTTATGCGTGTATATATTTATATCTCTCGCGCCCTCCACTACATTAGCCATCGCTGTAGGTCTCTCAGCGTTTCAGCTATTTCGAGCCGGTGTAAAAAAGCCATCAGGTTCCCCGGTTTCGAGCGCGAAGGCTATGGGCCCGGTTCTTCCTACCGGGAGGCTCGAGCGGCCGTTACGCGGGCATTGCTCTTGCAGCCAGCCGGTGGGGAGTATTTAGAGTGTCATGGTTATGAATGGTTACTTTTGAGATCGCGGATGCGTGTGCGACCGCTTAGCAAAGCGCGCCAGTGCTTTGCCGGTTGAGGCGATGTTCCGTAGGCTCACTTTGTCTTTTTTCTTTTTTTTAATGCAACGCGGGTCAGTCGCGGAGGAAGTTTGAAGAATGCCGCCTATAGACGGAACAGGTTTACTTTGCCATCTGAGGCAGGTCACGCTCTCTGGGCCATTGTGGTCGCAATACAAAGAATCCGTACCTTACGTTTGAGGGTTCTTTTATTTTCGACGCGATCCAATTGGACAGTGGATGGTCGTATAGACGGAAGAAAGGGTTTTCGGGAGAGGCACGTTGCACTTGCTGCGCAGGATTTTCTTAACGTTCAGAAACATACTACACACGGTGCCTGACATTTATGAAACGCAGGGCGTTTCGTAGACGCTTCATAGGCTGCCCAGTATGCCACCGGTGTGTAACTTCTAGCTATGCCATTTGCAGGCTGCCAATAATAAAAGCAGGGTAGTTTGATAAGACTATCAATTTTTACGTGCAGTGGGCGTCGCTGCATATGATTGTTTGCATCACTATCTAAAAAACAGAATTAAATTTTCCGTAGGGCACAAAAACAGCCAATCGTGGAGAAAAGTATCCCGGCGAATGACGAAGCCCTTATTGCGCTCAGTGTATTTTTATCGCAGGTTGTTTGTTTAGCTTCTTCTTTTTAATAAATGTTTAGTTCAGAGTAAGCGCTCATCCTGTTCGCCTTCCTTTTTTGTCCTCGTCTTTGTTAACGCTTTTAAATTTTAAAAGTCATAAACCAACTCGCCAGCTTTGCACTTTAGCTCTTATTACAATCGATCAGATCTGGAAAAAAAATGCGATGTGCCTAAAAGAAAAGCAAGGGAAATTTCATGTTCAACGTTCCTGCGAACATCACATTTTTTATATCTAATTGTATTCTGAGCTTGGTCATTCGCTGGGATCCTAATACCGTTCGCCGTCACTTGTCTCGTATTACCCTGGAAAGTGAGCTCACGGGCCTTTGCTAGAGCTTACTTTTCTCGAACGAAGCAGCTAAATAAATACGCGTCCATTCGTTGCTGAGCCCTACCACAAAAACGGTGGCGGATTTTGTTTTAAAGAAAAGAACAAGTTTTTTTTTTTTATTCGTAAAAGTAAATATGGAACAGTTTTCAAAGGTGTAATATTTAAGGGCCAGTCAGACCTTCCGTTTATTGATGGTGGGTGTCCTTTTGTTACCACTTTTTAGACGAAAGAAAGCAGCGTTTTGCTATAGTGGGTGACAACTTGTGCCTTCGTCGAATGCGCAGCCAACCCACGGTGGAAGGCGGATCTGGGTTTTTAACCTGTGACTGACTAAAGAGACAAACATATTAATTCAATTTTGCGGAAAAAAAAACACACACACTAGAAACGGATAGCTAAACAAACGCAGGGCGTGGTTTGTTGTGCTTATGCTTCCCGCTCCGTGATTCGTTTTTCGGCGTTCTTATATGTTGATGTTGCATTCTGATCGGCTACGAAGCGACAAGAGGACGCTAGTGACCCGCTATGCCCGGCGTTTTTAGAGTTGTCAGTAACAATCACTGTTTAATATTTTGAGTATATACGCACGTGTACCCGTTTTAGTACGTCAGGCAAGATATGCAAAGGTAGCAACGTAAAGCTGAACATACGTAAACCACAACCCAGTCTGTAAACTTTTCCTTCTCTCCAAAAAAACGCCTGAAAACCATCTAGCTCAATTCCACACTGACAGTGTCTCAAGTAAACAATACAACGGGATTCGGACAAACAGCCGTTATATAAACAAGGCCGTTAACAAACGTCATAGCAAGATCGTTAAGAAACCTGATGCCGACAGAGATCCTTGCGAGATGTCTTAAACATCTTCGGGGAGGAAGAGGATAGCAGGCTATCGTTGCAATCGACCGAAAGACCTGAAGCAATGACGATCAGTATCCCGATAATCGTTCACCCCGACGACGAGAACTGTGCTATGACACTGAGCGCGTGGAGAGTCTTGCTCAATGTCACCGCCACGGCTCTTCGTTCTCTAGAAAAACGATAAGCTGGTCGTTGCCTGAGAGCCTTGGTAGATTGCATTCACGAGGCACTCCACATACTGCGCTCTCTTCGCAGGAGGATAAAAACAATTTCCATATAAAAATTCAAAAAAAAACAAAAAAAAAAACACATTGTTCAATGTGTAGAACAGGACGAGATGACATTACCTCGGCAAGCATAAACCACGACAATGGTGCTAGTAAAAGAAGTTTGCTTTCAGCTTTCCCAAATAAAGCACCAATGTTTACGTAATTAATAGTTCGGCGTCAGAGAGAGCATGCCTGGCAGGTGCCGCTCGAGATTGAGTCTGAGTTTGAGTTTGAGTTTATTCGAGGCAACGTTGTACAGAATTGTCTCAGGGGACCATGGCTAAAGGCCCTTTCTGTGCCTGACGGGGCCACGCCACCCTCTTAAGAACAGGTCGTATTCTAAATACGCATTTAACAATTTTTTTTTGCATTGTCTTTTTTTTTTATTTGTACGTTTGTTTTCCTTTAATGAGTCTCAACCACAGCTTCACGTCTTGCTGGGGTTGGGTCACCACACGCCAAAGTAATACAAAAGTAATATACAATTAAAGGGCATTAAGAACATGAGCGCATTTATTCCAGGTATTGAAAATTCACCTAAAGGTAAAAAGTAAGTAAAAACACGTTGAGTGAAGTGCATTTCAAGTAAACTAAATAATCGCCGATCTAGGTTATTGGTGCAGGGGCACTTTTTAACAAATATTTCTTGCTTCCTTTTTGTTTTTGGCAAAACTCACCTTTTGATGAACGCAAAGTGTATGCATTAAAACATTCAACGCGTTAGTGGCGTACCACATTCTATGGTTCAAGCAATTTCTAAAAAAAAAAAGAAACTGAGCATTGAGTTTTAGAAATAGGCCTGTAATTATCAGTCAAGTGTTTCCGACGAAGGTATCAAATACTTTTTCTTTTGAATTTAAGAATTTACCATGAAATAAACTATTTGACCATTATTAAAATTCCTTGGTACATGATCCATTAATAAAAGTGCACAGGTGAATGAATGATTCTCAAATATACTTCAGGTAAGTTGCGAGCACCCCAAACGTAAGTGACGTACAAGCGCAATCAGCATTTTCCACGATTGATAATCCTGAAGACAATTATAATATGCGCCAGGCACTGCGATTTCTAAATTGGTCTTGACCAGAACAACTTTAAGTTCGACCGATAGGTATATTCTTTTTTAAGTGACTGAAATTTTTCTCACACTGCCCTGAAAGTTTTCGGGGAGCTAACTCTAACTACAGAAATGTCACAGGGATTACACAACAATAATAAAGCAAAGCATTCGTATCTTTTTTTTTCTTGATTGGCATTTGTGAGCGACAACCGATAAGAAGTATCTTGGGGCTGAAACATTGAAAACACAGATTGAAGGTGGCACGCTCAATTGTGTGGGGTACTGTATGATTGATTAGCTAGCATTAGTCTAAAGCTGTGGAAGACAAGGGTTCAAAACTGTGAGTATAAATTGTATATTTAGGCGTTAATGTGACCTACCTTTTTACTTTCCTTTTGAAACTTTGTAGACAAACGTTAGTGCAAGCTTTTCATAACAAAAACAACCTAGCAAGTAGTACAGATAATGGCACTTAAGTGAAAAATGAACTAATGAAAAAAATGAAGGTTAATGAACATTAAGTAAAAACACAAACCAAACAATTCATTCTTAAGAGACACGTAGCGTTTGGAAGCATTCATACATTTAGACACTGCAAAGGCATCAACTTGTTGCATATTGAAATTATTACGTTTTATGCCCTGTTTTATCGATTACTTTGCATGCGAATAAAATAAAAATATAACTTTTATAGGGCATGCTCTCTCTCTCTCTCTCTCTCTCTCTCTCTTATTTCTTACTTCTTAAAAAAGACAGACATCAGGGTCGGATGTGTATTTCTTTCGATGTTTAGCAAAAGGAGCAACTTCGTATTTTAATTTTTCTTTTTACTTTACCTGTCCGTATCCTTGCCATGAGTCTTCCAAGTCCCGTTTTGAATCGCGTTTTTTGTATGCAGGCAGCGCACGCTGGTACTTGTGTGTTTTTCTATTTCCATGTGTGGTGGATTCCACTTCAATGCAAGCAATGTGGCCGTGGGTGACTCTTCTTTGTGTCACGGCATACATGCACGCGCGTCTTGACCTTGGCGGAAATCTTCCGCTCTGCGTTAAAAATTGCTTTTTCGCCGAGATATCAAATCACCAGAAGGATAAGCTCGAAACAGTAAAAAAGCCCTATTTAACCGTTCAACCCAGGTAACTCTAATGCGCAATTGTTTCATCATGAAGTTGTTTTTCACACGTTTGCTCATTTTAGTATTGATTGACAAAAACGTAAAATGAGCACATTGAGGGTTTCTAAAAAAATGTCACAAAAGGTTTCACCGAATAGAAAATATTATGAAATGTAGAGCCACATCTGGCAATATCTTCCCAAATATATGATCATACATACCATAGGCTAGGCTATACATGTTTATAACTTGTGGCTCCGACGAATGATATTGATAGGGTATTAATATGTTAATGCTAAATATGTTTCTGACAAGTCACAATAAGACGATTTTTTATAAAATACCAAGTTTAACGTTATTTGGCATTTTTGAACGATTTTACATTAGAAAACTAAAAAGAATACATATACCTGGATGGGATGGTTTTACGCAATATATAGGATTTTTAACAAGCTTTTCTTCGCACTAAGACCACTCACATAGCCGCAGGGTACCGGTTTTAGACAAACTTGAAATGTTATATATTATAGAAACTCTGTGCCCCATATGGTGACTGCAGAATCAAGAAAATAATGTTGTACGAATGTTATCCTCATTAAGAACTTGACTCTTGCCCTTCAATATGATGCAGACGAAATACAAATGTGTACGGGAAAAATTAAAACGCGCCAACGGCTTGCTCCTTTTAACGAGACCGTTTCCTAATAAAAGCAACCCAACACCTCAGATTACGTCTTGGCCCTACCTTACGCGTATTTTGCACATTTCCGGTCAGTTGCATAAGGGGTACTATATTACTTTATCTACTACTGTACACAGACTTAAACACATGATAAAACAACCTTGAATACCGGGTGCCTCAGTCATCTATCCACCGAAAGTAAAAAAATAGCACAACTCCTCGCCCCCCCCCCCCCCCCCGGCCCGTCAAAAATAAAAATAAAAACGGTCTATGAACATAGTTTTTTTTTTCTTGAGAATCTAAATTATTATGTTGAGTATGCTACTTGCATTATAAAAAAGAAAACACAAAAAGTTCGAAAATGTTTAATATCTAATGCTGGCTACAATCAACTCCCGAAATGTCAGCTTTTTTCGCATATCTTGAAGTTCATCTTCTTGTTCTATCCTCTTTCACTTCCGTAGATGGTGCATGCGTATATTATAATTTTCACGATATTCCGCCGCTAGTGTAAAATACGCAGAAGAAACTTCCTTGAAAAGTAACAGTTGTTTTCTAAAATAGCCCGCACATAGAATAATCACACATCATACCTTGGCAATGGCCTGCCTCATTGCCTAAAAAAAAAGTGTAATATACACCAAATGTTTTATTAGCATAGTATGCCATTGACAAAATCCCTCGCGTCTTGCCAAAGTGAATTCGATAAATAAAAAACAACCCCTTTCATAGTCCGCGCCTGTTGATAGTCCGCGGTCTATTGCCTGGAGAATACGATCCATGATTATCTGCCTTGAACTCTAGGGGTGTGGGGACCCCCAGGCAGCAATGCCTTTTGTACCTGCCTCCTCAACTTGCATTGAAAGTTGAAAATACAAATAAAGAAAGAAAGAAAAATACACTTCCGGTGTAAATAATAGCTACGATAACTTCAGACTGATTTTGGTAAATCAATGCATTATGCATTAAATCTATTTGGGCCCAGCATACATGTGTATATCAAATCGTATCGGAAATGTGGCTCTTTATGAATATTCAACATATTCTAATATGCCCGAAAATGTCAGTTCTTCTTTCGCATTCACAAATTTAACTGTAGGTCACATACCACTTGATTTACATATTGTGACGTGCAATCTTTGTTTCATGCTCGCCATATGTCTACTTAAATCAACAGTTGAATGCACTACCAGGAGATGACCAGATTTTTACTACTACAGCACTTTTTGAGAGCGATATGTTAACAAATTCTACAGATTGTTCTAAATGCATCAGTGATTTGTCTAAGATTAATCTCTGATTTAAGCGAAGGAAATCTTGGTGGAAGAATGCTTCTCACACGAAGCTCAAGCTCAATCTGACAGGTACTGTACTCATTGCAAGCAATCAAACTTTTTGTGATCAATTATTTCTGAACTAATTTTGTAATCATTTGATTACTTGTATTATAAATTAATCACAAGAGTGATTTGATTACTTTTTGAAGTAATAATAATTAGTAATCGTTAAAATTATTTTAAACTATACCCCCCTAATTTACTGCTTTCAAGTTTGTGTCTATTTAGTCACCACAGTTCGAGATACAAATGCTACTACGCGTTCAATTTATTAACTTGTACATCTAGCAAACAACAAAGAAGAGAGCTATTGTTACCGAGCTGTACAACCGCTTATATAAAGGTTTGTTGGGTTTTAAGCTGGGACTGTGAAGTCTTAGTTTTCTACAATATCATTCATCCAAAGTTTAATGCTTAACTTAACATCTTAATCTTTATTAACTGCTCCAAATGCTTTTCCTATCCTTTCAGGAAAGCTAAATCCGGCTTCACTACACTCTGGAGTTCCGTGGATAAGCAAAATCAGATAATGACAACTAAAGTGTGACAAAAAGTGTAACCTCTTTGCAAAAAATTGGATAAGCCGCCGGCACTTCAAAAAAAATCTACCATTTTCGAAATTAATGTTTGGAGTGTTTTTTGTATGAAGTTGCATGAACGTAGCAGAAGCGAGTGTAACGCGCTTTCGAGCAACGAAGCTAGATCCTATTTGCTCTGTTTATCTACCGTGACCCAAATTCTCCTCCCGAAACTTCGCTTTGTTTTTTGGCCACTGTGGCTAATTTTGAGTCCCCCAAGGAACGACAAGAAAGCCGTCCTTCACTTATAATGTCGCTTTTTATTTGCACAAGCTTACTACCAAAGAATAATTGAAGCAAACTTCCGACATATGTATGGTCTAAAAAAGACGGTAATTTGAAAACATAAAAGTTTGGAATTCAGTGATTCTAATTCAATAATGGAGAGTACAAAACCAGTTTTGAAACCAACAGAGAAATGCGGAATTTTAAAATTTTGAAGTAACTGGAAAAGTAACGGTTACTCTTCGCCGATCACTCAACGAAATTAATTCAACAAAAGGCCAGTTGAACTACAGCTGGACAGCAGTACAAATCTAATCTGCTTGAAAATGATCTGAATCCGAGCATTATTGTAATATACTGACTGTCGCATGTAACAACACTCATTGTGTTGTTCTTTTTTAAAGAATATTTATTTTTTAAATCTTTTATACTTTCAAAATAGTGACAATTAAGTGCGCTGCCTCTCCCTGCGCATATCTCCTTATATTGTTATATTTAACATATTGTGTGATTATACTTGATATAATAACACTATCATCTGAGGAACGCATTTGACTCTGCTACACACTAATAACTAGTGAATTAAAAAAGGAGGACAATCCAAGTAGTACTCTCCTTCAGTGGATACAATATTTTCAAATCGGATTCACGGTGATGTTTGTGGAACGCTTAGAAATTAGGACATGCGGTGGCCACATCAGGTGAAATACAGAGGTCGGTTCTCGCGGCGCTCTTACTCTTCTCAGGCCACAAAAATAATATTTCTAATCTGCTAATCTCAGATATTACTATTTACAATAAATATTGGACTAAATTCAATAGAACAGATTAAGCACAGCTTGTATTGCAAGCCCAGATTCAAAAAATAAAAACATATATTAAGTGTAAATATGTGCAGCTTCGTATGTTCCACCAGTTGCTGGAGATATTAAGTCGGAAATACTTTTTAAAAATGTCGTCTAGTTTTTTTTTGTTTTGTTTTTTTTGCATAAGCATCTCGAAGAGTAACATTAAAAAATAGGAGGTTTTGGTGCTTCCTTTACCTGGTAAATTACAAGGTTAAGCAAATGCCTTAACCTTTTTATGTCAAATTTACGTCTCTTAATAGGATAAATCAAAACCTCGTAGCGTTTCCTGTTGCTTATTTTATTTAGGAAACTATTAAATAATATTACTGTAGAAAGAATGTCCCTCACTGAAAATGCGCAGATAGTTAATCAAATTAAAAACTCTTTCGTCGCATTTTGAACAATATTATTGGTACCAATAATCTTGAGCCGAACTTTATTTTTCGTGGATTTGATAAGTCATGTAACGCCAGAGAGTTTGGTTGACGACATAACATTAAAGTCGGCTTTCCTCCCACATGCACAAGAGTGTAATCAATTTCTTATTAAAATAAATCTGACAACTACCTCGAGAAAATCCTCTGCCGCGTTAGAGCAATTATTATAACCAACCCTTTACGCACGAGACTAGGTAGGTGTGTGTGTTTAATTCCTTTTTTTATTACTTTTCACTTAATCTGCGTACTTTTCAACCAAATGAGTCTAACTTGGAATAATTCAATAAACGGCAACACGTGTAGACAAGAACTTCAGTGTGTAAATGGCCGATATTTTTTCTTCATGCTCACACACAGACTATTTATGAGGTCTCAAAGCCATTCGGCTAAAATAATTTCACGGTGCACCGATAAAAACAAATACGCTATATTTGTACAATCCTTTTAACATATATATATATATATATATATATATTATATATAATATATATGGAACGCGCCGCTATGCGAAGACTCACCTTGAAAGGTGACATAGACATCAAGCCGGCGGATAAGGGAGAAGCGATAGTTATTGAGAACAAACAGGACTATTTGGATAAGGGGTTCAGACAGTTAAATGGCAAATATTTTTACACGGAACTACAGGACGATCACACTCAAAGGTACCCTAAACTAATAAAAGAGACCCTAGATCTCTTCTCAAAAACAAAGGAATATCGGCGGACATGTACAAATCAATCAATTCCGCTTACCCTAAACCTGGCCGTTTCTATACACTGCCTAAAATTCATAAACAAAAAAAACTCTGGACGTCCAATAGTGTCGGGATATTTACAGTCCCAAAACGAATTTCAAGCTTTCTTAACTTCCTCAAAATGAACTTCCCAACCGATGTCTCTTCCAGTCTCAACGACACCAATCATTTCCTTCGCGAAATATCCGCACTCGTTATAGCTACTGCTGCATTCCTAGTAACCGCGTTGCGTACCTCTACTCAAATATTTCCCACCAGGATGGGATCAATGCGGTAGGAAGAGCCTCCAACAGTAGCACACCCGACACCTACGTGAACAACGACATCCTTGCAAACTTAATTAGACAAGTTTTAGAACAAAACAACTTCGAATTTGAAGGGAAGCACTTTTTGCAGGCACGGGGTACCGCAATGGGCACCAAGATGGCACCAAATTATGTAAATATTTTTATGGTGGATCTAAGGTGTCACTTGCTTTACAGTAGCGAATTAAAGACACTGTTTTATAAAAACTATATTGACAATATATTAATGATTTGTTCGCACAGTGTGGCCCACGTTTTAAACTTTATAAGCGATTTCAACAATATTCATCCTTTATAAAATTCTTTCACTGTTTACTCTGTCCACTCTTAGATGTGGTAGTAGAAAATCAAGAAAATAACTTCTCAACAAAACTCTACAGGAAGCCCACAGACCGCCAACAGTATCTCTACTTTAACAGTTCTCACCCTAAAGATTGCATAAACCATCATTCCGTTCTCTCAATCCCACAGATTCAGAAGGATTTGTTCAAACTTGAATGAATTTGATCGCAACGCTAAAGACCTAAAAGCAATGCCTACCGAGCAGAAACATCCATCTACAATAGTTGACAGGGCTATCAAAAAAGCACGAGCACTTGATAGATCACAAATCATTAACCAGCCTCGACCCAGCGTACCTAAGAATCAACAAGCCAACCTTGTCGTCACCTACCCCGACAGTCTTCCAAATTTGAACATTATTCTAAGGAAATACTTTAATATCCCACAACAGAGCGATAGACTCAGCACCTTGTTTCCTGTGCCACTACGTGTGGTCTACCGGCGACAAAGAAATTGTAAGGGCATCTTATTACGATCGAAAATCTCGGCGTCTCAAAATTTCGGCTGCCAGCCTTGCGGAAAGACCCTCTCTCAGGTTTGCGACCACATAGAACGTACCACTGAGATTAAAGAGTGCCCAGTCAGAATTATCTTTCAAAATAAGTTCAACACTCAACTGAGATACAAAAAAAAGACGTCATTTACGTATTGCGGGGCAACCTCTACAATGAGGACTGCATAGACCAGACCGGAGCGCTCTTCCGAAAGCGCATTCAGTGATCATAAATCACATGTCAACTCCCTTCCACAACTCCCGTTCCCCAAGCACAGAAAACTACCGGATCGCCATTTTGGCGATCCGGTAGTTTTTTCCATCTTCACACTTACAAAACTAAAAGTGAATTTTCACATCACTTCCCTATTTGGTCGCGTTTTTTTTTTTTTTTTTTAATTGAACTGCCGCTTCAGGTTTTGTTGCGTGAAAAGTAAAGTGGTGCGTTGACCGTAAACTTCCTAATCTGTCACATTCTCCCAGACTCTAAATAAAATTAAATGCCGGTCTCAGAGGACAAATTTAAAGAACATTTTATTTTCAAATTCTAGCACGTAGATGCAAAGAACCTGGAAGGCCGATAAACGAGGGTGCGTCTTGTTATTGTTTATATACATATCAAACATGGTTAGGCATATAAAGTATCTTAAGCGTAATCCAGAACTATTGTTTCCTGCACTCAACTAGAGGAAAGACAAAAGTTTTCACCGTTTGCACCTTACGCGTTTACTAATGAATATATTACACCAAGTAAAACATTAGCAGAAATAAACAAAAGCCCGACGATGAAGCCAATGGGGTTTTTCACTTATATTAATTAGATAAATATATGTATTTAATTAAAAAGATGATTAGTCTCCAGCAAACCCACTAGCTTAGTCGACTCGTATTTATTCTGGCCTTTCGCTTGCCTCTCGTCGGGTGATTACTAATGTGTCTATGTAAACAGGTTGAAGGTCACTCACCGGCCAAACACGCACACATTCCCCGGTTGTTTAATCACCGCCTCGTTTCTAGCTGGAGCCTTGCGGAAGATAGGCAGTGACCGAAAGGCGGAACGAGGCTCATTCTTCAAATTCCATAATTGCAGGTGTCGCATGACGGGAAAGAATCACACATTAGTGACGATTTTGAGATAGTTTCCGTGGGTAAAAATTGTTTATGCAGATTCAGGACAATATATTTGCGGACTTCCCTAAAGTAAATTTATTCAAAATACGAAATAGCATTTATGAGCACTCTTGAAAAAGAAATAGCGAAAAAAACATCTACACTACTACGACACGTATCCAATAATGCCATACAAAAGACTCATTAAAAAATTAAATTGTTTTTACACAGGACTTAACAATTTTAAGTGGTTTAGTATCTCTTATGCTTTAGACGCATACACCCATAAAACATAAATATTCTAGGTTCTATCACAATATTCCTAATTAGAAAATTATTGAAGACAGGTTGAGGAAAACAATGTAGTTTATGTGGAACCTGACAAAAACTACGACAGACAACCATGGCCAACCATCAAATTAATTCATGCATTATTGATGAAGAAAAATTAATTTAATGCGATATGGTTCTTTTGTGAGGTATTGTTGGATATGGGTTATATGGTTTCGTGCTTTTTGTTTTACTAGGTCTCACAAGAAAAACAAAACTGATCGTGCTCAAGGAATTGCGTTAGTACCGATATTAAAATTTTACCAGATTTTATTCACGGCCTTGAAATAGTTTCTCTTGCACAAAACCAAGAGAGCAAACACAAGCAAATTTTAAGCATTCTTTGGTGGACAAACCCTTCTAATGCTTACGATAAGAGCCCAGTACCCTTCCTCCTATGTAGATTTCAGTCACTTCTCTTGAGTAGAAAATACGGAGACTTGTTTCATGGCTACGAGCTTAGTAATACGTGCCTGAAATCTACAAAAACCGTTAAAGTAAAAACATCCAGGAATGTTCACCTGCCTGAGATATTTGTCATTTCGTAGATAGCCTGTGTCTAACTTTAACGGTGTTATAAAATGAAACTGTCCTCAAACTCTGAAGTTCTATTTTAGACTATTATGAGGTTAAGAGGGAGTATTTTATACAGTGCAGAAGGAATATATGTTATGTACTTTTCTTTCTGAGTGGAATATTTATATAATGAAGCAATATGATACACTACTACATTTAACAGATCTAGGCGTCTAAAACGAATTTTACACGCATAGCTACACCCTTCAGTATTCTTCTTTCCATTACTACACCCTTGTAATTGTAAAATAGGCTGCTCTTATATCAAACGCCCTGCATTTTAAAAATAGTGCAGAAAAGGGTGCTGCAGTGAAATGAGGCGAACACCCCTGTTGTGTGAGCAAGGCGGTGCAGCAGTCAACAGGACAGTGATTCCTCTCCCGGGCGTGTTTAATTTCGTCTGTATGTGACTTTTTTGTGCACGTGAGAACTGCCTCCGGGGCTTGCAGCTTCCAAACTTGCTGCTCGTAAAAAAAGTACTCCTAGAAAGCTGCAAGATCGTCAGAATCACTGGTTTAAGGCTGTACACCGGCATCCCAAGAGCGTCGCTTGTCTAGGCCGATTGACAAGTGAATTTACACCCTTAAAGAGTCCACATGTCTTTTACTGCGTAGAACAACTCTCAAGGCTTCGCGTTTTGTCGTCTATTGTCCCCCTGTGCCCGAACCTGCAAGCAGTCCTGATGATCAGTACTGAAAGGGACTAATTTCGACGAAAACGTAACCCTTCTATGCGGAACACAAGTCCGTCTGCTTCTTTTGTGGAGTCTGTGGTGACATCAGAACGCTGAGCTCTGATTGGCTCTAATTGAAGGATAGTCGGTGTACATTGACGGCAAGCTGCCTAGAGCGCTACCCACTATTCGTCAATCACAGCCCATCAGAGCTCGGCGTCTTGACGTCACCACAACATATGAAAAAGAAGCAGACGAACTTGCGCCCCGCATAGTCACCGACGCCCTAAGAAAGGCAGGGCATGGTGACTCCCGAGAATCTTATTATAGGTTCTGAGCGAATGAGACTGCGGCATTACCCGATAAGATAATCAAAGATACGAATCAGGACGCAAAAATCATAAGCGTAAGCCCAGCGCTTCTTCAGATGGAAGTGCCTATAGGCAAGAAATAAAAAAGGGGCGGAGAAAGGAAATCACGATCCTTCTATCTTAGATTCGACAAACGTCTTTTGTTGTCAAGAAAAAAAATTCTAAACAATTTAATAAAAAAGAAAAAAAAAAACCGCGCTTGTGGTCTCGTGGGACGACCGGCACACCAAGTGCAAAAACAAAAACAAAAAAAAGAAGGGAAAGAAAAGAAACCGCATTGCGCCGAGCACAAAGCGGCCGCCAGTCGCCGGCGAGGCGGACTGCGCGTGCGCGGCCGCCAGACCGCCCAATGAGAGGGCGAGCCGGAACATGGCGTCTGCTCAAAAGGAAAATCTTCTCTGGGGAAGCGCGAGATTATTTCACTCTGTTGGGACCATCAGCATGGGATCCCTCACGCTGGTCTTACTCGCGGCATTTGCCAGCACCGGTGAGTCCTCTTGCCCCAGATCCGAAGGCTGCGTGCGCAAACGTTGCTCGCGTATTTGGACCGCGACGTTTCGGCTCCATTTCGTTCTCCGCTACTTTTGATTTTTCTTTTGTCAGCCGTTCTTCAAACTTGTAAGTCTTCGATGATTCCTGCTTCTTGGGCGAGTGATGTCAGCTTATAGGCTTGTATGTTGAGGAATGGCAATGGGATTCGGCGCGAGAGTTGTAGTTGAATTAAAACGTGACGTTTCGGATTTTTTTCGTTCTCCTCTGCACTTGATTTCTTTTTATTTTTGTCAGCCT
The DNA here is from genome assembly GCF_016920785.2 of Ixodes scapularis. Classification (NCBI taxonomy): domain Eukaryota; kingdom Metazoa; phylum Arthropoda; class Arachnida; order Ixodida; family Ixodidae; genus Ixodes; species Ixodes scapularis. The sequence continues at coordinate 114,522,674 of NW_024609868.1, forward strand.
TTCTTCAAACTTGAAAGTCATTGATGATTACTGCTGCTTGTATGAGTAATGGCTCCTTATAGGATCGTATTCTAAAGATCGATTACTCGATCCAACTCGAAAGTTTATTTAAACCGTGAAGTATCGGTTCGCTTTCGCGTCCGTCATTTGTATGAGCATTCGGTGCGGACCTAGTTGATTTATACCATAGCTCGATCTGGACAAATTATTCGAGCAAATATGAACGTGAGATTTATACTTCCCGACAACACGACGTTTTCCGCAATTATAAGCTGTCTGCTAGCTCGATATGAGTGGGTACTCGACATTCAACCTTAGTATCAGTGCGAATTTTAATTATCAGTTATTCATGCTTCCCGCTGTTCGCGAGATTGTACTTCGACTATAGCTTACCAGATTTTTATATACTGTTTCGGAAACGAATCGAAACCGTTGATTTGTTTTTTGCAACCCTTCCAAAGCGGTCAGTTCACGCTGTTCTTGGATACCAGTGTCATTCGGAAGCTGACATAACTAAATGCATCCTTAATTTTAGCTAAAAAATAGCACTTGTGAAAGTTAGGTTCGTCACCCGATGTTTACGGTATTTATCTTCGGCGAATGATCTACCGCTTACGCAAGATTAGAAAGCGTTCCGTTATCGCTGCAGTGTGTTCTCAGTTTGCTCTCGTTTTTGAGAAGAGGTAGATGCTTGAATTTTCATTCGGTCAGTGTCTCAGTAGAGCGTTTGCCAGACTACCTTTTCTGAGCATTTCGTTATCTCTTGTCAATAAAGCTGTGGTATTTAGCGTTGACGAAAGAGAATATGCCGGGAGACCGCTATTGGAAAGTCTCAAGGGACACGGCGCCGTTGTAATTGGGCTGTCTCGACGAGGAAGGAACGCGGCGGTCGACAGGCAAACGGGTCTCGAATGTAGGTGTTTCGCATTTCCTTGTGGGGGCCGCGTGTGACATTAGACGCAAAAATGGACGGAATAAAAGAAGAAACAAAAAAGTGGCAACCGCGTAACATCGGCACGTTCGCCGTAACCAGTTTGACTGCTCCCACGAGATTATACGATTTACGTGACCCGCACGGCTTGCGCAAACTCTGCACTGTTCCGCTGGACGAGTTTCTTTCTTACCCTTCTTCGCATTTGCACCAAATACCTCCTGTCGTTTTGTGTGTCTCATTTTGTTATGTAGAAAGTGTTCTAGCCATATAACGGTAGATCGCGATAAAGGACAATCGGGAGATGCTCTTCCTTGCCCCCGGGAACCTTTCGAAACATGGTGGCCGGCTTGTGACCGCCGCACGACGTAATGTCGCACCACATTCAAAACTCTCTAAGTTGCCACGTGGACTTTTGCCTGTTCAGATTAAATAGCATGTCGGAACAATTGTGACATTGGTAGTGGAATATTCGGTATTAGGTAGGCATACCTGTGGCTCCTCTTTTAACCTTTCTGAGTAAGGAAAAAAGACAATGTAGGGGCCAGAGCAGGTTAGTATTGGGCAACTACTGAAACAAGGATCATGACATGTGGCAGTATATACGCCTGTCGTACCTGGTGAAACATAAAACCTATGAGTTTGCTATATACGCCGTTTTAAATTAGCGTTATTCATTATTCTTAGATTTGTTATGTTCTTTACAAAACACGCAATTGCTTCTCTGACACGAGGCACATATGACATCGTAAAATGAAGTGGGGAGTGTCCCATGCTGTTCTTTGTGCACAATCAGGTCTTTTCTATCTATTTTCACAATAACATAACTACTTTAGTTGACAATTTCATCCTGTCTCTCTTCGATCCTCCTCTCTCTATATATATACTTATTTTCTATTCTGCTTATTCAGAGTACAAAGTAGCCGGAATGTATCTGCGTTCAAGTTAACCTCCGTCTTTCTTTTATAGACGACCCTCTCGTATAATAGAGTTTACACGGGTTTTTTTCTTTCACTTGAAAAGCTTGGAACACTTACGCGCGCATCTACTCCGAATATTATAGTTAAGCTTAATCAGAGTTTTGTGCCAGCAGTAAAGCTAAGTGACCGCAACAGTCAGTTTGAGCTTCTCACAAAAAATATTGGGAGTCCAAATTGAAACATTGATAATGAATAACGAATCCCGAAACTACATAGATATAAAACAACCGTCATTGTTCCTTCAAGGCAGTCTCAAAGTCGACCAGGCATGTCTCTGCATATTTGCAGATTGGAGACAGTGAACAAGTCGCGCTGTGTCCAACTTTGCTCCAGATAACAAAAGCAAGCGCGGGTATTCCCGGAAATTGAAACGGTGTAGTTTTACACGGAGTTGCTAGAATGTTTCACCCTGATCACTCACTCCTGCTCTCTCCCTTTCTTCGAACTGTCAAACGTCCAAAAGAAACCGAATGAGCAGAAAAAGACTATGGTCAAGCAGAACGCAAGGAGCAGGAAGACATAATGCCCACCGCCGCAATTACAATGATCGAGGCATTTCCGTACTCTTAGACGATTTCTTTGCGTAGTCCGGCACTGTAGACTGTTGTGACGATTGGGATATGACAATATAGAAACATGTGTAGCGCAAGTGAGCCTTTTTCATTGAGGTGGAACGAGATAACACGTTGATTTTCGTACGAGTTGTCTCAACTTCCTAATAGGTCAATTTCTCAAATCTGGATTAAAAACAGGGCTTAATAACAAATTAAATTGCTTGTCCTTGCTCGAATAGTTGACGAGCAGATATCAACATATGTGAACTATAGTGATGAAATTAAAGTGAATAGGTTGCACTGTTAAAAAAAGCTGGGTCACTTTCCGAGTTTGGGTTTTATGATTGTATCAAGGTAGCGCGATATTCTAAACAGAGCAGACCTTGTTCTAATTATAAATTAGTTAGTTTGTTACACATATCACTCAAACAAAAAATAAACCGATGGCATAGGTGGCACGAGTTAGTAGCAATGGAGCATAGAAACGTGCCATGACATTTCAGTCTTCCTCACTTAATCACCTTGAATAAGTGACTGAGATGAGTTCGGCTAAAGCGTCAAGCTCTTCTTCCCTTTCACTCTCTATATTTTAGGCCTTCAGAAAGTTTCAGTTCAGCCTTCTGTTAGTTCAATCAGTTTCTGCATGCGTCGTTTGCGAAAGAAGTAATTCTCGGCCATTTTGAGAAACAAGTGGAAACTATTTTGAGTAATCAGGACACTCAGAAACTCATTTTTTAACTTTGGCAAACATTCTCATCGTCTATTTAAGGCGCAGTAATTTTTTATGGTGATCAACGATCTTTGACATTGTAAGTCGATTGCACTAGAATTGTGTGACGATAGACGGAAAATATACCTATGACAACTAAGCAGGTTACGTTGAATTATTTCGATCCAGATAACAAACGAGAAATCTACCGTATTTTTTCTACTTTAAGTGGTCTGCAATCGTTTTAGAGAGCGTGCGAACTTGGTCTCACAGTAACGTTGATCCCGTTTATAAGAAATCGTTGAAGCATAAAGTCATCATACTTGAAACCTTTTGTAACTGAACAATTTTGCAAGTGTCCTTGCTCTATCGCGCTGCAGGGTTGAGTACACATCAAAACATGCCGCTCGAACACGCAGCGTAACCTTTATTGCGGAGCAGCGCCACGGCAGTCACGCTGCAGCCCTTTTCGAGCGCGAAAATAATCATCCTTTCACGTCGGTCACCCACGAGCGCCCACAACCAGACTCAAATACCTCGGCCCATTTTGCGGGAGGAGTAGCCAAGCAGACAAAAAAAAAACCGAAAAAAAAGAACGAGAAGCAGAGAGTAGACGACGCGTGGCGCACGACCTCGTCTAGCGGTAGTCTTCGAACCCTAAAAACTCGCTCCCCCCGCGTAGCAAGCGCGTCTCGCCAAAAAAAAGAAAAAAAAAAAACAGCACAACGATGTTTTTTTTTTTGTTTTTTTTTTATTTTGTGCAATTTTTTTTTTTTTTTTTTTTAATCCCGTGTCACGCCCTAGTAGAAAATAAAGAGACCTGTTTCGGTATTTTGGTTTCTGCTTTTCGAATGGCATACAAATCCCTGACTCCAGCGGATTGGAGAAAAAGTCGGCGAACATAGATTCAGTTGTTCCCTTCATTGTTGTTTTCTTTTAACAGGAGAAACATCCGCCTCTGTCCTATGGGGGGGGGGGGGGGGGGGGGGGGTCTGGGTTGAACGTACTGGTGGAAACGCATCTCGAGAACTTTGCGTTCTTGACCTCATTCCCTGCGGATTCGTCGTCGTAGTGATTGTTGCTGTTTCCATCGATGTTGTCCTCTTTGAAGACCGGGTTACTTCTGGCAGAATGGAGGCGATCTCCCGCTCTTCTGTCCTCTGCCACAAGCAAGTCGGCCAGGTGTTCCAGATTTCGCTGTCGCATTTATTTTTTATTACTCAGGCCCCATCAAATCAACCCAAATCCTGGTAAGCGGTGGACAGAAGTCGTGGGTAGACGTCGAGCTTTGTATCTGGAACGAAGAACGGTCTGACAGCGAGAAGAGCCAAGAGGTGCACTTTCGCCGACAAGGATGTCACCGCGCCAACGCGAGACTCATCTTAGATAAGTGACGGCGGGGGCGGGTGTAGGTGCTAAGGTTCGCGTGGGCGTGTAGTTAACTAGGCTATTCCCTGGCAAAGGGGTTAAACGCGCACACAAACACATAATGAAACGCAACATAAATAATTGTCGCTTCAAGTCGTAAACGATTGGGCCAACGAGTGTAGGTGCTATTTTGTGGTTACCTGGTACAGATTGAGATTATAAAGCCGATGAAGTGTTTTCCACGTGATTCTTGTGGTAAGGGCTTCTGGTAAAAATCCGCTGGTGAATTCTCCTTCTGTCTCATGGTTAAATTCGAATCAGATTTTTTTTTTCTTTTTAACGTTGTACTTAGTTGTTTTTTGAAACACAGCATGATTATGTATAATCTGGGAAAAAATGTTTGAGCAATTTTTGTCACAAATGAAACGCTGTCAAAAGTTGACAAACCTTGCCGAAAATCTTGATGTCCACTCGTAGCCACATCGGTGTTTCACTCAGAGAGCCTCGAAACATAGTACCAGGCTGCAGAACTGGAATTTAAAAATCTAGAACGGCTTAAAGAAAGTATATAAACGAAGCGAGAAATGTAACCATGGACAATATCGAAGCAGGAACCGAATGGTTCCGGAAGTATCCGGTCATCCGAGCAACCTACGCAGGAACCGGATTCGATGCTTTCGCACATTTAGAACGCTGACAATTCAAGATATACCTGGATACTCGAAATTCACAATCGCTGGCCTCATCTTCAGAACACTGAAGGGCTTCTTTCCAAACGCTAAAGTTGCGAGTCGTGTGAACGAATGTTGTAAACGCGAGAGATCGGTGATGCGTGTACGGATGGGGTAAACGCGTCTTCCGCAGCCCACAAATGATGTTCGGGCCGCGTGCATGCGGGTACACACCTAGACCCATGCCGGAGAGCGGGAAATGGCACGGGTGAGATAATTTTATCCGTCGTCGCCGGCTAGAGCAAGCATGTCCGCATGCTGCGATTTGTACCAGGAAGCAAGAAACGACGAGGGCGTTGAACTGCGCGACGCCCCGCACGAGACGCCGCTGCGCCAAGCCGTAGAACAATCGGCGCGCCCGATGCACCATTCCGCCGCCGTCCTTGTGCATCTGCCTTTCGTTTGCTTTACGTCGCGCGTAGAAGGCCACGTGCACGTGTCGCTCTTTTCGTACCTCGAGCAATGGGAATGGGTCACAGTGGCAGCATCGTGTTTTGAGCAAACCACTATGACGTCGAAAACCGCTTGAACGGTGTCGAATAAAGACACGCGCAAAGGGACAAAACTAAAATTATTGAGTGGACTATGCAACTAACAATCGTATCAGTATACAAGTCGTTTCAAGTACCTTAGAAACCACTACCGCCGTTCCGCTCACCATATTCTAAATTCAAGTAAAACGTTTCCCTTTTACAGCTGTTGCCAAGAAGTAAAAAAATTGATCTTCAGATATAGCTTGTGGCAAGCACCGTGTCACTTGCAGCAAGAATGTTTTGGCCCTGTTTATTTGGAACAAGGTGATGGCCAGAGGCAACTTCAATTGGAAATCAAAGCAGGGCATCGACACACGATCATTCTTAATAATCCGTCTCTTTTCTGCGCATTCCGGTTTCGAACAGTAGTGAGTATCGTGATAAATCCGCGTGTAAGGGCTGTGCAGATGGTGAATGCCCCATTTTTGAGGCGGAAGTTAAAATGTGACGGGCTGAGTAAGACACAAAATTCTGCCGTCATTGATTGGGATAACACGTTCACCCGCGCAGTTTATTTATGACGGTAGCTTTTCAGTTGATGGTGGCGATCGTAGAAACTAAGCCACATATAATTAAATCAAAAACAGCATTAAAGAGTAAAACAAGTCAATGAGGTTTTGTTATTCAAAAACCCCGAGACCACAATCTCGCGTCGTATGCTCCCGCCTGTGTCTGTGTTCCAAACAACGGGTCCTTACAAAGTTTAATAAACAAAATTACAGCTTTGAATATAAAGGTATGTGGAAGACATGCCCGTACTTTGCGTTCAATGTTTACCTACAAACGAGATTTCAGTTAGTACTCGCCCGCTTAAACGCCAAGGCAGGAACAGTTCCTCTTTTAAACATATGGGCACACAAAGAACGGTCAAGCTAGAGGAAAGACAAAACACTGGATCACGGCACGGCATCACGGACTGTCGAATATGGTATTTATTTATCCCGTACGGCTTTCTTATTTAACTGCAGTTGATCGTCATTTTGTGTGTATACTCTTGGATCTTCTGTTGCTAATAATTTAAACTAGAAACGGTAAGATTAATTTTAAAAGAAAGGCGTTTAATTACACGTGTAAACGTTAGCAAGGCTACAAACATCTATGAAGTGGGCTTTTCCAGCGGGTATGTACAGTGCGCTGCAACATGAAAGACCCACTGGGAGCGTGTGGCCGAGGCGGTGGCTGGCGGGGACGCTGCGAGCGCTCCGGGCAATTCCATTCTACTTCAAGGGGAGGACGCTCACACGGGGCTCAGCTAAAGCGCAACGCGCTTATCAGTTTGTGCTGAGCCCCGATAGCGTCCTCCCCTCGAAGAAAAATAGAATTGCCGGGAGCGCTCGCAGCGCCCCCGCCAGCCACCGCCTCGGCCACGCGCTCCCAGTGGGTCTTTCATAATGCAGCGCACTGTACGTTGAGTGGCGGTGCCGCTGCTACGTTACAGAGAGAAAGCGACCAAGCTCTTTGTCCAGAGATTTTAAGAAATAACTTATATCATAAACAATTTTAACAACATTCGCGAAAGCGATTAACTTGATTAAATAAAAACTGTTGTATTCCGGGCCTTTTCATTCATTTTATCATATCATTCAATAACATTTTTCTTAGTAATAAACCCAAACAAATATGTCCTATAGTAAGAAAATAAAACGTTAAAAACAGCCCAATAATGCACAGACGAGCTGGTGTATTTTAAGGCGACAATAAAACGCAATTTCGACGTTTATTTCTTGGTTTATACGTGTTCAAAAGAGGAGTATACCATTAAACACCTCATATCCCTGTCAGACGGGCACTTAAAAGGACCTTTACACCAAAGGACCTTTAGCGTACGGCAACTCAGATAGTATTTAGCGTAAAGGTCTTTTTTGTGAACCTGAGTTCCCGCACCTCCTTTACGGCTGCTAAAGGCCTACCTTCGTCAGCAGCGGTCTACACTAGAGAAGCGAATTGAAGTTAAAGATCGTACCGATATCTGAAATCGATGCTTTTGCGATTTTATTAATGAAAAAGAGGGTCCTTCACGTATACTCCGTACAAACTTCGCTCTACTAACAGTTTTCCGTATTCACGGCCCTGTTATCTAGTAGGCCTCGTCGTCGCCTGCTCGCATCGTCCACTTCGGCACTTCGGTTTTCCTCCTATTGATTTTCCTTACAGCCATAGTTAGCGAGCTTTTATTTGTCTACTTTATATTTTATCATCCTTTAATAGTGTATTACTAGCTGTACTGTATATATTTCTGTATCTCACTGTCGTGTCGTGCGATACCTCGAACGACGGGCGAGCGTCCACGAGTAGGAAGGGGTCGCCGCGTTTCCAATGGACAGTTGAGGCGACCTGGGCGCTGATACGAATTTGGAAGGATCGGCCGGAGGACCTCCGACGCGTGCGATGAATTTTCTAGCGCGAGCACGACGCTTAACCGAACAGCGCAAAAGCTTAGCAGAACCACGGAAATCAGCGGGAGCACTCAGCAACGTTAGGACTGAGTGAATGGGAGACGCCCAGGGTTGCCGCTAATTGCCAAAAAAAAAAAACACTTTGCTGGGGCTTAAAGTGTGGACTTTTCTGTCATCACACGGCTGAACTCGTCATTTTGTCCTTTTTAATCGATTGTTTGCTTAAGAAAAACTTTAAGAAATTATTTATGTCGCCAAAATATTGTTTTTTTGGCGTGAACGTGATTTATGTGTTTGAACCGTGGTACGTGACTTCAATCGCTGTAAACATCGTCTAAATGACATTTATTTGCGCTGTCTGGCACGGCAGAACGTAAAGGTCATTTGAAAATCCTAAAGGCCTTTGGCGTAAAGGTCCTTTTAAGTGCCCGTAAGAGATATTGGTCTCTCGTTGAGAAAGACACGAAAAGAAAGACACTAAAGAAAAATTGCACGCTTTTACCCGCTTAAAAGGAGACGTGGCGGCGACCAAATGCCTTGCTTGCAATCATCTTGTCGACGCGAGCCTCGCAGCAGCTTTGCTCATCCCGAGACAGACTACGTCACGACTCCGTCGGATGTCACGTGTTCTCCGCTGGCTGCTCTCCGAGCACTTGCCAGGGTGTGCCGTTTATAACGAAAAATACAGCCACCAGGCTTAAAATACAAACGTGAGGTTGTCCTTTGTGAATATTGTGGATCATAATCAGTCTATTTCTGTACAGGACAGGTATATTTAAAATTTCGTTTCATTATCTCTTTAAGGTTCATGGAAGCCTGAAACCAAGGAACATAAAAGAGCTCGTTTCTGCTTTGTTCGTTGATCTCGGGGTTTTATGACTCTAGATTTAATTGCAATCATTGTTATTAAGAAAACAGATTGAACGCTTGGGCAAAATTTTTACGCAAATGTTTCAAAATAATTATACTACATTACAAAGACGTGTGATCAAAGAAGTATCGTCTTGCATTGTACTTGCACTCAGCATCAAGTTTTTAGTTTCTGGTAGAAACTCGAACGAGTAGAAAGGTTTCATAAATTACAACCAGCGCGCAAAAAGAAAGGGACAAAGAAAGAATCACACAGGACGAGCGCTGAGGTTAATTAAAAATCCCGCGTTCGCGTTGAGTTTATCGCGCAAATGACTAAGTTATGGTTTCTTTTCCTTTTTTTACATTTAATAACATTTTCTTAGATACCAATATTTACATAGCCTGAACATTAGCAGTAATTTTTTCTTAATATTTTCCGGGTGTTCTAGCTGCGACTCCCCCCACCCTTCCCCCAAGTTGAAAAAAAAGCGTCCCCGGATGCCATGCAGAGCTGCTTTCGGCACGAAGCAAAACTCCTTCTCGGGCTGTACATAATGATGGTACCTGACACCGACTAATCTCGTTAATTCTTTCATGCAGTGTTCTGCCAACGCAGCAAGGACAACGTGTGCCGAAAGGACAATGGTTTCTTCGAGCACGAGCAGTACTGCGACTACTACTACGAGTGCCAGGATGGCGTGGCCACAACGCACCTCTGCCCCAACGGTCTCGCCTTCTCCGGCAAGAACCGGGGCCTCCTGAACCACTGCGACTACCCACACCGCGTCGGGTGCCCTGACGAGGACGGCCGCGTCATGGGACGTGAGTGCATAGACCTGTTCTCGTCACCGTGAAACTAACTGACGCGCCTGTCCTGCTTGAAGGTATAGGAGGACGTAACATTGAAGCAGACCTTGAGGTTAATCGTCATGCACCGCGCAATAAGCATGTTCAACAATAACGCCGCAAACCAGCCCGCATTTGTTGCGCAGTACATTCTAATGCAACAATAAAATAATGTTATCGGAGAGTTTTTTTTCTACTTGCGATCATTTTAAGGTTCGCCATAAGTATTTCTTGCATGACAGCGAAAAGACAGTGTTCCTTGAAGCGGCGCTTGGTGTCTTTGGTGTAGATGGGCAGGCCAGTTTAGTAGGGTGGCTAACGTAAACTTTTAATGTGTTTTATGCAGTAGTATTCAAGCAACCGCACGCAAGTGTGAACGTAAAGCACTCATGGGCGGAGATTGAACGAAGAAACAATCCTTGTGTTCTGTAGCGCAAACAATCAGCCGCTAGTGTCTCACATTAAACTTTGTCTTTTTTCATTGCTAGCGTACCCCCAAATAATATTTAAGATAATTGAGACGCACTTGAATTGTGTAATATATATATATATATATATATATATATATATATATATATATATTTGTGGTATTGCAGTAAAATAAAACACAATGTTATAGATAATGGCACCACTATCAAAACAATTTCCAAGGTTCTGCTGAAGGAGTAGCTTTCCCAGCTGAGTCTTTTGTCATTTATTGTGCTAACTAACTTCCGAAAAATCAGGGAAAAAAACAGTTCTGCTGATAATCTCGTGTCATTAGTTTTAAGTAATCTAGTTATCACATTAGAACGACACGCGTCAAACTTGGTTAATTTTTCTGGATAGGGCACGGCAATTAATTGGGGTCCACTCATTTAATCCCAAGACACTTCATCCAAGAACATTTCATTCCGGGCACCTTGTACAAACAATTTTTCATTTCAAGGCGTGTTATCATAAACGTTTCATCCAAGCGAGATTCCTTATCAGGATAATTAATACATCAGACACGCCATGCGACCCCTCATACTAGGACATTTCATGCCAAGTCAGTTGATCCCAGACACCTCATAGGAAAGTAATTAATCGCAAGTCAGTTAATCCCAGACATCTAATACCATAGTCATACATTCCAAGTCAGTTAATCTCAGATATCATACCGCAGTCATTCATCTCAAGTCAGCTAATCCCCCCACACCTCACACCAAAGTTATTCATCGCAAATCAATTAATTCACAACACCTCATACCAAAGTCGTTCATTCCGAGTCAGTTTATCCCAGACACTTCATACAAAAATAATTTCATGCCAAGACACTTAATCCCAAGCACTTCCTACCAAAGTCATTCCATCCTAAGGCACCTTTTCCCAAAGCTTTTTAAACAAGAACCACTTATGCCAAAGTAATCTTATAGCAAGATATTTTTCCCAGGACGTCCTGTGTCATTGGGCATGTGATCCCCAACATTTAACACCAAAATAATTTGGTGTCATGCCTTATGCACGATATTTCATCCCAATGTAACCAATTCCTAGCCCCCTCATGCCAAAATAATTAAATCCCAAGGCAGTGAATTTGTTTGTTAACCGGGTTAACTCCGGTACCGTTTAGGCTGTTTCACTGGTAGACTCTCAATGCCGACAGTGTTACAAACTATGCGCGAATGCGGCACAGTGCTTTGCAAGAACACATACACAAACGAAGGGTGAATCATGCACGCGAAGTATCCAATAAAGCACAAGCAAGATACAGGGCTAATAGCATCCGCCAAGGTCGCGGTATGACGAGCTAGTGTGTAATCAACAAACCCCTGCCAGAGAGTTTGTTAGTTGGTGTTTTCAGCCTCACCATATCATGGCAAGATGTTCGTTGACTGCTCTACGTGAATGAAATCTCTTAAGTTTAAACGCCTTCGGATGAGATATTTGGTATGAATTGTCCATGATAACGTTTCCAGAGATAAAGTGTCTAGGGGTGGAGTCAGTATGCCACATGCCACACTAAATACTGCATAAGATCTTCTGGCAAGCCACATAAAATGTTGTGATATAAAATGTCTCTGAGATATAACAGCTTCCGATAAAAAAAAAAATCTTGAATGAAATGTCTTTGGTATGAAGTGTACGAGACGAACTGCCCTAGGATGAATTGTGCTAGAGCCCAATTCAGGGAATATTCGTAATGTATCATAGTGTTCAGATTTAAAACTGAATTACTACTGCAGTCGGTGACACTTTCTTGTTGCATTGAATTAAAGGGGCAGTGCAACGAGTTTAATGTTGGAAGAATTTGCAGTTTGTATTCTAACAAAGGAGCGTTTAGGAGCTCGTGTCACAAAAAATCCGGCTTCGGCGTCGGCGGGACCGAAAAATCCCATAAGGCAACACACGCAGCCACGTGTGCCACGCGTGACGTCCCACGTGGCTGCGCGCGTTGCATTACGGTGTTGCATTTTGAGATCGCTAAATTTGGCGGGAACATTTTCCCGCTAAATTTGGCGAAAAACTGTCCCGCCAAATTTAGTGGGTCAATAGGGTTATAACGCCACAGCCACGTGTGCCGCTACGTGACACGTGACGCTACTGAATACGCCACGCACACACGCTTGCACGGTGGCTTGGGAACGAGCACCTGTTTATATGAGAAGGCTTTGCAAACGGGACCCGATAACGATATTTTGTTCCACTCTTACAGGCCAGAGATGGCAATAATGATATTACTGTAATGGAATTACACTAATTAATTACTTTTTGCAGTCATAAGTAATGTAATGAATCACTTCTCTAGGCTAGTAATTTAGTAATGTAATGATTTACTTTCAGGCCGGAATTTCGACAAAATTACTCATTATTTTTGAAATTACTTTTGTCCTCAATATGAAAATTTGTTTGCAAGCTTTAAGAAAAAATAGAAAAAATTATTTTGCATGGCGAGATGCTGTGAAAGAGCATCAGAGGAAATAAACGACGGCCACCTGAGCGCAAAGCCTTGTACGAAGAGCTGGACAGACGCACAAAGGAGGGCTTAAAAGGCGAAGAAAAACGTACGTGTAGACATTGCTCGAAGGCAACGGCTACGAACTCCAGGCACAACAGATTCACGTCGTCGCGTCATCACGACGATACTATACTTCATTCATCCCTAAGCTGACAGTGCGGCGGAAGCTGCAAGCTAACTAGAACGAATCAAACACCTTCGTTTAATCCCCTGACCCGTCCCTTTCTCTGCGCGTGGGTAGGAACAAGAGCGTGGTTACGTGGCGAGAGATAGACGTGTGACTGCTCCAACAAACACGCAGCATCCACTGTTCATCCCTAAGTTGACAGGCTACAATGCGACGGGTGCATCACCAGTGAGATAAACAGAATTTAAAACCTGAGAGGACAGGACAAACAGATGCCCAGCCTTGTGCTTCTGTCAAGCAAGGTCAAACCGTAATCTTCGACCCTTGTGAACAAGAAACGACCGGAATCAATAGTTCATTTCAAATGTCTTGTCAAGAGACCAGAACGTTTCGTGTGTCCTCGAGCAAAGCAGGTGCCACTCGCGGTATGCCTCGTATCCTTCCCTTGGAAAGTTTGTTCGCAAATAATCCTACGAGCAGATATCGCCCCCTGTTTTTTTTTTTTTTTTTTTTTTTTTTTTTTTTAGAAAGTACAAAATTTAGGAAGCTCGCGCCATTCCTCAACTGGCGACGCTTCTGCTTAGCAATTATCCAAGCCCTTTGCGTGCGACAATGCGCAAAAACTTGGCCCCTTCGGGTGTTTGGGAAAACTGCTCCTTGAAAATAATGACCGAGAATAGGTCAGCTATTGCCCTTGGGAGAAGAGATTAGATTTTTTCTGAGGCGGAAAGGAAACGTTTCACGTGACGAGTCTTTGTAAGAACGAGCTGCCATTGCCCGACTTAACAAACTGACACGGGCTACAACTTCTAAATCAGGTAGACGGAAACGGATCACTCTTTTAGTAAGGAAAGTCACAGTTTTAAACAGCGAAACCGGTGAGTCTACTGACTTTTTGAGTCACATCTAAAGAAGCGATATATTATCATGTTTAACACTTATGTCATGTGCGCCAGCAAAACCACTGTTCAGTATGGTTCGCTTCGAGGCACATACGGCTGTTGCGGTGTAAACAAGAAGGTCTGAGTTTTTGTACATATAGACCAACCCAGCTCTTTGATATCACAACCCTGCTGTGGCACTGCTCTCGGCACTGCGCATGCGCAGCAAGTCGCTTCTCCCGGATCTTGTTGAGACACGCGCAGTGCCTATACCCTGTGTGGGCAAACGAGGGCTTCTTTGTAAACACTGTGTTGGTGTATACGGTCAATAAAATGAGCACGATTTACGGCCTCAAAGTATTCAAAAGTAATGTCAAAGTAATTTCAGACCTATTTTATTACGTTTGCAAAGCAATTGTAATGTCATATCGTTACCTTCGATCCGTGGTAATTTTTAATGTAATTTAATTACATTTTTTTTTGTTTTCAGAAATGTAATTCGTAATGTGATTTAATTACTTTTTGAAAGTAATTTTGCCATCTCTGTTACAGGAAACTTTAAGCGTCTCTCTATTTTTATATTGTTTATTTATGCACAATTGACAAAAAACTCGTCACCTTGCCCCAGAAAACTGCTCTTCCGCTGCGTAATCTAAAAAAAATAGTAGCCGATCTGCAGCCGCGTGTGGTGGTTAAGGGAACTACAGCGGCACGTCTCTTGGGGACACTCGGAAGTCAACAAAACCCCTCCGCTGCTACACTCGCCATAATCCCCGTGGCGAGCCGTATTTTGTGTCCATCGCTCGCCGCGACCTTCGACAATGCTAATCCTTGAAAAGTCGACAATCGCGAAGAAGAAAAAAAAAAAAAGAAACGGCTGGAGTCTTTGAAGAGAGAACCCAACTGGAAACCAGGCGGTTCCCCAGAGTGCGTCACTCGAAAGACGACGTGAGAGTTGAGGCGCACTTTGACCTTCAATTCGTTTCTTTTTTTTTTTAATAAAATTTCTGAAGTGAATTGGTCAAAGTCCGAAAATCGCTGCACCGCCCGTATAGCAAGGACTCAATATTTCCCAAGAGTTACGAATAATAAATATTTTGCTTGTATGCAGAGTCCCCCGAAAGCAGCGAGAACTGCCACTGGCAGTACGGAGTCTTCGCTCACCAGACAAGTTGCACCCGCTATTGGCAGTGCTGGAACGGCACGTCCACTATCCAGCAGTGCCCCTTCTCCCTCCTCTACAACGACGTAATGCACGCCTGCGATTGGCCAGACAACGTGCCCGACTGCCAGAAGCACCGTAAGTGGGCGATTCCTTCGAGGGCTTGCAATATCCGACGGGCTACTAGGAAGTGTATTTATGAAAGGTTACACAATAAGATAGACCCTTACAAACTTTCTCCAAATTTTTTTATAGACATCATACAATTATTGATTGCATTTTGCTCTTACTAGACTCAATACTCAATTTTATGCCTATATTCAAACAAATTCCACGATGAATTCTGTTGCCATATATTTTCGACTAGTTACGCTGTAGATAGTTTGACATAAGAGCTAATAAATGGCGATTTTAAATATTTCAACAATCATATCCACTTCAGTTTCAGTTTCAGATAAATTAAATATTTTAGCCGCTTTAACAATATGAAAAATAAAATACGACATCTGCGAAACAGGACAAGAGACATTCAACTTAATAAGCAATCCTGTCTTCTTAGGTATACCGAAACATGTATCCCCGGATGTTTGAACTGAAGGTTTATCTACAATGACAAATTAAAGTATATGCTACTCCACGCGCGCTAGGAAAAATGTTTGGTCCGAAGTAAAATGTTTGGTTTACATCTCTAGTAGTAAACACTTCTATAGACGTCCATTCTTTTATCGACACTGGTCATCATGTTTAGCATTTTGGGAAATTGCTTTAAGTGAAATTCACGACGATAGTGAGCAAGCGACTATACCGACAATAACACGGCAGTGGGAAGCCATCAGAAGGAAAGAGTAGTCCATAAATTATCAATTCTTTTTCATGTGCAGCTATCTGCAAGGACAGTCCCAACGGCCACATCGCCATCGAGAAAAGCTGCGTGCGCTACTGGCTTTGCGTCGGCGGATACCCCAGGCTGCAGCGTTGTCCTGCTGGACTGGCCTTCAACCCTACCGCGCTTCGTTGCGAGTTGGCCGACAGCATTCCCGGCTGGTACGTACATTGCATGTTGCAAGTGGACAGGCTTTGCCCCTGCCACATTTTCAATGCTCCTTATTATTAGACACTGAGATCGAGTTTTTTTATGTCACCATAATGAGTCGAAAATTCTGAAATTTATTTGATGTGTTATACCCTCTAAGTGCTATTCCATAATTAGGTATAGATTGCTAATATACCTGGTGAGACAAGTATTACAGTCCGCACTTCCCATGTCGCCTTTGTTCAATCAGACCCTTCGACATTCACTTTGTACTAACGTATACGCAATTTTAAACATTGAGCAACCTAACTTTATATTCGAACCCGTAACACACTATTAAAGGGCGCATATTTATTGTAACTGGCCTGGAGCGAATGCAACTAGCACCTGCAATGTGTGACGCTGCGTTTACAGTAGAAATAATATTACTCACGTGCTCGTTACTGAAAGAAACGCACCCGGCTAACGTATATGTTCACCCCGCTTTCGCACAGCGAGCCACCCCCAACCACCCAGCCTCCGGATGAGGACGCCCCACCCCAGCAGCAGGCCCGACCCCGACCCCAGCAGGCGCCTAGGCCATCTCCCCCCGCGCAACAGACGTCCGGACAGCGTCGCTTCAGCCCCCCACCTCAGGCCATCCCCGCGCCAGCCCCAGCCCCAGCGCAACCCGGAGCGCCTGACCAAGACGACGCCGCGGACTACGCCGACAACGCCGGCGGTCAGGCGCGTCCTCAGGGAGGTCCAAGGAGACCAGGCTTCCGGCAAACCGGAAAGTAGGCTTAGCAGAAGTCGGTTACTCCAGCAGACGACGCCTGCGCTGTTTTGCTCAGGCCGTGTCTTCGAAGCCAGGCGATAGGTGCCCCGCCACTTATCCCGGAAGTCGCGTGACGGACGTCACTTCCGTCTGCGTCCAAATCCCGCAGTCTAGAGCGACGTCTACCTTTTGACCACTAGGCACGGTGACTCCGTAAAACTGGCGTCACTCGACTTTTGGGATGTGGTCTGGAAGGGCATCAGTGGCTGATATGCCGCGTGAATTCTGTGGAAACTAGACCCAACATTTTCTTAGAAGGAAGCGTCTGCAAGATAAAAACTGTCAGGCCCAGGAAATGTGTTCAGAACGTACGCACACAATCGAAGGGAAGCAACGTTTTTAGTGTCCCCTTGCCGGCCTCAGTGCTAGAGTGCGATATCTACGTCGCAATGCGAGCTAAATGCTAAAGTAAATATTACTTAAACGTTAAAATATTAAAATTAAAAATTCTTTTTTTTTAAGTGAAATTAAGACGTTTGAGAAATAACAACTCAAAATTAGATACCTAATTCTGCCACAGAGCGAATTCTTGGGCAAGCGTTTGGACAAGTTAACTGTTTGCTCCCAGCTCCGTCGCCGAAACACTCTATATAGTTCATAAAGCTATTCCACTGAGCCGCCTGCGGTACGTTACTCAAAATTGTATCACGCCACAGTAAAAGAAAACGTTGTAACCGGGTCGCACTTATGAATGCAGGCATGTCACTACCACTGTGTCCTTGTGTAAATTTTTAGATTCTACCTTTGTTGTGTGTATGTTTGTGTATCTATCCACTCCAACCGAAAATCATCATTCCAGAGGCATTTGAAGAAAGGCCTCAGCTTCTTTCACAGTTTTCTATTCACTGTGTACATATGGACTGTCTGAAGCTGTACTGGCTTGTACTAAGCAGGCAGCATACAACTAAAACCCAATAAAAAATGCCCTTTCTAAAAAAAATGCTTCAAGTGTCTGTTTACTTGTATAAGAAGACGCCCGAGCTATTTTATTTTCCTTTATTATAACAAAAGAGACATACACTTTAGCGCGATACCTTTTATTCCGTGCTTCGTGATTAAGAATATATTGCCCTCAGAGGACTATAGCGAAAGAAGTGAACCTACACGCATTACATTTACATAACTACTGCGCGTATATTGCGCCTCGTCCTTTATTAATTCTAAAGTACATAGTCCCATCCAAATCAACAAACCTCTGTTAAAAAAAATTACCGAGTTTACAAGTAAGAAAGATTTAAAGGGGACTCCGCCGATTTTTTGGTTGACTTCGATTTGGCTGGAAATTTGCAGACCGCATTAATAACCCTTTCTTAACTAATAACCGAAATTTTTTAAAGAAATAATATTTTTCCGTGAAGTTATTAAATTTTCAAGTAACGCCGGCCGCGAGGGTTCCAGGAGGCGACTTTCTACTGGCAACAATGAAAAGTCCCTACTTTTCCCTACCCGCGTACGTCACGCATGTGCAGGCGGACGAGCGACTCGGCCAGCCGCGAAGTGGCTTTATGGACGCCAGCGATCGAGATAATTTTTTCGCAGCTTCAAGGTTGAAAGTTCCTTTGCAATGGGTAGCAATCTGTGCTAATCGATAGATTGTAAAAACAGTGCCGGGAAAAAGCTTCTTTTTCACCCTTTTTTTCGTGGGAGAGAAAAAGAAAAGCGTTCCCCGGCAGCAATGGAGGCCAGCCACGTCCAGGTGCTTTTGCGCGAGCTGTGTACCGAGAGAACTAGTGTCACGTGAAACATTTTCACTTTTGCTCGAAATACTTTATAACCGTGAGCGCAAACTCAAACCGGCTGTGACCATTCGACATCCGTCCAAAGAAGAGTGTTAATAATATTAAGAAAAATAGTACACCACTATAGTCGACATCTGGCAAAGTCACATTTGTTATTCACAATTGGTTCAGTGATTTCTTTTTTATTTTTTAGAAACACTAAATTTGTTTCGGACGTCTAATCTAGCTCGGGCTACTCTCGGAGTTCCACTCACGTGGCCGACATGTTGAAGACGAGAAGTGAAACGTCTAAATAAAGTTCAAGACTGAATTTAGACATGACTTTCGACGCATTGGTATTCCTCTCTGCTATTACAGAGGCTCCTGGAGCACGTGTTGAGCTCCATTAATATATACGATCGAGCCCTGCCTGGTTTGTCAAATGGTTGGCGTGCAATATTCGCTGCAGAAGAAATGATGAAAACGTCTTTATTTTTTTATATTGCGGAGAAATTTTATATGGGGCTGAGAACTTTTTTTTTAATTATGAAAATATGAATGTTGTTAAAGGGAGGCATGCAAATTTACAGCTGATGGAAACTGTGCTAAACCAACTTAACCTTAAAAAAAAAATTAAATTATATAGAGTTACCTCCTTCCCATGTGCTCTCGTGGATGGGTGTTTGAACACGTTGCATTCTACTCCAAAAGTAAAAAGAAAATATACGTGTACACTTTTTAGTAACTTTTGTTAACATATTTTGAATTAAAAGGTTTATGATGTCTTTCTGTACCTTGTACCTCAGGCACTATTGTATCTTCAAGCAAATATTCTTTATTTGGAGGTGAACAGTGTATTTGGGTACTTTATACGCATTCCATTGCACCTTGATGTTTGGCTTGGTGGTTGTGAATTCTTTTAATCGTCATTTTAACACGATCTTTATGACCAGTAACCTGCCATATGATCTACACAAACGCAGTTCATTTCATTCTATACATTTCATTGTTTACGAGGATCACAGCCTACATGTCTTAGGTCCCAGCCCAGCACGCACATGTTCATAGCTTTGGAAGGCGAGCAATGTACGCGCCACACGCACGAACGCTGAAAATGGTATCGACCAGAAGCGCTTTTCAGAAATGGTCTACAGATCTTTTGCTAAATTACTTAAGCAGCAAGGAGCATATTCCTGCCACAAGAGTAGTTACACGTGCTGACGCCTGCAACAGTAACTTTTCAAAAGAAAATCTAAAACAAATAGCAAGCTCCCTCAGGTCATACGAGCGTGTGGGGCATCTGTACCCACATTCCGAGCATTTTCCGCGGTGCTTTGGCAATTCTTACAAAAATGTATTGCGTGACTCTTCGACCTTTCTTCGCCAGCCATCTTCTAATAAAAGGGAACGGATTTACCAGCGATATCACGAAACTAGCGAGGCGCGGCTTGAGCGTAGCGAGTTGCGAAAACGGTTTTATGAAAATTCCAATAGCTCCCGTTTTTCTTTTCTTTTTTTTACTTTCTTATAGTTATGCACATAAACCAAGACCATGCTTTGTACAAATATATATAATTAGCAACTTCAAACAGCACGAACGCCCAGGTTTTCTTGCAGTTAGACGCGAAAAAGGCGCGCGCGAGCGTACCCGATTGCCGGCCGCGCGCCTCGCTGCACAGAAGTGACGAGACGCTTGGGGGCGGGAAAAACTGGGGAAACCCTAGGGAGAATGATGTTTCGGTTTTGGCAGCAAACAAAATATTACTTTTTTTAATGAACTAGAGTGAATCTGGGAGAACGAGATAGCATTTCGGAATCAGGAAGCCATCCGCATTCAGATTATGCCCTTGGATTAGGTAGCTTGAAAAGTCGGCGGAGTTCCCCTTTAACGGTGCTGGGACACGCCAAAATAAAATAGAGTTTACTATACTACAAGGACCCATTATATGTTCATATAATTATGTTAAATTTGTATTTCTTTTTCTATAAAAGGAGCAGTAGTTTCCTGGATGTATAGATTGATTCGCGGGACCCTCGGATCCACCCTATTCGGTAAAACCGCGAGGTTGGGTGGGTCGGTGACTAATTACTTCGCCCTCTGTCCCTGGCGGCACGGCGTGCCCTTGCACGCACTCGAAGATTTGGCTCCTCGGCGTCTCGCGGTCTCGAGAGGGCTTCTACGGCATCGCTCGCTTCGTAGTAGTCTTCAACAGCGATTGCAGCAGCGACGAGAGCGATTGGTATCAAGAGACGTTACGCGATCATTGTAACTTCGACGCGCTGGAGAACAGCTCCAGCGACGGCGACAGGATCATCACGGACAAACTTGCCGTCGTCGGCGGCGGCAAGTTCACACTCTTGCAACCGAGTAGGACCGAGAGAGAAGAGATCTGTTAAAACTTAAAATTTCTTATGACGACGGCATTCTGGCGCCATCTATGCGGTGATCCTGGAACTGCGTTTCACAAAAGCGAAGGTTTTGCGGGATTTCCGAGGTCAAATGTCCGTAATACCTATAAGAAAGGCTCGTTTATAACGTTGATAAAAAATTTTCGAGCCAAGAAAGAAAAAATAATGCGCGAGAGAAATAGAAAACATGCCGAACCGCCAAGTTTACACTTCTACCCAATAGACGGTGCCAGTGTGTCCTTTTGTTGTAAGAGATATTAAGAGGTTCTAAGGCACTCTATATGAAGAGGTCTCAAGAGTGTGAACGGGCCAAGAGTACTCGGCCGTGAAATGACCCGTACACAAAACCGTCGCGTCCGACGGGGTCCAGCCAGCGCCCGCGACATGACGCTTTCATGTCTCCCGTCACCTATAGGGTTCTTCGGAACGAGACAACAAAACGGGCGGTTGTTCCTCCTGCACGTTCCGGCATCCCACCACCGCACAACAGACTTCGCGCGACATTTGAGACTGCTTTCGCGTTGACAGCTACGCGAACGTTCTTTTGAGACCCGACGCATGCGATCGGGGAGGAAACCGGCGAGCGAATTAAGGCCGAATGGCCAGGGGTAGTCGAGCGAACCAGCAAGACGCACGTGCCCGCCGGGCGAAAGGTCGAATGGCACAGGAGCGAGAGTGAGAGTAGAGTTGAAGTATCCGAGTGGCATAAGGTGGTACGATCGTAGCGTAACGTACCTGGGCGAGCATGGGGTGCATGGGTGAGCCTAGAATGGTTTATGAACACCCGCATCCCCAGAAATCTGTGCCATCGCATGCTAGCGCCATCTCTTGGCGGATTATGGCAACGCTCCCATAGAAGCAATGTATTAAATATAGAAATACGGCAATATTTGCTCAACATCACATTTTTTCAGATTTGCCATGCTACCCGTCCAATCTCTGACACATTCCAATCCTTCCGCGAAAAAGTCAAGATTACAGCGCATAAACTGCAGGTTCCTCATTCGAGTAAATTATTTGATGCATAGCCACTATGGGTGGTATCAGGTTTGATCGGTTTTTAAAATGTATTATTAGGTGAGTGAAATAAATTTTAATTTTATATTATAAATACAACCCTCCCCCAATCATATGACAAAGTTTTGTGATTTGTATGATATTTTGTAATGCGTAGAAAAAACATCCTTCTGGGGCACCTCTCGCAAACGTGCCACACAAATTGATATTCAAACCTCCCTAATTTAAAAATACAGAAAGATACGAGATTTGCCATATAACTGCGACAAGGCAAAAACATCCAGGAAGCGTAGTGTACGCTCTGTCTTCTCTCAAACTTATTTGCTCGGGTTCCTGAGACCAGTTTGTCGAACCAGGTGCATAATCGATCAGCCAGCTGTTCAGAATCGTTTCCTGCATTCTGCTGCTGGGATCACTAAACTACCAAACAAAGAAAGCAACTATTTGTTTTTTCATTTAGAAATTTTATCATGGCTAAGAAAAGGTATAGAAATATTGTTATTAATCATTAAGAAATTATTGCCCTTGGCGAAGCTACATTTAGGGCGAATAAAGTGGGAATATTGAGTGATTATTTGGCAAGGAAGCTGACTGTACTTGATGGTCTCTTCATGACACGTCAAGCACATAAATTCCAAATATCAAGTAAAAAACATGTCGGTCGATCCTGCGAGGAGAACATTGGAAAATGAGAACTACGTAACGACCTCGCTCGAACGCCTTTCCCATCGAGGAGGTTTATTTTCAAGGATATGCAGTTGTACCATGATTGATATGATGTACTTAAATTTTATCATTTTTCCCAGTTAAAGACCCGAATGTTCTAAACAAGTTCCTTGTGGATGAGCGGAGGCCCAAATTTGAAAAGTTGGACGAAGCCGTCAAAACGGAAAAACCAGGTCTAGTTTGAAGCGGTTTTTCTCAAGACACATTTATTTCCAAGTATTTGCCATGGCACCAGCATGTAATAGAGGGATGAAAATGATATATTTCGCCCAAAATGGGTGCATGAGCCGTGCTCCAAAAGTTCCCTGTGAAGGCGCGGGTGCTCAAACTTTAAAAATGGGACGAAACCGTCGAAACGGAAAAACCAGGTCCACTTCGGAGCGGTTTTTCTCAAGACAGATTTATTTCCAAGTATTTGCCATGGCACTAGCATGTAGTAGAGGGATGAACATTATACATTTCGCCCAGAATGGGTGCATGAGCCGTGCTCCAAAAGTTCCATGTGAAGGCGCGGGTGCTCAAACTTTAAAAATGGGACGAAACCGTCGAAACGGAAAAACCAGGTCCACTTCGGAGCGGTTTTTCTCAAGACAGATTTATTTCCAAGTATTTGCCATGGCACTAGCATGTAGTAGAGGGATGAACATTATACATTTCGCCCAGAATGGGTGCATGAGCCGTGCTCCAAAAGTTCCATGTGAAGGCGCGGGTGCTCAAACTTTAAAAATGGGACGAAACCGTCGAAACGGAAAAACCAGGTCCACTTCGGAGCGGTTTTTCTCAAGACAGATTTATTTCCAAGTATTTGCCATGGCACTAGCATGTAGTAGAGGGATGAACATTATACATTTCGCCCAGAATGGGTGCATGAGCCGTGCTCCAAAAGTTCCCTGTGAAGGCGCGGGTGCTCAAACTTTAAAAATGGGACGAAACCGTCGAAACGGAAAAACCAGGTCCACTTCGGAGCGGTTTTTCTCAAGACAGATTTATTTCCAAGTATTTGCCATGGCACTAGCATGTAGTAGAGGGATGAACATTATACATTTCGCCCAGAATGGGTGCATGAGCCGTGCTCCAAAAGTTCCATGTGAAGGCGCGGGTGCTCAAACTTTAAAAATGGGACGAAACCGTCGAAACGGAAAAACCAGGTCCACTTCGGAGCGGTTTTTCTCAAGACAGATTTATTACCAAGTATTTGCCATGGCACTAGCATGTAGTAGAGGGATGAAAATTATATATTTCGCCCAGAATGGGTGCATAAGCCGTGCTCCAAAAGTTCCCTGTGAAGGCGCGGGTGCTCAAACTTTAAAAATGGGACGAAACCGTCGAAACGGAAAAACCAGGTCCACTTCGGAGCGGTTTTTCTCAAGACAGATTTATTTCCAAGTATTTGCCATGGCACTAGCATGTAGTAGAGGGATGAAAATTATACATTTCGCCCAGAATGGGTGCATGAGCCGTGCTCCAAAATTTCCCTGTGAAGGCGCGTGTGCTCAAATTTAAAAAGTAGGGCGAAACCGTCAGTACTGAAAAACTAGGTCCACTTTGAAGCAATTTTTTTTTTTCAAAATAGAGTTTTTTTCAAGTATTTGCCGTGATACCAGCATGTGGTAGAGAGATGAAAATTATATATTTCGCGTCGTCTACCACTTGAGTATAGAGAGACCAAGGTTCGAGGAGATATCATAGAAACAACATCTGAGCGGATGAACACTGAAACCTTTCAGACTCGCCAAACTGCTTGGCCCATGGACAACACGACAACGCCCAACGAGCCTTCAAAGCAATTCTAAAAGCGCAACGTGCGCGCGTGCGTGCATCGTGTATGCGGACGCGAAGTGATAATCTAAGCTATGTTTTTTCTTTAACACTAACTTTGATCTCCCCTTTCCTAACAAAGTAGCCAGACCCTCAGTCTTTGTTCAATAAAACGGTGGCCGGAAGCGTACTGCTGTAGAAAATTATGTTAGCCCTGGAATAAAGAGCATTGAGAAAGAAACGGGTATTACTCTGTCTCAGTCACAAATGAACAGAAAGGTACTTCACGAACCTCGGAACCAAACCAACACAGAGAGTGCGCCACGTGATCAGACGGTATTGCGCAGCAGTGCGAAAAATGTAAAGTCATGTGGCACGCTCACCGGGCTGGGTTGGCTGGGATGAATCGTAACGTTTGCTGCGGTTCATTGAAGAGAAAAATTAGATATAGCTATAAATAAGAAATTAGAAACCAAATTTTGTAGGAGATTCTCATGGAACTCGCCGCATTTTGCACCGTCTTTTATGGCGTAAACGCTTCTTCGTTAAAGGGGTCCGGAACTGTTATGGAACCTCCATGAATCTTTGTCGACTTCCGTGAGGTCCTTTATATGGCTTCTTCCGTGAGTGCTTTTTTGGAATTCTGAAGATGCTCCGGAAGGGTACTGCGGGGGGATCACGTAGTGGTCGACGGTCACGCGTGACCCCACGGATCATGGGCACTTGACCGTGCGACCAGCAGGTTCGTTATTTCTAGTGTGGCTACGTGGTGGACGAAAACCGATGGGCCATGGTCACGTGACCCCCACCCACAAACAAACGACGCTTACGCATGAACATGTGGCCAGCAAAAGTGCGCTATTATCAGTATTGTCAGGTTGCTTCCGACTCAGTCACGCGACCATGTGTGGCCATCAAAGGTGCGCTATTTCTTATGTGGTCACGTGGTGGACGGGACCCCACGGACTATGGTCACGTGACCTCAGTGACGATGGACAGGTGATCCCTTATGATCATGATCACGTGTCCGTGCGACCACCGAAGGTGCGATATCTTATGTGGTTGCAACCACCACCCCTTCGACAGACCGACCGACGTGAAAACTGAGAAAGGTTTTTTAACTTTATGATGTGTGAGGGCAGACATTAACATAAGCTCACGACGTTTTTGTTAGAGTATTTGAAGGCCTTGAGGAACACAGGCTCTAATCACTGTAGTGAGGTCATGCTATATGATCAAATTTTAACGACTGTGTCTGTTTAAAGCAATTAACGTAATAGGACCAAAGAATTGCATACTTCAGGAATATATCGCATATTTACTCGAATTAGTTTTTATATTAGACCTCGGCGTTTGGACAAAATGAAAGATTCGGGAGTTCCGCTCGTTTGAGCTGAATTTACTGTGGAGTTATAAAGTCGTTCCTAAATCCTCCGATTTCCTCTTCTTACTAGCAGGAACCAATCTCGCTCGGTGGCCGCTGTGTCAGCGGAGTAGTACTCACGCATTAGAATAAGAACGGCGTTGCATTGCACTTTTGGAACTACCTTTCTGATAGGAGTATCAGAAAGTTACGCTGGAATTATGCGGAAGTGAAAAAGGCAATATCATTCATGTTGTTGACAGAACAACATTTGTATTTTTCCACACGTATGTGTTTTTGATTATATACAACGCACATGCGCAGCAGCCTGTTTCTTGAAATGTGAATAATCTTCACAATCTCGGTGCAGCAGTCCTCACTACTGCTCTTATGTCATGCTCCAAAAACGTGGTGGCGTGTGCAAATTTCTGATAAGTTCTAAGAACTCCTGATATGGTCATAACGCCGTTTTGAGCTGAATTGTGGGAGTTTGTCACGTGGGCCTGAAAGCTGAGGTGAGGTATTACATAGCGAGCGAACGTCAAAACAAACGAAGTGTCTGGTTACTCGAAAAGGCAATCTCGAGTCTTCGGCCACATATTTGTGCGAACTTCTCCCCGCCATTTAAATATTATTACCCCAAGGCGAACTGTAGGTAATAAATAAACAAAAATAATAATGCCCCAAGGGCGAACTGTAGGTAATAAATAAACAAAAATGAACAATAAACAAATGTATTTCATGCATTTCCTGACTTTCTCACGGAAACCGTAGCCACAACTTTATTTATTCTTGAGCGCTGAAAACGTCTGCCGCGGAAGAGGTATGTAGCACTAATGTAAAAAGTGATGACATGTGAATAAGCCCAATAGTGACACACAAAAAACAAAGATACAGTTTAGAATATTCCTTCGACGGCAGACGAACGTTTTGTGATAATCGGAATAAACGTGCTTTGATAAGTAAGCCCTTGGGAGCAAGAACACAATGTAAGGGTTACAATAGCTCAACAACAGAAGAAAAAACTCAGTTTGTTGAGTGCCAGCCTGGTGGAAAGAAACTGTTAACCAGTGCACCGCGCAAGTTTTTGCGATCTGATATGGTGTCAATTATTGTCGTAAAGATCGTTTGAGTTCTGGATGGCACGAGGAAGTGCTGAGGTTTTAAAAGGATGGATGCTGAACGAAATATTCGCTGGAAGCTTTCGCTGCTTTTTACGAAAAGAATCCGGTGGTTCTTAATAAAATAGAAAGAAAGAGAGGCAGAGAGAGAGACAGACAGAGAGAGGGGGGGGGGGGGGAGCAACGCTATAAAAAATATCAGGACGGACTTAGCCTTGCCGTTGGAGCTGGCATTGCCCCGCTTGGCAGTGGTTCCAAAAGAGGTGAACTGGACTGACCGAAGTTTTGAAAAAACCGATGAAGTAAGCAAAAGAGCGAGATTAGTCGACGAGTCTGGAGAGGATGAATGAACTTACATTGCCTAAGATCTGACACGCTAATAAATCGAGAATGAGACTATATGAATAGCGCGGTACAGTTTTAGACGGGTTCTGAATGCGTAATTCTGTACGTTTGGTGATATCATTAAGTATTGTAGACTAAGAAAAAGAAGGTGCAAGCTTCCGGAGACTAAATAGACACGGAAGAAACTAAGAAAAAGGAAGGAGAGAGCGCTCGCACTGAAAGGATCGAGATGACGGTCGGGTACAGTTCAACGATACCTCCAAAATAAATAATTCATTATTTCCTTCTATTTTAACACAGTTCGCATAATTAAACCGGCTTTCCATTTTTATCGTCACCGTGGAGATCCTTCCTCCATTTACTTAATAAAGCCTTCTAAATATATTAGGCGTATTCCGGTTTCTGGGGCGGACGTGAGTATTATAAGTATGCTTCTGTGTTTTCGGACAAATTCGATAAAATCGAAAAAATACTTTCGGTAAAATATTTTAATATTTATATTTACCCAAAAAACTCAGATTTTTCAGGACCGCCAACTGCTATGAATCCTACTGGTCTTAATATTTTCCAGGGATCTTCGAACAAGTTTTGCTCTACTTCTCTATATCTAATATTTATTTATTTATTTGAAAAACTGCAGGCCTTTTTCAGGCCCTCGCAGTATCAACTTTCGTTTGTATGATCACAAAGAACTTCCGTTTAGCTTCTATTTTAAAAAAGGGGAATCGTCGAACACGTTTCTCATTGAAAAGGATACTTTTACTAAATTCACAAACTGCTGTTTTCAACCTTTCGTTCACTTCACCGAAAAAGCCGAAAAACTCTGTACGATGAAAGAAAGCTCCAAAGAACTCCGAATTTATGGTAAAAAATAAGCACTAAACAACACTCCGCGATTTTAAGCAGAAATAAACTCCGAAAACGCAGAATCCTAATTATAAGCTGGATTTCTTATATGTTGGTGCAGCTTTTAGATTTCGTTATAACTTATAGGTAGGGTTCCGTATTTTTGTGTATTCTTTTTTTAAATTTAAGGGTGTCTTTGGGTGTTCATTTTTTCAAAGTTCTCTGTTTTCGGTATCTATTTCTGGTGTCGACCAGAAATCAGGGTTTATCAGGGCTTACGTCGTAAAAGCTATTGCACATCTATCGCGTTTTTACAACACACAATGCTATTCGCGCCAGTTATCACTAAGTGGCCCATGCAGAAACAATAATTGCAGCAGAAGGAAGCAGCCTCGCGGAAAAGGGCGGTTTGTTTTCGGGGTCAGCAGAAATAAAGCAATTTTTCCAGTTAACCTGGGGTTTCATTTAATGCAAAAATTTCAGTTTGGAGTTTTTCAGTTTTACCAATTTCAAGAAAAATCCCAAGAAAAAGAAGCCAGACATCAGCACAGCGAGTGGTCATACCAAAGAGAATATTTCGCTCCTGATGACTTCAGCGGAGGCAGTGTAGCGATACGATGGATGTGGAGTTCATGAAAGCCTAATTTAGGCAACACAAAATATGGATTCTTTTTGTTGTAGTTTACTCGACACACTCGCCAATCTGCAAACAACTTTCCAAAAATATCGCATATGTATTGTCGGGTAGTTTTTCGAATACTTGTTCGGAATTCTTCCGCAGATCTGACTTTTTTGCTTCCATATCGCTAGATATGAAAACGCGGAATAATAGTGTTATGGACTGCTTCCAACCGGGAGGCGCTGATACGGCGTGCTCGTCCGCTCTTTGCGCCGGTCTTGCGTTTGTTTGCCTCAAAATGCGCTCACAGGCTGCTTTTACACTCTCCCCCACCACACGCACACACACGCGCGCGCGCGTTCACATGCACACGCGCACGCACGGACGCACGCACACACTGACACACACAAACAACCCGTCTCGTCGAATTAACCACCAACACTGGCGCGGGTTTTACTGCCGCGTCAGCACGCTCTCTGCGTGTTCTTTGTGCTGTCCATCAATTGATCTTCCCCCTTTCTGTAGTACTGTTTGAGAAGCTCTGATAACGTAGCTCTATTTTCTATTTTTCACAATTTTATTCATTGCACGCGGAACGCATTTCGGTTTGGCGGGAATTTGCACACGACGTAAAAGTTAAAGGTGAATACGCCACGTGTCGGTAAATAAGTGAACTAGAACAGCTTGTCACAAATTTCTGGCCATGCATGGTGTGACTAACCTGGCCAGTTGACATCAGAGTTCTGCCAGTGTTGTCAGGACGCCAAAAAAATGTAACTGCCCAAATTCGTTAAATAGAATATTGTAATTACTAGAGCTCTAACAGTCGCAAAAATTGGTGTATATACTAAGCAACCTATGAACATTCAATTTCAAGAGTTACCTGCCTGTTTAGTTTTTGTGTCCTAACCTCTTTAAACATGAACGCAAACTGAAAGGCAACTACTGCACTTCACACTAGGCAATAACACTGTAATACCTTCCCTTTATCTAGCTTCAAGATTGTCAATACCCGCTAGCACTCCAGAAGCACGAACCATTTTGGTAATAGTGAAGAACCTTAACGTCAACAAAAAATATCTATAACTAGTACAGCATTTTCCAAGCATTCGGCTAGTTGCGACCAGGTAATAAACCTGCATTTTTCATCCCTAAACAGACAACGCACAAAATCGAGACAATCGTCGGGAAGCCTGGCAGTCGGTCGCCAGGAGAGAAATTAAGTTGTTAGGAACTGGGACTAAAAGAAAGACGGCGACGACATGCGCTTGTCAGTTGCCCAGATCACCAGTAGTGTACTTCGGCCTGTCATGGTGGAATAAATACGTCATTATGTCCCGGGCGCCGACACCGAGATTCGTACAGACGCTAGCGGCTATGGAATTGGTGCAGCGTTGGCTCAAACCACCTCTGGCACTCAGCACGCCATCGCCTACGCCAGCCGCACACTTACCAAAGGCGAACGTAATTATTCCTCACCCAACGCGAGTGCTTAGCCGTCGTATGGGCAATATCCAAATTTTGCCCTTACCTCTACGACACCCGCTTTTCTATCGTCACTGACCACCACGCCCTATGTTGGGTAACCACTCTCAAAGATCCTTCAGGACGCCTTGGACGTTGGTCGCTCAAACAACAAGACTATGATTTTACCGTCTTGTACAAATCTGGAAAACGCCACCTCGACGCCGACAGCCTCTCCAGGTGTCCTTTGCCTGTTTCTTCATGTGGATTCAGCCCTGTCGCTCACTCGGATAACACCGCAGCCTTCGAAACCGTTGACATCGCCGCTGCCCTATCTTCCGACGTAACTTTGCGGCCTATTATTGAACCTCTGAACGGAACGCTGCACCACCCGACAATACGAACGCAACGTCGCTCCCGCCTCTTCGTACTTCGCAACGGAATCCTTTACGGGCGTAACTATGAGCCCGAAGGACGTCCATGGCTTCTTGTTGTCCCGTCCAACCTACAGCGAGAAATGATTCAAGCTCATCACGACGATCCTGCAGCCGCCCACTTGGGATTTTTCAAACCTACTTTAAAGTTCGCCGAAACTACCTTTAGACCACCATGACCCGCACTATCAGTAAATAAGTTTGAGCATGCCATCAGTGTCAGACAAGAAAAACTCCAACCACAAAGCCACCAGGCTCTTACAGCCACTTCTGCCGCCTGATCGGCCATTTCAACGCATTGGCATTGAATTTCTTGGCCACTTCCCTCGATCGGCAATGAACAACAAATGGATCATAGTAGCCATCGATCATCTGACGCGGTGCGCCGAAACCAAGTGTGTTCTTGTTGGCAATGCCCAAGAAGTCGCTCATTCCTTTCTGCACAACATCCTATTACGCCACGGTGCACCCCAACAGATCGTCAGCGATCGAGGGACCCCTTTCGTCTCAAAAGTCCTCGAAGAAGTCTTACGTCTAGCATCAACGGTCCACAGCGTCACCACCGCCTATCACCCTGAAACCAACGGTCTTACAGAGCGCCTCAGTCTCACCCTAGCTAACATGATCTCCATGTATGTTTCCGACGACCACACAAACTGGGACACCATCCTTCCCTATGTGGCATATACTTATAATACAGCCCGTCAGGCCACAACCGGCTATTCTTTTTATTACCTTCTGTATGCCCGTGAGCCTCTCACACCGCTTGACACTGTCCTGCCCTACATCGACGACCACCCGGTTGAGCACTATATCGATGAAGTAACATCCCGGGCCGAAGGCGCTCGTCAACTCGCCCGCATTCATACCTTCCAGTCCCAGCAGCACCAGCGACTACGTCACGCCGACCTCCATCGCTCGACTTGTTACAACGTCGGAGATGACGTTCTCTTGTGAACCCCATCCCGCACCGCCGGACGCTCTGAGAAACTTCTGAAGCGCTTTGTAGGCCCTTTCCATGTCTTGCGCCAACTCTCCAAAACGAACTATGAAGAGGCCCCAGTTTTGCCGCCTCGAGACCGTCGCTCCGAGTCGAGAGAAGTTGTGCACGTTGCCCGCATGAAGCCATATTACCGTCACAACTAACTACCTCTGCCGCAAGTGCCGGGTGCCCAGCCCTTTCCACGCCGGAGAAAGGACGACGACAAGGACAATAAAGGGGGCAGGCTCGCACTCGTACTGTGGACTGCGGACATTCAATCACCGATCATGTCACTTGTATCTAAACATCCCCCCATTATATATATATATATATATATCTTGAATAGGCACCGTACTAAACCAACAGACCATCACGTCCAAAATAAGCCGTACTCTGTAGACGATGAAGACTAGACTTGCCTGATAGATTTTGGCATCTCTCATAAACTTCTCGGCGGAAAAGTTGGGGTGTTGTCCACGCTCGCCGAAAATGTGTGGAACGAGATTAAAAATGTTTGTGTAGCTTGTCTATCCGCTTCGAAACTGAGCCAGGTCACGGACCATGTGTACTGAATAGACAACAAAAAGCCACTCGGATCAGAGCCAGCAAGTTTCGGCTCCGTTGAATGGTAACAAACTAATACATTTACTAGTTTC
Organism: Ixodes scapularis; assembly: GCF_016920785.2. Lineage (NCBI taxonomy): Eukaryota > Metazoa > Arthropoda > Arachnida > Ixodida > Ixodidae > Ixodes > Ixodes scapularis. The sequence goes on from NW_024609868.1 coordinate 114,555,032, forward strand.
CGCGCCGGACACGTGCAAACTAATTCACATGCCTAGGTCATCAGTAGAGGCAGGATGTTTAGGCACTAAAAAGCCACTTTTAGGCGCCTATAAAAGCCACTAAAAACTTTGTAAGAGACATTTATAGGCACAAGCAGTTAGTTTTTATTCAAAGATTGCTTTTGAAAGCATATAGGGCCTCTGCCATTCAAAGAAATGCAGAAAAAAGTGGTACAAGTGGAATTACAATTTTATTTGTCCAACATTGGAAAAAAAGTTGACCCAAGCCCACACCGGTACTAAGCTGTCCCATGCTGTACATAGAAACAATGGGAGAAATTACGAAAACAATAGCAACACGCACCATCTCAAGATTCTTGGTTTTAAGCTTCTTCCTCTTGTCATTAAGAACCAGTTTTTCGCTGAAAAAGAGCGTTCGGCGTCAACTAATGTGAGTGGGGCGTACATTTGCTTAGGAACACTCAATGCTTCCACACCCTCTGGCACCCTGGAGCGTTTCCACGGTGAGAACCTTTAAGACTTCTTTTAGTACCAAAAACACACTATTTTTGTTCAAGACGGACTAAAGCTTTGAACGAACTTGGACAGCAGCGGGGCCTGCGGGGACGGCGTCGACTTGTTCTTGAACCTTTGAAATGAGCCCAATGTTCCAAGCCAGAGATTCGCCAGCACTTTCGAGGCTCTTGATTGTGTCGACCAGAAACGTGAAATTGGAGAAAAAATACGCCAGGTCACTTTTGAGAGTGTCCTCGCGCGGACACCTTGAGCCTTTCTGACTGAGACACTATCGTCGGCTGGAAACCCCTGGTAGCTGTTCCTTAAAGGCACATACACGAGACGGTGACTTAGGTACACAGCCTTCACAGCAGCAACGAGATCGTTTACATGCCTGAAGTGCTTTCTTAGTTCTTCGCAAATGCGGTGCATGCCGTGGGCGAGGCAGGTGGCGTGCCACATCCGCTGCCCTCCTCCTGAAGGCAGAAAGCCTTCAGGAGGAGGGCAGCTTTGTGCATATAAGCCACCGTATCCTTGTAAAGTAGCAACACCCCGCTGTCTTTTAATTCACTAGGGTAGAGCACCTTCAAGGACGCGTTTAGAAAGTACGCCACGGTCTCCCCATTTGTTCTCCAGCGCCTTGGAGCACACAAGGAAACGAGTTGTTCTCTCGTCTGCTACAGGCTTCCTAACTACCAGGTGCGTGACAGAGCGTCCAGTCGCACCTGACGTTTCCTCTACGGACACCCAAATGCACGAGTACCCAGGTTCATCTCTGATTTGTTTTAGTCTTTCCTGGTACATGGGCCGCAGGTAGTTCTTGCGAAGAGTCGACTCCGACGGTACCATATGACTGCAGTATTTTTGTAATATTTTTTTTTAAACTGTGTTTTCACCTTTGCTTAAGAAATATTAGCGGCGAATAAGTCTCTACACAAGTCTGCACAAAGTGCGTTCTTCTTTCCATGCGTGAGGTTTCCTTTCAAAAATGACTGCCTAGGCGTTGAGGGCACGTTGCGTTCTGCGTTGGTTTTATTTCCTGCTGTTTTTTTTTTGTGTTCTGCCGGGTGGCACTTCTCAAATAGAATCTCTGAAAAAACAACATTACGATTTGTTGAAAAGCGTAGTGCGCCGTCCTGAGCGCGGATGGCTTTAAGCGATATCTTCCTAATACCTCTAAATATAGCGACGCTGGAAATATATAAATGTTTTACAATAGTGAAAAAGCCTACCCATTGTGTAGCTTGTTCGGGTTTTAGTTTAGCATCAGAGCACAGAGCTGCCATACGCTCCGCTGCCAAAGCTCACTCTAGCGAGACTATCTGCCGCTTAGATAACAGGGCGCAGGGCTGTTGGAGGAACTACGACTCGTGCCCAAACGGACCTTTTCCACGTACCGATGGCACCAGGTGGTGTCTGCACGAACTAAAAATTCAGGAAGTGACCTGCGCTACCAATCAATAATGGGAGCTATGTTACCAGTTTCTTCGCTCTCTGAGCTGCGGCCCGTGCGCGGCGGCACGCGAGCCAGGTCAGCAGCACGAAGGTACTAAAAAATAGGGACTTTCATACCTCGTGATCAGCTTTGTATGGAGAACCAGCGTGCACCCGCGAAAAATAAGGTAACCTAGCGAGCAGCGAGCAATGATGGCGACGGCGGCGGACGGGTGTGGCAGGAGGCAATCAGAAGCATAAGGCCTCATTCACACAGCCGTTTTTTACCCCGTCCCGTCGATAGAGCCGCGCGGCGTTCCCGCCAGGGGAGAAGGTTTTCGGACCGGTTTCGGACCGAAATCGGGCCGCCGGAGCCGAAATGAGCCGAACGACGGTGTTTTACGTCCTCGGCGCCGTCGAAAGACGGGGGACGCCGGCGCCCCGTCCCGTTGAGGGACGGCCAGTCACAAAATAGGAAACTTTCGCTCAATCTGGTGGATTTTTAAAACTTGGGTGACCGTGGGCACGGCCGCGGGAGGGGGATTGACCGTACTCTATAAGAAGAGGCGGTGAAGGCGTGCTGAACTGGTGATTCCGGTGAAGCACAGGTAGCAAAGCTGACTACTAGGGTGATTAGAGGTACAGCCGCCATTCTAGGTTCTTTTTTCTTACGGAGTTGTCGACTGGTCACGCGACCAACGCAACTTTGAAGAGGGGCATATGTGGCGTCCACCCAAACGTCGCGTTTTTCTTTTCGTCGACTTTTTTTTGTGTAACACAATTGTATATATGCTGCAATTACGCGTTATATACTCGCTGATCCGCAGCCTCCATCAGAATTTTCTCGATTTCTCTTGCCGACTTCCGCCGCTTGGCATCGGGCGCTCGCGCGTGCGCAGAACGCTTCTTGAAAAAGGTCCATTGGATATGTGCTCTTTATGGGGGGAATGGTGAGATACTGCACGCTATTCATCTTTCTGGAGTTGGTTTGACGATTATGTCGCGAAAGATAAGGAGTTTCAACTGTGCAGGCACAACGAAAGCATGACGGGAGGCAACAAGCACGTACTGGAGATCAGTAATCCGATAGAAAGACACAGTGTGTTTTGTCTTGTTACTCAGTATATTTAATTTAATAATTAACATTTCAATTAGCGTCAAGAAGTTTATGCAACTCCTTTTGGTGGTCCCCTTTCCGGGACGCCACGGAAATATTTTTTCCTAGTCACCTTGCGAAAAGTCCACAAACACACGCACTTGCTCACAAAAAAAAAAAAAAAAAAAAAAGTTTTTCGGTGGGCATTGCGCTGAATTTCCCGATCTTGCAATGAACCGTAGCGGATAGGACGAGCCATCCTAACCAATCCAGTACTCAGAAGACGTGAGTGGAGCTTCCAGTTGGGCGAAGCGACACGCGGAGACTCCAGGTGACATACCACACTCCCAGCGCAGGGCTGCCTGGAACGCTCTAGCATCCACAAAGTTTCATTTAGGGCGTTTCGGGCGAGGCGAGAGGGGGAGAGAGCAAAGGCGCGGCGAGAAATAGAAAGAAGGACGGTGCGTGGGGAAGGGCGGGAAGGGCCCTCGACTAGAAGGAAGTCGCTGTTTGCGCCTTACAGGAGTGAAGAAAAAAACAACGATGTTTGTGGTGGATCTCGGGACAGAGATTGAAGCAGACTGTTGTCATGCATTGCACCAAGATGAAAAATTGTTCACTTCCACTTGAAACTGAACAGAACAAATCATTTTGGCGTAGCGAAGCAAAAAATGTCGAAAATATGCATTTATACGCGGGAAACGATAATTTAGGCTCAAACGCCGAAATAGGCATTTATAAGTACTATAAAACCCCTCTTAAAGCGCTTCGTAACTCCTGATTCGTGGTCATATATAGACCTTTTCATTGTAGTAGTTGCCTCACCGGCGGATAGGGGACGCTGATGCATTCGGTGAAATTAGGTTGCTTCAATTTGGTTGTCTTCGGTTTCAACGTGAACGCGGCTATGTTGCCGTTCTACGTTGTTTTTGCTTAACTTTGTGAAACAATTATGTTCCTTGTAGCACGCAACCAACGAAACAGTGGTATTGAGCCACTTTGAGCACTACGAGGCGTTTTAAAGATTAAATTGCGTGCTTTTTTTACCAACTCCTTTGATGTATCTGACTATGGTTGGTAACGAAACGCCTGACTGCTGTACAGGAAGGATTACCATCGTCTACGGCCGTACCCGATGACACCAGTTTCCAGAAAAAACAAACTAATGAAGAGTCTAACAGATGAACTTATCGACAGCTTGATTAGCAATGTGCTGAATCGGGAAGAACAGATGAACTTGCGAGTTTACTACTCACTGTTTGTTTTTTGTGGGCACTCAACCTTTAGTGAACTTCGCAATCTTAAAACGTATCGTGTAATGACGCAGATAATTGATGTAAAGTAGTATCGTCTCAGCCTCTTTTTCTGTTTTCTTTTTTTTTTCTAATTCAGTACTCGAGCATGCTTTGACAGGCCGAGTAGTAAATTTCTTAAACTATCAACCCTGCTAAAGTTATTATAAGCAGAATTTCGCGATATGGGGACCCAGGAAATAAATTATTTTTATATCAACATTTGCTTATTCAAGATCGTCACGTGATATAACTGACAATCCTGTCAAATTAAATCTGACATTTGTCTTCCGAAAAATTGGCCAAATAAAATTAAAGGGCGCAGGAGGAAAAATACCTCAGAAAGTTTGGCCGAATTCTAGCGCTAGGCACCACTTCACGGACCTGTGTGAACAAATATTTATTTGTTTGAACAGATTCGCTTTGCAAATTTCGGCGTCGCCAGCCACCAAAAGTAAGCCTGTATTCGCCATCGACAATCCTGTACTCAAATGATTGTTATGCAGACGGCTCCCTTTTTTTCGGCGTCAAATATTGCAGATTTTAGATACTAACAAAAGTTAAACCAACGTACGCAAAAAGAAAAAAAAAATGTTTTTTGCTTATGCGTCGAATTTAAACGGCGTTTTGAATTTGCAAATAGAAAAGACGTTATTTCTTTGTGCATACTATTCTAAAACCCACGACTGTTAAGTGTCTGTGGCATTTCCTTACGCGAGAATTCCAAACCATTCTGTTAAAATAAATTAAGTGGGTGGCATGGTTATCTAAATATAATCAATAAATCACTTAAATGACTGTTGAAATGGGAGGGAGCACGGTATACAATTCCTTAAACTTCGTAAGTAAACTGACCAACCGAACGTTGACGTCGCGAAAAAAGATAAAGAACCTTATACAGATGTAGGTGTGATATGAACAAACAAATTGCCTGATGTTTACGTACCATTACTTCCAACCTCAGATAAAGTACAACTTAAACGTTCGTTGTCTATCTCATCCGCGAGTTTCCTCACATAATCAAAAGAAACTGTTTTTGACATATTATGAATACAAAGAACGATACTTTCAGGAAATACAAATACTCTCCTTGAGCTGACTATTTTTGACACCTTCCGATCCTAAATGCGCGATATAAATATACGCGCTTTTTAATGGAATTCCGCCAATGTTAGTAAACATACCTCAGTTGTCATAAGGACCTTTGAAACTTCGTGATGTCTTAGTCGTCGGGTAGACGTATCGGACTACAGTTTCCGAAGTGAGGAAAGAAAGCGCGGTGAAACGCGACGAAAAACGCGAATACAACGCATCCGCCAAGGCGCGGAGGGGAGAGCGGAGCAGCAAGTTGAAGCAACCTAATGGTTGCCGCGTCACGTGATTCCAAGATGGCAGCGCCCATGCGAAGGAGAATGAAAAGGTCTATAGAAAAGGCACGATAGGGACCAAAGGAAACAAAATAGGCATTTGCCTAAAGATCCGGTCTCTAGTCATCAATTGGGGCAAATTTGTAGGCTTCTGGCATGGCAGTTGGGAAAGCACGCCCGACGTTTTTGAGGACATCCAGTGGACTTGTTCATCGGCAAAGTACCTCGGTGTGCCTCTCAAGCACTACCGTGACACCATGGAGTATTAGAAAGAGGAAACAGAACAAGTTCGAGATGAAAGAGTGAAGTGGGAACGGGAAGGGGGAGGGGGGGGGGGGGGGGGGGGTTCGACTGTTTGTAATCTGTCTATCATGGCTAAAGTCTGGTACGTACTGCAGGCGTTATGGATGTCAAGGGTCAATGTTCGAAAACTTCACAGAGTATTTGCAGTTTTTATATGGGGTTCGGAATGGGAACGAACCAGACGTACTAATTTGTTTCCTTTTGTGCAAAGTGGGGGGTTGGGTTTAGCCCATCTGGTTCTGCGACAGGTCGTGTCGAGGTTTATTTTCCTGCGCGATCAGAAGGATCTTTTTTTGGAGCGCAGCTCTTAGACGCCTGTCTCCGGCTTGAGCGGCGTCGGCTTCGGCGTAGGCGTCGGCGTAACCGCGCGGTGCATTATGGGAAATGTCCTATAAAGCACCACGCGAGCCCCTCTTCCCCCCCCCCCCGGGGTCACATGACCCCCCTCCCCCCCCCCCCCCCCCCGCCGAGGTCACGTAACACCCCCCCCCCCCCGGAGCAGATTGAAGAATGAGGGGAGGAGGATGATAAGGAGTTGAGGAGGAGGGAGGTGGGTTATACCCTCTCCTCACTACCCTTCCATCCTCCTCCTCAAGAGCTGCGCTCTAATTCGGCGTTACAGGGAGTTGTAAAGGGCTTTCACTTTTTGGAGCACTCTATTACAGGATAGACCCTGGAGGAGCTTATCTGATTTTGTAGTAATGTTTAATGCCCAAGAATGCGAGGTTTTTTGTATGAAGTGGTACGATCTTATCAGTTTCTGGAAGGTGCGTTTCTCGTTAGAGTGCCTAAGCGACGTCTCGCGTAAGTGGTTGTACAAAGACGTAATCGATGTGGTGTTACCGGAACCAATGTGAACATTCTTATATTGTGCTGGCCCCGAAAAAGATGTTCTTAAAAGACCTAAAAGACTGCCAGTTCGACCTTCTGTACAGACGTTCTTTTTTCAATAGCATAGCGGCACGCTCCCCGTTAAACGTTGGCTTGAGGAAAAGGGTCTTTTCGTTCACTGGTCAGTAAACTGTCTTTTACGCCGCAAGCCCGAAACTGTAAACCACATATTCTTGGACTGCTGGGATGCAGTATTCCACTGGGACATTTTACAACGCACCTAAAAAAGGATCTTCCAATAACAGCCTATGGCATACAATTCCTTCCTGTATACAACGTGAGGAAGTGCCCTATGACATGTTTATGGCGCTTAGTCCACACAGTATATGGCGGACAAGGATGGCTGTGCGGCACGCCGACGTGGACGCGCGTTCCGTCAGAGATTATTTTACTAAGAGTATTGTTTACGTCAAAGAAGCGCACAAAACGCAACGTGAGCCACCTGAATGGCTGCCTGTTCTGGACAAACTGGTCACCGTTAGGGCATTTTAAGCCAATTGGACCAGCCAAGGTATGGCAGGCCTTTTTAACATTGAAGTGTGGTGTACGTGATCTTGTGTTCGTTGTGTCATGCAGACAATAAAGAGAAAAAAAAAAAGGAGAGGCCCGGATTCGATTCCCGGCGTCGGAAAGATTGGGTCTCATGGTGAAATGGTTATCACTCTGGACTCTGAATCCAGCTAACCGAGTTCAAATCTCTGTGACGCCCTTCACTTTTTTAAATCTTTTTTTCGTTGTTGGAGTAGCCGCAGAGGAGAAGCACATGATTCTCAACTCTCTTTATTCCGGCGTGGTCTAGTGGCGGATTCCACTTCCGGCAAGCGAAGCGATCGGACGCGGAATGTCTAGCTCAGACGGAGCGGTTTCGGCGGCCCAGCCGGGCCGTGGTATCGGGGATGTTGAAGATAAGGAATACGCTGTCATCCTGCCTTCGCTGCCCACCGGGTCACTAGTGGTAAATACGGTTTTTTTACATGCGGATGTCAAGGGACGTCCGTACCACGCCGAAGATTTTCACGACGCGCTGGCTCGCTTAGGACTACTCCCCGAGGTTGTCGCCCTCGGGGCATATGAAATGAATCACGTCTGGGCCGTCACCTTCAAGACTATCGAAGGGTCCAAGAAACTAATGGCGGAGTCGGAGCTCGTCGTCAAGGGGCGGCGGTGCATCGTCGTCGACCCGGGAAACCGGGACATACGCCTCAAGCTCCACTGGCTGCTTTTTAACGTCGGCGACGACGACGTGAGGGCAGCCTTCGCGCCTTATGGCAAGGTCCTGGACGTCTCCAGGGAGCGGTGGCACATCGACGGCTGCCACAGCGTTAGCACCATGGCGCCGACGGCGGTGCTGCGCCTGAAGGGGGCGTGAGTCCCGACGACCTCCCGCACCAGCTGCGCGTCGCCGGTGAGCTCGCCCTCGTTGTCGTGCCGGGTAGGGCGCCGCTCTGCCTGCGGTATCAGCGGACGGGGCACATCTGGAAGGGGTGCAGCGTACCCAAGTGCAACGTCTGCCGACGGTTCGGCCACGACGGCACGCAGTGCGTAAGGACCTACGCGGCGGCCGTGGGCCCTGTGGGAGGCGAGGAGAAATCCGAGCTTCTCATGGACGAGGCCGACGTCGAGGAGGCCGTCTCGGGTCCGGTCAGCGGGGCGGCACCATCGCAGAGAGCGGCGGCGGCGACGCCCAAGCGCGGCACGGCCACGTCCGCAGTCAACGTGGCACCTGGTGCTGGGTCGACGAGCCAGGCCGAGTCTCCGGACGCTCAGTCCGTTGAGGCGTCGAGGCCTGGAGTCAAGGCAGCCGGCGCATGCGACGACGCCTCCTCTGAACAACCAGGCGACGTGCCCATGGAGACGGCCGTGACACCGGAGCCCGCCGCAAAGCGGACTCGGGACGACAACGGCGCTGACCCAGAGGCAGCGATCAAGGAGCAGCCGCCTGCCAAGACGGCACCTACGAGGTTGAGGCGGCCCGGCGCCGTCCCGAACGTTGCTGCAGGTGTAGTCAGGGGTGCCAAGCCACCCCCATGACTGCGTAGGAAAGGCGACCGTTTCGGTGGTGGCGCGAAAGTCGTGGAAGGTGTGTGAGAGTCAGAGGAGAGGGCCGTCCGACTACTAGAGTCTGCCCTACGAGTCGCCACGCTTAACGTGCGTGGCCTTTCAGCGAGACGCCGGCGATACCAGTTAAGCCGGCTGTTTGCCGAGCATGAGCTTGACATAATCGCCGTGCAGGAGACGAAAGTCGAAAGCCATGAACAGACGTACCGTATGGTGCGACCCTTTCAGTCTCTTTTCAATATATGCGTTTCGCACGCGGTTGGTTTATTTATTCGCCGGTCAGTAGGTGTTGTAGAAACGGCCGTACATTCGTGTTCCTCTGGCCGTTTTGTGTATTGTGATTTTTCCTTTTCTAACGTTGAGTGGCGGGTTATTTGTATTTATGACGCCAAACCAAAAAGGTGAGCGTAAAGTTTTTTTTTTTTTTATTTTTAAAGTATCGAAAAATATCTCAACTGTAATAGGGTCGCTATTTTTCTTGGCGATTTTAATTGTGTTTGCTCTCCTGACAATAGAGCGAATCAAGTGCGCTTTCGAGATTCCAGTGCTTTTTCTTTGAGTGAATTTATTGCAAGAAATACATTAGAGGACGTCACTGTTTGTGCATCTAAGGGAGGGGTTCAGTACACCCATTTTCAAGGTAATAGCCATGCGAGGCTTGACAGAGCGTATATTTCACTTGATCTTGTACCCCTTTGCGACCACTACGAGGTGAAACACATGTCTTTTAGCGACCATGCTTTGGTATTTTTTACTCTTGGGAACAAGAAGAAACCACCGCGTTGGGGATGGGCGCTGTGGAAAATGAACGGATGTCTCGTTAATGATGAACCTTTTATTTCCCGAGTTAAATAAGTTTTTAAAAATTTGAGTATGAATGACCAAGCAAATTGGGTGGAAAGGTGGGAATTGTTTAAAGAGGACGTCAAAATGATAGCTATCGAGAGATGTAGCGTCATAACTCATCACAAAAAGATTAAAGAGAATGATCTTCGACGCAAGTTAGACATGCTCATAGCCGAAGAAGGCAAGAAACCCGGCGAGTTCGCGAAAGAAATAAGAGATGTTAAAAGTCAATTGGAAATTATCGATGCTGAAAAGTACAGAGGGGCTATTGTGCGGGCGCGTAGTGAAAAGTATTTGATAGGAGAAAGCCCGACGAAGCGCTCGCTTAGCGACGAAAAAAGATATGCAAAACGCAACGAAATCAAAGAGATAAGTTACGGCGCCACTCTAACCCGCGATAAGAATGCGATTGAAAAAGCGTTTGTAGAACATTATCGCAATCTGCTAGGGAACAGTACCCCTTTAGTCACTGATTATAAAACTTGTTTTTTGTCATTGATGCCGCAAATGGATCAGCAGGTTTGCGAAAGCTTGGAAGTGCCAATTAGTATTGAAGAAATTGAAAAAGCTATTGACGAATAAAGTCCCGGCAAGACACCCGGGCCGGATGGCCTTGGGGCAGGTTTTTATAAAACTTTTAAAAGTGAGGCAGCAGTTGCACTGCATAAGGTTTTGGCCGAGGCATACGAAGTTCACATGTTGCCGCTCTCGTTTTCAAGGGCGCACACTGTGCTCATTCGCAAGTCTGAAGATCCAGTAAAGCTTCTGTCTGTATTGTCACGGGTGGTGACCAAACAAAAAACAGGAAATAAACAGAAAGAAATAAACGTTTAATGTGGCGAACTTGTGCCAAACAAATAAAGAAGGAAACAGAAGAAAGCAGAGCGTCGCGGGCGTCGAAGTCGGCGTGTCAGCGGAATCGAGCGCTAGAGCGAGACTGACTCGACAAGGTGGCGGTCGGCCTCTTATCTAGAGTGCGTCGCTATCTCGAAGATTCGGCGAAAGCGGTTCGAGCGTCGCGTGATCGGGGCGAGAATGAACACGCACTTTCTAGAAAACAAATGCAGGGATAAATGATAGAAGTTACGTGCGGTACATGAATAAACGGGAACTTTCTGGAGGACCGTGACCGAGCGTGGCTTTCTCAGCCTTGCGCGCGGCATTACTCCCCCCTTTAAAAATGCATCGCCCCGATGCAGTGTAAAACAAATCAAAATAAAAAAAAAGAACGATAAACTAAAGAGTCTTTTGGAGCACAAAAGGTCCACAGTCCTATCGAGCGTAGTACGGCTTCAGGCGCACGACGTGGACGACCTCAGGTCGTGGTGGGCGGCGTGACGATGTTCGTGTTCCGTCGGACATCACCTCGTAGTTCAGCTCGCCGAGGCGACGAAGTACCTTGTATGGTCCAAAGTACCGTTTCAGCAGTTTCTCACTGAGGCCGCGGCGACGGATGGGCGTCCAAACCCACACCCTGTCTCCGGGCTGGAAGCGGACGTCCCTGCGACGAAGGTTGTAGCGGCCGGCGTCGACGCGTTGCTGGTCTTGAATCAGGAGTCGGGCGAGCTGGCGAACTTCTTCGGCGCGTTGAGCAACCGCCTGGGCGTCGTCGCTCTCGTTGTCAGATGGCTCATGGGGCAGCATGGCGTCCAGCATGGTCGTTACCTTCCGACCATGTACCAGCTGGAAAGGGGTGAATCCAGTGGTCTCTTGAACCGCCGTATTGTAGGCGAACGTGACGTAGGGCAGCACCTCGTCCCACGTCTTGTGCTCTACGTCGACGTACATAGAGATCATATCGGCGATTGTCTTGTTGAGTCGCTCGGTCAGTCCGTTGGTCTGCGGGTGGTATGCAGTGGTTCGACGATGGCCGGTGCCACTGAGACGAAGGATCTCTTGCGTCAGCTGGGCCATGAACGAAGATCCGCGATCTGTAATCAGAACCTCGGGAGCGCCGTGCCGGAGGACGATGGACTCGATGAAAAACTTGGCGACTTCCACAGCAGTCCCTGAAGGAAGAGCTTTCGTTTCGGCGTACCGCGTGAGATAATCTGTGGCGACGATGATCCAGCGGTTCCCCGACGTCGAAGGCGGAAAAGGACCAAGTAGATCCATTCCGATCTGCTGGAAGGGTGTAGTTGGAGGAGAAATGGGCTGCAGAAGTCCGGCCGGCCTCGTCGGCGGTTTCTTGCGTCGCTGGCACTCGTGGCATGATCGTGTGTATAGGTGGACGGTCTTGGGGAGCTTCGGCCAGTAATACTTTACACGAATACGGGCCAGTGTCCGGCTGTAACCAAGGTGTCCGGATGTCGGGTCGTCGTGGCAGGCTTGGAAGATCTCCTCTCGAAGGTCACTCGGGATTACCAGCAACCAAGGTATGTTGTTGTTGCCGAAGTTCTCTTTGTAGAGTACACCTTGTCGGATGGCGAAGGTCGGCAGTACTCGTGAGAAGACACGTGGCACGGTACTCCTGCCCCCTTCCAGGTGCTCGATTAATGCGCGCAGCTCAGGATCGTCCCGTTGACGTCGTGCCATATCGTCGGTGTTCACTGCTCCTAGAAAGCACTCGTCGTCATTGTCGTCGCTGCAGCCGGAAGGGGTTTCGACGGGGGCTCTGGACAGGCAGTCGGCGTCGCTGTGCTTGCGGCCTGACTTATAGACCACTGTCATGTTGAACTCTTGTAGTCGAAGACTCCATCGAGCGAGGCGTCCTGACGGGTCCTTCAGCTTCGCAAGCCAGCAGAGCGAGTGGTGGTCCGTGACTACACGGAACGGGCTGCCGTACAAGTACGGACGAAACTTCGTTATTGCCCAGACGACCGCAAGGCATTCTTTCTCAGTTGTGGAGTAATTTTTCTCCGCCTTGGACAATGTCCGACTTGCGTAGGCGATGACTCGCTCGATGCCTTCTTGCACTTGGACTAGTACTGCGCCCAGTCCCGCGTTACTTGCGTCCGTGTGAATTTCTGTTTCCGCATCCTGGTCGAAATGTCCAAGCACAGGAGGAGTCTGGAGTCGTCGTTTCAGTTCGTCGAATGCCTGCTGTTGCTCCTCGGCCCATTCGAACTTCTTGGCGTCCTTCGTGAGATTCGTAAGTGGTGCGGAAATCCTTGCGAAATCCCGAACGAAGCGTCGATAATAGGCACAATGTCCAAGGAATCTTCGCACGGCCTTCTTATCTGTCGCCGCTGGAAATGCCGCGACGGCGCGAGTCTTCTCGGGGTCTGGGCGGACGCCTTCGTTACTAACCACGTGGCCAAGGAACTTCAGTTCGTCATAGGCGAACCGGCACTTTGACGGCTTGAGTGTGAGTCCGGCGGTCTGAATGGCTTGAAGAACAGCTCGGAGTCGTCTCAAGTGCTCGCCGAAGTCAGCTGAAAATACTACGACGTCGTCAAGGTAGACGAGACAACTCTGCCACTTCAGCCCTGCCAGTACGGTGTCCATGACACGCTGGAAAGTTGCTGGCGCTGTGCATAGTCCGAAGGGCATCACCTTGAACTCGTACAGTCCATCCGGCGTGACGAAGGCTGTCTTCTCTCGGTCCCGTTCGTCGACCTCGATTTGCCAGTAGCCGCTCTTCAGGTCCATCGATGAAAAGTATCGAGAGTGGCGCAGCCGGTCTAGAGTGTCGTCGATGCGGGGGAGTGGGTAGACGTCTTTCTTCGTAACCGTGTTGAGCTGCCGGTAGTCCACGCAGAACCGAAGAGTTCCGTCCTTCTTCTTAACCAGCACGACTGGAGAGGCCCATGGACTGCTTTAAGGTTGGATTATGTCGTCATTCAGCATCTCTTGAGCTTGCTGATGGATCACCTCCCTTTCCTTAGCGGAGACTCTGTACGGCGATCGATGCACAGGGCGCGCGTCGTCCTCAGTAACGATGCGGTGCTTGGCAACCGCGGTCTGGCGCACCTTCGACGACGTCGCAAAGCAGTCGCGGTATTCGGCGAGGAGGTTAACCAGCTGACGCCGTTCAGGGTCCGGAAGCTTAGCTTCAGGGTCCGGAAGCTTACATTGACCGCAGTGGTAGCAGTCAATGTCGAGCTGCGCTGGCGACGTACTGTCTTGCTGGGGCGGCGAGGATTCGTCAGTGATCGCAGTGATTTCGGCGGGGTTTCGGAGTTTCTCGACGTGGCCCACGGCTGCACCTTTCGTGAGGTGTTGCGTTTCGTTTCGGAAGTTCGTCACGAGGGCCACAGTCCGCCCATCCTGAAGTTCAGCTACTCCCCTTGCGACGCCTATGCCTCTTCCCAGGAGCAATTGGAGGCTTCCCTCGAGAAGAACTTCGCCACAGGAAGCTTCATCGATCCCGACAAGTACGAAAACACTCGACCGCGGTGGTAGGTTTACGTGGTTTGCGAGGACTCGGACCGTGGGTGACGTCGCTTCGGGTTCCTCCGCTGGTGGAGCAGGTTTTCGTAGCGTCAGCCGGTTTGTTCCGAGGTCGATGACGGCGCCATACTCGCAGAGAAAGTCCATTCCGAGGATAACGTCCCTCGAACAGTCTTGCAGAACGACGAACTTGACAGGGCACGTTTCACCGTGGATCTCGACGCGAGCAGTGCATCTCCCGACTGGTGTGATGAGATGTCCTCCGGCGGTTCGTATTTGGGGTCCTTCCCACGGCGTCATGACTTTTCGAAGGCGGCGAGAGAGCCTCCCACTCAAGACTGAGTAGTCTGCTCCGGTGTCCACGAGTGCCGATGCGTCGTGACCGTCGATGACGACGTTTAGGTTGTTGGACACCGTTGCAGGGGCGTCGTAGCGATGCGTGGCGTCGGGAGAGTGGGAGCGCTCCGGCGTTCTTGGAGGCTCTTTACGTCGGTCGTCTTCGGCAACTCCACCTCCAGGGGTTGCCGCGCCTAGTTTCCCCGGCGAGGGGCGAGGGGCGACAGGCTTTCACGTCGGGGTCGGTGCATCGGCGAAGCTGGACGTCGTGGCGATGGCGACCGGAACTCTCGGCGGGACGCAGGCTCGGGGGACTGGGGTCGTCGCAGGTACTCGTCGATCTCCCGAGGGCGTTCACCACACCGGGGGCGCGGGTCGTTTGGGTGGAATCCGCGCAGCCCGAGTCGTCGGTATGGGCATCGGCGGTACACATGGTCGGCTTCCCCGCAGTGGTAGCAGAGCGGGCGTCGGTCGGCCGTTCGCCACACGTCGGTCTTCCTCGACAAGGGTTGCTCCGGGCGAACGTCGTGGACTTGTCCTTCCTGGCGTCGAGGATACTGTGGCATCGGAGGGTCTCGTCGGGGTGGCGCCGTGGTCTGGCGGTTAGCTTGCGGCGATCTTCGGGCCATGGCGGCGTAGCTCAAAGTAGGCTCCTCTGGCGTCGTCGCTTTGATCGGAATCTCAGGTTGGAAGGCTCTGTGGACTTCCTCTCGGACGACCTCGGCGAGCGACAGGGAGGACGAGCGATCCGTAGAGGGGAGCATCTTGCGGATTTCTTCCCGGACGACTTCACGGATGATGTCACGGATGCCTGGGAGGTCGGTACCAAGGTCGTATCCGGATGTCGCCAGAGTAGTCACGCCAGGGTGCCGCTCGTAGTGTCTGGCGCGTGCTAGTAGCGCACGCTCCATATTCGTCGCCTCCGTGACGAACCCGTCGACAGTTGTCGGAGGATTGCGAATGAGACCTCCGAATATCTCGCTTTTGACACCCCTCATCAGGTGTCGCAGCTTCTTCTCCTCTGTAGCCTGAGGATCGGCGCGGGCGCTCAGGCGAAGAACATCCTCAACGAAGCTGGTGATGCTTTCATTCAGACCTTGGGTCCTTGTTCGAAGGATGTCTTCGGCCCTCTCGCGTCGGTGTTGGCTGGTAAACGTCTTCACTAGCTCTTGCTTGCACACCTCCCACGAGGTTAAAGAAGCCTCGTGGTTCTCCAGCCAGTACCTTGCAGTACCTTCCAGCGAGAAGTAAAGGTTCTGCAAGCAGTGCTCAGCTGACCACCCGTTATGTCGGGCCACACGTTCATAATGTTGCAGCCAGTCCTCGATGTCCTCGTGGGTGTCCCCGTGGAAAGGCGTCGGAGTTTTGGGTGCGACGGGCAGGTATACGACGCTGGCGGTGGACGGGTTCTGGGACGACTGGCTGTCCATCGTTGGCCTCGTTGGCTGCTTAGTCTTGGGCGGTAGAGGTCCGAATTCCGGGTGTAGACCTTGGGTGCGACGACTGAACCGGATCTCGGAAGTGCTTTCGTCGGTTCTTCGTGGGCTAGGCGTCGGACTTGCACTGTGGGCCCTCGGAGGGGTACGTGGCAGGGGCATGCGGTACCCAGCACCTCCACCAAATGTCACGGGTGGTGACCAAACAAAAAACAGGAAATAAACAGAAAGAAATAAACGTTTAATGTGGCGAACTTGTGCCAAACAAATAAAGAAGGAAACAGAAGAAAGCAGAGCGTCGCGGGCGTCGAAGTCGGCGTGTCAGCGGAATCGAGCGCTAGAGCGAGACTGACTCGACAAGGGGGGGGGGGGGGGGGGGGGGTGTCGTGATGTGGGGAAGGCAGGGTTAGCTTTGCCAAAAGTGCAAGCGTTGTTCCGCCCTGGGATAGGAGGAGGGGAAAAGATGGGACTTAGGTGAGTAGGGGGGGAGGGGGGGGGGGAAGGCAAAATAAACCAGCAGCATTCATGTCTCAGTGAGCCAGTTAGCGAGTCCGGGCTGGGCTAGTGGCACTTAGCGGAAGAGCAGGAGGGCGTCATAGTTGCTCTGCTAGACCGGTCTCTCGTAGGAAACCCAGTAGGAGGGACTGTATGATCCGTCTTCTATGCCTGGGACCTTCAGGGAAAACTACGTCTGATGCTGTCATCGGTCGGATGTGTTGTGAGGATAGGGCGGAGAGAAACGTCCTTCGAGCTTCCTCGTGAAGAGGGCAGCCCCAGACTATGTGAACCTCGTCCTCTGTGACCGCACACCGCTGACAGAGCGGAGTGTCTCTGCGTCCAAACCGGTGGAGGAGCTTCCCTGTGTATGCGCTCCCTGTTCTAAGTCGGAAGAGCAGCGTCGCGTCGGACCGTTTTAACCCCTGGGTCAGGCAAGGTGGCCGCTTTGAGCTGCTCCAGGGGGAAATATCCGAGAAGAAAGCCTGGATGGCTTGCTGGTAGCGCTTGGGATTAGGAGGCGCCCTTAGTGTAGGAGAGAGGTCGTGGGCACGTAAGGCTATGCGGTCCACAATCTCGTTTCCGCGGAGGCCCACATGGGATGGGACCCACTGGAGCGAGATGGAGTGTCCATGTTCTTCAAGCTGGCGGACTACCCGTCTCACCTCGTTGGCAGTGGGGCATGGACCAGGTTTGCGTATGCGCTGAATTCCTCCACGTGAGTCCGTGAGGACAACGATTTGTTGTGGAGGCAGCGACTTCGTCGCAGTCAGGGCTTCTGCGATCGCCAGCAGCTCGGCGGTCGTGGACGACACCATGTGAGTAGTGCGGGCGCTCCAGTCTTTTTGTAAGTCCGGGATGTGGTAGGCTGCCGTGCTGCTTTGCCGAGACCTGTCCACCGAACCGTCCGTGTATATGTGTAGATGCCGAGGGTACCTTGCTGCTAGCTGTTCTTGTGCAGCTGCTTTGAGAACCAGAGGGGGCGTGTTGGCCTTCTTGCGGACGCCGGGTAGGAGTTCGGCTAACTGCAGGCCTGCCTCCCAAGGGGGTGTCCTGCCGTGCGGGTTGATTATCTGGGGGGGTTCCCATCCAAGTGCGGCAAGGGTCTTGGTGGCGAGGCTGAGTTTGGATTGAGTTCGGGTCCTGAGCCTCTTGATCAGGGACTGGCCAGGATGAGTCTCCCCTAGACGAATGACTTGCAGCAAAAGGCGTTGGGAGGCTTGGAGGTGCAAAGGAAGCGACCGGGCCTCCTCATACACCCTCTCGTTTTTGGCGCTTCTGGGAACGCCTAGCGATGTTCGCAGGCCCGCACGGTGTAGCCGTTCGAGTTTGTCGGCCTGACTGGGGAGGAGGTCCATGTATGGTAAGCTATACATGAGTCGGCTCACCACCAAAGAAGAATGAAGGGTCAGCATGGATCGGGGAGAGTTGCCCCAGTTCTGCCCTCCGACCCGGCGCACAGCGTTCCGGGAAGAGATGGTGGAAGCCGTGACGGCCTTTATCTGGTCGTGCCACTTGCAGCGGTTCTGAAGAGTAATGCCGAGGAAGCGGTGCTTTGATACAAGGCGCAGGGGCTGCGAGTTCAGTTGGAGCTTGACCTCCCGCAACCGGCGGTTCCTTCCTGGGAAGACCATGGCTGCTGCCTTGTGACCGGAAATTGAAAGACCTTGGTTCTCGAGGAAGGCCTGGATCTTGTTTATGGCGGATTGCATTACGGCTCTCAAGGTTGGGTGTCGGAAGCCAGAGACCCAGATGCATAAGTCGTCCGCGTACATAGAAATGCCAATCGGGATCCTTGAGTTGGGAAGAGCGGCTGGGAGGCCCGCAATGGCGATGTTAAAGAGTAGAGGCGACAGGACGCTGCCCTGGGGTAGACCGCGTTGCACCGGTCTTGACTGGCTGAGTGTGTTGCTCAGTTTGACTTGGATTGATCTGTCCGAAAGAAAACCCTCGAGGAAGCCCTGAACTCTTCCCGTGATACCCCAAGAGGTTAGTTGGGCCAGGACTGATGCCGGTTCCACATTGTCGAATGCAGCCTGAATATCGAAGAATGCCGCCACGGTAGACTTACGGCTAGCTGCTGCATGCTGCACTGCACTGACAATGTCCAGGATACTGTCTTGTGCGGAGAGACGGGACCTGAACCCAGTTATATTTGACGGGAGTAGGTTGTGTTCCTCCAGCCACCAGATCAAGCGGGCGTGTACCAGCCGCTCGAAGAGCTTGGCAACGCATGAGGTGAGGGACACCGGCCGGTAGGACGATAAGTCTCCTGCTGGTTTGCCACTCTTGAGTACAGGGACCACCCATGCCAGTCGCCAAACCGCTGGAGATTCTGATGAGGCCCAGATATCATTGAACGACGAAAGAAGTTCCTGTAAACGTGAATCTGGCAGGTTCTGTAACATTTGCGTCGTGACCCCGTCTGGTCCCGGTGCCCCTCGTCTCTTGGAGGCTCTCAGTGCGGATCTCAGTTCGGATTCCGTAAAAGGGGCATCCATGCAGAAAGGTGTTTTATCCGCATGGCAGCGCGGCTTTGGCTGGGAAACGGCCGCGGCATAGAGAGTAGCAAAGTCTTCGGCCAGGGCCGCTTGTAGCTTTCCCGTGCATAGGGCCAGAGAAGCGAATGGGAGGCTGTACATTCTTTTCCCGGACAGACTGTCCATAAGCCTCCAGATACGCCGGGCTGGTGTGGTTGCATCCACCGAAGAGCAGATCAAATCCCACTGCCGCTTGAAGCATTTTTTGGCATAGCGTCGTAGGGCAGCGTCAATCCTGTTAAAGAGGGTCTTAAAGGTCACGCCACCCTTACGTTGCAGAAGTCTCTGGGCCCTCCGTCTTGCTGCACACAGGTTTAGAAGGGTCAGGTCGGGTGCAGGGAAGGATGTAGGTACGGATGCCTTGATTGTGGCTTCTTTCGCCGCGTCGCTGATGGCCTCCAGGAGGGGTCGTGTAGATCGCCCTAGGTTGTCTCGGAACCGGTCCCAGTGAATAACGGAGATCTCGTGGACCCCAGGACGTTGTAGGCCTATGATGTCGATGAAGACTGGGAAGTGATCACTGCCCATGGTGTCGGCTGCAACCCGCCAAGACAGTGGGATCTCCGGTGAATGGGCTGTGACGTCGATGGCACTGAAAGTGCAGGGTGGCCGGAAAAATGTCGGGGAGCCGTCGTTGGCCACAACAAGGTTGTGTTCTCCAAACTGTTCTGCCAGCATCCTGCCCCTTGCATCTTCTCTGGTGTCACCCCATAGCGCATGATGAGCGTTCCAGTCCCCACAGATCACAACCGGATCGGTGATCCTGGTGCGCAGGGAATCCACCAAGCCGGCGACCTCCGCAGCGCCCCCTCCTGGGCGGACATAAATTGAGATAATAGTGAGGCGCCGCCCGGCGATCTCAGCACGCACCGCAACGAGGTCCCGGTTAACAGTGCAGAGGTCAGAGACATCCACGACATGGTGAGGGATAGCTTTTTGGATATAAATTGCAGCGCTGCCGTTTGGAAAGCTTGGTATGGACGGGTTTTTATAAGCAAAATACCCAGGGATGCTGCGATTTCCTGGGAGACCAGCTTCGCAAAGAGCTAAAATGGGTATCTTCCATTGTTGAAGGTAGAGGGACAACTCTGCCAGTCTGGTCAGCAGACCTGCACAGTTCCACTGTAGAGCCACAGGGGTCTGTCGTCGCCCTCTAGCAGGGGACTGATGCACTGAGGGAGGCATCAGCGGGGCTAAGGGTACCGCTGTCAGTCGAGCTTCAGAGCAGCGCCCCTATGATGCCCTCGAGCGCTAGGACGGCTTCCAGGAACTTACGGAACGAGGATGTTGGCAGGATGTGGATTAGGTCACGCACGGCGCCAAAGATCATGGTTACAATGGACTTGAAGGGATGCGGCGAGAAGGGGGCGGCGGCTTCGGTGTGGCCTGAAGATGGCGGTACAGGTGCGCCTTGTCGAGAAGCTCGGGTGTCGCGGCCTTTGGATGATTTCGAGCTTTTGACAGTTTCTGCCCAGGTCTGTTTTACCGTGGTGCTGGAGGCTGAGAGGCTGGTGCCGGGAGTGGCATCGGTTTCTTGGCAGGTAGGGGATGATACCGCCGGTGCATGAGTGTCAGTCGGGGAAGGACGCGCGTCTTGGGGTACATTCTTGTCTGAGGGGGTGCTACCCTGCTCACTGCGTGAATTCTTGTCTGACTTGGCTGACGAGGAGTTGCGGAGTGCTTCGCGAGCATCCCGGAACGTTGCGTTGTTTTCTGAGCGGTAACGCGAGATGGCGACCTCTCGACGTCGGGTTGGGCAGGACGAGGACGTGGCCTCATGGCTCTGACGACAGTTGATGCACTTTGGTTCGGGTGATTCGCACCCGCCGTCGTGTGAGGCGCCGCATCGTGCGCATGCCTGGGGACGATTGCAGACCGCGGATATATGGCCGTAACGGAGGCACCGCCGACACTGCAGGGCTTTTACCTTGAAAGGCAGGACCGGAGTTCGAACTAGTCCGTAGAGGAGGGAGTCGGGCCGCGTCTTCCCGAGGAAGACAATCTTCACGAGTTTAGACTTCTCCCCAAGTCGCCGCACGTCCCAGATCTTGACTGGAGCCCGTATCTGGTTCCGGATGTCAGCGTCAGAAAGGCCGAGTTCCACGTCCCTGATGAGCCCGATGCAGGTGTTCGGGGGACTGGGGAGGAATGCTCGGACAGGAGTGGTGCAGAGTACCTTGAGGTCCAGGAGTACTCCCTTGAGCTTGGGTGTCCGTGCTTCGACCGCGATTAAGTTCCTTGCCTTGTTGACGCGGACTTCTTTGACGGCACCTGGCGCAGCACATTCGACGTATTCTGTAAGCTTGGATGGACTGAGCGACGCAACCGAGTCGGAGTTGGTGGGGACGAACAAGACGGTGAACCCCTCTTCAAGTAGCCTGTGGCTAGTAGTCCCGGACGTGCCCGAGCCGCCACTTTTCCGTCGGCGCTTTTTGCCTCGCGATTCGGTCCAGTCTTGGGACCCTTCAGAGTCGTCCATATCGGAGATGCCTTCCTTGAAGGTAGAGTCGTCCTCCGAAGATTCGGCTACCTCATGAGCTTGTCGGGGAGACGGACGAGTCCCCGACGGCACGTGCTCCGGCTCCAGGTGGTAGGTGGGCCTGTCAACTTGGGATGAAGGTTGGCCAGCAGACATTCCGTCGTCGGCAAGGGGCTGAGGTTGGCTCTGCACGAGCCCCCCGCGGCGCTTGCTTGCGGTAGACCGGGCCACCGGGCGATGTTCGGCGTCTCCCAGAAGGCCCCAGAAAAAAAGGCTGAAGTTCAACGCTCGTACTGGCGAGGTTTTCGGCGTTAGATGTGACAGCAGGAACAACACAGCGTGCTTCGAGACGACAGCGGACGCAGCTGAGCGGCAACCGTCCACTTCGGACGCCGAAGAAAGCCGACTCGACAAGGTGGCGGTCGGCCTCTTATCTAGAGTGCGTCGCTATCTCGAAGATTCGGCGAAAGCGGTTCGAGCGTCGCGTGATCGGGGCGAGAATGAACACGCACTTTCTAGAAAACAAATGCAGGGATAAATGATAGAAGTTACGTGCGGTACATGAATAAACGGGAACTTTCTGGAGGACCGTGACCGAGCGTGGCTTTCTCAGCCTTGCGCGCGGCAGTATCAGCGTATAGACCAATCAGTTTAACCAATGTGGATTACAAAGTTTTTATGAAAGTTATGGCTAGACGGTCGCAAGCTGTGATTCAATGTCTCGTGGGACCGCACCAGACGTGCGGTTATTAAAGGGCGCACTATCGCTACAAATATTCACGTGGCCAGATCTGTCCTAGAGTGCTGTGATGCATGCTTTTTCTGGACGAGTGGCGATGCTGCAGCTCGACCTAGAAAAAGCGTTCGATCGCTTTTCGCTTGAAGTGCTTTTTAGTGTTATAGAGCATGCGAACGTTGGCTCTGTTATTTTTGAGGGCGTAAAGATGGCATATACAAATTGCACGACTAGTTTGATTGTAAGTAAGGGAGTCACCGAAGGTATCAAAGTTAGGACTTCTGTAAGGCAAGGTTGCCCGCTTTCGCCACTACTGTTCGCGCTTTACTTAGAGCTTTTTTGTTTAAAGCTTGTTCATAATAGTAATATTCGTGGTTATAAATTGAGTCAAGTGAAGTAAAGGTTCTTTCCTACGCGGATGATGTCGCTGTTATTTGTGTCGATCGAGACAGCGTACGTGAAGCGATCACCGCCAGAGGTATACGGTGTATACGGTTTTTATCAATAGAGGATGTAAATGGCGTACCTTATGATATGATCCTACTACTGGGCCTTTACAGTCTATGGAAAACAAGAGTACGCGTAAATCACGCTGATAAAACTGTCCGCTCGGCGCGTTAATATTTTATTGAATATGTTGCCGGCATGTGTGAAGTGTTCCGGGCACAGCCCGAACAGCCCGATGAGTTGCCCATTCTTGATGGTTTGGTGCGTCTAAAAGAATTTTAATGACTCCACGGCAGCCAAGTTACGGCTGACGTGTTTTTAAACCCTCCTTTGTATATATCCTATTGTACAAATGTAAAAACATGCAATAAAGAAAAAAAAAAGGCGTGGTCTAGTGGCTAGGATACCTGGCTCTCACCCAGGAGGCCCGGGTTCGATTCCCGGCGTCGGAAGGATTAGGTCTCATGGTGTAATGGTCAGCACTCTGGACTCTGAATCCAGCGATCCGGGTTCAAATCTCGGTGAGACCCTTCTGTTTAAATCCCCTCGCAGTTGGAGTATCGGCAGAGAAAAAGCACATACTTTTCAGCGCTCCCCGTTCCGGCGTGGTCTAGTGGTTAGGATATCTGGCTCTCACCCAGGAGGCCCGGGTTCGATTCCCGGCGTCGGAAGGATTGGGTCTCATGGTGTAATGGTCAGCACTCTGGACTCTGAATCCAGCGATCCGAGTTCAAATCTCGGTGAGACCTCTCATTTTTTTTTTTAATCTTGTTGTTGGAGTATCCGCAAAGGAAAATCACATGATTCTCAGCTCTCTCCGTTAAGGCGTGGTCTAGACGGTCTAGTGGCATTCTGTTTCCGGTGCTCGTCAAGCTCAGACGCACGAGTGGCTGGCTCCGACGGAGCTGTGACAGCGGCCTTTTCGGGCCGTGGTATTGCTAGTACGGATGTTCTCCAGGATTATCGTATTCTTCTGCCTCCTCTGCCGACAGGTACCGTGGTTTATACAACCGTTTTTTTGCACTGCGACATTTCCGGGCGGCCATACAAAATAGGCGACTTTAAATCAGGGCTCGAAAATGCTGGGGTCTTAAAAGAACTGAAAGCTTGTGGTTCGTTTCAATTGAATCACGTGTGGATGGCTACCTTCCACTCGCTGGCATCCAAACAGAAGATTCTGTAAACCAAGGAACTTTTGCTAAAGGGTAAACGGTGTCTCGTGCTCGACCCCAACAAGGCCAAGGTGCGGCTGAAACTTCATTGGGTGCCGTGCGACGTTCCTGACGATGCCATCCGTAGGGCTCTCGAGCCCTACGGGAGAGTCGAAGGCATCGCCCGAGAAGCCTGGCACGAGGACGGTTTCCAAGGCGTGGAGTCCACCACAAGAGCGGTGCGGCTGACGCTCAAGGAAGGCGTCACCTTAGACAAGGTCCCGCATCAACTGCGCCTTGTGCACGGTACTGCCCTCGTAATGGCCTCAGGGCGCGCCCCCCTGTGCTTGCGCTGCCGAAAGACGGACACGTTCGACGACAGTGCAAGGTGCCGCGGTGCGAACTTTGCCGCCGCTTTGGACACGAAAAAAAAAAAGATTGCATAAAGACATACGCCACGGTAACAGATAACGGAGCTACCGATAACCTGACCGAGCGCTTGATGGACGAGGAGGAGGCTGAGGTTGCGGCGGGAGGCACCGCTCCCGTCAGCGCAATCAACAACCCGTCGCCGTTCGTCTTGGATGCTGCAGGCCCTGCGAACACCGCCCCCTCTTTCGCTGCATTGTCGCAAGCCGAGCCCGTGCAAGCTGTGACGGCCAAGAGGCAACAGAGCTCGACCGATAATGACGGCACCGTGCTTCCGGAGGACACTCCCCCCAGCCAAAAGCGACAGACGACCGGACACGACGAGGCCAGCTATCCGATGGAGGTAACACCGACAGAAAAGCTCAACCCTCCCGAGGACCGTCCAGAAGGCGTCGAAGATGCAAGCGCGGATGAGGACAACCAAGGGATGCCCGACCACTGCCTTAAGTGGAAGGCCCCCAGCCAGCGGAGGCACCGGTTCGACCTAGGGTGCCTTCATGTGCGCTTTGCTTAAGGTGGTGGCATCTCGCCATTTTGTCACACACGTTTATTTTTATTTTTGGTTAAGAAGCGCGTGAAAGAGCGTATCCCTGCACGCGCTTGTGACGCTGACTGTGCTATGGCGACATTTTGTTTTCGTCAATTTCTTTGAATTTTTCCCGTGAGCGCGTGCTGTCGGCATGTGGTACTTACTACAAAGGGTGGCATCACCCTAAACAGAAGGACAGTGAGGCACCCTAGTTCGACCCAAAGCCCCGTATTCCAGAGCCTCGCCGGTTAAAGCACTCACAGTAGATGTCACTTACGGATCTCCGCGGACCACGTTCACTTTTGGTAACCCTGTCGAGAGTGTCGCTTGCTGGTGGTAAGCCTAAAACCTTTCAGCGATTTCGCGACTTAATATTCTCACATTAAATTGCGTGAGCTTGATTGTTCGAAAGAGGAAGCAGTGGCTGTTAAATACGCTCTTGAGCAAACGAATTGACGTAGCACTGCTCCAAGAAACGAAGCTCACTTCCAGGCACGTTGAAGAAGCGTCAAAATATTTTGAAAACATTATGTTTTTCGTCATTCTTGTGCCATTTCAAGCAGTGCCGGCACGGCAGTCCTTGTCCGAAAGCACAAAGGCATGGCAGTTTTTCCAGGTTGGGAGACTGACCAAAGCGGCAAGGTGTGTGCTATAGATATGCTATACCAGAACGACATATTTCGAGTGGTCGCGGTTCACCAACACCACCTAGAGGAGAAGGCCAGCACACGCCTCCGGTGACGTCACGGCAGCAGGCTGACGAGTGCCGCGCTATAGAGCTGAGCTGAAGGCTTCGCGCGTACCTTTTACGTCCTAGAAACGCGGGTTTTCGCACAATTTATTTTTTATGAGCTAACGTGAGAACTGTGAACACCGAGTGATATAAAGAACCAATTTTAGAACGCAGGAAAATTCTTATAACCTAGAATTATTGTAGTGAAATACAAGAAAGTGATATCTTGAGACAGATGTGTTATTTTTTTAAGCGATAAACTGGGTGGTGTAATTATCTCTAAACGACATGGGACTTGTCTAATAAAAAATAATTCCTATGAAATGACAATAATCGAAGTAGTAGGACCAGAGAAAACGAACTAAAGTAACAATTGGATAAATGATGCAGAGGCATTCATTTCATTTAATTTCATTCACCTCAAAGGCATCCAAAGACTCATTACATCAAGGGGAATTCAAAAAAATAAAAGACAAAATAGTAATTGAACATAAAAAAAGACACCAACAAAAAGAAAATGTCACACACACACAGAAAACCGCTTATTAGCATGTTATTGTTATGATGCAGTTTTACAAATCAAAGTTGTTATACAAATTGATGCACTTTTTCAATGAAATGGGATATCTATCAGTTACAATATGGTCAGGTAGTTTGTTCTAGTCAGTGTTGCAAAGTACTAAGGAAAAGGAAAGTGTAAGTGTGGCACTGAAATGGTTCAATCTTGAAGGAATTATCTAATATGAACGATATGAAATTGGCAGCCCAGCACTAAGTCGATTTAAAATTGGAATCTGAGTAATATACACCTTGAAAAGAAAAAAAAAGCACAATTAGACTATTTTTGTCTTCTTTCTAGATCAGGAAGATTTATGCTAGCTTTTAAAGCGGAGACACTAGTTTCAGATGAATAATCACTACATTTAAATCTGTCTGCTTTGTTCTGAAGATTCGAGCCTCTAGATTATAGCTAACTTAGATGTGGATTCTAAATTATGCTCGCATATTCTAATGGTGGGAGGATAAATGTTTTGTATGCGAGTAGTTTTGCTTTAATAAGAGCTAGATCCCTACTGAAAAATGTCATTTGTATGAGAAACTTCTGTGTCCAATAAACACATATGAATCATACAAGATATATAAGAACATATAAGAGCCCTATAAGAACTAGATTAGAATAATATAAGAAATTTGTAAGAAGTTTCTTATATATCTTATATAGTTCTTATATGGTTATTATGTCTTACATGATTCATGCGTTTATTGAACACAATAATTTTCTCGTACAAATGGCTTTTTCAGAAATTAAGTGTTTTTAGTGCGCTATTTGTTATTTGCTCAACCCATGATAATAAGTCTGTGAAATACACGCCCAAATATTTGTACGACAGTGAGTGTTCTAGTGGTTCGGAAAGTAACAAGTACTGGGTTAGTGTTTGGTGGAGGACTTAATTATGGACATTTGTTTGCATTTATATGTGTTAATGTTCATCTGCCATAGGGAACACCACAATGATATTGTATCTAAATCGTCTTGGACAATATTGTGATTAATATAGGTGTATTAATTTTCCGGTGAATAACTCAAGCATTAGCAAAAAGTCTAATTGTCGATTTAATTGATAATGGTAGGTCATTGATATATATTAGAAACAATAGAGGCCCGAGTACACTACCCTTAGGGACATCTGATGCAACAGCAATGGGACCCAAATTGCCAGACAAGTATAAAAGTAATAACATTCTAAAATTGTGATGTGCTGGTTTGAAAAATGTATTGCACATAGTTTGAAAAATGTATTGCACATAGTTTGAAAAATGTATTGCACATAGTTTGAAAAATGCATTCCACATATTTTGGCAAACTTTTCTTAGACCTGTGATCAACCTGCATAGGTTCAGCAATTCAAAGCACTCTGCCTGTTCAAATACAGTACTTGTTTTGAAGCAAGCAACCTATCCGGTTATTACATCAAAAAACACCTGTGACCTATTTCTTGGCAATGTCATAATGTGAAAACTTTATATTTGCAAAAAAAAAAGTACCGTAATACCCGAACGTTGCCCCATATGCAGATGTACTTCGACAGTACCGAGTCTGTGAAAAGGCACAGTTAGGGGAGCTAAAAACAAGTTTTGTACACAAACAGAGGTGGGGATGGGAGCTTCATATTCAAAGTTGCTTGCATTTACAATGCAGAAGAGTCATAAAGAAGAAATTGGTCACCTTTGAACACTGCGAAACGAGCCTCCTGGTATCCATAAGTTCTGAAAATATCCGTCTTCAAAAACATTTATACACATGCATCTTAGATGCTGTAGATTATGTGACACCGAGACACACAATATCTGTGCAGCATGTTGGCATTTACGTTGTAGCACCACCAGATACCCAACAGACTGCTACAAAGACACCATTATCTACACACACACACACACACACACACACACACACAGATCGATCGACTTCAGAGAGCAGTTGCCTTTGCATGAGGATGAAGCGCAAGCATGTTGCTGGCCGGACACAAACTAATTTGTTTAGCCTTGACCTCTTAGCGTATCTTGCAACAAAGGTTTCTCAGTTGAAAGTTTTCACTGCAGTCCAACACATGCTTCAGCTCGAACTCACGAACGGGTTCATCATCACAGGCGTCAGACATACTCTTCCTTGGTCCGAGTTCGCTGCTTGACATCCATGACGGCTGGCAGCGAGTGTCTTTGATAGAGTTTCATCTTTTCATTTCTTCTGTTTGGCATTCTTGGCATTAATGCAAACATTCATTTCGCTACAGCATTTACACCAACTATGTCTTCCTGTGCGAGCAAACTGTAGCCAACTTGTTTCGTGCTGTCGATGCGGCCTTGCATTTTTCGCCCCTTAGGTTTTTCAAGGTGGTGTAGACTGCACAGCTGGCCACATAGCCCAAGGCTGGGAGGCTGTGCCTTATTTTTTTACAGCCCAGGGCCACATTGCAGGTATACCACGTTGCAGGTAGGGCGTCAAGTATCCGCTCGCTTGGGAAGATCTTTCTAGTTTCCATTGCTAGCTGTAGTGACCGTTGACATTGTGCTCCACAGCAGTATTCTGTTTTCATCTTCGCAAATGTGCCTTGTAGACACGTGATATTAGAAGCAAACCAGTTGCCTATACATTCCGAAGTACTCTTCAAAGGTGTCAGTTTTCAGCTTGTCCCATGGAGGCCGTACAGTAGCCCGAGTTCATCAAAGCAGTATCCGGGATGTGTGACCGTTTCTGCAGGAAATATAACGAAAAAGGAGGAAATCATATTAACTTAAAGAAAGGTAATGTAATTAAAAATGGTTATAAAAAGAAAGAAAAAAAGAAGAAGGAATGCTCTTCTTTAAGCTGAAGTGGTTCCGTATTTGACAGAAAACACTGGCAGTGTTTCGATCTGGTATTTTGGATCACAAACATCAAAATTATTCTTGAATTTGACGTGCCCAATGCGCTATAATAATAATCATAATAATAATAATAATAATTATAATAATAATAATAATAATAATAATAATAATAATAATAATAATAATAATAATAATAATAATGCTTATTGCACGAGCACATAGAACCAGGTACAGAAAATAATAATAATTAATAGAGCTCCCTGGTGTGTGGTGGGATTTCTTGGGGAGCCTGGAGCGGCTCCAGCAAAATCGTTAGTATATGGCTCTGGTGTATGGATAAGTAAACTGATCAATGAACCATATTCCGGCTTGCGTGCACTCCAAGCTACTGCTCAGAGACCCGCTAAAATATAGGTCTTACTAGTTAGCTGTAGCGGATCATTTCTGCGCTCCGATGACGATACGCAGAAACGACACAATGTACTTCTGTTGTTGCAGTTGTTGTTTTTTAATTGATGTGCTGGTTGCATCCGCGATAACCTATCACTTGCGTACCTTGCGAAAACATTCCAACCTGAACTCATAAATCAAGTCATTTTTATTTAGTTCTGCACCTGCAAGTAGCGCCAGCATTTGAATATGTTGCTTCCAGGCCACAACCAAATCACTCCCAAGCATGCATTCAGCGAAAAGTAAAAGAAAAAATGAAACCACGATCATAAACATTAAAAAGTTCTCACCCTGCCATGCCGTCAAGGAGCGAGATCTTCCCATCGATTCGCTGTATAGTCGACGCTTTAGTAGTCATCCTTGCAGAAACTCAAATATGGACACTTTCACATCCAGTTTTCCGTCAAAGCGCGGATAAACAACATCTGTACGGATTGACAGCACCGGCAACCGAAAAGCAGCTTTCACGTCCACACACGAGGCCGCGAGAGCACATTCCAAAATGTGCTCGACCTCACTCAAGAGTTGAACTTTTGACCCTCGGCGTCCAAAAACCTACTCGCTTCCAGAGTTGTTCTAGTTGATTCCTCCAGCCTTATTGTCACGTGACCCAACCCGCAGGAGTAAGTCATAGAGTTATTATAATGTACGCTAGAGGTTCAACTGGCGCTAGTGTGCTGCTGCAAATTGAAGCAGACAGCAACCAGTCCGAAATTGACTTCCGGTAATGCATTTCTATGAGAAAAAGCGAGTGCATTTTCTCTCTGCGCTCGATTATAAGAGCAAATATCACAAACAATTCGTACGTACTGGGCACATTCGAACATTTCTCAGTTACGCAGACGAAATAATTGGTCAGTTACTGTGTTTTTAATTGAAATGTGTGGCATGAAAAACGGTGCTTAAACCGCTTCGTACGTGTATTTATGTGCACTGTCGGACACTGTTAGCGCGAACACGGCGTCGGCGCTTTCAGCATGGGGATATACGTGCCAAACGAACGAAGGACAAGTGGAAAACCAAAAGAGACGGCAAGAACTACGCAGTACCACTGGATAAGTACGTCCTGTGAATGCAGACGATCAAAATAAATTGAAAGCCACGTAATATATTTAGATCTGCAATTAATGAGTACTGCTTTATTCTTTCTGCTCACGAATATGTGCAAAGATGTATGTTCTGGGTTCAAATCATCAACCGCACGCTCTAAATATTTGCAAATAGGGAAAAGTCGCAAAACATGTGCCCGATAAAAACTGCCCGGCATAGGAGATAATAAAAAGGCACACCTTTCGCAGTCCACCTACTTTATTTCTTACATTCGAAAGTTTTTTAACCGTCGTAAAGATGCACGACGGAGTCATTTTCATAGAGTGACCCGACGGGCATATTAGCAATATATAAGCGCCACCGCATTGCTAGCGAACCTGGAACACACTCTACATTCTTTTCGATCGTTAGTTTGCTTACAATCGTCGCTTGTTTTTACATACCTGCCATGGAACATAGGTTTGGGCCTGAAATATAGCAAAGCTTAACATCGTTCAGTGGTAATGAAAAATGCTGTAATTAAAGCAGTTACACTTTTACAATATTAATAAATGTACATACTATCCGGTACAACCGAAATAATAAAAGTTATTCGTGTTATTTTCCGGCGAAGAGACAAAATGCACGCGCGTTTTCCCATAGGAATGCACAGGAGCACCGCAAAAGTAGACTGGTTGCTGTCTGCTTCAATTTGCCTCCCGGAAGTCGCATAGATACTAGCGCCAGTTGAACCTCTAGCGTACATTATAATAACTCTATGGAGTAAGTAAAAAAAAGCCGTCGAAGAAAGGAACGCGATAAACGACCGTTGAAAGAGAAAAAGGAAAAAAAAACAAAAAAAAAATAACGCAACGCCGTGGCGTTTTTTTTTTTTTTTTTTGCGCCCCATTAAGCGTAGAGGGAAAGAAAAAGTAAAAGAGAACGCGCATTGCAAAGAAGCCAACTGTCAAGGGGAGCCTTGCGGAGAAGCGCACTACCAGTTCAGCCTACTCATACCGACGCCCCTCGCAGGGAGAGAGGGAAGCGCTGCGGCTTTCCATCTAGGTGGTGTTGGGTTCACGCGACGAGTCAGCCCGCGGAAAGGAAACTTCTTTGTAAAACTCCGCCAGTACGTCAGCACTTCGGCACCAACCATTTTAGGGTGCGATTTTAACTGTATGCTAAATGCTAAGAACTCTTCTAGAGGCATCCAGCAAGACTCCAGTATTGCTGAGCTTAGAAAGCTGTTAAACGCTTTTGATTTCCAGGACGTAGCGGAGATCGTGGATTCCCCTAACTTGGCATATACGCATTGGCAGGGAGAATGTCATGCACGACTTTACCGGATTTACGTGTCAAGTTGTTTGGCAAGGGCCACGACCGGCTATCACGTTAGCCCCGTAGCCTTCTCCAACCACGCGCTGGTTGCTACCGAGATAGACGAACAAATAAAAGGTCAGAAACGCCGGTCATCGTGGCAAAACTGGAAATCAAACGACAAGGCGCTGGAGGACGAGGATTTGCAAAAGATAGTGAAAGGCCTTATCGCGAACATGACGAAGAGTAAGGAAGTAAACGCGGTTAACTGGGAGTTGCTAAAGGAAGAAATTAAAATGTCCGTAATATCGTTTTGCCAAGCGAAAGCGTTAGAGAAGCGCGCCGAAAAGCGAAGGCTGTGCAAGTTGCTGCACACGCTAGTGAGCGAGGAAAGTAAAGCTCCATGGTCTTTTCGCGGCAGACATTAAAGAGCGTAAAGCATATCTGCTTGAGATCCTGGACACAGAATACCGCGGAGCAATGGTGAGGTCTCGTCTACGCACGCTAGGCAGGGCGGAAGACCCTACGAAACTTTTTAAAACGCATGAGCGGGAACGGGCGAGTCGGAATCAAATCAATGAACTGATGTCCGGGGAGAGTACTATATCTGAAGCCGAAGAAATTGAGAGAGAATTAGTTCCATTTTATATTCGACTGTTCAATCAATCAAGCAGTTACGATCAGGCTCTAGTGGACAAGGCTTTAGAGTTAATGCCCAACGTACCAAAAGATGTAGTCGATCTTATTAACGAAGATATTACCGAAGCAGAGGTCTGTAGAACGATAAAAGAATTGGCGCCTGGGAAGTCACCTGGGGTAGACGGCCTCGGTGCGACTTTCTATAAGCAATTCTCTGTCGAATTGGCTCCTATATTGGCTAAGGTTTACGCGGACGTCCATACCCGAAACCTGCTCCCTCCGTCAATGAGGCAAGCGTTAACCGTGTTAATACCAAAAAAGAAAAGTGATAAATCTGTTCGTGAGTGCGACGACTTCAGACCGATAAGCCTGCTCACAGCTGACTATAAAATCCTCGCGAAAATATTAGCTAAGCGACTAGAAATTGCGTACAAAACAGTGGTGGGAGGCCATCAAACATACGGTTTTAAAAATAGATCTATAAAGACAAATCTGCATGTCATGCGAATTATCGCTGAAACCGCCAAGGCAATGGAACGCCCCACTGCTGTGTTGCAAATTGACCTAAAAAAAGCATTTGACAAAGTTTCGCATTCGTTTCTATTTTCGATACTGGAACACTGTAAAACTGGCGAGTATCTTTTGAAGTTCGTGAATATATGCTGCAGAGACATAAATACGCGTCTTTTAATCAACGGTTGCAAGTTACGGCGCATTCCTGTGCGCTCTTGTGTAAGACAGGGCTGCCCACTATCACGTATTCGTTCTGCTTTTTATCTCGAACCCTTGTGCAAGGCGATTATAATGGATGATAACATCCGAGGAGTGAAGGTGGGCATAGCGTCATCAAAACTCTTTGCTTACGCAGACGATGTTTCTGTGGTATGTTCTTCCCAGAAAGAAATGGTGATCGCTTTGGAGCATGTGAACGAGTTTTGTGTTGTTTCTGGGGTTGAAATGAACCCCAAAAAATCAGCGGGATCTTGGTTGGGACCTTGGCCTTCCAAGGCAGAAGATATTTAAACATCACGTGGTCCGGGGCCATTGAAAACTATTTAGGAGTTAGGCTGAGCAGACAGGCGCTAAGCACGGGTGCGGGAGGAATACACTTAAACACGCTAAGAGGAAAAGCGATAGAATGGCATGGAAGGCAAGTTCCTCTCGTAAGCAGAAGTTTCATTTGCAACGCTGTGTTCTTTTCGACTGTATGGTACTCTGCACAGGCCGTGCCTTGTACTAACACTGACGTGCAAAAAATGCATCGATTTTGTGCAACCTATGTGCAGGACTCGTGTTTTGAAAGAATGCGAAGGAACAATTTGTTTAAAAGTAAGAAAAATAGAGGACTCGGCCTAGTAAACGTAGACATAAAGCTTAAAGTTCAACGGTTTTTGATCTTCCGTGACCGCGAAAGGCACCCTGTAATGGCGGAGACATTGCGGGTTCTGGGTGGACAATACCTTACTCCCTGGCTCGAGGAAGCTGAAGGCGTACCCAAGAAAGTCACTACACTACGGTAATGCCGGGAAATAAGAGACGCGGTTGGGTTCTTCGAGCAGCGGTTTCGTCGGAGTACCTAAACAGAGTTAAAAGAAAACGGTTGTACTGGGACACCCTCGATCTCGTAATGCCACCACCAGTGTATCGTCAAATGTTTCCGCAGTGTGAAACCTCAGATGTGTTCAAGCGTTTAATGGCGTACTCTGTCCGCCCTGGGACAAAAGACTTTTTTCGTTCGTTTTCATGCCGAGGTACTCCCAGTAAAGACATGGGAGAGGCAAAAGGTTTTTTTTTCTCCTTTGGGGGTGTTAACTGTGCCCTCTGTCCTGTCGCAGAGGCTCTCGAGCACACTTTTTTGTACTGTACCAATGCAGAATTGTTTTGGGCTGAGCTTCAGGCAGTGCTGAGGGTAGACTTGTACCCTACATGGTTCGACGTCAAATTTCTAAATGCAGGCGAGCATGGACAGAGCCAGTGTGTCGATATTCTAACTCTCATTGGTTTGCGTGCCATTTGGAACTCCCGAACGGACCACACCTTGGTTCGGGAGCGGGGCACGCCTGCGTGGCGCAACTTCCCGGAGGAGTTTTGCTACGTATGCTCAATAATTAAAGAAACATACTTTGAAGAGCATGAGCGCTGGGAGGTGCTGGAGTCTTGTCTAAAGTAGATTGGCTTTGATGTTGCCGGTTCCCCTGATGGAAGGCAGCCCAAAGGCCTGTCCCAATGAAAAAAAGCGCATATGGAACTCGCATTGTCATGACTAAAAAAAAACATGTTTGTGAAAAGTCTTGACTGGTTTTATCATGTAAATAGCCTCATTTCATAAATAAAAACGCCAAGCTGACAAAAAAAAATTAGTGGCTAGGATACCTGGCTCTCACCCAGGAGGCCCGGGTTCGATTCCCGGCGTCGGAAGGATTGGGTCTCATGGTGTCGTGGTTAGCACTCTGGACTTTAAATCGAGCGATCCGAGTTCAAATCGCGGTGAAACCTTTCTCCTTTTTTGCATCCCGTCGCAGACGGAGTATTGCCAGATAAAAAGCACATACTTTTCAGCGCTCTCCGTTCCGGCGTGGTCTAGTGGCTAGGATACCTGGCTCTCACCCAGGAGGTTCGGGTTCGATTCCCGGCGTCGGAATGATTGGGTCTCATGGTGTAATGGTTGGCACTCTGG
The DNA here is from genome assembly GCF_016920785.2 of Ixodes scapularis. Lineage (NCBI taxonomy): Eukaryota > Metazoa > Arthropoda > Arachnida > Ixodida > Ixodidae > Ixodes > Ixodes scapularis. Next base: position 114,589,935 of record NW_024609868.1, read on the forward strand.
ACTTTAAATCGAGCGATCCGAGTTCAAATCGCGGTGAAACCTTTCTCCTTTTTTGCATCCCGTCGCAGACGGAGTATTGCCAGATAAAAAGCACATACTTTTCAGCGCTCTCCGTTCCGGCGTGGTCTAGTGGCGATTCCACTGCCGGTCGCGATAGCGGACGGACGTGATATGGATCGCTCCTTGCAAGCGGTGGCGGCCGTGCCCGGCCGCGGTGATAACAGGTCTTTTGCTGCTAAGGAATATCGTATGCAGTTGCCGATACTGCCCACCGGTGATGCTGCAAAGCTCAGCGTCGTTTTGCACGCTGACCTCGACGGGCGCCCGTACAAGATTGAAGACTTCAGGCAGCCGTTGCAACAGGTGGGCGTTTTGTCAGACGTGGCGGGTCTGGGCGCCTACCAGATGAGCCACGTCTGGCTGCTTAAACTGAAAACTCCGGAAGCGAAAGCAAAGCTTTTGGAAGCAGGGAGTCTTCAGGTGAAAGGTTTGACGTGCCAGCTCGTCGACCCGAACCGGAGGGAGCTTCGCGTTAAGCTTCACTGGGTCTCGTTCGACGCGCCGGTGGACTCTATTCGGCGCGCCTTCGAACCATTTGGGACCGTCAAGGAAGTCGCGAGGGAAAAGTGGAAGGTGGATGGTTTCGTCGACGTTGAGTCCACGACCCTCGTCGTGAGGATCACCCTCAACGAGGGAGTCTCGCTGGAGAGCCTGCCGCACCAACTCCGTCTCTGCGGTGGAAACGTCTTGGTCGTGGTGCCCGGGCGTGCGGCGAAATGTCTCCGGTGCCGTCGCACTGGGCATATCCGCCGCGACTGCAGGGCACCCTGGTGTGCTGAGTGCCGCGGTTTCGGACACGAGCCCAAGGACTGCGTCAAGACGTACGCCCGTGCAGCCAGCGGCAGTACCAATGCGGAGTCCACGGAGCTTCTGATGGACGAAGAAGAGGCGGAACAAGCGGCTGCACCGGCGACGCTGACAGTGCCTCAAGGGCAGCCCGACTCGGAGGAAGCCAAGGGAGGCCCTAGCGAGACGGAGACCGCCGCTTCTCAGACGGAGCCATCGCCCAAGACGGCTTCCGAAGGAACCAGTGGTGCTTCGGCGAGGGATGGAATGGCGACTCCGGAAGCACCAGTGGATGCCGTCCAAGGAAGGGAGCCCGCGGTCGCCAAGGGTGGCGACGACGACCACGTTATGGTCGTCGAAACCACTACAGTGAAGCGTCGTCTGGATGATGCGCCGTCCAGGGGTGGGGAAGGACAGCTGAGACGCCTCGAGCGTGAGTGGTGCGGGAAGGTGGGACGGTTCAAGAGCCGGCCCGCGTCTCCTGTACGCCACAAGGAGTAGCCACAGTGAGTCGTCTCGGCACGTTGCTGCCTGCTTCACACTGTAAGCACCGTGCTCCCCGCCTGGTCTTTCTCTAGCCCTTCTTTATGTTTCAAAGACCTTTGAGAGTAGGCACTTTAAACGTGCGAGGTTTAAACGCGAGGCGTAGGCAATGCCAAGTGAGCCGTTTGTTTATTGAGAAAGACCTCGACGTAATTGCCGTGCAAGAGTCGAAGATAGAGAGCGAAGACCGGACGGAGAGCATGGTGCGGCTCTTTGAGTCACGTTATGATGTGTGCGTCAGTCACGCTGTGGGAACGTCGGGGGGATGCCTTTTATTTATCAGGAAGTCTCTTGGGTCTGTGACCAGAGTTGTTAGTTGCGAGTCTGGTCGCCTGGTCCTGTGCGATTTGACCATTTCAAGTAAACTGTTTCGTATTTTGTGCGTTTACGCCCCTAATAAGGCGGAAGAAAGATTAGAATTTTTTGAAAACATTTTCGAGTTCCTCGAAACCGATAGACTTGTCATTCTGTTAGGGGACTTCAACTGCGTTTGCGAGCCGCGTGACCGATCGAACAGCACGCATTATAGAGATACGAGTACCATTTTTCTAAGTGATATGGTCCAGAAGTGTGAATTGGAAGACGTGGGTCAGTGTGCATCAAGTCCTACCTGCCTTTTTTTTACTCACTTCCAAGGTGCTAGTCACGCACGGTTGGATAGAGCTTATGTTTCTTTGGAACTCGTCAGGTCCTGTAAAACGTATGCAGTGGACCCAGTGTCTTTCAGCGACCACTGTCTTGTTTCTTTTACATTGGGCTCTTCAAAGGAAAAAGCCAATAATTTCAGTTGGGATCTGTGGAAATTAAATTCGAAGCTTTTACAAGACGATATTTTTGCGAGTGAGGTGCGTAAAAGTCTCGAACAACTAGATAAAGTAAAAGAAGGGAAAAGTGTCGGGGCGAAATGGGAACTGTTAAAACAAGAATTTAAGATGAGCGCCATTGAAAGATCTGTTGCCTTAAAACATGGGGAAAGAAAAGAAATTACGGAGCTAAAGGGGCTGCTACAAGATTTGCTTAACGCGGACAGCATATCACCCGGGCTGTTTTCCGATGACATCAGTGTTTTAAAGAAACGCCTTGAGGCCCTTGATACCGAACGTTATCAAGGGGCCATGGTTCGAGCACGTTTACAGCGTTTATCACGGGGGGAGTTACCCACGAAAAGAGCCCTAGGGTTAGAAAAGAGATACGCTAGCAAGAATGAAATAAGCGAGATACAGTATCAAGGGTCTTTGACGAGTGAAAGACAAGTCATCGTGCGTGCTTTTGTTGAGTACTACAAAGGGATTTTCAGTTATCGTGCTTCAAAGATAGCAGAGTTCCAAGCGACCTTTTTGCCGTTAATGCCGAAACTCGATGATGAAGCAAGAAAAAGGTTAGAACAACCAGTAGAGCTGTGGGAGATTGAAAAAGCGATAGATAATTTAAAGCCTGGAAAGTCGCCCGGCCCAGATGGTTTAGGAGGGGATTTTTACAAAACGTTTAAAGATCAAGTTGCACCTTTATTGCAACGCGTTTTCGCTGAGGCGTACGACCTTGGTTGTTTGCCTCCTTCCTTTTTGTGTACGCATACGATTTTTATTCCAAAGAGCGAGGACCCCGAGCGACTCCGTTCTGTTGGAGCGTATCGACCGATAACGCTCACCAACGTTGATTATTAAATTTTCATGAAGGTATTGGCTGAACGCTTACAAATGGTTATTAACGTCATCGTCGGTTCGCACCAAACTTGCGGCATTAGAGGCCGAAGTATTGTAACCAATGTGCACGTCGCGCGCAGCATTCTTGAGTGCTGTGACGCCATGCACCGTAGGGTCGCGGTGCTACAAGTGGATTTAGAAAAAGCGTTTGACCATGTGTCGCACGAGATTCTTTTTTCGATTTTAGAACACGTTAATGTAGGGTCTCTCTTATACAACGGCATCCGTATGGCGTATAAGAACTGCGCCACCAGTCTCGTAGTAAATAAATTTGTTAGTGAGCGCATTCCCCTACTTTCTTCTGTGCGGCAGGGATGTCCGCTTTCACCGCTACTTTTTTGTGTCTTTCTGGAGCCTTTTTGTTTGAGCATCATTCATAACAGTCAGATACGTGGGTTTAGACTACAGGAAACTGAGGTCCGTCCTTTGTCCTACGCGGACGATGTAGCGATTTTTTGTGTTGACCACGAAAGTGTGAGCAAGGCTGTACAGTTAACAGAACTATTTTGTGAACAGACGTGCAGTGCAGTCAACTGGCAGAAGTGTGTTGGTTTTTGGCACGGTGACTGGCCCTCAGCACCCGCTATTTTTGACCGTATTGTCTGGTCCGACACGCCGGCGCGTTACCTTGGAGTACCCTTGGATCAGTACCGCGTCAATGATCAGTACTGGAGGGATGAGACCGAAGTTCTGCGTGCAAAGGCCGAGAAATGGGGGGGAAAAGGTTTATCCGTTTTTGCGCGGGCAACTGTTTGCAATTTGTTTCTGGCTGCAAAAGTCTGGTATGTGTTGCAGGTTTTGTATTGTTCGCGTATTAACATTCAGCGGATCCATCGTGTTTTCGCCGTTTTCATCTGGAGCTCGGCCTGGGAACGAACCAGCCGCACAAATCTTTTTCGTAGGGTCAAAGCTGGTGGTATAGGTCTTTCACACCTGTTTATAAGACAACTGGTTAGCAGGTTTATGTTTCTTAGAGACCAGCAAGACCCTTTTTTGCGTACAGTTATTCAGACGCGGCTGTGCAGGGCCCTGCCAGATTTTGTGGTGGCGACGAATGTAGACATCTGCCCTGGTTTACGCGGATACTTGAAAGAGGTTGTTGGTGCGTATCGGTTTTTAACAGCACGTTTTTCATTACAGTATTTGTCCGGTGTGTCGCGTAAACGGTTGTCGAGAGACCTGATGGATGCGCTTTTCCCCATGCCTTTGTATCGTTTGTTGTACAGTGCAGGCCCAGGGCCAGATGTTTTAAAGCGCGTTAAAAGAATGCTGGTCCCTGCCTATACCAAGACGTTTTTCTTTAAGTTACACAGTGAAACACTCCCCGTTAAAGCTTGGTTATCTGAGAAAGGTATACCGGTCCCGTGGTCCGATAACTGTTTTTTGTGTAAAAAGCGAGAAACTATTGAACACGTCTTCATCGACTGTTGGGACGCGGTTTACTTTTGGGACGTCCTTCAGAGGACTCTCAAAAAGGACCTCCCAATAACGCCTCAGGGAATTAGGTTTTTACCCACAGAAAGAGCGGACGATGTGCCGTATGACATGATAATGCTCCTGGGCCTGCACAGTATATGGCGGTGCCGTATGGCTGTACGCCACGCAGATGTTGATGTACGCCCTGTTCGCAAGTATTTTGTTGAAAATATCTGTTTTCTGATTGAAGTGTACAAGGCGCAGGAACTACGACCAGATTGGTTGCCTGCTCTTGAGGGGCTAGCTACCCTAAAGGACTTTTAACATTTCTGACACCAGCCGAGCTGACTGATGTCCTCGTTTTTATCCCTGTTGTTTTAAGTACGGGGTGATGGTGAATGTCACTGTCCTGTTCCAGGCAATAAAGAAAAAAAAAAAAAAAGCGTGGTCTAGTGGCTAGGATACCTGGCTCTCACCCAGGAGGCCCGGGTTCGATTCCCGGCGTCGGAAGGATTGGGTCTCATGGTGTCGTGGTTAGCACTCTGGACTTTAAATCGAGCGATCCGAGTTCAAATCGCGGTGAAACCTTTCTCCTTTTTCGCATCCCGTCGCAGACGGAGTATTGCCAGATAAAAAGCACATACTTTTCAGCGCTCTCCGTTCCGGCGTGGTCTAGTGGCTAGGATACCTGGCTCTCACCCAGGAGGCCCGGGTTCGATTCCCGGCATCGGAAGGATTGGGTCTCATGGTGTATTGGTTAGCACTCTGGACTTTAAATCGAGCGATCCGAGTTCAAATCGCGGTGAAACCTTTCTCCTTTTTTGCATCCCGTCGCAGACGGAGTATTGCCAGATAAAAAGCACATACTTTTCAGTGCTCTCCGTTCCGGCGTGGTCTAGTGGCTAGGATACCTGGCTCTCACCCAGGAGGCCCGGGTTCGATTCCCGGCGTCGGAAGGATTGGGTCTCATGGTGTCGTGGTTAGCACTCTGGACTTTAAATCGAGCGATCCGAGTTCAAATCGCGGTGAAACATTTCTCCTTTTTTGCATCCCGTCGCAGACGGAGTATTGCCAGATAAAAAGCACATACTTTTCAGCGCTCTCCGTTCCGGCGTGGTCTAGTGGCGATTCCACTTCCGGCAGCCGAACCGTGCGGACGCGGAATGTTGAGCTCCGCAGGAGCGGTATCAGCGGCCCACGCGGGCCGCGGTGACAGGATGACTGTGTCGAACGATTATCAAGTAATTTTGCCGACTCTGCCGACAGGTTCTGCCGTTCTGAATACAGTTTTTCTTCATGGCGACGTAAAAGCCAGGCCCTACCGCATGGAACACTTCCGAGACGCCCTGGCTCGTTTGGCACTGCTCCCCGAGGTGACGGCCCTGGGGGCGTACCAAATGAACCACGTGTGGGCCGTCACCTTTAAGAGCGCCGAGGGGAAGAAGAGGATGCTGAACGCCGCTGACTTCACCGTCAAGGAAAGCCGATGCGTCGTCGTCGACCCTACCAATCAGGACACACGGCTGAAACTTCACTGGGTGCTGCACAACGTCAAGGATGACGAAGTGCGGGCAGCCCTGGCCCCGTACGGAAAGGTGACGGAGGTCACCCGGGACAAGTGGCGTGTGCCTGGCTGTGCTGATATGGAGTCGACGACGCGCTCGGTCTCCCTCAGGCTCAAGGTAGGCGTCACGGTGGAGGACCTCCCCCACCAGCTACGCGTCGCGGGGGACCTGGCGCTCGTCGTGGTTCCTGGCCGGGCGCCTCTCTGCCTTCGGTGCCGGAGCACGGGTCATATTCGACGAGAGTGCCGGGTGCCGCGCTGTACGCTCTGTAGACGCTTCGGCCACGACGAGAGCCAGTGTGTCCGGTCCTACGCGAGCGTAGCAGGGCCCGTGGGAAGCGACCCGACGGCTGATCACATCATGGACGAGGTCGATGCTGAGGCAGCCGCAGAGGGGGGAGGTAACGAGCTGCTTGCCGATGCAACGCCCCCTCCTTCCGAAGCCTCTGCGAAAGGCGCCGGGCCACAACGCTGCAGCGAGCCGTCGTCGCCAAATGCTCCGGCAAACGAACCCGTTGACGAAGGCGCTAACCGAGACACGGCCTCAACTCCCGTGGCGGCAACCAGCAAAGGGCCCGAGACCATGGACGTCGGGGAAGCAAGCGCCAGCGGTGCTGTCGCCAAGAGGGCACATGAACCGAACGACGACGGGGGAAGTGCTTCCAGCGCGGTCATCTCGGACGAGCCGCCTTTAAAGACGGCCCCGGTACGTCGATCGAGCTTCAAGCCGAAGCCCATCATCCCGCCGGACCGGAGACCGCCAGCAACACCGTCTTCGTAGTCGCGAGGGCTCGGCAAACCGAAGGTACGCACCGTGCGATGAGTGTGCCCTAGCTCCTAGATGGCAGTAAGACTTAAAACAGCCCTTCGCGTGGCCACGCTAAACGTTAGAGGCCTGGCAGCGAGGAGGCGGCAATATCAGCTAAGCCGCCTGTGCCTAGAGAACGATCTAGACATCCTCGCTGTCCAAGAAACGAAGGTTGAAAGCGAAGAGCAAACGGGTCGCATGGTGCAACCTTTCAGGTCGCGTTACAATGTATGCGTGTGCCACTCCGTTGGCACTTCGGGAGGCTGTGCTTTATTTCTTAGGAATTCTTTGGGTATAGTAGAAGAAACTTAATTGTCTGCGAAACTGGTCGGTTAATTGTTTGTGATTTTACTTTTTCCGGGTTCCAATGGCGGATAGTATGCGTGTACGCTCCTAACCAAGAAAATGACCGCCGCATGTATTTTGAGCGCGTTGCCCGTTACGTTAACTGTGAAAGGTTCGTAATTTTAATGGGTGATTTTAATTGTGTTTGTGCCCCACAGGACAGGGTGCAAAACTCGCCGGTTCGCGATCAGAGTGCGCTTTTTTTGAACACGGTTGTACAAGAGTTCAATCTGGAAGACGCCGCGAATGTTTTATCTAACGTTAATTTCCCTCAGTTCACGCACTTTCAAGGTGAAAGCCACGCGAGGCTGGACAGAGTATACTTATCGGCGGGTCTCGTTCCGTTGATTGAAAATTACGAAGTTAAAAACATTTCTTTTAGCGACCACTGCATGGTCATGGTCACATTGGGTGCGAAAGTCACGAAGTCGCGCTTTAACTGGGACCTGTGGAAATTTAATGTCAAGCTCCTGCAAGACGAAACGTTTGTAAGGGGTGTTAATGAAAGTTTAAAAAAAATGCTTACAGCTGAAGCTAGCAGCTTTCATGCTACGTGGGAGGAATTTAAAGAGAAAATTAAAATTAGCGCGATTGAGCGAGCAACTTTTCTGCGACATCGCGAAACACAAAATGAAAGGGAACTCCAGTGCCAATTAGATTTCCTGCTAAGCGCCGAAAGCACGCAACCAGGAAAGATGACTAAGGAAATCAGACAAGTCAAAAGCCAACTTGAGCTTATCGACGCAGAACGTTACCGTGGCGCGGTCATAAGAGCTCGCACCGAAAGATTGTGGGCGGGCGAAATACCAACCAGGCGCTCCCTTGCTGATGAAAAAAGATACGCCCGACAAAATGAGATAAAGGAAATAGAGTACAAAAATACAGTGACCGATGACAAGAAAATAATAGAACGTGCCTTTGTTGAGCATTATCGTGATCTCCTGGGGAAGAGAAGACATATCAAGGAAGGGTTCCAAAGCGTGTTTCTTCCGCTGATGCCCACGTTGGATGACGAAGTGAAAACTAGTCTCGAGGCACCGATTTCCACCCGTGAGATAGAAAGAGCTATCGATGAGCTAAGCCCAGGAAAGTCCCCTGGGCCTGATGGCCTAGGCGCGGCCTTCTACAAGGCGTTTAAAGTTGAGGTGGCCGAGGCTCTGCACCGTGTAGTCACGGAAGCTTACGCGGTAAAGCAAATGCCCCCGTCTTTTCGACGGTCGCATATTGTCCTGATACCCAAAACTGATGAACCTTCAAAACTATTATCGGTAGGGGCTTATCGACCGATTAGCCTGACTAACGTTGATTATAAAATTGTTATGAAAGTTTTGGCCAGGAGACTGCAAGCTGTAATAACAATAATTGTAGGCCCCCATCAAACATGTGGCATCAAGGGAAGAACGATAGCCACCAACATTCACGTGGCCAGAAGCATTCTAGAATGTTGCGACGCACTTGAAGGCCGCGTTGCTATGCTACAGCTGGACTTAGAAAAGGCTTTTGACCGTGTCTCGCATGAGGTTCTTTTTGGCATCTTAGAACATGCCAATGTTGGTTCAGTGCTTTTAGAAGGTGTTAAAATGGCTTACGCGGAGTGTTCTACTAGTGTCATTGTTAACAAAAATGTAACCGAAAGTTTTAAAGTCCGGTCCTCGGTCAGGCAAGGGTGTCCGTTGTCACCCTTGTTGTTCGCAATGTACCTAGAGCCGTTTTGTTTAAAGCTTATTCAGAACGAGAAAATACGCGGCTTTCGCTTGACCTCATGTGAGGTCAAGGTTCTCTCTTACGCGGATGACATCGCCGTTTTTTGTGATGACACCGATAGTATACGTGAGGTTGTCAAAGAAGCTGCTTGTTTTTGTAAGCTGTCGGGAAGCACCATTAACTGGAGCAAGTGCCTGGGATTTTGGCACGGTAGCTGGGAAAGCAAGCCAGCAGTCTTTGAGAATGTTCAGTGGGTTCGTGGACCTGTTAAGTATCTCGGGGTGCCACTCGAGCATTACCAAGACACAAGACAGTATTGGAGAGACGAAGCGGAACAGGCTCGAACGAAGACACTTAAGTGGGGGGGACACGGTTTTTCGATGTTTGCTCGCGCAACGGTCTGTAACTTGTTTATTGTGGCTAAAATATGGTATGTGCTGCAGGTGTTGTGCATGTCGAGAGCCGGTGTTCAGAAAATCCATAGAGTGTTTGCGGTCTTTGTTTGGGGTTCGGTGTGGGAACGCACCAGTCGTACAAACCTGTTTCGTTCAGTTAAAAGTGGCGGTCTCGGCCTGGTTCATTTGTTCTTACGGCAGGTGGTATCTAGATTTATTTTTTTGCGTGACCTGAGAAATCCATTTCTACGCAATGTTGTGCAAGTAAGGTTGAGTAGTGCATTGCCTGAATTTGTTGTGTCTTCTGACAATGTGAAATGCGGGAGGATCCAAGGTTTTCTGCGTGAAGTAGTTTTGGCTTTTAGATTTCTGAAGGTGCGCTTTTCATTAGAATATTTGAGTTTGGTGCCGCGAAAGCGTTTGTACAAAGACCTGGTGGACAAGGTTTTGCCTGTTCCTCTGTACCGTTCATTGTACTGTGCGGACATTGGTAGCGATGTGCTGAAAAGGGTCAAAAGAATGCCGATTCGACCGTCCGCAAAGAGTTTTTTTTTCCAGCTACATAGCGGCACGCTACCCGTTAAAACCTGGCTTCAGGAAAGCGGTCTTTTTGTTCCCTGGACGACCAATTGCCTGTTATGCCGTAAACCTGAAACCGTAGAACATATATTCCTCGACTGCTAGGATGCCATATTCCATTGGGACATCCTTCAGCGCACTTTAAAAAAGGATCTTCCTGTTTCACCCCGCGGCATTCGTTTCCTTCCGGTCGACAAGAGCGGCAGCGTGCCCTATGATATGTTCATGGTTTTGAGCCTCCATAGTATTTGGCGAACGCGGATGGCTGTGCGTCACGCGGACGTGGATGCGCGTCCAGTCCGAGAGTACTTCGTGGAGAGTGTTGTGCATATAAGGGCGATGTACAAAGCGCAGAGGGAGCAGCCTGAATGGCTCCCTGTTTTGGACGAGCTGGTTGCTTTAAAACCTTTTTAATCCACCCGCGCCAGCCAAGGAGTGGCCGGCGATTTTAGCAATGCTCTGAGTGTATGTGTTGGTGTTTCATGCTCTGTTTAAACCAGGCAATAAAGAAAAAAAAAAAAAAGGCGTGGTCTAGTGGCTAGGATACCTGGCTCTCACCCAGGAGGCCCGGGTTCGATTCCCGGCGTCGGAAGGATTGGGACTCATGGTGTCGTGGTTAGCACTCTGGACTTTAAATCGAGCGATCCGAGTTCAAATCGCGGTGAAACCTTTCTCCTTTTTTGCATCCCGTCGCAGACGGAGTATTGCCAGATAAAAAGCACATACTTTTCAGCGCTCTCCGTTCCGGCGTGGTCTAGTGGCTAGGATACCTGGCTCTCACCCAGGAGGCCCGGGTTCGATTCCCGGCGTCGGAAGGATTGGGTCTCATGGTGTCGTGGTTAGCACTCTGGACTTTAAATCGAGCGATCTGAGTTCAAATCGCGGTGAAACCTTTCTCCTTTTTTGCATCCCGTCACAGACGGAGTATTGCCAGATAAAAAGCACATACTTTTCAGCGCTCTTCGTTCCGGCGTGGTCTAGTGGCTAGGATACCTGGCTCTCACCCAGGAGGCCCGGTTTCGATTCCCGGCGTCGGAAGGATTGGGACTCATGGTGTCGTGGTTAGCACTCTGGACTTTAAATCGAGCGATCCGAGTTCAAATCGCGGTGAAACCTTTCTCCTTTTTTGCATCCCGTCGCAGACGGAGTATTGCCAGATAAAAAGCACATACTTTTCAGCGCTCTCCGTTCCGGCGTGGTCTAGTGGCTAGGATACCTGGCTCTCACCCAGGAGGCCCGGGTTCGATTCCCGGCGTCTGAAGGATTGGGTCTCATGGTGTCGTGTTTAGCACTCTGGACTTTAAATCGAGCGATCCGAGTTCAAATCGCGGTGAAACCTTTCTCCTTTTTTGCATCCCGTCGCAGACGGAGTATTGCCAGATAAAAAGCACATACTTTTCAGCGCTCTCCGTTCCGGCGTGGTCTAGGGATTCTGCTTCTGGCACTCGCCGAGAACGGTCGCAGGATGGCTGGCTCTAACGGAGCTGCGACAACGGCCCCAGTTGGCCGCGGTACTTTTGCTGCGTCATCGTCTGCCGAGGACTACAAGGTGGTGTTGCCTCCCATCCCAATGGGTGCAACGATTTTAAATTCAGTACTTTTGCACTGCGATCTGAGAGGCCGCCCCTATCGTATCGAAGATTTCCGGCAAGAACTGAAGCGGTGCGCCGTCCTGTCCGAGATTGTGGCGCTCGGTGCTTTCCAGATGAACCATGTCTGGTTAGCCACGCTGCGAACGCCGGAAGCCAAGAAGCGGCTCATCGACTGCAAAGAGTTGAAGGTGAAGGACCTGAGGTGTGTCGTCATCGACCCCAGCAGCACGGAAGTCCGTCTACGTCTCCATTGGGTCCCGTATCATGTGACGGACGACGCGGTGAGCAAGTTTTTGGAACCCTACGGCAAGGTTATAGAAGTCGCACGTGAGAAGTGGCGCGTCGAGGGATTCGAGGGCATCGAGTCGACTACCCGGGTGGCACGCATGACGCTGAAGAGCGGCGTCACGCCCGACGGAATGCCTCATCAGCTGCGGCTTCAGGGGGCGAACGTCCTTATCGTAATCCCGGGGAGGGCGCCGGTCTGCCTGCGCTGTAAGCGTGCCGGGCACATCAGGCGCGACTGCCGCGTGCCTAAGTGCTCGGTGTGCTCACGTTTCGGCCACGAGAAGGAGGAGTGCGTAAAGACCTACGCCCGAGTAACTGGTGGAGCGGCGGCGGAAGACCTTTCGCCCCTAACCATGGATGTCGACGAGGCTGAGCGTTCCGCTCAGGGACAACAAGACGAAGCTTCACCGTCTGGTGAGCCCTGCAGCCATCCTGTTGGAGCGGACGGCTCGACTGAAATCTCGCCTGTAAAGGACAAGAAGGAGGTGGCTGGTGGCTTTCCTGAACCAGGCAGCGCGGCACCCCCTCCCACGGCGACGCCAATGGAGAAGACCGCAGCCCCGCGCGAGGCCTCCCCCCCGACTTTCGAGAAGGCGCCTTCCGAAGGTCACGACACTATGGACGAAACCACCGAGTCCATCAAGCGTGGCCTCGACGAGAACCCTCCATCGACGCCGGGCATGACACCCAGGCCCAACCCTTGGATGGAGAGGACAAAGAAGGGGCGTTTCCAGCCCACGCCCACCTTAACCCCAGATGACCGGAGGCGACTCAACAGCAAGTAAGGCGGCTGACGCCTGGTTACAAAGACTGACGTCCGAATGCCAAGGCAAGTGCTACAGCAAGACACATGATTTGTACGTTCCAACCAGCAATAACGGTCGCATCGCTAAATGTTCGAGGTTTGAGCGCCAGGAAAAAACAATACCAATTGCAGCGTTTGCTGCTTAAAGAGAAACCCGATTTCTTAGCGGTGCAAGAGACTAAAATGGCTGAGGAGGAACAGGTTGCTAGTGCGCTTAGGCCTTTTCTGCAGTCGTACGAAGTTTGTGTCACCCACGCGTTTGGTTTTTCTGCCGGATGTTTTCTTTTTCTTAAAAAGTCCCTGCCCTTGTCGGAGTTAGCTGTAACCACCGACACGGAAGGGCGGTTCATCATGTGTGATTTTTCCTTGGCGTCTTTTCAGTGGCGAATTGTTTGTGTGTATGCGCCTAGTACGGTTAAAGACCGTGTTTCCTTTTTTATTGGCTTACGCCGTTTTCTAGATTGTGATAAAACGATTGTGTTGTTGGGCGATTTTAACTGCGTTGTAAGGGCAGCAGACAGGACGCCCCTGAGGCGGAGCAGCGACAAGAGTGCGCAAGTTTCAAGCGAACTGGTTGAAGACTTTGACTTGGTTGACGCCGGAACGGTGACGAATGAAAAGAGCGAGATTCGTTTCACCCATTTCCAAGCGTCGTCTCATGCGCGCCTAGATAGAGTATACGTATCGGCCTCCGCGGCAGCAATGCTAAGAAAGTATCGCGTCACACCAGTGTTTTTTTCGGATCATTGCATGATTTCGACAACGATCGGCGAAAAAGCGCCGCCGAAGGCCAAGTGTAACTGGAAGCTGTGGAAGCTTAACACAAAACTGCTTGATGATGAAAGTTTTCTTGCAGCGGTAGATAACGTCTTCAAAACGTTTTTTAAAACCGCAAGGGACGATGTATTCGAGACATGGGAGCTCATCAAACAGGAAGTAAAGATGCTCGCTATCGAAAGGTCGTCGATTTTAGCGTACGAGGCACGTTGCGACGAACGTGGCTTAATCGAAGATTTGCAAGCTCTGTCAAGAGCTGAGTGTGAGCGACCCGGCACAGCTCTTAAAGATTTGGAAACGGTTAAGCAACGCCTGGCGCATTTTCATCAAGAGCGTTACCGCGGAGCCATTGTTCGGGCTCGATCAGAGAAGTACTTGATGGGAGAACAGCCTACTAAACGGTCTTTGGCGGATGAGAAAAGGTTCGCGCTTCGCAACGAAATTGGCGAAATCGAGTACAACGGAGTGATTAACACGAGCCCCGGTAGTATTGAGCAGGCGTTTGTCGCACACTATAGGCAAGTTTTTGAAACCCAAGTTAAAGGAAGGCAGGACCCTATGTGTGGAAAACTTCTAGAGTCCCTGCCGCAACTAACGGAAGAGGAGAAGGAAAACCTCACAGAGCCGATCACTCTTCAAGAGGTCGAGAAAGCAATAGACGATTTGCCGAGCTCGAAAACGCCAGGACCGGACGGGCTATGCGCCGAATTTTATAAGAAATACAAAAGCGTAATCGCTCCGCTTTTTTTAGAAGTGATTTGTAAAGCATACGAAAGGAAAGTACTGCCGCCGTCTTTTTCACGTACATACACTGTGTTAATTCCCAAAAGTGATGACGTTGCGAAACTACGTCAAGTAACTGGTTTCCGCCCGATAACTCTGTGTAATGTAGATTACAAGATTTTTGCTAAAATCCTAGCGAGGAGGTTCCAGAGTGTTGCCTGCCAGCTCATTGGAGATCATCAGACCTGTGGAATACAGGGTCGACCTATTTTGACGAATGTGCACGTTGCCCGAACTGTTTTGGAGGCATGTGACGAAGGCATGGGCCAAGTTGCCATGCTTCAACTGGACCTAGATAAGGCTTTCGATCGTGTTAAGCACGATGTCCTTTTTGATGTTTTAAAGCACGTGAATGTGGGCGAGCGTATTTTGGACGGGGTTAAAATGGCGTACCAAGAGTGTACCACTAGGCTCATTGTGAACAGGGAGTTGACTGAACCGATACGTGTGCGAACATCCGTAAGACAAGGATGTCCCTTGTCGCCGTTATTGTTTAACCTCTATTTGGAACTTTTTTGTTTAAGTGTTCAGAACAGTAATCAATGTCACGGATTCCGGATGGAAAATGAGGAGATAAAAGTCATGAGCTATGCAGATGATGTCGCGGTTTTTTGTAGCGATAAGCCAAGTATTAGCGCGGCTGTGAAGTTGGCAAGAGACTTCTGTAAGGCTACAGGGGCAGCCTTAAATTTGAGCAAGTGCCGTGGGTTTTGGGACGGAGAGTGGGCCACAACCCCTTCGGTGTTTGAAGGGGTGTGTTGGGACCGTGTGCCGTGCACTTACCTCGGTGTGCCACTAAAATGTTACAGGCAAAGCAAATCCTATTGGTCGGGAGTCGCCGCCGACCTGGACAGACGCGCTTCCCGTTGGAAGCAGCGTGAGCTGTCCATATTTGCCAGAGCGACAGTATGTAATAATTTTCTCATTGCAAAATTATGGTACGTGATGCAGGCCATTCATTGTGCTCGCTTGAATGTGCAGAAATTTCACCATGTTTTTGCCACGTTTATCTGGAATTCAAAGTGGGAGCCGATGAGGAGAGACAATCTTTTCCATCGGATTCGTCACGGTGGTCTCGGTCTCTCGCATTTGTTTTGCAAACAGATTGTGTCCCGATTCTTTTTTCTACGAGACCAAGAGCATCCTTTCATACGTACATTTATACAAACCAAATTGTCTCCTCATTTACCATCTTTTCTCGTTTCGTCCCATGGCGGCGAACTTAAGAGATTAGTGGGATATCAAAAGGAGGTGGTAGACGCAGTGTTATTTTTGTCTGCTCGTTTTTCTTTTGAATATTTGTCTGCTGTTAGCAAGAAAACACTTACACGCGATTTATTGATAAGTTTGTTTCCAAACCCGTTGTATAGAACTGTAGTCTGTAGCGGGGGCCAAGATGTGCTCAAGCGAGTGAAGAATATGTGCGTTCCCCCTTCCGTTAAAACGTTCTTTTTTAAACTGCATTCCAATACACTGCCCGTTAAGGTGTGGCTTGAAGGAAAGGGTATTGATGTTCCGTGGTCGGTAGACTGTATTTTATGTAAGAAACCTGAGACCATCGAGCACGTTTTCATTTTTTGCTGGGATGCGGTATTTTTTTGGGATGTGCTCCAGTGCACGTTGAAGAAACAACTGTGCATTAGCCAATCAGTTATACGTTTCTTGAATGTGAGTAACGATGATGGCATACCCTTTGATATGATTATGTTGTTGGGTTTGTGCAGTATTTGGAGGTCGCGCATGGCGGTCCGTCATGCCGACCCTAGTGTGAAAGAAGTGCATCATTATTTTTTCAGCCTTGTTACGCAAGTGGAAAGTGCTTTTTTCAAACCGTAAAACGAAACCCGAGTGGCTAGAAATTTGTAAACCGCTCCTCGAAATGCGAGGATTTTAATGTACCCTGCAATAAGTCTTGCAGAGTATTTTTTTAAAGTGACATGACCGTTTTTGCATTCCTCCTGCAATAAAGAAATAAAAAAATCCGGCGTGGTCTAGTGGCTAGGATACCTGGCTCTCACCCAGGAGGCCCGGGTTCGATTCCCGGCGTCGGAAGGATTGGGACTCATGGTGTAATGGTTAGCACTCTGGACTTTAAATCGAGCGATCCGAGTTCAAATCGCGGTGAAACCTTTCTCCTTTTTTGCATCCCGTCGCAGACGGAGTATTGCCAGATAAAAAGCACATACTTTTCAGCGCTCTCCGTTCCGGCGTGGTCTAGTGGCTAGGATACCTGGCTCTCACCCAGGAGGCCCGGGTTCGATTCCCGGCTTCGGAAGGATTGGGTCTCATGGTGTCGTGGTTAGCACTGTGGACTTTAAATCGAGCGATCCGAGTTCAAATCGCGGTGAAACCTTTCTCCTTTTTTGCATCCCGTCGCAGACGGAGTATTGCCAGATAAAAAGCACATACTTTTCAGCGCTCTCCGTTCCGGCGTGGTCTAGTGGCTAGGATACCTGGCTCTCACCCAGGAGGCCCGGGTTCGATTCCCGGCGTCGGAAGGATTGGGTCTCATGGTGTCGTGGTTAGCACTCTGGACTTTAAATCGAGCGATCCGAGTTCAAATCGCGGTGAAACCTTTCTCCTTTTTTGCATCCCGTCGCAGACGGAGTATTGCCAGATAAAAAGCACATACTTTTCAGCGCTCTCCGTTCCGGCGTGGTCTAGTGGCTAGGATACCTGGCTCTCACCCAGGAGGCCCGGGTTCGATTCCCGGCGTCGGAAGGATTGGGTCTAATGGTGTATTGGTTAGCACTCTGGACTTTAAATCGAGCGATCCGAGTTCAAATCGCGGTGAAACCTCTCTCCTTTTTTGCATCCCGTCGCAGACGGAGTATTGCCAGATAAAAAGCACATACTTTTCAGCGCTCTCCGTTCCGGCGTGGTCTAGTGGCTAGGATACCTGGCTCTCACCCAGGAGGCCCGGGTTCGATTCCCGGCGTCGGAAGGATTGGGTCTCATGGTGTCGTGGTTAGCACTCTGGACTTTAAATCGAGCGATCCGAGTTCAAATCGCGGTGAAACCTTTCTCCTTTTTTGCATCCCGTCGCAGACGGAGTATTGCCAGATAAAAAGCACATACTTTTCAGCGCTCTCCGTTCCGGCGTGGTCTAGTGGCTAGGATACCTGGCTCTCACCCAGGAGGCCCGGGTTCGATTCCCGGCGTCGGAAGGATTGGGTCTCATGGTGTATTGGTTAGCACTCTGGACTTTAAATCGAGCGATCCGAGTTCAAATCGCGGTGAAACCTCTCTCCTTTTTTGCATCCCGTCGCAGACGGAGTATTGCCAGATAAAAAGCACATACTTTTCAGCGCTCTCCGTTCCGGCGTGGTCTAGTGGCTAGGATACCTGGCTCTCACCCAGGAGGCCCGGGTTCGATTCCCGGCGTCGGAAGGATTGGGTCTCATGGTGTATTGGTTAAGCACTCTGGACTTTGAATCAAGCGATCCGAGTTCAAATCGCGGTGAAACCTTTCTCCTTTTTTGCATCCCGTCGCAGACGGAGTATTGCCAGATAAAAAGCACATACTTTTCAGCGCTCTCCATTCCGGCGTGGTCTAGTGGCTAGGATACCTGGCTCTCACCCAGGAGGCCCGGGTTCGATTCCCGGCGTCGGAAGGATTGGGTCTCATGGTGTATTGGTTAGCACTCTGGACTTTAAATCGAGCGATCCGAGTTCAAATCGCGGTGAAACCTTTCTCCTTTTTTGCATCCCGTCGCAGACGGAGTATTGCCAGATAAAAAGCACATACTTTTCAGCGCTCTCCGTTCCGGCGTGGTCTAGTGGCTAGGATACCTGGCTCTCACCCAGGAGGCCCGGGTTCGATTCCCGGCGTCGGAAGGATTGGGTCTCATGGTGTATTGGTTAGCACTCTGGACTTTAAATCGAGCGATCCGAGTTCAAATCGCGGTGAAACCTTTCTCCTTTTTTGCATCCCGTCGCAGACGGAGTATTGCCAGATAAAAATCACATACTTTTCAGCGCTCTCCGTTCCGGCGTGGTCTAGTGGCTAGGATACCTGGCTCTCACCCAGGAGGCCCGGGTTCGATTCCCGGCGTCGGAAGGATTGGGTCTCATGGTGTATTGGTTAGCACTCTGGACTTTAAATCGAGCGATCCGAGTTCAAATCGCGGTGAAACCTTTCTCCTTTTTTGCATCCCGTCGCAGACGGAGTATTGCCAGATAAAAAGCACATACTTTTCAGCGCTCTCCATTCCGGCGTGGTCTAGTGGCTAGGATACCTGGCTCTCACCCAGGAGGCCCGGGTTCGATTCCCGGCGTCGGAAGGATTGGGTCTCATGGTGTATTGGTTAGCACTCTGGACTTTAAATCGAGCGATCCGAGTTCAAATCGCGGTGAAACCTTTCTCCTTTTTTGCATCCCGTCGCAGACGGAGTATTGCCAGATAAAAAGCACATACTTTTCAGCGCTCTCCGTTCCGGCGTGGTCTAGTCGTCATTCTGTTTCTGGCTGCCGATAGGAGCGGACGCAGAATGGGCTCCGTGCGAGCAGCGATAGCGGCCGTCGAGGGTCGCGGTGACTCGGCATCTTCTGGTTCAAACGACTATCGTGTCGTCCTTCCTCCATTGCCAGCCGGCGAGGCGATGAAGCGTGCAGTTATTCTGCACTGCGACATCTCCGGAAGACCCTACAGGCTTGAAGATTTTCGGAAGCCGCTGAAAGACATCGGCGTGATCGGGGAGGTGACCGGAATCGGGGCATACCAGATGTCGCATGTCTGGCTCCTCGATATGCGGTCGGACGAAGCGAAGAAGAAGCTGCTCGACGCCGGGCAGTTCCTTGTCAAGGAGAAGGCGTGCCTCGTCGTGAATCCGACAAGGCAAGAAGTGCGGGTTAAGTTACATTGGGTGGCGTTCGACGTGACCAACGACACGATACGACGAGCCTTCGGGGAGTACGGCGAAGTGAAAGAGGTGACGCGAGAGAAGTGGAGGGTCGCCGACTTCGAAGGCGTGGAGTCTACGACGCGGCTCGTCCGGCTGGTGCTCCACGAGGGCGTCTCGCTGGACCGTCTTCCACACCAGCTGCGCCTTGGCAGTGGCGCGGTTCTGGTGGTGGTTCCCGGCCGGGCTCCGATGTGTCTACGATGCCGCACCAAGGGGCATATTCGGCGAGACTGCCGGGTACCTAAGTGCTCCGAGTGCCGCGCATTTGGACATGTGTCGGCCGACTGCACACGCTCGTACGCGGGTGCTGTTGGGCGTGGCACGGACGGAGACCACAGCGAACTCGTTATGGACGAGGACGAGGCGGAGGGCGCAGCGGCGCCTGCAACGGCTCAATCCGAGCCGAGAGAGGCGCAGGAAGGGGCCACCACCATTACCGCTGTGACGAGCGGTGCTGACCTGCAGCCGGTGGCGGTGACTTCGAGGCCGGAGCAGCCGGAGGCGCAACAGTCGGCCACGCCGGAGTCGGGCATCAAAGAGGTCAATGCCTCTGGAGTGGATGTTCCTGTGTGCGACGATGTCAACAGCAACTCGGAGATGGAAGTCGAGTGGGCAGCGTCAAAGCGTCGCTGTGATGCCAGCCTTGAGGCATCGCAGGAGCGTCGGCTTAGTCAGCTTGAAAAGGAGTGGAAAGTTGTCGGCGGAAGGGGAAAGAAGATGCGAGTCGCCAGTCAAGGGCGGTCGTCGTCGCTTCCACGCGGTGACAAGACGGCGGCCGGAACGCCTGCGGGCATGGAACACTGCGCCTCGTAAAACTGAGGGGGTAAGCACCGAGTGCTCCGTCTGAATTATTCTACCATCGTGTCTCTAGATAGGTTACTGCGAATTGCGACCCTAAATGTACGAGGGCTGGCTGCTGGGAGGCGGCAGAACCAGCTGTATCGCCTCGTGACAGAGCAGGACTTGGATATTGTCGCGATCCAGGAAACGAAAGTTGAGGGCGAAGACCAGACGGAGCGCATGGTGAGACCTTTTACGGCGCGTTATGACGCCTGTGTTAGTCACGCGGTTGGGAAGTCGGCGGGATGTGTTCTTTTTGTTCGCAAATGTTTAGGGGCTGTTATCCATTCAGTGGTCACATGTGAGTTGGGGAGACTGGTCGTTTGCGATTTTTCTTTCGAGGATCGAGAGTGGCGCATCATCTGTGTATACGCGCCAACTAGGGTTCAGGAAAGGCGCATATTTTTCGAAAGTGTTAGGCACTACTGTGATACTGAACGGGTTGTTTGTTTGCTGGGGGACTTTAACTGTGTGTGCTCTGCACACGATAAAACAAGCTCTACTCCGTACCAAGACTCGAGCACCGTGCTTTTAAGCGACATAGTTAACGACTACGGCCTCGAAGACGTGGGAGAATGTGTCAATAGTGGGAGGGGCGTTCAGTTTACCCATTTTCAAGGGACCAGTCATTCCCGTCTAGACAGAGCGTATGTATCGCTGGAGGTGGTACCATTTTGTTTCGACTACACAGTGTGTCCTATTTCCTTCAGCGACCACTGTCTGGTCAAGTTCTGCGTTGGAAAAAAATCGGGAAATCGAAAAATATTTAGTTGGGACTTATGGAAACTAAATTGTAAGCTGCTGGATGACGACATTTTTAGAGCTGATGTCGAGGCCGCAATAGAAAAATTAAAGGATGTAAAGGCATGTGGGTATAGGCTAAGCTGGGAACATTTTAAGCAGGAGATAAAGATGAAGGCATTAGAACGAGCTAGTATAATTAAAAATGAAGAAAAAAAAATTGAAAAAGTGTTGCGTTTGAACTTGGAAATGTTGGTCAAAGAGGAATGCAGAATGCCGGGAGCATGTAAAGACGACATTTGTTCTGTGAAGGAAAAACTGGAGATTTTAGATAAAGAGCGTTATCGTGGCGCACTTGTCAGGGCGAGAGCGGAACGGTTCATAACGGGGGAGGCGCCGACTAAACGAGCACTGAACATGGAAAAAAGATACGCTCGTCGTAATGCGATAACTGAGGTCGAATGTGACGGTGCAGTCACGAGCGACAGGGTGAAAATCGAGCGCGCCTTTTTTGATTATTACTGTACCCTATTCGCGGCGAGTCCAGTCGATGTGGAGAGCTTTAAGCGTGACTTTTTGCCTTTAATGCCGCGGTTAGACAACGCAACAAAAGAGGTTTTGGAAGCGACCATCACGGCCGAGGACGTCTTGTTTGCTATTGAAGCCCTGAACCCGGGAAAGTCCCCTGGGCCAGACGGGCTCAGCGCTGCATTTTATAAGGCGCTGAAGCATGAGCTTTCAATAGTTCTGGCTAAGGTCTTCAATGAGGCTTTCGAACTAGGTGTCCTACCTCCATCCTTCTTGTCGTCCCACACCATTTTAATCCCGAAAACTGAAGACACTGTCAAACTGCGACAGGTAACTTCGTATAGACCTATCAGTTTAACTAATGTGGATTATAAAATACTTATGAAGATACTGGCCAGGCGGTTACAGACTGTAATTACGGAAATAGTTGGCCCCCACCAAACATGCGGTATTAAAGGTAGGACTATCTTAACGAATATTCATAAAGCACGGAGTGTGTTGGAGTGTTGCGACGCCTTGCAGAGTGGCGTGGCAATGCTACAAATAGATCTAGAGAAAGCGTTCGATCGGGTACCGCACGACGTGTTATTGGCTGTTCTTGATCATGTTAATATTGGGTCAGTGATCCGCGAAGGAGTACGCATGGCTTATAGCGGCTGTACAACGCGCCTTGTAATAAATCATTCCGTAGGCAAGCGCATTCAAGTGCAGCGCTCTGTTCGTCAAGGGTGTCCCTTGTCACCTCTTCTTTTTTGCCTTTATTTGGAATCGCTCTGTTTAAGTATTATAAGGCATGACATTGTGAGCGGGTTTAAATTATTTTCATCTGAAGTTCGTGTCCTTGCGTACGCGGACGACATCGCTATTTTCTGTACGAATCACGAGAGTATCATCAGTGTTGTTAATATAGTCAAACATTTTTGTCGTGTAAGTGGTAGTGCGGTCAACTGGCATAAATGTCTGGGCTTCTGGCATGGAGAGTGGAGTGTTACCCCAAGTGCGTTTGCCAATGTTAAATGGGTCACCACTCCTGTAAAGTACTTAGGGGTGCCCCTTGAGTATTATCGTGTGAGTGAGGAATATTGGCGTAGTCAATCAGTAGTCCTTCGCGACAAAGCCGAAAAATGGAGGGGTAATGGGTTTTCGATGTTTGCGCGTGCCACAGTTTGCAATTTATTTCTTGTGAGTAAACTGTGGTACGTTTTGCAGGTGTTACACTGTTCGCGTGTTAACGTACAGAAACTGCATCGTGTTTTTGCAGTGTTCATCTGGGGCTCCTCTTGGGAGCGAACAAGCAGAATGAACCTTTTCCGAAGAGTTCGCGAGGGAGGGCTAGGCTTATCGCACCTGTTTTTGCGCCAATTAGTAAACCGTTACTGTTATTTTCGCGATGTTAGTGATCCGTTTTTGCGTACGGTTTGTCAAGTAAGATTAGGTCGATGTTTGCCTGAGTTTGTTGTTTCCTCGTCCAGTGTGCCCGGCGGTATTCATGGGTACCTCAAAGAAGTAGTCGCATCATGCCGCTTTTTGGCGGCCCGTTTCTCTTTGGAATATTTGAGTGTAGTACCCCGTAAGCGGTTGTATAAGGATGTTTGCGATGCTGTTTTTCCGGTTCCATTGTACAGGACCATGTACTCTGCAGGCCCAGGACAGGACGTCTTGAAACGTGTGAAAAAGATGTTAGTTCCACCCGGGGTCAAGTCTTTTTTCTTTAAATTGCATACCGGTACATTACCGGTTAAAACGTGGATGGAAGAGAGGGGCTTGTTTGTCCCGTGGGGTGTTCATTGTTTCCTATGTAAAAAACCAGAGACTATTGAACACGTCTTCTTGGAGTGTTGGGATGGCGTCTTTCTTTGGGATGTCCTACAGCGCACCTCGAAGAAAGACTTTCCACTTGACTCTCACGGGATTAGGTACCTGCCGGTAGAAAACGAGGGTGGCGCCCCATTCGATCTTGTTATGTTGCTGGGCCTGCATGGTATCTGGAGGTCTCGGATGGCTGTCCGCCATGCAGACCGTGATATGCGTGAAGCTAAGGAGTATTTCCGTGAAAGTATTATTTCATTTATTGAAGTTCATAAGGCTCAGAAATGCGCGCCTGAGTGGCTTCCTTGCATTGAAAAGCTGGTGAACATGAGCAAATTTTAACCCCGCACTGCTAGCCGCAAGCCGGCTGGCAATTTTAGCATTACCTCTTGTATGCGTACTGTCTGTGACTTTAGTTACTGTGTACTGTCCAAGTCCGGCAATAAAAAAAAAAAAAAAAAAAAAAAAAAAAAAAAGGCGTGGTCTAGTGGCTAGGATACCTGGCTCTCACCCAGGAGGCCCGGGTTCGATTCCCGGCGTCGGAAGGATTGGGTCTCATGGTGTAATGGTTAAGCACTCTGGACTTTGAATCAAGCGATCCGAGTTCAAATCTCGGTGAGACTTTTCTTTGGAAATTACTTCGTAGATACCGCCCACAATTTTTTTTATTTCTTTTGCGTGGTTTATGGGCATAGAATTCAAATTATTTTTTTTTTATCTGACGAGCGAATGCGCATAAAGAAAAAAAATTGACTTCGCTCTTCCATGACCATAGGTCTCTGCTTCCCTTACAGCAGCAAAGAATTAGCATGAATGCACACAATATTCAAAAGAATACCACAAACACACAAAAGTATAAAGAGTACAGATATTTGTTGATGGAAAAACAAAGGCAAGCAAGTAATCTAGATTGCTGTTATTCACAGTAGTCATAGAAAACGTCTTAAGGCATATTAAAGGCAAATTATTGCTTGTTTCACTTCAAAAATTTATATACAATTCAGTGAAACGATTTTAAGAAGCGCTGCACAATGCATGTCAACATCTCATTACTGTAGTTCGTTCTGGAATGCGGTGTCTACAGAGCCAACTTTACACACAGCCTACACGGCTTTCCTAATTTTAAGGTTGGAAAGTGATATCAATATATTTTTATTATGACTAACAGGCCTTTTATATACAACAGAGAATTTATAGTTATAGTGCAACCTGTAGCATCAGGGGCCGACTTACCACTAGGCAGAGTAGGCAGCTGCCTAGGCTGGAAGAATTTTGGGGCGGCCAATGGACTACTTCCATAAATCCCTGCATGCAACACTGTGCGTGTTGCACTCTGAGAACTAGTTGGACAGGGAGGAGAGCGGTGTGGTTTCGGTTTCGATCGACACGCCCACGAGAGAATATACACAGAGCGTATCTCATGTTTTCTGGTCCCGAGAGCATCACTTTTGGTCTACTAACCTAAATGGCCAGACCTCGAAGCTTTAGCACAAGCCCGACACGTATAGCTTGTCTTAAGACATGCTTGTTGTATTTTTGTACCTGAGCCTTTCTGACAGCGTTTCGAGGGGTACGGACGAGCCAGTGCTGGGTATGTCGACGCTGCGAAGCTCCGGGATCTTGCTTGTGTACGAGTCAACAAGCTGTAACAACCAATAAGTATGCATACATCGAGCTCGCACCTTTACATTAGTGTTGCTGATCAGGAAGCTTGTTTGTTTTGTGCGTTCATAGACGAAATATAACTTTTTGCAATTACTGTTTTTCTTTATACGCCCGAGTATGCGAGGTAAAACTTGGAGGCGCCATTGAAAAGCTATAATCGAATACACTTCTTGTCTCTTATCTGTACTGACCCGCAGCACCGCACGAAGCGAAGTCCCCACCCGATTGCATTCCTCTAATATTCAACATCGAGTATGCGCATAAAGTTATCCTGTAATCGTATAGGCACATTCGCACATACAAACCATTTTAAGAAAGCAAAAGTCGAGCACTTGTGTGAAGAATATCGCACCGTTCGCCGAAGTGCGCCGGACGGGCGTGAATCCACGTATGCGGTGCGCCTAACGAAGTAAATGATTCGAAGCGCATTTGACGGTTGCTAATGGCCATAATATTTGTTATGTGTTTGCTTTCTTCCTGCCTGAGTATGTCGAGATAATTTCAAACACACCGTTCAGACACAGATCTTGGACATCAGTAGAAGCTCGTTCAAAAGGCTTAGCGAGGAGTAGGGGACGCTTGTTAGGGCCTCCGTCGTAGCTAGCCGATCTCAGCGTTTGCGAAAACTTAATCTCCTATCAGCATAAAATTTTAGCGGGTTATATATCATAACACGATGAAGACATCCTAGTAACTTTTGTGCAGTAGTGAGGTCGAATTTATTGCGTTTCCTTAAATGTTCATGCGTCAACGCTGGGCTCAACTTTGATACTCCAGTCAAGATGCGGCTTGCTTTCGGCTTGCTGAAGTAACAAGAAGCGGACATTTGGCAACCAAAATATGTGTAAGGCTCAAGATGACCAAATTTCAGTTTTAGTTCAGAGGTATCTGACGGGATTATTGAAATTGAGCTCAAAGATGCACTCGTGGGGTGAGCTGAATAAGCCATGCACGTCTTCCTACTTTTGCATACGCACGCACAATATCCGGTGTTTCAGGAACCAAAGAAAGGGCCTCGGGCCTTCGCTTTGTATTGCTCGAGAGTGAGTGTATTGTGCATTCGTGAAAAGTCAGATAATCGAAAACGCAAGCAGCGCATTCGGTCACGGCGTGGTGGCATGAAATGAAGCTGCTCGAACGAAACCGACACTGAGGGGCCAATTAGTTCCCAGAGTGCACTGCGTGCTATTTCGCCGCGATGGGGCGCTTCGATTTTGGAAGAAGTTTATTGGAGGCCGCTCCCAAATTTTATTTGCTGTTTTTCTTTAAATCTAGCTCCAAATTCAACTACTCTGGGAATTCTAGCTTCCAAGCTAGCTACTTTTGAAATTTTTAACTCCAAGCGTAGCTACTCCCCCCCCCCCCCCTCCCCCTTACCCAACCCCCGCTCCCCATGCACTGACCATTGTTGGGGGAGAGGAGGGGGCGGCACTGGTGAAGGCTGCCTGGGGCGCCTATGTACACAATGAGTATCGTTTGCGTGTGATAAAATTTGGGCTTTTCCAGAACAGTGTGTTTTCTATTACGATTTGTCAAGCACTGATTTCTCCATAAAAACAAGCAAAAACCACTAGTTATAGCTTGGGTGAAAGAGATAATCATAAATAAGAGGCATTATAGGAGGTAGGATGTATATGGCGATATTTGAACATTTTACCTAAACCTCACGAGAGTTTCCTACATGTAGAGGGTGCGGCCGTAAGGGCTAACACATTTGGCACGCCCTACGAAATTTGAGTTCCAAACGTACATACCTGAAATTGGGCACGCGAACGCACTTTCATTAGAAGTTTTATGTAGATTTTTATAGCTCAAATTCGAGGTCTTGAAATATTAAAAATAAAGTACGATCGAAGGCCGTGTATTTCCTATGTCCTATACTAGCCTGTTTGTCGTTTGCACACCAGTTTATGAACTCGCTTCCAGGTGGCTTGTTGAAACAAAAAAACACTAACCACTTATAGAAGAGGCTTTTGATGAGCAAGATAATCTCTATAATTAATAATTTTAACGGATTATATGAACAATGATTACCTGGGAACAAGCTCACAAAGCAGCCTGCAAACGACGAACATCCGGTATAGGGCATAGGAAATGCGCAACTGCCGCTTTTGCTAATTTTTTTTTTTTTTACCATTACTGATTAGAGCTTTGAAAAAAAAATATATATAGCTTCTTGAGAAACTACATTCGCTTGCCCAAATTCAGTATGTACGTCTGGAATTCGAATTTTGCAAGGCGTGCCAAATGTGTTAGTTCTTACGGCCGTACCCTGAATGTTGTACCGTCTCATCTCATAGCATGGTCTGATCAAATAATATTGCTATCGATTTTAGGCTTTCTACTACATTTATTTCAGGTGTACCTAGAGAAAACATAAGAATATAAAAACAGCCTTTATTTTAAAATTTAAAAAAAGACTACCTTTGCTTTATTACTGTTTATATATATAGAGTTTGCATTTGGTTCTGCTTCTTGCTCTCTCCGAGAGCGGTCGCAGGGTGACTCCCTCCAACGGAGTAGTGCCACCCACCGATGGTGTCCGCGGTTTTCCACTTTCTGACAGTGCGCCATCTACTGAAGACGACAAGGTCGTGTTGCCCCCAATTTAATCGGGGGCAGTGTGTTTATAAACCCAGTTCTTTTGCATCGTGACTTAAAGGGGCGAACGTACCGCATCGAGCATTTCAGGCAAAAGCCAAAAAAATGAGCAGTGCTGGCAAGATCGTGTCGTTGGGCGCCTATCAGATGAGCCACGTTTGTGAACCACGTTCAAATGTTCCGGCTGTGCTCGGAAAATTTGAAGCGAACAACGGTTCCTGTACTGCACAGAGTTCGAAGTGAAGGACCTGCGGTGTGTTGCTTTTAAGCAACCCCAGCTCAACCGAGGTTCGCCTTCCGCCGCATTGGGCCTCAATTCACATGCCCGATGGAGCGGTGCCCCAACGTTTGGAGCCGTACGCAAGGTAACTGAGGTTGGCCGTGACCAGTTGTGGGTCAAGGTCTTCGTGGTCCTGAAACGTCTGGAACTTCGCCTTACATTGCCTCATCTCAGCAGCATATCCATCCCGGTTATCTTTCTCGTCCTTGTGACGGCGAAGCCTGCACTTGGGCGTTGTTTGTGTCTTTCTTCCTCGAGTTATACTTCAAAATGTACAACCTTTTTATAGACCAACACGCGGCTCTGGCGTCAGGCCGCTGCGGTGGTGTTGCTGTCGACAGAGAACATGCCCAGACGATTCACCTCCCGCAAATCTGCTTCCAGTGCACGCGCAGTGCCGGCACCCGGTTTGGGCAAACGCAGGCTTGTTTGTAAACAACTCTCCTTTACTTCCGACTTACAATATAACTTCATGTAGCATATATATCGGCTCGTACGTGTCTGACAGGCATGGAAACAGTAAAGGGCGATTCACACACTTGCGTTGAGTTCGACCGACGTACGGGTTGCTATGGCAACAGCTGCGTCGGCTCCAACAAAACCGGTTTTTAGCCTGTTTTGATGGGCCGACGCAGCTGTTGTCATAGCAAACCAGACGTCGGTCGGACTCAACGCTAGTGTGTAAATCACCCTGAAAAAGGGTGGCAATTACACTTTTCCTTTAAAGCAATAGTTTTATGGGCGACATTTCGCAGAGATTTTATCGTTGTAGCCCGTCGTCGCCGCGTGCGCGCCAAAAATTTAAAAAAAAGAAATTGGCCTTTTTTGCGAGAAGAGGGCCAACCTCCGTGCCGTGCAAAGCGAGCGCGAGCAAGCGAAGAGGGCCGCCCTGGCATCTCGCCGAGTATTGCGCAACGAAGGGAGATTTATTGTATCGTCTTCTTTAAAAACTTGTTTAAAAACGTTACTCCCGTTATGTGAAACCCCACTTCGCAGTACCCACTCGCTACACGCAATGTTGGATGGTTTTAGAAGCTTCCACCGCGCTTACCCACTTCACGGATCGCTGACGGCACACTTTTAGAAAAAAAGGTTCACTAGAGTCCTCCCTAAATGGAGGAACACCCTTGAACTGATATGTTCCTTCCAAAAGGGAGAAAATTTTGTCCTGAAAGCAGGGGGCAAAGTTCCTCCGTCGCCTGCATCTCATTATGGTGGCCCCGAATCGAGCAAATCGAGCTCAATAAGGCTTAACGATGACGCTACGTCTATTGTACAGGGCAAGAGGAGCAGCAAATAAAAGCGTAACACGAGCTTTTTACGAACTGTATTTATTTCCGAAGCCGGCTTTCTCTCGCAGGTAAAGAGACTTGCCTTTCGAAAGCAGTCACTCAGTCTTCTCATTGTCAGCACTGCGATGTTAAACGGAGACAACCGATAGCCAGGTACTTGGCGCACTTTACGTTTTATCTAAGCTACTCCTCGAGCCACAATTCCTTCGTCAGCTGCACAACACAGAGGAGCGGTAAACCATTCGCGAAGCCAAAAGCCACTCTCGAAAAGAGAAAACTCGAAGCAGCTTAGTTCCACGGTAACCACAGATTATGGCGAAGCGTGAAAGAAAGTTAACTCGCTTGCCACCGCATGGCAGGGACAAGCAGAGTAACTGTAAGCAGCCAGGCTAGGTGGCGCTAGGTACAACCTAATTAATGCTCCACAAAAAAAAAGCATTTTTATTTGCTCACGCCACCATTACTCTTCAGGCCCTTCAGGACCTTTATTATACACTCATGTAGATACATTACGCATACCACTAGCATCAGCTGCACATATACATTGAGCGCACACAAACATACACGGCACATACAAACATCAATTCCACAGCACGCCAACCCAATCACTACCTCTGTGCTCCGCGTTTCCGTCTTTTCTACTGGTCGTTTCGAATGTACGGATTTTATCGGGGACAACCTAAGCAATAAAACATATTCCCGCATGTTGATTTTTCTTTTTCAGTAATGTCATACTCCTGAGAGTATTTAGAACGGCTCAGGGTATGAATCTCTTAGTAAAAAGTAAACGCTTATGCCGTAATTATTTGAGCGCAAATAATGAAACCACTCCACGGAGGTTCCAAGCAACGTGTTTGCTTCTCCGCACGGCATGTCGTAGCCAGTATTTCTATTGTAGTATTTGTTTCAATTTGTGCTGTTCAAGCACGGCTGCATTTGTCGTCTTGAATTACTCTCTCTAGAGGGGGTATTCACTTACGTGGAAGCGAAGCTTCACTGGCAGAGAAATCGCATTTCCATCAACTTGAATGCAGTCAAAGCCGCGATTTGCGGCAGGTACTAAGTGAACGAAGCTACGCCGTGGTGAGCGCGAAAATTTCTAGCGCTCATCCCAGCGCGCCACTTGGAGGGCAGTTTCTCCAGGAATCGTAGTATATTTAAGCAGTAAAATAAATTATACGTTTTTCTTTTTTTTAACGATTTTACCTTTTATCCTTTCTTAAAGCTAAAATTTCAAACTGTAAATATGTACTTTCCGTCATATTTCCATACTGTTCAGTACTTTCTCCAGAGCGCAATCGCTCTCGGGGAGGAAACAACAGGACATTGCAGACGCCAGTAATATTGGCCACTGTACGATAGGAGCTACGGTTCAGACCAGCGTTCCAACATGACTCTCCACAGGTCAATCGCCGCAGACTCGTCAGTTTCATATAGAATACATCAAATTGAGCGTCCAATACTCACCAAAATGCAACGTGAGCAGTTTGGTACTTCTGCCTCTTCGTTATCTTTTTGTATATATAAATGGCTATACGTGGCGCGAATGATGAACCTGTGAACATGTCCCTAAAGTAAAAAAAAGAAAAAGAATCTGCGTTTTTTTTTTTTTGGCAGTACAGCAATTTTAATTTAAGTTGGCATTTTTACATTCGGATGCGTAATTTCGTCTTCAGCATTCTGTATTGATTTGTAGGAGTCCGATTTCAAAGTTTTGATTCGGAGCTTTATGGCAAGACCAAAACTGCCAGCCCGAAAGGGACGGCAACACTGGTACACAGTTACCATGAAGACTGGCCCTGCCGTGTGATGTCACGTTTGTAGTGCGGAACATTCGCCATGATCATGTGCACAAGTATTCTTAAAGGGCCAGGGTAAGTTGCTCCTAATTTACTGCTTTGCTCCCAACAATAAACACTACCCATAATAAAGCTTTAATCCGCATTTAATAAAGTTGACTAACGAAAACCGAGTTCAATTATGCCGGATTAAATGGATAAGTTTATTCTTGACGGTAGTGCGGCAGCGTGACTGTTGTGGATGCATCGCTCTACTTATTCCTTTACTTCTTAATGAGAAGAAATTTGAAGTCATATGCTACCTCAAAGCTGACTAAGAGCTTATGACTCCTTTGTGCACGATCGAGAGGCAGTGCGGCAGCAGCGGTGACACATCATCATCCTTCAATCTATCGTTTAAGAAAGAACGAGCAGCAGACAACTACACTAAATTCCGTTCACAGCTAGCCGGCCAAAAGTGATTAAAAGCAGAGTTTCGATATGGCGCTTAGAGTCTACGGAGTTCCGAAGTCTATCCGCCGAAGGGCCGAGTCAGGGATCATGACCGTTTACTCCAAGATCTTCAAAGACAAACGACGCGTACCTATTTTCACGTCATTACAATGGTAAGTATAAAGAAGTGCTCGTAGCCTTTTTACGCGCGTCTGCGTTAGCCAGCCGTTTCTTGACCAGTGCTTAGAATGGGCAATTTTGGCGAGGCGGGTCGCGACGCTGAGAGTAACACGGTACACATATGTATAGTATACTGTATATACGAACATTTTTTTTACAGCAATATCTGTTATGGGTTCTTCCCATTACTGGAAATGACACTCGTTGTTAATGTTGTAGTTGTCGCAGTAGGCCAGAAGATGTCCATCGACGCTGTTGTCCAATCCTTGGAAAAGTTTGCCAACCGCCTGCGGGAATGGATCGTGGGTCATCTGCGTACGAAGCGGAGGAGTTACCACATAGCTACACCACATTCTTTTTTGTTAACGAAAGCGTCATTTATTTATTTACAGAATATTTACAGATCTACTTGAACAGAATGCAGGACAGCAACAATATCATGAAGCAGAAAAAACTGGAACGTCCCATGTTTCTGCACAGTAGCTTATATAGGCAATACGTGAAGAAAACAGGTCAATATTTGGGGCTATGAGTTCAACATGGTCAGTATTTGGGGCTATATGTTTTGCACCACAAATAGCTGTACCCGACAGACTTAGCACGCACGCGTAGACACACCCAGACGCACAATTCAGACTACTCTAAACAAAAAACCTTCTTGCGCACTGCACAAACCACCTAACTTCCCGTCATTGTTTCTTGAGAGGAGGCCGACCGCCCCGGCAAGCAAAAACTGGCACCCAGAGCGGCAAACCCTGGCCTCAAGCTGTTTTTTCACGCACTGCCACTCGTCCATTGCTGAGTTGGCCTCCTTGTCAGCTACTGAAATAACCCACTCCAGCTTGGCCACAAAGTAGCTCCAGGTTGGGCGTGTGTCTATATCGCACTGCACCATGGCTGTGCGCAACTGTCAGATTGCGTGTAGTCAGAGCAGCACTAGTACACACGTCACTTTCACCACGTCCGTCCCGACGAGAAGCAGGTACTTGAAGCCCCCCCACCTCCCCCCCCCCCCCCCCCCCCTCCACGTCAAAGGCCGTCCTCGGGTTGAAAGTTGTCCTCATCTCGTCCCAGAATAGGTAAGCACTTGAACACTCGACGAGAACGTGTTGGATGGTTTCAGTGTTCCCTCAGAGGTCGCAGCTGAGAAACCAGGACGCAAAGAATCTCCTCCGGTACAGAGATATCTTCACAGGCCGCACATCCAGGTGCATGCGGACGAACAAGTCCTCGGTGGCCGTGGAAACGGGGACACGCCGCACAAGTTTGAAGAGTCCTCCAGTTCCGTCAGGAACCGGTGGGAAGCCAGAGCGCTAACAACCCGCATTATACTTAGGATTTTTGTAGTACCCGATGTCCACTGCACGCGCTTTGTGGAAAAAAAAATAACCGATAACAAAATGCCTTTGTAGCAATGTCAATGACAAAGGCTCATGCCGAGAGACGCGGTTTTATGCGTTTCGGAACAAAATTGGCACAAAAGCGTTCGCAACAAAATGGTCAGATGAGCTTGTTCCACCACTGCAAATGACGTCCATTGTTGATGTTGAAGCTGCTGGTGTGGTAGTTGTAGCTGTCGTTATTGATGTAGTTGGCGCTGTAGGACGTAAGGTGTCCTTCGTGGATGTGGCTAAATCCTTGAAAAATGTCGTCCGCCGCCCGCGGGAATTGAACCTGGGTCCGTTACGTTCGAAACAAAGGTGTTACCACGGATCAACGCCACAGCTTTTTATTTCTTTTTTGCTTTCTTGCCTTATACAGCACAGCAACACACATCACTGCTCAACGTTTAAAGGAAAGGATAAAAACACCAGTAAATCTGACTGATGTCAAAACGTTAAAAGTCTTTCAGGGTAGACAGCACTTCGAGTACCGGCAACCCTCAGGTCTAGATTGCTGCGCCTTGTACACTTCTTTCAGAAAACTTATGTTTTCAACAAAATACTTACAAACAGGATGAACGTCTACGTTAGTGTGGCGGACAGCCATACGAATCCTCCATATACTCTGTAGGCCCATGAGCATTAACATGTGAACAGTACATCGGCCTCTCCTTCCATTGGCAGAAAACGAGTTCCTTGAGGGGTCAAAGGGAGGTCCTTTCAAGAGTCCTTTGCAGGACGTCCCAGAAAAACGCAGTGTCCGAACACTCTATAAAAGACCTGCTCGATACGTTCCTTCTCTTTAAATAAAAAACAGTTATCTGACCATGGAACAGGGATGTTTTTTTCCCTTAACCAAGCTTGAACAGAAAGTGTTTGACTGCGTAACTGAAAAAAAAGTGTTTTAGTGTACGTGGGGACTAACATTCGTTTAACACGTTTCAAAACATTATGTCCTGGGCCTGCACTGTATACTGAACGGTACAAAGGCACGGGTAAAAGAAAATCCTTCAAATCTTTTGACAAGTTTTTACGCGACACAATAAACAAGTACTCCAAACAGAAACCGGTTGTTAAAAACCGATATGCAGGAACCACTTTTTTTTTCAAATACCCGCGTAAACAAGGACTGGTGTCTACAGTTGTCGTCACCACGAACCCGGGCACCGCACTGCGCAGCCAAGTTTGAATTACAGTACGTAGATACGGGTCTTTCTGGTTTCTAAGAAAAATAAACCTGTTGACCAGCTGTCTCAAGAACAGATACAAAAGCCCTAAACCACCGGCTTTGACACGACGAAAAAGATTAGTTCGGCTCGATCTTTCCCACGTCGAGCTCCAAACAAAAACGGCGAAAATGCGATGCATACGTTGATTATTAATCCGTTAACAATGCAACACCTGCAACACGTCCCACAATTTTGCCACAAAAAACTCATTGCAAACAGTTTTTCGCGCGAAAATCAACAGACTTTTATGCCCCCCCCCCCCACCCCCTTTACTGACTTGGCGCGCAAAGCTTCCGTTGGTGCGGCATTGTTCCAACGGTACTCCAAGATAACGCGCAGGAGTGTCAGACCACGTAATACGTTCGAACACCATAGGCTTTGAAGTCCAATCGCCATGTCAAAAGCCCAAACACTTCTGCCAGTTGACTGCACTACACGTGTGTTCACAAACACTTTCCGTTAACTGTACAGCTTCTCTTACGCTTTCATTGTCCACACGAAAAATCGCGATGTCACCCGCATAGGACAAAATATGAACCTCAGTTGCCTACAACCTAAACCCACTTAAACAAACGGGCTCCAGAAAAATAAAAAAAAAGAATTGGCGAGAGTGGACAACATTGACGCACCAAAGAAAAAAGAGGAATGCGCTCACTGACGGATTTGTTCCCGACTAGACTGGTAACGCAGTTACGGTTCGGCATAAATTCACCCCTACATAAGAGCGAGCCCACATTCACGTGTTTTAAAATAGAACAAAGAATTTCACGTGACACACAGACAAAAGCCTTTTCGAAGTCGATTTGTAATAATAATAATAATAATAATAATGTTTATTTTCCGTCAAAACACAAATGACGGAGGGAGACCGAGGAAAAAAGCTGCATCATGCAGCTTGACGGGCCCTCGGCCCCCCCTCCTTACACATGGCAGCAGTGGCAGAAGTAATCCAAAAAGCATTGCAACCCTTCGTTGCATTGCATCACAGCATTCCAGAGTACTACGTGCAACGTGCAAGTTGATGACAATACTCCTCCCCTTAACTTCCTCTACTCTTACTCTTAAGGATGTTCCTCTACAACAAACTGGCACGTACAAGTATATTGGTGT
The DNA here is from genome assembly GCF_016920785.2 of Ixodes scapularis. Taxonomy (NCBI): domain Eukaryota; kingdom Metazoa; phylum Arthropoda; class Arachnida; order Ixodida; family Ixodidae; genus Ixodes; species Ixodes scapularis. The sequence goes on from NW_024609868.1 coordinate 114,624,875, forward strand.
TCTTCTAACAAAAAAACCTCTCTTGGGACAGCCATATCAATTCAGTGGTGTCTGCTGCTAACCGAAGCCTAGGTTACCTCCGTCGCAACTTCAGATCTGTCCCAAGTAACCTAAAGCGACTCCTTTACATTTCCTTAGTGCGATCGAAATTAGAGTATGCATGCTCCATTTGGCACCCTCACCTTTCTTTACTAACAGACAGTATAGAGGCTGTCCAAAACCGTGCTGCCCGGTTCATTGCATCTGACTACTCATGTTTTTCTAGTGTTACTCGAATGAAATCTGACCTTTCTCTTCCCTTACTTGCTACCCGACGGAAAATGTTTCGTCTGTGCCTATTGCATAAAGTCTATTATTCCCCCCTATTACATCAGACTCTTCTCACTCCGCCAATCTATTCTTCCTCTAGTCTAAATCATCCTAAAAAAATAGCCCGGCCACGATGTTTTTCCACAGCACATCAAAACGCCCTTCTCCCCGACGCAATTGTGGACTGGAATGGCCTTCCCGGTGACATCGCAGCCATCAAGGATTCCGCCGCATTTCGCGAAGTGATTCAACAATATTGTAATACCCACTCCCATCTCTAACGCCTCACGGCCTTGAGGGTGTTGTAAATAAGTAAATAAATAAATGCCGCGTGACTGATGCGGGCCTACGATAACGTTTATAACAGTTTGTAAACGGTCAGCCCATACCTTCATCAAAATATTGTAGTCCACATTTGCAAAAGTTATCGGCCTATAACACCCAACAGAACGGAGACGCACGGGGTCGTCACTTTTTGTAATAAAAAATCTGTGCCTACACAGGAAGGAAGGAGGCGAAACGTTTACGGTCGTACGATTCTGGAAATACGCAAAGTAAGACGGGTGCAACTTCGTTTTTGAAAGCTTAGTAAAACTTGCCTCCTAACCCATCAGGGCCAGGTCATTTTCCAAGGTTGAGATTATCAATTGCCCTTTCGTCTTCTTCCAAAGCTATTGGTTGTTTTAACCTTTCTCTTACTTCGTTATCGAGTGGCGGCATTAGCGGCAAAAATACTCGTTGAAACACCGTTTTCTTTCGAGCACGATAAATAAAAAGTTCTTTGTAATAATCCACAAAAGCTCATTTGATAAACTTTCTGTCGCTAAGCAAAATCCCTTGATAACATATCTCGGCTATTTCGTTCTTACTACATTCCGACAAGTCCCAAAGAAAGATACGTTCAATTCAGCCGCGCGTAACTTGCGCCATGGAAGTGCATAAACTGCAAACAATTAGAGACTGGCTTGCAGTGGCTTACACCTTCACTTTCCAGTTCACACTTCTCACCCAACTCACTTAAAAAAACAGTACTCGCATCTCTGTACCGGGTGCTATTTGATTTGTCACGCGGCTCCCAAACTCAGTTGAAATCCCCCAACTAGCTTACAACTCGATCAGTTTGTAGATAGTCATAAATATTAAAAAAAAAATACTTTTCTTTCCTTAACTTTATTAGGAGCGTAAATGCACAAAATGCGAAAATTAGAATTTGAGATAGACAGATCGCACAGAACAAGTCGTCCCAATTCACAGCTAACCATTTGGGTCACAGTCCCCCTAGAGACTTTCTAATAAATGAAATACAACTGCCCGACGTCCCAACAGGGTGAGTGACGCACATATAGTAACGTGACTTAAAGAGCCGCACCATACTCTCCGTCTGTGCCTCGCCCTCTATTTTTAATTCTTGCATGGCGTTTACGTCGAGGTCTTTTTCAATAAACAGTCGGGTCACTTGGCATTGCCTGCAAGATGCATTTAGACAGCGCACGTTTAAAGTTACAAATTTTAAAGTCCTATTCAGAAAAAGGCTGTTTTAGAGGGAGACCAGTACGAGAGTACGACACTTACAGTGTGAAACAAATAGCGACGTACGAGAGAACTGACTAAAGTTTGTTCCTTCTGGCGTGCGGGTCACGCAGGCCGGGGCTTGTACCGCCCCACCTTGCCGCACCATTCACGTTCGAGGCGTCTCAGTCTTACCACCCCACTCCTAAATGCAAAGTCATCCAACCTCCGTTTCACCGCCATGTTTTCAGCGGTCTTGACGATATCGTCGTCGCCACTCTTGGCTTCTTCAGTATCCCTTAGCGGAGGGCCCTCTATGGCGTCTTCCGACGTCGCCTTCCCCTCCTTGTCAGAGGCATCATAGCATCCTTCTGGAGCCGCCTTGAGCGATAGCTCCGACTAAGAAGCCCCGGCCTCTACCTCCCTTAAGCCCCCCTGTTCTTCCATGCAGCTGCTTCCGCCCTTGGTGCTCTTTCAGTGACGCCGGTGCTGCTGCTCCTTCCGCCTCCTCTTCGTCCATCAGCAGCTCGGAGGATTCCTCTGTGGCACTTCTGTCGGCTACACGGGCGTAGGTCTTGACGCGGTCCCTGGTCTCGTGTCCGAAGGCGCTGCACTTGGCGCACCGAGGTGCCCTGCAGTCACGGCGGATATGCCCTGTGGAACAGCAATGGAGGCATATCGGTGCGTGGCCGGAGACCACTACCAAGACGTACGTTGCCCCCGCCGAGCCGAAGCTGGTGGTGAAGGCTTTCCAGCGGGAGCCCCTCTTTGAAGGTAATCCGAACGCAAAGGGTCGTGGACTGGACGTCCACAAAACCGTCCACCTTACTTTTTTCCCGCGTGACCTCCTTGACGAACGCAAACGGTTCGAAGGCCCGCCGAACTGCATCTACAAGCACATCGAAAGAGACCCTATGAAGTTTGACGCTCAGTTACCTCCAGTTTGGGTCGACCAGAAAACACGTCTTCCCATTCACCTGGAGACTCCCGACTTTCAAAGGCCTCTCCTAGGCTTCCGACGTATGCAGCTTAAGCAGCCAGACGTACCTCATCTGATTGGCTTCCAGACCCACCCCGTTTGACAAGACGCCTACCTGTTGCAACAGCGACCTGAAATCTTCGATCCTGTACAGTCGCCCTTCGAGTTCAGCGTGCGAAATGACGCTGAGCTCTGCCACCTCTCCGATGGGAAACGTCGGCAGCTGTAGACGATAATCCTTCGGCGAAGAGCCGACCTTATAACCGCGGTCGGACACGGCCGCTACCGCTGACGTGGAGCTAATCATGAACACGTCCGTTCGCTAAGGTGATCGGAAGTGGAACCGATCTACGCCACAGCGTCTACAACCCGCTTAAAACTTAAGGTTTTTGTAGTCTCCATGCCCACTGCACGCGCTCCCTGGAAAAATACAAAGAAATAGGCGATAGAAAAATGCCGTCGTAGCACTGTCAATACCAATGGCTTGTACCGGGAGACGCGCTTTCACGCGCTCTGGAACAAACAAGAAACAAAAGCGTTCAGAAAAAACTGACCACAGTTTACGTATTTTGTTTCAAACGCTTTTGTTCACGCACCCCACGATGCGTGAACGCGACGCCAACGCCTTATAACTTCGCCGTGACGCGTCGCAGCTGTCGCTCTGACTGGACTGTAGATTAAAGCGAACTACTAATTTTTGATAGAGCAATAAATAAAACAACTAAACACGCCGATGGCGTTAATATGCAGTTTTAACTTAGCGTTACCGCAGGTACCATGGCCGCGGCAGCGTTCCGATTACACGCTAAAACATTCTTCAGACGTGCAGAGCGAGTTTCCGATTGTGATGCCGCATCGTATATGGTAGCCTGGGTTCAAGCTATACTAAAACTGCCTATTAGAAACCATGGTACTGGTTGACCAAGTGTCGCAACGTACTAAAACAGCGAGGATGTGTACTGAGTTGTGAGCCTCTCGCAAAGACATCAACACTATGAATGCTGCTTTTCCTGAGCTTGACAGTCAAGGCTCACTTTAGTAGCACACGTGGCCAAGCACAGTGCAAGCATCACGAAATCACAAAATCTGCGAGGTTTCCGCAACTTCTAAAAATCAAGATGCTCGTTTTGCTAACGCACTATAACATCTTCGTTACCTGTGATATGCCCCTGCCCTGACCGCTTCGCATATCTAGAGAAATAAAAATAATTTAAGCCCACCGACCAGCGTCAGCATCAGCAAGCTGGGACGCGAACAATTTCGGAAAGTCTATCCCCGTCTCTTCTCCTCTTTTGGAACTACCGCCACACCATCTATAGGGCGTTAATATTGCGAATACCAAAAATTTTTTCGAGCGTTTTCCTGCGCGTGAAATGGCCTGCACTCTAAAAATGTCTGTGAACCTACTTTCCTGCAGAACACCTGAGACAACCAAACACGGCGGGAAAAAAAGAGGATTCCAGCTAACGGCGAAGTCCAGAATACGTTTAAATCACAAAAAAATGCATTGTGCGAAGGGACAGTAAGCATGCTAGATCGCGTGCTCACTATCCCTGCTCAAATGCTATTTCTCTTTGCCGAGTCGTATTCTGAGCTTTGTTATTGGTTGGAATCCTCTTCTTCCTCGCCGTAACTGGCTGTAATAGCGTTCTACAGGAAAGTGAGCATAGAGAGCCATAGTTTTTTTATATAATTTAATAGAAGATATTAATATGCGGACACGGGATATTTGTGATATGACGATATGATGTACGGAAAAAAGCAGTAAGTAATGTATTCTTGGCCTTGCCGTAGAAGGACCGAGTATGTGACACATATTGGAACTGACCGGAGTGCCACTCGGATAATTTCGTACTCAAGCCACAACTGGCATGCATGAAAGCTTGATCAGTTTCCATTGTCTCAGACACTTTCATCTTTACGAGGTTCTTCATATTTATTTGAGAAACATAGAGAGGTCACCAGCTTACTAGATAGTCTCTGGCCGCATTATAAGCGCAGGGCAGGGGGGTGCGAAAAGTTCCCAGCACCATCTTGTTACCACTCCGACAGCCAATAACATTGCGGCATTAGCCGATAATATTGCAAAAGAACCAATCACAAATGAAGATGTGTGAGCACCAAAAGTCATACCCTGCGCTTCTTATTAAGCTGTCTATGACTCTACACGTATATATGAACAGTATATTTGATTAAGAACACGAGGTATACATAGAATTCTGAATTTAGCCGCAGATTAAGACATTTATCACCTCACAGCTTTAGACACAATAATAGCTGCTCATCCTGTTCGACGCAAAAACTCTACTGAATGTTGCTTGCGCAAAAAAGCTCCGATAAATCACAATATACTGTAAACATATTTAAATGCATGATATATAGTTGTACTTACAAAGAGAAAAAAAACACCGCGCCATTTTATTGTAAGGTTCCCTACTGATTTCTACAGTATCGCGCCGTAACGCTGAGTGACGGCCCACATATTGTGAAACTGAGCTACTTTTGCTCATTCAGCTGTAGCCATAGGCTGCAGCTTTTGACATGTAATATATAAAAAAGAATCGCAATAGCTCAAACACTGCGTCACCTGATGAAAATGTATCAACCGTTGCGGTTCATCGAACATCTGACGCTGCGTATTCACTCTATAAAAAAGCCCGTGCGTTTACTTTCCTGCACAACACTCGGACAGTCAATCACCGCAACTTACGGAGGCAGCTCAGCGAATGACGATGCTGAAACATATGTTTAGACCAAAAAAATGCTGTTTGAGTTGTGACATTAAGCAACGCAAAACGTCACACTTGCATTGCTTGATGTCACAACTCAGACTGCGTTTTTTTTTTATCTAAACATATCTTTCGACATCGTCATTCGCTGAGCTGCCTCTGTAAGTTTTGGTCATTAGCTCTCCTAGTGTCGTGCGGGAAAGTAGACGCACGGGCTTTTTTTAGAGTGCTGCATAAAAGACGCACTCCTGAGTGCAAAGCTGCACCGGCTGTGGCAGTATAATTTGTTTTCAGCGCTTTTTAAAGTTTCCTCATACTTTTTCTAAAAATAGTGTCCAAGTAACGTGATATTACATTGTTTTATGTGGTAAAATATTTCAAAACATTAATTCCAAATAAGGTAATGTTGCAGAAACGATTCGTGCTGTCTTTTTTGTATTTTACACATTTTACAGCCCCTAATACTAGGGCTCTAAGAGTTTCTAAAAATATTAAAATAACAAATCACATCAGTGCTTATTAATCTCTCAGCCTGAAGCTCTATTCTGATCATAGTCGAATGGTAATATACAAATGTTGGAAGATACGACTTATAAAAGAAGCACAAAAACCACAGAAAAAATAAACACAAAGAGGACAAGAACATAGACGAGTACGTATCTGTGTTCTTGTCCTCTTTGTGTTCATTCTTTCTGTGTACCTTAAGCCTCTACCAGCACGCCCCTTACGATTTAGTAAAAAAAAAATATCTTTCTATAGTCCCTGCCTATTCGGCGCTTTTCGTTTATGTGCCAATATCTTTTCCGGATTGGAAACAACATCGGGTTAGAAGTCGCAGCACACCTTGACATCACAAGATATTTAAAATTATTCGGAACTCAATTTTGTTTCTGCTTGCAATCACATGTCTGCCGTTTACCATATGTCTGTTTTGTACATGTCGATAGTTCAAGGGTCATAAAAAATATTTGAATTTATTTAGCTTCTTACTAGTTATAGTGTTGCAAATTTAAAAAAAAAAATTACATTGGCACGTTTCATTTCAGTTAAGAGTGAGTATATTAAACGACTTCTTCAGTCCAGTCAGTCAAGTTCAGGAGTGCCGTGCACCATGTGTACTGCACCGCGTTAGACACCAGACCGTGTAATTCTCACCTTCGAATGTTTCTGTCCAACTTCATTGACAGTCGTTCTTTACCAAACAAGGCCTCAGACGTTTGTTTCCATGCAGCTGTTGTTTCTCCGAAATAATTTTCATCGAAAAACTTTTCAAAATATTAAATATCTTTCTGACTGAAGGAAGGTTTATTGGCACCGGTTATATGGCAGTTCACAGGGCAGGAAAGGGGGCGGCGCTGACGTCATTACAAAGCAACGCTTACGCTGCGCAGCACGCAGCCCGTACGAAAATGTCAGATCCATGTCAGACCTCTGTGACCCTCGTTCGAAGACCCTACTGACCGGAAGCTGAGGCCCACTCTTCGTCCTGCCTGCTGCTTTCCTCCTGACCTGACAGATCAAAGAAAGCGGGCGTAATGGAAACCGCTGAGACAAAAGCAAGTTTTCAAAAGTACGAATGCAACGCGATAAAAAAACACCGATATGCCTGGCAAGGTTTTCGTAACAATATATGGCGATGGGGATGCGATTGCACTAAGCATGCGATCCACCGTTCTGCGCACTGCTTTTTTGATTGTCGATTATTCGCGAGATGAATTCTTTTGAAAGGGTGACTGATCGAGACGCGGTTGGAGGCAAAGGTGAAAGTCGTTGTTTGACGATTGATCCTGTGTCGAGTTGTGGGCAATACACCGTTGACCGTCACTTCCTGGTTGCAAGTTGAACCTTGTACACGGTCAGATATGTCGTGCCAATTGTCGCAAGGGTCACCAGTGATCGCCCTTCTAGGTACTCAGTTACCCACGTTATCATGGGTTGATCTTAAAGGGGTCATAAGTATTTTGAATCTGAATGTTGCGCATATTATACAAGCGTACTAAAACTGTGAAACAAAATCCAACAGAAATATACACTGCAAAGCAAAAAACGCTTCTGAGCCAGCCGCATTTTTTTGTTACTGTGTAATTTTTAAACCAAAAATCTGACTATTTTATTTTCGTCGCTCCTTCGCGAAAATTGATGATGTATTTGGTGACCGCGAATGTGACGCAGTGGTGGGAGAGGGGGGCGGGCGCAAATTTTGTTACAGGAGATTAGGTCACCAGAAAAAATCTTATCGGAGACAAGTTCACCGGAGAAATACCACCGGAGAAAAGCTCACCAGAGAAACCATACCGGAAAAACCTTATCGGAAAGGCTTACCGGAGAAAAACCCACCGAAAGACCGTTAGATGAGGAGATGTAGCTCACCGGCATTTTAACGGACGCGGAAAGAAACTCGACAGCAAATATGCTACGAAGCGTTCACTAAACTGAAAACGTTTATGTATCAACCGGCATTCGGTCGATAAGATAGTCAGACGGACGCAGCCGGCTCGGTGAACAAAATTGAAGGAAGGATTATTGGCATCGCTTATATAGCAGTTCACAGGGCAGGAAACGGGACGGCACTGATGTCATGACCAAACAACGCTTACGCTGCGCAGCACGCAGCCCGTACGAAAAGTACGAAAATGTTAGATCCATGTCAGATTCTGTCTTGTCTAGAGTCAATCAGGCGGCAATGACTCCAATCTGCGATCGATCAGAGACACCCGCCATCCAATCGGGGCAGATTCAGTCAACGTCATCGAGGGTTCTGTTCGATTCAGAACGATTACGGCGATACCAGTGTGGCCTGATTTAGCAAATATTATTCTTTTTTTTTCGGTTTTTGACATAGACAGTGCAGTACGGGAGTTATGCTCAAACAAGACGATTTAAGATTCCACCAGGTTCGAGTTCGAGTCTACTTTATCGCCTAAGATGCGCGAACGCGAGTACTATTCGCGACTCATAACGGCAGACGAAAGGATGTCGTTTTTGTCGTTCAGCATGCGGAACACTATAAACTCCTTGCACTGCAGCGTAAAATCAGCGTTACATATGAAAGCAAAGCGATTTTTCCACAGTAGAAACCTTCTTCAAGTCAGTGCGTAGGAAGGTCACGGCGGAAGCTTAAAAATGATTACTAGAAACGATGTTTGTTTCTATGCTGCCTACGAGAACCAAGCAGCCATAGCAGACGACAGAGTCGAAAGAACCTACTCTCCTGAGCTTCTCGGAGTCGCCAATAGAAAAGGAGAGTTCTGGACCATCCCCCTTCCCCTGACCTTCAAAAACGACCTTCAAGGAATAACATGAAAACAATACACAAAGATCACCATGTCCTCTTCATAAATCGTTCCCAGTATGTCCTCTCCTTTCATGTCAACTAAATGCTGATACGGATCACTGAAGATTTCTTTGATTTTAAACACTTCAGACGTATAATTTTGCTTGTAACCCTTTTTCAAAAAACCCTTTATATTTTCATTATCTCACAGTATCACCAACTTTGAATTTCGGCTTTCTATTACGTATCGGCGAATACAAAGCGCTCCTGACGACCTCTTCATTTGTTTTAATAAGGCTTCGGTCGGAGTCATTTTAACGGAGCTATGATAGGATGTATTATGGTTTTAACGACTTTATCTAAAACATTAGACAAAAAATGGTTATCTTGCACTCTAAAAATCTCGTCTAATTTTTATTTTATTGCTTTATTAAACCTTCTTTCGACAACCGATGCTTTAAGTTCTGAGTAACCACTAAAAAGTTTAATGTTTTTATCTTCGAACAATCTCAGTACTTTACTATTATAAAACTCTAGCCCTTGATCTGTTTGAATGTTTTTGTGTATTCTCTTTGACGTAAATATTTAAAGAATGCTTGAGTTATTTGTACTCCTGTTTTGTTCTTTAGCGGTGTTACCCGTGCATATTTGGAGAATATATCTTTACGGGTTAGAATATATTTATAACCTTTCTTTTTTCGTGAAAATTTAATAACTTCAATAAGATCAGCTTGCGATTGGCCATCCACTATATGTACAATTACTCTACGTCTTTCAAATTGATTTCTTATCGGTTAAAAGTTTGTATATACGTCTTGTTTCTCAGTAAAATTTTTAATCTCTTTTATACAGTTATTAGACTTTCTTTGAAGATATTTTATTCCTGAAAACCCTCACAGACATTCTACGGCAGGTAAACGTAACAAATTCCGAAGATGTGCCTTCTTGACGGCAAGACAATCAGAGGGGGTGTAATATAACCCCTTTGCAGTGCGACCACAGCAAACAGGATTGCCCATCCACCACTAAGGAAATAAACTCAGAGGGCAGCATAAATGTAGAGTATCACGATGAGGTACCTGACTACAGTCGAGACTCACTGGGCAGTGCGGGAATTACGAGTGGCCCTACTACGAGCATGGTAGGTAGAGAAATGTCGCTAGACAGAGCGGTCGATACATTTAAGCCTACCAGCAGGTCCTGCCAGCAAGAGGAATGAGTGTCTGAACGCGACAGCCACTGACACCCACACTAAGAGTGATACAAGTGCCACGCCCGTAGTGAAACCTCAATGGAGAGTGAAGGACAACACACACCTGGTAAATGAGGGTGAGCCGATTCGATCCCCACCGGAGATCATTTGGGAAGTAATTGTCGCCGGTGATGGCAGTATCACGCGTATTGCTTGAGCTCTTCTCGAGGAAGTCCGAGTTCCCCGAAGCCTAGAGTTTGTACTGAACATAGGCGCCACGACAGAGGTAGCGCATGAGCTGATCGAAACATATGAGGAAAAGGCGAGGAATGCGCCACGTATGTATATATTGCACGTGGTAGTGAATGACATCCTGAAGAGCAAGCAACCGGCCACAATTGCAGAACGCATGAGGCTGAAGTGAACCCAATGCACGTCATTCCTAGCCATCTGTTCGGTGCCAGAGGTTGACGAAAGAGGCAAAGAAATGCACGCTGCGACCAAGCTACTGAACGTCAAGCTGAAGCAGCTATGCAATCGTATCAAAGCAAGGATTACCGACCTAAGTTGAGAACTGACAAGCATTGGAGCAATACGAAAAGACGGGATTCGCTATCGCGAAGAAGGCGCCCGAATGCTAACGGAACAGGTGGCGAGCCGTTTTTAAGGTCTGAGAAGAAAGGGCGCTATCACAGTCCAGAGAAGGAACAACACAGGGCGATATGGGACGTATCCAATAAGGGAACACGCGCAAGAGTCAACAGAGAAAGGGATGCTTCAAAACCGTCCAAGGCTGGCTACTCGACCACCCCCTGGTGGACCCCACAACATCCTGAACTCATCACTAATAGCAGAAGAGGAGACTGGAAGCCAAAAGGTGAAAACCGCCATTGGTCGGGCATATACCTCGCTACATCAAAGGAAACTCCTCCCACCGGCAACTCCTCGACGAAAAGGCATGGGTATCGCCGGTTCTCATGCGCACAAATCGGGTATCCAGAGAGACAGACGTGTGGAATGACACTGCCAAGGGCAGACAGTCAGGAAGGACGGCTTGCTCTGGGGCCAACTACGAGATGAAACCTGTGTATGCGCAACCGTAGAGTTATTATAATATACGCTAGAGGTTCAATTGGCGCTAGTGTCTATGTGACTTCTGTGACGCAAATTGAAGCAGACAGCAATCAGTCTACTTTTGCGGTGCCCACGTGCATTCCTATGGGAAAACGCGCGTGCATTTTGTCTCTTCCACGGAAAATAACACGGAACACTTTAGTTCTTTGGGGCGTACCGAATAGTATGTACTAGGGTGCCTTCATGTGCGCTTTGCTTAGGGTGGTGGCATCTCGCCATTTTGTCTCACACGTTTATTTTTATTTTTTGTTCAGAAGCGCGTGAAAGAGCGTGGCCCTGCACGCGATTGTGGCGTTGACTGTAATATGGCGACATTTTGTTTTCGTTGATTTCTTTGTATTTTCCCCGTGAGCGCGTGCTGTCGGCATCGGGTACTACAAAGGGTGGCATCACCCTAAACAGAAGGACATTGAGGCACCCTAGTATGTACCTTAATTAACATTGTAAAGGTGTAATTACTTTAGTTAGCGCATTTTTCTTCATTATTGAACAATGTTTAACTTCGCTACATTTCCATCCCAAACGTGTGTTCCGCAGCACGTATGCAAAAACAAGCGGCGATTCAAAGCAAAATTACAATCGAAAGGAATATAGAGTGTGTTCAAGGCTCGCCAGCATTTCGGTGACGCTTATATATTGCTAATATGCCAGTCTTGTAACTTTATGGAAATGACTCCGTCGTGCATGAGCGGATAAAAGCCTTCAAAACGTAAATAACAAAGCACGTCGGCTATGAAATGTGACTCTTCGTTATGTTTCCTCAGCCGGGCAGCTTATATCTTGCATTTGTTCTCAAAGGTTTCGATCGGGCTGGTGTATTTTGAACGTAGAAGTTCGCATAGAGCAGAAAGAATAAAGCGGGCACTTACTTAATTAAAATCGGAATATATTACGTGGACTTCAATTTATTTTGATCGTACATGCGCAGGTAGTTACTAATCTAGTTTTTCTTGCCGTCTCCCTTAATTTCCAGATGTCCTTCGTTCGTTTGGCACGTATATCCCTCAAGCTGAAAAGCGCCGACGTCGTGTTCGCGCTAAGAATGTCCGACAGTGCACATAAATACCAGTGTTGCGGAGTTGCCACTCCGGAGTTGGAATGATTCCGGAATCATTCCGCATTTTCGCGACCCCGGAATGGAATGGGAATGGAATGGCGGCAACGTTGAGGGGAATGGAATGGGAATGGAATTAGGTGCCTTTTGCTCGGAATGGAATGGGAATGGAATGGGCACGGTTCTTCCCTTTTTTTTTATTGTTTACGGTTAGCTAAACCGAGCCAGTCAGCGAGTCAGTTGCTCAGAAATAAAATGAGCGGGAAACTGCTAGCCCGCGTGGAGCCCTAAAAGACTTATACGCCAAAAAAATGCAATACAAAAAACAAGCGTCAAAGCAAAGAGCAAAGGGGGAAAGGGGGGTAACGTGGCGCCTTTCACGGACGCGCAGGCGTCGAGCTTCGATGGCGTTACACGAGAGCGAAACAAGAAACCAAGCACCAAGCAAAAGAGAAGGGAGCGGCAAAGAAAGAAACCGCCATGCACAACTCATCATCCTTCTTGTCATTCTTTTTTTATTGTTGTTGCGACGGTTTGTAGAATGCACGCGCGCGCACAGACAGATCTGGGAGCGGAAGCGGCTCCTAACTCGCAGAGCTCTGATAACTCGATCGTTGACTCGGGCGCGTCGAAAGATGATCAGGTATTGTTTTCTTATAGTTCGAGGCGCGTTGTTTAGCAGGCAGCCAACCCTGCTGCCTTCCACGTTCATTCGTGCGCACTCCTTTGAAGTGCGAAATGTGGGTTTGCTTCGGCATTAAAACAAAGCGAGATTCACTTCCCTCTTCTCCTCTTGCGCTTTGCTCCGAGGCTTGTTTTTTTATACTGCATTTGTAGTGTAAGTCCGCCTTTTACTTGGTCTTTGTTCCGATTCTTGTTTTCTGTGTTATATGTTTTAGTGGGTTGGGGTTACAAGCAAGCCACCGGATTCCCGCTCATTTCCTTTGACTTTAGTCTGTGCATATTTCGTTTCACCTTGCGATGGACCGCTGCGGACGCTACGAGTCACCCTAGGCAATCCAGCACCATCAGCGGGACTGCAGGTTCACGCGACACTCAGGAAGCACTGGATTGGTTACGATGGCTCTCGTGCTGTCTGTTGAGGTCCATCGTAAGGTGAAGTAGACTATCATCACCGCTCGTGGTGTGACCGAACTGACTAGACCTGCAGAGAGATCGTCCCGCGCTAGACGAGGCGCGACCGTTGCTGTGAGGGCAACTGAGAAGGTGAGCTGAGTGCTAGCTGCCACTGAGGTTTTGGCTTCCGCGCGTCTCGGCTGTCCGGTCTGTATTCGTGCTCCTTGTCCTAAACCCTATTTGAGGCGGTGAGAAGTCAGTTGGACGGTGTTTGTTGAGGAAACACGGGGAATGTCAATTCGAACGGTGCGGTATTACCCCGTGAATTGTATCTTGATGTGAAGAGCTTTTTCAACACTGACTTCCCGACCCGTCTCCACAACGCGAACAACCGACACCGAGGTAGAAGAATGAATCGGTTGGTACCGTCTGCTGCCTGAACCCGCCACTTGATTAGTGCGAAGAGGAACATCACAATTCGGACGAGAAGACAAGACAAATACAGGTCGAGTCGTGGCATCGTAGAAAACATTTTTCTACATTAGTCGCGAAGAAAATAAACAAGCTGCACGCTGAAAGTTGTGCAACGAAACTATACACGGTGCAGTCGGCGTATATCATCGAACTTTATTCGCCATCTGAAGAGGAAACAGGAGAATGAGTATGCGAAGGGTGGAAAAGGGCAGGCGAACCAGCCAAAAATTGAATTGAATATGATAACAAATATCGAGATTCGTAAAGCAAGCGTGAACTTATGCGTTTTAAAGCAGGTTTCGTGACATGGTCTATACGGTCCCTCGTGCTGCGCCGCAGAGGTTGCATTTTGTCAGAGGATGTGTTCTTGCCGCTGTGCACGGAGTCGCTTCCAGGTGTTGCTGTATTTGAAGAATACAGTAATATAGCTTATTTCTGCGGCACGCACGAACTGGATATGTTTATGATCTTATCAAACGAACACGCTGGCCGCGTGTGTCCTAAAAGTCAAATGCCAAAAAGTTAAAAAACGAAAAGAAAATGAGTGGATTTAAGTTTTGCTGTTTGTTGCGAAGCACGTGGTCGCGAGACCGATGTCCTAAAGAAGCATCGACATATCAAGGGGCTTTCTCGATGTTTGCCGTACATTGTAAATAAACACTTTGTGCCACCAGCGGTCCACTTAGTAAAATCAGTGCTTTTTTGAGGAATTTTGCATTATTTTTCTTTCAATTGTCTCTGCATTTGATAATGCCAGCTTTATGCTGCTTATGCCGGCAAACACAATGTAGCTGTCAAGTGCCAATTTTTATGTTTAGGAATTAAAGGAATGGAATGGAACGATTCAGCCATTCCAGGAGTGGGAATTGGCCCAGTGTCTCCATTCCTAAGAATTGAAAGGAATTGAATTATCGAAAACTCTAATTCCCCGGAATGGAATTGGAATTGAAGGGGGGTGCCCATTCCGCAACACTGATAAATACACGTACGATGCCGTTTTAGCACCGTTTTTAATGCGATGAATTTGAAAGAAAAACGCCGTAAGTGACCAATTATTTCGTCGGCCTGACTGAGAAAGGTTCCAAGCTACCTAGTACGTGCGAATTATTCGGGATATTTGCTCTTATGACCGCGCGCAGGGAGAAAATTCACTCACTTTTTCCCATAGAAATGCATTACCGGAAGTCAATTTTCGACTGGTTGCTGTCTGCTTCAATTTGCGTCAGCACACTAGTACCACTTGAACCTCTAGCGTACATTATAATAACTCTATGTGCGCAAACCAGCACCAAACGACTGGTTCACTGGCTACGCCCACCATCCAGCTGCACCCCATCGCCGCAGTTAGTGCACTTTGTGAATCACATATTTCGCCAACAGCTGGCAACCATGAAACATGAAAAGGAATAGGTAATCGGCAAACTGAAAGCACAGTTTTGACCGAATACCTGGCGCGGCCGCTAAGAAGACCTCGGAAGGAAGGAAGTGTTGTCATTGCTCTGTTTTTACAGCGAAGCTGTTAATGGCTGGAGTTCCGTGGATTTTCATGTGCGTCAACCAAACCTCGCAGCGCCCTTTCTTTGTCGTCATTCCAAGAGCTTGAGTGCCTAGTTTCCTTCCCCTCTCCCGGGGTGGCGGTTCTGTCGCGCGTGTCTAGTTTCCTCCGGCTCCTCGGGGCGGCGATAGTCGTCCACGCGAACGTATATAAAAAACTAAAAAGACACGGAGTTGCCGCTCTCCGTTTTCAATTTCACTTCTCTTCTTCCGTCGTAATGGGGAGGCCGAATATAGTCCGGACTCCCGAAGAGCAACGCGCCTACGAAGAGCAACGCCAGGAACTGCAACGAGAATGTCTGTGGCGGCGGCGGCGGGCGGCAAGCACCACCGATGAAGATCGTGCACAAAACGCCAAGCGCATGCGGCAAACCAGGCAATACGACGAACATCGCGGGGCGGAGAACGCATCCCAAAGACGCAGCTACCATGCCTCTAAGCCGGAAAACTTTAATGGAACATACGCTAAATTCGAGCGGGACTTTCTGGACAGACAGTTTGAGTGTAGTTGTAGGGTGTGTAATCGGCTGTGGTTTGACAACGATTTGATCAGCATCGGCAATGTGCGGGATCCTACAAAGCGCACTCTTGCGCTGCAACAAAGTTGTCGGTGACCATTTGCACTTGATCGAGGACTACCAATAAAGACAATAAATGTGTTCGTACCTTTGTTCAAAATTATCTGTCACGTCTGTGTCGTGTGCTAAAGAGCTTCGCTGGTCATCCACCTTGACAAAGTGGAATGGCTCATGATTTTTTTTTTATTTGTTTGGTGCAAGACATAAACGAAAATGGAATGAGGTGTGCTTAAACCTCCTAGTAGAAAACCTTTTCTTTGTTTAAGGTAGCTGAGGCGCACTTGCGCGATGCGGAAGATACCCTGTAGTCCCTTCTTTGTACTGCGCTGGGTATAACAGGGTGGAAGGCGACCGCTAGGGGGAGGGGGGTCCTCTTTGGGCATGCGCTGGACAGGCATGGCTTAGGATGTCTGAAACGTTTCAAGAACACATACGGGTACATGGACAAGTGGGCAAGATACCGAAAGCCATATACACTATTTACCTTTCTGGAGAGAAAACGGGCATGAGAAAAACAAGACCATACTGGAGTGTATTCGGCATGATATTCAAAACATAGATCGAAGCTTGGCTATGCTACTCATAGGAGATTTTGATGGTCATCTGGTAGAGACTGACGATCATGAAGACAACAATACCCGAATGTTGAGACAGATGCCGGAAGATTTAGAGCTGAAATTTTTAAACCTGAAAGAAGAATGTCAGGGACAACACACGTGAATGGCCCGGAATCGAAGAACCTGTTTAGACTACGCTTTAATTCCCAAGATGCAGGCAGGCCACCTTCAAAAAATGTTATAGTGGATGAAAATTGGGATTGGAGCGTTGGAATCGGTCACAATTGCGTAATACTCCACTTTGGCACAATCTGACGAAACGAAGCCGTCCTAATCGCAAATTAACATTTTTATTTGCGCGACAGTGACGTAGAGGCTGTATGTCGGGACTTTGAAGAAAGTGATTAGCACATAGATGCTCTCACATACGAAGAATATGTCGCGGCGTTAAGCTATTCCCACACGTTTGGTAGTGAAGGGCATAAGAGGAAGAATCGGCTTGTCCCATGGTGGGATGCTGAAATTGGGAAAACCGTCCAGCGTTGGCAGGAAGCTAACTGGGAGCATCGCTGGCCACTAAAAACTCTTGGAAAAGCCCCAGAGACCCTGCAACTCTGGGGGGACTATCAGAAGCTGAAGGCAATAACGCAAGATATAGTCGAAGAAAAAAAATAAGCCCACGACTGCAAAGAGATCCTGGATGCTTAGACGCTTAGACAAGGTGGCAAAAAACCGGCCGAAACATTTTGGCGCTGTGTTGGTACCCAACAGCAGAGACAGTTCTCCACAGCTGGTGGATGCCAATAACGGAGGAAGAAAATGTAAAGAGAGTATTATATTAACATCTCTACACCCTTTTGGGGAGACACAGAAGAGCCACAATCCAGAGAATATGTCCCCCGGGAACCTATACGTCAGGGATCTCTCGGTTCCTTCTTTAACTATTGACAACGTAACACTAGTCACTAGTGGGATGACTAGACGTCGAACGTGCACTTGCGCGATTGGACGGCAGCACTACGCAGGGACTAGGTCAAATATCAGCCAAGGTGCTTAAGGGATAAGGAAGGGACGCACGTGAGAAATTGGCGCACTTGTTCAGTCGCATATGCTGCGAAGATAACGAGATCCCCAGTGACTGGAGGCGCGGTCGAGGCTGCTGCGTAACTACCGACCGCTCACCGTCAATGTGCCTACAGAGTGTTCGCGACCATTATCAATTGGCGCGTCACACAATGGGCAGAGGGAACCGGCATGCTTACGGAGCAGCGGAATAGGTTTTGAGTTGGCCGTCGCTTAGACGATACTTTCTTCGCACTGATACAATGCATTGAGATTTCTCGGGCAGAAATGCAGTCACTGGTATGCTGCTTTTGGGGTATTCCCAAAGCATACAATTGCATCCCTCATCGCTGGAACGGCTGCGGCATATTAACATGCCCGGAGCCTGTATAAGGCTAATACAGCGGTTGTATGACGGCAATCGAGTGAATGCAGCCTTCAATGGTGTGAACTCAAGCCAGATTACATTGAAAAGGGATCACGACAGGCATGTCCTTCGTCGCCGATGCTATATATGTTGTATGCGTCAAGTATTGATAAAGCAGTCGAAGAAATGGGCATTGGTTTTTCCTTGTTGCACCGCCAACACGGAAATGTGGTGATGTGGTACCTGCTCGGATTTGCCTATGCTGATGAATTCGTACTGATGGCCAACAGTGTGGAGGACATGAGAAGATTACTCGCCGGATGTGAAACCGCAGCAGATCAACTCCAACTATGTATGCTCACTGGCTACCAGGGTTGTAAAAGTTACTTCAAAAATGTATCTAAGATACAGTTACAGTTACTCACACGAAAATATACCTAAGTCGGTACCTAGGTACTCGCTTAAAAATGTTCCCAGGTACAGGTACAGTTTCTTCAAAGATACTTTATTTACTTTCCCCGAATTTGTCAGAATATACTGGAAGTGAAGCTTTTTATTTAAGAATACAAACAAAAACGAGTTTGATCAATGAACTTTATAGGTGTCAATGCGATGTCCACATCGGAGTTGAGTTTTCATGTGCCTTATCCCCCCGCTCCAATCGGCTCGCCAAGGCCATAGCTTCCACTGTTTACTATGTCACGCCAAAACCGACGAAACTCGCTTGTTGACGTTCTTTCCTTCAGAACCGGTGCTGACGTCGACGGGCCCAGAAGACGTCGGCCGCATGAAGAAACGCATAAGACAAGTGCATATGCGCCTAACCTTCCCGACGACAAGCAATAAGCTTCAAACTTCTTTTTCTTCTTTTTTTCCGTCGTCAGTTGGAAGAAAAGTACGTTTCTTTTTCTTCTTTTTTTCCTTCGGAACGTTTTCAGTTTTGATAGCTGCAAAATTTGAGTTCAATTTATAGAGTGGAAATTGTATTATATACGCTACGTTACATTGCTTTACGATTGTAATTATATTTTATTTTCAATTGTATTTTATATTGTACTCATGGCAAAAGAGAGCCACCACCAGGACATACAGGCAACAGACACTGCGCACATCTTTCAAGTTATCTTCTCACTTGCAAAGCTGTCAGAGGAGCTTCAAACATGCAATGAAGTCGATTTCAGTTTGAGATGAACGAAGCAGATCTCTAGTTTCCCTAAACGGAATTCCGAAGCGATTCGACGAATTGGCGTCGCTAGAAGGGCATCGCTCATCCACCGTTCGCTCAAATGAACACCGAGTTCGCAAAAGTGTCGTTCGATGAAAAATCGTTCGCTAAAACGTCGTTCGATCAGGTCTACGTCCCAGGTCGTATCCAACTCAACGTTTATCACGGCACATGGTAGTGTGTTAATGCTTCAAGATTTATAGTTTCTACCATTTTGACCAAGTGAATAGAAAAGTACCTGTAAAAAGCAACTTCACTTAGGTACAAGTTACTGGAAAATGCTCTTAAGATACAGATACAGATACCGAGAAATGAAAACACCTATGTTTTTACCTGAGGTACAACATAAGTACTTAGATACCTATTTCCAGTTACTTGTATCTAGGTACTTTACAACCCTGCTGGCTACTGACTCATTGTGTGAACTGGAATCAAACAGTGATTCAGCCAGAGCTCCAGCCTCGTCTCAGTCTACGTTTGCAACTGGTGATGATGACGCCCTTTTATCTTAAAAGAGAACACGCACTCTAAGCCTGTACGTCGTGACCTGTCAATTCTACTCTCAAATGTTAGGAGTATGGTTAATAAACGAGATGCTTTATCGTCTATGCTTAAAAAAATACAATATGGTGCATGACGTGCACCATATTGAAAATAGGGTGCACGTGATGTTTCAATCACGGTCATCCAAAAAAATCTTGGTAGAAAAGGGTGACTTGCGGAGCGATCGACATAATCTGTACGTCAAGCGCCGAGGGCAGGGAATCTGCCGTCCGAGCAGTCACACTGTACGCAAAACAGAGTTCGAGCGGAACATTCGTTTCTTGCATCCTTCTGCATGATCATGATCAAAACATCACGTGCACCCTATTTTCAACCATGAAGGATTACTACGTTTAACTCTTACGCACTCACTGAAACGATTAAAACTGCTTCTCGCTACCACCACTAGAGGATTCTTCTGGGCTTCTGGTTGGCCAAGAGAGCATGTCAAGCCCTCTTTCTGTGTCTGGTGCACGCCCTGGCTCTGCCCGTGCCTCCCACTCATCAAACTCTCTCTCACTTGGGGGGGGGGGGGGGGGGGGGAATTTTGCTGTTTTTGTCCTCAGACTTGTATATATTGACTTGTAAAAAACGGCAATAAAGAAAAGAAAAAAAAAGACGTGGTCTAGTGGCTAGGATACCTGGCTCTCACCCAGGAGGCCCGGGTTTGATTCCTGGCGTCGGAAGGGTTGGGTCTCATGGTGTAATGGTTAGCACTCTGGACTCTGAATCCAGCGATCCGAGTCCAAATCTCGGTGAGACCTTTCTCTTTTTTATTAATCTCCTTGTTAGAGTATCGTCAGTGAAAACGCACGTGCTTCTCGGCTCTCTCCGTTCCGGCGTGGTCTAGTGGCTAGGCTACCTGGCTCTCACCCAGGAGGCCCGGGTTCGATTCCCGGCGTCGGAAGGATTGGGTCTCATGGTGTAACGGTTATCACTCTGGACTTTGAATCCAGCGATCCGAGTTCAAATCTCGGTGAGACCTTTCTCTTTTTGAATCCCCTTGCAACTGGAGTATCGCCAGAGAAAAAGCACATACTTTTCAGCTCTCTCCGTTCCGGCGTGGTCTAGTGGATTCTGCTTCTGGCACTCGCCGAGAACGGTCGCAGGATGGCTGGCTCTAACGGAGCTGCGACAACGGCCCCAGTTGGCCGCGGTACTTTTGCTGCGTCATCGTCTGCCGAGGACTACAAGGTGGTGTTGCCTCCCATCCCAATGGGTGCAACGATTTTAAATTCAGTACTTTTGCACTGCGATCTGAGAGGCCGCCCCTATCGTATCGAAGATTTCCGGCAAGAACTGAAGCGGTGCGCCGTCCTGTCCGAGATTGTGGCGCTCGGTGCTTTCCAGATGAACCATGTCTGGTTAGCCACGCTGCGAACGCCGGAAGCCAAGAAGCGGCTCATCGACTGCAAAGAGTTGAAGGTGAAGGACCTGAGGTGTGTCGTCATCGACCCCAGCAGCACGGAAGTCCGTCTACGTCTCCATTGGGTCCCGTATCATGTGACGGACGACGCGGTGAGCAAGTTTTTGGAACCCTACGGCAAGGTTATAGAAGTCGCACGTGAGAAGTGGCGCGTCGAGGGATTCGAGGGCATCGAGTCGACTACCCGGGTGGCACGCATGACGCTGAAGAGCGGCGTCACGCCCGACGGAATGCCTCATCAGCTGCGGCTTCAGGGGGCGAACGTCCTTATCGTAATCCCGGGGAGGGCGCCGGTCTGCCTGCGCTGTAAGCGTGCCGGGCACATCAGGCGCGACTGCCGCGTGCCTAAGTGCTCGGTGTGCTCACGTTTCGGCCACGAGAAGGAGGAGTGCGTAAAGACCTACGCCCGAGTAACTGGTGGAGCGGCGGCGGAAGACCTTTCGCCCCTAACCATGGATGTCGACGAGGCTGAGCGTTCCGCTCAGGGACAACAAGACGAAGCTTCACCGTCTGGTGAGCCCTGCAGCCATCCTGTTGGAGCGGACGGCTCGACTGAAATCTCGCCTGTAAAGGACAAGAAGGAGGTGGCTGGTGGCTTTCCTGAACCAGGCAGCGCGGCACCCCCTCCCACGGCGACGCCAATGGAGAAGACCGCAGCCCCGCGCGAGGCCTCCCCCCCGACTTTCGAGAAGGCGCCTTCCGAAGGTCACGACACTATGGACGAAACCACCGAGTCCATCAAGCGTGGCCTCGACGAGAACCCTCCATCGACGCCGGGCATGACACCCAGGCCCAACCCTTGGATGGAGAGGACAAAGAAGGGGCGTTTCCAGCCCACGCCCACCTTAACCCCAGATGACCGGAGGCGACTCAACAGCAAGTAAGGCGGCTGACGCCTGGTTACAAAGACTGACGTCCGAATGCCAAGGCAAGTGCTACAGCAAGACACATGATTTGTACGTTCCAACCAGCAATAACGGTCGCATCGCTAAATGTTCGAGGTTTGAGCGCCAGGAAAAAACAATACCAATTGCAGCGTTTGCTGCTTAAAGAGAAACCCGATTTCTTAGCGGTGCAAGAGACTAAAATGGCTGAGGAGGAACAGGTTGCTAGTGCGCTTAGGCCTTTTCTGCAGTCGTACGAAGTTTGTGTCACCCACGCGTTTGGTTTTTCTGCCGGATGTTTTCTTTTTCTTAAAAAGTCCCTGCCCTTGTCGGAGTTAGCTGTAACCACCGACACGGAAGGGCGGTTCATCATGTGTGATTTTTCCTTGGCGTCTTTTCAGTGGCGAATTGTTTGTGTGTATGCGCCTAGTACGGTTAAAGACCGTGTTTCCTTTTTTATTGGCTTACGCCGTTTTCTAGATTGTGATAAAACGATTGTGTTGTTGGGCGATTTTAACTGCGTTGTAAGGGCAGCAGACAGGACGCCCCTGAGGCGGAGCAGCGACAAGAGTGCGCAAGTTTTAAGCGAACTGGTTGAAGACTTTGACTTGGTTGACGCCGGAACGGTGACGAATGAAACGAGCGAGATTCGTTTCACCCATTTCCAAGCGTCGTCTCATGCGCGCCTAGATAGAGTCTACGTATCGGCCTCCGCGGCAGCAATGCTAAGAAAGTATCGCGTCACACCAGTGTTTTTTTCGGATCATTGCATGATTTCGACAACGATCGACGAAAAAGCGCCGCCGAAGGCCAAGTTTAACTGGAAGCTGTGGAAGCTTAACACAAAACTGCTTGATGATGAAAGTTTTCTTGCAGCGGTAGATAACGTCTTCAAAACGTTTTTTTAAAATCGCAAGGGACGATGTATTCGAGACATGGGAGCTCATCAAACAGGAAGTAAAGATGCTCGCTATCGAAAGGTCGTCGATTTTAGCGTACGAGGCACGTTGCGACGAACGTGGCTTAATCGAAGATTTGCAAGCTCTGTCAAGAGCTGAGTGTGAGCGACCCGGCACAGCTCTTAAAGATTTGGAAACGGTTAAGCAACGCCTGGCGCATTTTCATCAAGAGCGTTACCGCGGAGCCATTGTTCGGGCTCGATCAGAGAAGTACTTGATGGGAGAACAGCCTACTAAACGGTCTTTGGCGGATGAGAAAAGGTTCGCGCTTCGCAACGAAATTGGCGAAATCGAGTACAACGGAGTGATTAACACGAGCCCCGGTAGTATTGAGCAGGCGTTTGTCGCACACTATAGGCAAGTTTTTGAAACCCAAGTTAAAGGAAGGCAGGACCCTATGTGTGGAAAACTTCTAGAGTCCTTGCCGCAACTAACGGAAGAGGAGAAGGAAAACCTCACAGAGCCGATCACTCTTCAAGAGGTCGAGAGAGCAATAGACGATTTGCCGAGCTCGAAAACGCCAGGACCGGACGGGCTATGCGCCGAATTTTATAAGAAATACAAAAGCGTAATCGCTCCGCTTTTTTTAGAAGTGATTTGTAAAGCATACGAAAGGAAAGTACTGCCGCCGTCTTTTTCACGTACATACACTGTGTTAATTCCCAAAAGTGATGACGTTGCGAAACTACGTCAAGTCACTGGTTTCCGCCCGATAGCTCTGTGTAATGTAGATTACAAGATTTTTGCTAAAATCCTAGCGAGGAGGTTCCAGAGTGTTGCCTGCCAGCTCATTGGAGATCATCAGACCTGTGGAATACAGGGTCGATCTATTTTGACGAATGTGCACGTTGCCCGAACTGTTTTGGAGGCATGTGACGATGGCATGGGCCAAGTTGCCATGCTTCAACTGGACCTAGATAAGGCTTTCGATCGTGTTAAGCACGATGTCATTTTTGATGTTTTAAAGCACGTGAATGTGGGCGAGCGTATTTTGGACGGGGTTAAAATGGCGTACCAAGAGTGTACCACTAGGCTCATTGTGAACAGGGAGTTGACTGAACCGATACGTGTGCGAACATCCGTAAGACAAGGATGTCCCTTGTCGCCGTTATTGTTTAACCTCTATTTGGAACTTTTTTGTTTAAGTGTTCAGAACAGTAATCAATGTCACGGATTCCGGATGGAAAATGAGGAGATAAAAGTCATGAGCTATGCAGATGATGTCGCGGTTTTTTGTAGCGATAAGCCAAGTATTAGCGCGGCTGTGAAGTTGGCAAGAGACTTCTGTAAGGCTACAGGGGCAGCCTTAAATTTGAGCAAGTGCCGTGGGTTTTGGCACGGAGAGTGGGCCACAACCCCTTCGGTGTTTGAAGGGGTGTGTTGGGACCGTGTGCCGTGCACTTACCTCGGTGTGCCACTAAACTGTTACAGGCAAAGCAAATCCTATTGGTCGGGAGTCGCCGCCGACCTGGACAGACGCGCTTCCCGTTGGAAGCAGCGTGAGCTGTCCATATTTGCCAGAGCGACAGTATGTAATATTTTTCTCATTGCAAATTTATGGTACGTGATGCAGGCCATTCATTGTGCTCGCTTGAATGTGCAGAAATTTCACCGTGTTTTTGCCACGTTTATCTGGAATTCAAAGTGGGAGCCGATGAGGAGAGACAATCTTTTCCATCGGATTCGTCACGGTGGTCTCGGTCTCTCGCATTTGTTTTGCAAACAGATTGTGTCCCGATTCTTTTTTCTACGAGACCAAGAGCATCCTTTCATACGTACATTTATACAAACCAAATTGTCTCCTCATTTACCATCTTTTCTCGTTTCGTCCCATGGCGGCGAACTTAAGAGATTAGTGGGATATCAAAACGAGGTGGTAGACGCAGTGTTATTTTTGTCTGCTCGTTTTTCTTTTGAATATTTGTCTGCTGTTAGCAAGAAAACACTTACACGCGATTTATTGATAAGTTTGTTTCCAAACCCGTTGTATAGAACTGTAGTCTGTAGCGGGGGCCAAGATGTGCTCAAGCGAGTGAAGAATATGTGCGTTCCCCCTTCCGTTAAAACGTTCTTTTTTAAACTGCATTCCAATACACTGCCCGTTAAGGTGTGGCTTGAAGGAAAGGGTATTGATGTTCCGTGGTCGGTAGACTGTATTTTATGTAAGAAACCTGAGACCATCGAGCACGTTTTCATTTTTTGCTGGGATGCGGTATTTTTTTGGGATGTGCTCCAGCGCACGTTGAAGAAACAACTGTGCATTAGCCAATCAGTTATACGTTTCTTGAATGTGAGTAACGATGATGGCATACCCTTTGATATGATTATGTTGTTGGGTTTGTGCAGTATTTGGAGGTCGCGCATGGCGGTCCGTCATGCCGACCCTAGTGTGAAAGAAGTGCATCATTATTTTTTCAGCCTTGTTAAGCAAGTGGAAAGTGTTTTTTCAAACCGTAAAACGAAACCCGAGTGGCTAGAAATTTGTAAACCGCTCCTCGAAATGCGAGGATTTTAATGTACCCTGCAATAAGTCTTGCAGAGTATTTTTTTAAAGTGACATGACCGTTTTTGCATTCCTCCTGCAATAAAGAAATAAAACACCGGCGTGGTCTAGTGGCTAGGATACCTGGCTCTCACCCAGGAGGCCCGGGTTCGATTCCCGGCGTCAGAAGGATTGGGTCTCATGGTGTAACGGTTATCACTCTGGACTCTGAATCCAGCGATCCGAGTTCAAATCTCGGTGAGACCTTTCTCTTTTTCGATCCCCTTGCAGCTGGAGTATCGCCAGAGAAAAAGCACATACTTTTCAGCACTCTCCGTTCCGGCGTAGTCTAGTGGCTATGATACCTGGCTCTCACCCAAGAGGCCCGGGTTCGATTCCCGGCGTCGGAAGGATTGGGTCTCATGGTGTAACGGTTATCACTCTGGACTCTGAATCCAGCGATCCGAGTTCAAATCTCGGTGAGACCTTTCTCTTTTTGAATCCCTTTGCAGCTAGAGTATCGCCAGAGAAAAAGCACATACTTTTCAGCACTCGCCGTTCCGGCGTGGACTAGTGGTTGATTCTGTTTCCGGCACTCGTATCGAGCGGACGCAGGGTCATGAGCTCCCAAGGAGCGGCGATAGCGGCCGTCGCCGGCCGTGGTATCTCGGCTGAACCATCCCCGGATCCTTATCGAGTAGTACTGGGGTGCTATGTTGCGCTTTTTGGACTTCCAGGAGACTAGGGAGAGGGAAGTGACGTCAACGACTAGAGCAAACGCAGATTGGATGTTGACAGAAGGAAACGAAATCAACACCCAATCTGTGTTTGCTGTGTCGTTGACGTCACTTCCCTCTCCCTAGTCTCCTGGGAGTCCAAAAAGCGCAACATAGCACCCCTGCCCCCCCCCCCCCCCCCCCTGCCATCAGGAGATATGTTTTTGAACTCGGTGATTCTTCACGCCGACATTACGGGACGCCCTTACAAGATTGAAGATTTCAAGGGCGAACTGCAACGCTTGGGCGCCCTTCCTGCCCTAAAAGTGGGAGGGGCGTACCAAATTAATCATGTCTGGCTCTTCACTTTCCAGTCGCCGGACGTCCCGCGGAAGTTGCTTGAAGCCCGGGAGCTACAAGTGAAGAGCAAGAAGTGCCTCGTCGTAGATCCCAACGACGGTGAGGTACGCCTAAAGCTTCATTGGCTCCCCTTTCACGTGAGCGACGACTTGGTTCGACGAGCGCTCGAGCCGTACGGCAAGGTGAGCGAAGTTACCCGCGACACGTGGAGAGCGGATGGTTTTGCGGGCGTTCAATTCACAACGCGGTTCGTGAAGATGACGCTCAAGAATGGCGTTACCAAGGGCACTCTTCCGCACCAGCTGCGTGTGCAGGAAGGTAATGTGCTCGTGTTGGGTTCCCGACAGGGTCCCTCCTATGCCTTCGTTGCAAGAGGACGGGTCATATCCACAGGGACTGTCGTATTCCTCGATGCGATGAGTGCAACCGCGTCGGACACGAGAAAGAGAACTGCGCGCGCACTCACGCAGCGGTGACAGAAGTTGCCGTAGCGGGGATGTCGACGAACACGCCATGGACGAAGAAGAGGCTCAGGCAGCCGCGGCGAGCACCACGCCGGGAGGCCCGCTGCAGTGGTTTCGATGCCGTCTGAAATAACAGTGAAGAATGCACCGAAAAAAAAAAAAAAGGGGGGGGGGGGGGGGTGACCCAAGCCGCACGATGGAGGAGCCCCCGCTCAAGGCCTCAAGGTACCGTGCAGCATCTAGCAGACCAGACAACTCAACAGCGAGCCTGAAGGAGACACGGACCCGGGCAATGCAGGCACTCTAACCGACGGCGAGTCGGAGATGAGTGACTCTGAGGATGCCGTTTTCAAGCAACCACCGGACGTTCGCTCCGCAGAGGCTTCCGCCGCAGTGCGAACAGAGTTGAAGTGGCGCACGGGAATAACACGGAGAGAGCGATTCAACCCCAAGCCGCGAATGCCTGCGGAAGAGCGCCGGCGGGCTGCACCCCCGTAGGTAGGTCCCCTCGGCTTTCGCTCTTCGGTACCTGTCCTTTTCTGGCAGACGCGCAACTTGCAGCCATTGTCCGCGACTGCCAGCAGTTGGTGCTTATGGTTGGCACTCTGGACTCCGAATGCAGCGATCGGAGTTCAAATCTCGGTGAGAGCTGATTTTTTACTCCTTCTTTACTTGGAGTACCGCGTTAAAAAAAAAAAAAAAAAAAAGTGCGTTAAAGTTGTTTTGCGCGTTCTGTGCTCTGTGCAGTAAAGAAGAAAAAAAAAAAAGTGCTTCGAACTTGCTGCTATTGCGTTCACGAGTGCACGGGTGGTCGAAGTTAGAATGCACCGACGGGGCTATTTTTGTGTGTGTGTTTGCTATAAATGTATATTTTCGAGGAATTTAGCAGCATATCATTAGCTATTAGCCAAAGTGCACTTGCTCCCATAGCTTGACCGCATTTCCTCAGTTGTCCGGGATTACAGGATTTAACGATAAATTAATATGTCACTTAAATGCAGCGGAGATTAAAGGTTTATATAATGAGTGTGACTATTAACTCAAATTCAAAGCAGAATGGTAATGCAATGAACAGAAACATCTTGTGGCTTGAAGATTTCATCTTAAGTTAGCAGTTATTTTTATTTGTACCCAAACTGCTCTTGCATCGGGTATCTCAGTTGATGTCAGCCAGGACTTTTGTCAAGAACAGCTTACAGTATACAAAGAATTCCGATTAATATTACACTCGTGACCGAGGTCTTGCAAAACCAATGGAAAAACGTTAATGGAAAGAAGTTCATACAGTCTTCCGAACCACACACCATAAAGTGGTGATACCTGAAAATGTCATGAAGATCACAATTGAGGAGTTTCAGCGACGGTGTCACCGCCCTGGCGGCCGGTCGCCGAAAGAAAACGAGGGGGATAGGTTCGCTCAGTGGGTTCGCTGGGCGTTGGCTTTGTGTAAATGCGTTGGCCGCGAACTTAGGCTTATAAACTTCGACAGCAAGAATATTACGCGGCTCTAGCGTTCCGGTACGAGCAACAGAGATGACACGAACTGCTACGACTAGCTACGACCACCCGCCGCGGCGATGCAGGCATCGAAGGAGCGCAACCTGTGTACTACGCAGTCAGTCACCGTCGCCCGACGCAGGTCGTTTGGCATTCGGGGCTTTCCGCCCCGGGTTCTTCGCTTGCACTTGGAACCGAGTGTTTTTTCCTGTGCTTGTGTATGTGCTCAGTGGTTGGATATGGACCTCATAGAGCAGTTCTTCAGACTCAACAGCGACTCAAAGTTGACGGCGGAGGGGCTTGCAGCAACGCTTTCGGTTGGTGCATGGGTGCGACGACTACACGGATAAATTTTAAGATTGCTGCCAGCAAGGTGGGCCATAGTCGCGTTATGTTGACATGATTTTGAGCGTAAGTACTCCGTGCAAAGGCGAATCTATCGCGTTCTTAATCCACATTTGTTTTTGTTGTTTTTAGCACGCCACGCACGACCGATTGAAAATGCTTCTGTACCTATCACGGAGTCTTCGGCCTTACATTACGGAACTCCCAATAAAAAGTCATATCCGTTCAGCGAGAAAACTTCCCTTTCGAGTGACATTCTTTGATTGATAATTTCGCCCGTGCTTAAGTGCTTTAATCAACACGATCGATTAAGTTTGCTTCCCTATTTAGGACATTTTTGTGCCACATGCGGCACTAATGCTTGGCACGATGTATGCCACTGGTGGTATTGTGAATTGGTTTACTTCCAAAGCTAACAGTGTGACAGGTGGGACCATACAATTTGCTAAAAATGCGATGTGGGAATGTCGTTGCATAACTAGCGTTTTACGTTTAAGATTCGTAAGAAACATGCTCATGTGATGATGCATGTCTACAGCATAAGCTCTGCAGATCCAGAATGGATGTGCTATAGGCTACAGGCTCAAGACTTTTAATGGACCAAATTGGTGATTACACGGCAATAAATATTGTGGTGGAAAACTGCCCATTGACTCGGTGAGTTTTGATCGTGACCATTGGTGTGCTGTTGGCAAATTAGGTAATGGCACACCTTCTCCCTGACCATCTGGCTTCAAGGGACAATGCATCTAGATGTGCTTAAATATCTTTATTTCAAGGATCAGTGGACCCCTCTGCATCATTACAGGAAGGCACTCTCAAGCCACAACTAACAGCAGTGAATATACAATGCATAATAGGCACCAGTGTCCAGGCATATAGTCCGCAGAAGCCATTTTGAGCCTAAAATTGTTTTTGTTTTGTTTAGATAGTTTGCATTTGGTGTATAATTCGCAGGGCCCGATTTCCGCACCCAGTGCATAGTTCGCCAAGCTGGTGCGTTGCGTCTTCGTGCTTTTTTTTCCTGTGTGGCATTTTCTTGAGAAGTTCTTTGGCGAACGCTATTGAGCCTGAAGAACAGCTCTTGAAGCCCATATCTAGCCACTGAGCACACACAAGCACAGAAAATAACACTCGGTGCCCAGGACAAACGAAGCACCTGGGTGGAAAGCCCTGAATGCCAAACGAGCAGCGTCGGGTGACGGCGACTGACTGCGTTGCGCCCCTTCGATGCCTGCATCGCTGCGGTGGGTGGTCGTAGCTAGTCGTAGCAAGATGATCTTCACTTCAAGCAAGAAATCTTGCCATACCATAGTCAAGATATGTGTGCAAATGTTCGACGACGTGGGCTCTCTCACGTTGGTGCAGTTGTCATCAAGAAAGGTACATATCAACAATGTTGCGTGTTTGAGGCTGAAACTATGACGCATACTTATCTAAACCTAAATTTATCGGTCTGCGGCTGCAAACATTTTCGTTGACGTTGCTTAGATGATGTAACCATTTAGGCCTCGAATTAAATGGTGTTGCGAACTCTTGGGTTGTGCATGAAAACCTATGTGCCGTAATAAAACACATTTTGAAAAGGACACATGTCTTCTGCCTGATACATATCTTCCGATTTACAATTCAGAAGCAAACAGAAAATCAACTGCATACATCTACCACTTAGCATAAGCACCTTTTGCAATTCATTCTTGAGCACACTCAAATATCAGCTTAGGTTGCTCTTGTTTTAGAAGCTTTGCCCTGTTCTGTATAAAGAAAACAGTTAAAAAAGCTTTACCTTCGTTATCCTCCTCGCATTTAATACAGACTTGTTTGTCAGCCAATCACACACAGCACATATCACCGTGGCACATATAACTCGAATGACCGATGAGACTATTGCTATTACAATAAAGCTTTCCACAAGAGCCAAATCGAGGCTTGTAGGGATGCAAAAGCACATCGAAATGAGATTGGCGCTTCCGGGGCTTGTTTACATTATGCGCAAAAACGGGATGATCGGCAACCAGCTGATCGCAATATAACACCAAGGATACCGATATTTCGATACATAGAACGCAGGATAAAGACCTCAATCGTCCCTTGTATGCTGTAGTTGTCATACTTTCCATCCAACCACTTTTTAGCACCATTAACTAGAGCAACCGAAGAGTTCGCAACACCTTTTAATGCGAGGCCTGAATGGTCACATCATTTAAGCAACGTCAACGAAAATGTTTGTAGCCGCAGACCGATAAGTTTAGTTTTAGATAAAGTACGGCGTCATAGTTTCAACGCCCGAACATTGTTGATATGTACCTTTCTTTGGACCCGCATACATTCGGTTCAACTTGATGACAGCTGCACCAGCGTGAAAGCTCACGTCGAACACTTGCACACATTTCTTGACTATGGCAAGATTTCTTGCCTTCGACTGGCTTGAACACTTCATCTGTAGCATCACGGTAGGTCTTGGTTGAAATGATGATCGTCTCGCACACGACAAGAAACAGAGAACGACACGCTTTGTTTTATTTATACGCTACGGGTCTACGGGCGTCGCAAATCTATCCCCCTTTTGTCCGCCATGTTGGATCGATCGGAGCGCCCCCTATATTCGCTGAAACTCCTCAATAAGAAACCCTTCCTGCCAGTACAATACTGTCGTCCTCACAGCAAATATTTTTAAGAGCAAGCTCCTCGATGTCGCTCATATCTGGGCTAGATTCGTCAGAGGAGGAGCTGCCTTAAGTCACGAATACTGAACACCACTCGTTCAGTCGACAATGATGTCCCGTTCCCAGGCTTGTTTCGACATGTTCAACGTGCTTGCTAGATCGCCCTTCCCTTTGCTCCATATAGGTTCGAGTGGACTGAACTCCCAGTGATACGGGGGCAGTCGCAGAACTTTATGGCCGTAGCTAGACGCCAGAGTGTCGATCTGGTACACAATACCTGGTGTGCTAACCGAGCTTCTTCTGAAGTTGAAGCAGCTCAGCCCTAAACATTTCGGCAAACCATGGAAGCGTGTGCGCTGTTGGTTTCACTGCTTTCTGTGAATGCTGATCGCTTATTAGTTCCAAGCTGAGACTTTATTTTTGTTGTTTTTTTTTGTTTGTTTGTTTGCATTTTATTAATCAGTAAACAAATGTTTCCTTGAAACAACTCACTGAAAGATGCGGTGACTGGCTCCCAGAGTTGCTTCAGCCAAGCGCCTGGTTAATCGCCGGGTCGACCGGTCGACGAGAAACGTCCGCGATTGAGACCCGTAATATATGATAAGACGGTTACACTTCAGCGCCCCGAAAATTAGTTAGACACCTGTCGTGGACTACGAACGTTTATGTATTTTTTCGGACCCAAATTTGTCCGCTAAACTTATGGTGCGCTTCTCGTAGAGAGTATTTGAATTTGTATTCAATATTTAGCTAAAATTGGTTGAGGGATTTCAGTTTTATTTTGAGAGGAAATCGTGATCAGGCGAATTGCTTTGCAACAGATGCGATGTGGGAGATGGCAAACATTACCCCAAAAGAACAAAAAAAAACTTACTTGCTCCTCGGGCTAACGTACAAGTGCTAGCCAACAACTCGCATTTCCCCAGCATGGAAGCGTCGGTATCGGCAAGCTTTATTAGCCAAAACAAGTGTGCGGCGTCACGCAACAGAACAGTGCGCGCTGTGCCGTCCTACCACTTTGGTGACGGCAAAACTAAATTTTCTACAGGATCCTCCAGAGATCTAATAAAACGAGAATCGGAGACGCTGAGAACAGACGTGACGCACACTGCTCAAACTGTCATGTCAAACTCTTTTTTTTTTTTTTCGTTTATGAAGTTTGCATAAACAAAGTGACTCGGCTGTATTGGAATAAGAATCTACAAAAACTTCATGCACCTTTACAAACATGAATAAACTGTTATCAATCGGCCTGAAAGCGAGCGACGATAACCATATTCGCTACGTGCGTAGTCTGCTAGAATCATATTCGCTACGTCAGAGGACTGCGGCCGCCAGGTGGCGCCACCGAAAGGTCTCATCGCCCGCTGTGATGCGTGTAGGGATTTTGGAAAGTACAAAGTAATATCACTGAATCCTGGGAAAGTAATGCCAAGCTCCCTGCGGTTCATGGAATGAGCAGTTTCTCCTTGACCTATCCCTTCTTGATGCGCCAATCCGGTATCTCCAATACCCCCGATAACGATATGATGCATGCGCAAAGGCGGCGGCGGAGTATCGGGTAGCGTTATCGGAGTCATAGGAACCATCTAATAAAACTATCTACACACATTTCTTGAATACCGAGATTTTATCCACACACCGACGAAACAAGCGCACATCTGCGCATCGCTGTCACATGCAGCGTTGGTGCTTGGCGGATTTGAAAAATAAATTTATTCTTTGAATATGCAAGAACAATAATAACATTGTAAGAGATCTGTGGAGATAAGCATGGTTGATAAATGCATTTCATGCACAGTGCCAAAGACTCTTATATTGGCGAGGAACGCCTTCAGTGCGATATGATGCTCTATAACAATCTTGGCGCGACTGGTTCAGAACGACCCTTTCGAAGCTTGGAAGACTCGAAAGGACCGAAATGGCAATTGCCATTATGAGAGATGCGATCAGCCGATCACCTTCCGAGGTTTAGTCGTCTGTATGTTAGTATCAATTTGTGTCCGGCTAGCAGGCAGGGAAGGCAATGGCGCACTACTTTCCCATGGTTCAGTGACGTAGTCTTAAGTACAGTCCACTCTATTCACGCATGGTGTTTTCTTCAAGTACCACCAAGCATTATTCTGGGAACGCGCGAGACACGTTATACGAGTGAGTGCTCCGGCGCCATTCGCTTCCAAGGGCAACTCATTTCAGTGCTGCGCGATTTGCTTCCTAGGGCTGCACAAGCCATGGTTCTATCTCGAGTGTCGACGAATTTGAAAGACAAACATATGAGGTGGCTTTAACTTTTTCTAGAAGGTCGAACTAGACATGAAGGGCAGCCTCAGCCCAACGCTCATCCACCC
Organism: Ixodes scapularis; assembly: GCF_016920785.2. NCBI lineage: Eukaryota > Metazoa > Arthropoda > Arachnida > Ixodida > Ixodidae > Ixodes > Ixodes scapularis. Next base: position 114,658,639 of record NW_024609868.1, read on the forward strand.
ATCAATACAACCTGGCATTGTGCTGTTGTATCGGTTTTCATGGCTTTTTATGATCCATGGTCTCATGCTCAAAAAGAATATTCGAGCCAGACGAAATGCATACACGCGAAGTTAGATTCTGGCAATGTTGGTCTTGAGGGATCGAATTTTTTCGAATACAAATATTTTACAACTTATTTGAATTTAGCGTGGATACTGAAGGCATCACGACTGAAAACCCTTTTTAGACAACATACCTGCGTAAAGGACCAATTTCATTAAATTACAATATTTCACATACATGAATTATGAAAACGCACTGTATAGAGTGTCGTGTTGCGGAGTTGCCACTCCGGAGTTGGAATGATTCTGCACTTACGGGACCCCGGAATGGAATGGGGAGTATAATGGCGGCAGCGATGGGGGAAATGGAATGGGAATGGAATTAAATGCCTTTTACCCGCAATGGAGTGGGAATGGAATGGGCTCGGTTCTTATGCGAGCTGTGTCAATTTTCATTTCGGGCCAATGTGCTGATGGCGCAATAGACCCTTTCCGAAATTCAGTGCCATCTGGTGGTTCGTAAAACAGTTAAGGTTTTGCCATATCAATGGCGGAAATGAACTTGTGTCGGCACCGTCACTTTTGCAAGTCAACGGCACGCGAGGAATTGTTCAGTGTGAGTTCTTCCTCGACCACTTTCAATTCGATGGTGACCAAGAACCCGCATTCAGAACAAAGCTCCAACCCACTCAGATGCCTCAAGAAAATTCTATACGCCAAAGAGCTTTAAAGCCGATTGTGTGCTGCCCACAGATTGACTGAATCTGAATTATTAGAAATAAACGCTTACGTAGCTCTTGTGTGCCATTCCTACGTCGCGTCGCACTGACCCCCAAATGCACAGGCCTCGCAAGATCCGCTTTGGAGCATCTTCAACGTCTTCCTTTATCAGTCACTAGAAGGCCGCCATTGGTATGGCACAGATGCCGTTCCACAGATGATGATAGTGATCAAAGTTGCCAGACTGAGTTTCGGAAAGGGTCTATTCGCAGCATCATTGCACTGCATGTGACTGACGGCTTGATTGTCTCACTAGCTTGCGCTCCTTCGATGATGAAAATGGCGTGCCCTCCATGAATCAACCAACACTGAATAGTTGTAGACGAATAAGGCGTCGTTTCTGGCGCCGCGAGACGCGACAATGCGAATGTTATAATCGTACGCGATTAGCAGGTAGATTTTAACCATAATGTCGAGAAAACCGGAGCAAAATTGTTATTTTTCACTGAACCGGAACAAAACTGCAACCCAAATCATACATTTAATATTGAACCTGAACCGGAACTGAACCGTAATCTCATGTGGCGGTTACCGTGTCATTGGTAACGGGTTGGCGTAATAAAATGTGAGCCGCGCCATCTTTGCCAGTGGCGACGAGTAGAAAAATATTCGCGACGGTGGCGTCAACGGCTCAGTTTTGATTAAACGAACAGCAGCCACGACATGGAGACAACTCCATAATAATGAAACAAATATATTTTACGTCTGTGTGCAGCATGAATGGCGTCGGCCAGTCGGTGTGGAAGCGTGCACTTCAATAATTTGTTTCACGTTATGATGAACCGCAAAAGACGCTACGAGACACCGGAGCCAATTCACAGCTGGAGGGTGTCACGTGCCCTCCTGGTTGGGCGGAACGACACGGGAACTGCGAAGACACGAGACAAGCTACGGTCTATGGATTGGCTAATGTAACTCGCAGTATCCACCGCGGTAGTACGTCGCAAGTTGAAACTGCGAGAGGCTAAATATATCTTCTTAGTGTGTGCGAGTATGTGTGTGTGTGTGAGTGGGTGCGTTTTCTTTTTTGCTGCAAAGCAATATTCAAGTAAGAGGAAACCCGAGAAAGTAAACGTAAACTTCAACATAAAAAAAAAAGTTGACGGCTGTCGGTACGTTTCTTGTTAAGTGGCAAAAACCGCGACGAGCGCTACACTGCGGCGCCAGGATGTCAGTCGCCCAGAGCTCTGGACGCGGCTTGAAGAACGTTGTGTACGAATTTTCTAGAAACAGCAGTCGCCCGTTGACTTTTTTGTGTCTTTTGTTTTAATTGTTTTAAACAGGCCTTCGCTGTCTTCCTCCTCTTCAACTCAGTCGTACGAGCAAGTCATTCAAGCGTGCGGTGTGGGTATAGTTTGTTCGTTTCGATTTGAAGGAACATCGTACCGGCGTGCGGACGTTATCAGTACTGCGTGGTGTCAGTAAAGACCCCCGACTAGCAGTCCTACTGCACTGTCTAATATTCTCATCTACAGTGGGCAACGATGTCGCCATACTCTGGCAGACTAAATTCCTGCTGTCTAAACGACTAATTTGTTTTTGTGGGTAGTTTGCAAGTACTACCTAGTGCTACCGTCCCAGTGTCACTGTGCATGCTGGCTGATGGACTTTACACCCGAGTACTGTAGTTTGACAGTTTCCAAGCGCTTGTATAACCATCTTTCATTTTTATAGAACGGTGTTTGTGTTAAAAATTCAAGATCACAAAACAAAATTAAGCATATATATTTATTTGTTGTCCTTGTTTCGCAGCACGGCTTGTGATGACCCAATATTTTTAATGCAGATGACGATGTGTGAACTCACCTTTTCTTCTAGCCGGCAGCTGTGGACTTAATTTTCTAAGAACCGGTTTGAACTGGTTCGCGCTTAGTGGAACGGTAACCGAACCGTTATTTCACATGCATCGCTGAACCAGATCCGAACCGGAACAAAATGCAAAGCTACTGAACCCGAACCCGAACCGAACCGCAATGATGGCCAGTTCCACTCCCTACTTTTAACCAGCCGATCTTCTAGTTTGTGTGGAACACAAATGAAGATGTGGACTGAATATGTTAACGCGAGAATCGTACAGCCAACGTAAACATTTTACATTTTAAGACATGTTCCATAATATGGTGCTGCAGTCCCTTGTGCTGGAGCCGTATACCGATTCCACTTTGTCAGCGGATTTCTGTTCTTGCCGCAATGCTTGGAGATTTGGGGCTGCTATATGCGCGGCGTCGCTTCTAACAGCGCATTAGTGGTGCTGTCGTGCAAGTGTTCGAAGCAGAGAGCAGGATGGCTTCTTGCGCCACGCACGAGCTAGATAGTTTTAAGGCCTTATCAAACAAACAACCTGCTAATCATGTATCTGTGCCGGGTGAACGGGCCGTTGGCGAAGAACGTGTGTGGTTTTGGTTATTGGCGTCTGTTGCGACTCGCCTGCCTTTACGTTTGATCGCCCAATCGATGCCTGAAGTAGCACCCCACTCTAAAAAAAAAAAGGCTATATTCTTACACCCCTTGTCGCATATTATACACCCCAAAACTTCAGTTCGACGAACAGAGCACTGACGTTGAACCGACGGTACCAACTTTTACGAGTGGCTTGGTAGACGGGTTGTATACAACTTATTAAAATTGCAGATGTATGTGTGACAGTCTGCGAAAAAAATAATCGAGGTTTTCTTTGCTCAGTGCTTTTTTTTTTCTTTAGTCTTTGGTACATACTTTAGCTGTTTAGTATGTTATATTGCACGTCTCAATGTTTCATAACGTCAGCAGCTTTATGCTGCTTTTTTTCAGGAACAGAATGTGGCTGTCCATGGCCATTTCATCGTGTTTAGGAATTAGAGAACTAGAATAGAGGGTTCGGTCACTCCAGGAGTGGGATGGGTTCAGTGTCTCCGTTCCGAGGAGTTGAAAGGAATGGCAGGGAGCTCCAATTCCCCGGAATGAAATTGGAATTGAATGGATTCCAAGCATCCCCTGATCCGTCTGCTGACCTACTCACCCCTCTCCAGCTGGGTTGCCGTTGGGGCTACGACGTCGCTTAGGCCTAACCGGCCGGGCTACTCGACGGATCGCCGTCGGTCCTCCGCCGCTGGCTTCACGATGCACGCTCACCGTCACCACATCGTATGGTGCCTGGTTTCCGCAGGCGATATCGCTCCCAACCCGGGTCCGCAGCAAACTACTTGCGCCTGTTGCACGAAGCGAGTACGTCCCGTACTCGCTTCGTGCAACAGGCGCAAGTAGTTTGCTGCTTGCGCCTGTTGCACGAAGCGTTCACAGAAGCGTTCACAGAGAGCGGCCTGATTGTCCCAATCAGGCCCGCTCTCTGTTGTGGCACTTGTGAGGGGTGGTTCCACCGCGGTTGCGTCCATATGTCGCTGGGACGATCCTGCAGCGATCCGTGGGTGTGCATGGTGTGTTCGCTGCCGCACTTCTCGGACGATTATTTCGACGTCCCTAGCAAAGCTCCGTGCCCCCTTTTACCGTCGCCAACGCCCGACATCGAGGACGGCCGTCGGGTTGATGCCGAAAACCAAACCCATCCTTCTGGTGTCAACAAGGGGTTGACGCTATGGTACACTAACTGCCGTAGTGTCAAAAATAAGATTTTCGACCTCCAAGCCACTGTCGCGTCACTCGCACGTCCTGCCGTCATCCTCCTAACCGAAACCTGGCTCGATCCCGGGTTCCACGACAGCGAGCTCTTCGATCCCTCTCACACGGTGTTCCGGAAGGACAGACACGGGAGGGGTGGCGGTGTCCTCATCGCAACACCATCCAGTCTCTGCGTTAATCGCAGGGAGGATCTTGAGTCCTCAGACCTCGAAGCTGTCTTCGTGGAGGTGTTCCTCCAGCGTGGGACTGCTCTGCTTGCTTGTGTGTACTGCCCACCCAACCGCCGCGAAGAATCTTACTCACTCTTGGGCGCCTCGCTCTCTTGCGTGAGATTTGAGTGCTACAAGGATGTCGTCCTCCTTGGCGACTTCAACTCCCATATTGACTGGTGGAGCCGCCAAGAACCTTATCCCAGCGACCACACCGATGATATTCTCCTTAACATCACATCTGCTGTGGACCTCCAACAAGTGTGCCGCGCTCTGCAACCTATTAAGCCCAGCTAGCGCAGGGCTGTGCCTCATCATTTCTCGATCTAGTTTTTACCACAGACATCACTCGGATGCTTTCCTGTGACCTGTATCCTGGCCTGTCCGGAAGCGACCACCAAGCAATAGAGGTTGAGTATGCCACTTGTCTCTCTCGGAAAGGCCGGTTCGCGCGGACTCTGTGGAACTTTTATCAGACCGACCATGCCCATATGGCTAAGTTAGCACATCTTGCACCCTGGTGTCTTACCGTGGGAGACGATTGCGCTGACAACTACGAACTCTGGTGTGACTTTGTTGGCGCCATCCAGAAAGAATGCGTACCATGCTCGCGTAGCTCCACGCGAAGGAAGAGGTCCCCTTGGATCACCCCCGAAATCAGGAAAATGGCTGGCCGGAAACGAGCCCTCTTCAAAAGTGCCGCTCGTACACAGTGCCAGATTTTACTTCAGAGGGCTAAGGACTTGCAGCGCTCAACCAAGTCTGCCATCTCTCGTGCTCACAGTGCTTACGCCCACACCATCTCTATGAAGGCAAAGAAGGACCCTAAGCTGTTCTGGCAGTATTTCAATGGGCTGCAGTCTAGCCGACAGCGTCCCTGTTTCTCCAGAGACCATCACCCCATCACGTCCCCCATGGACATAGCATAACTCTTCGCTTCACAGTTCTCCTCTGCTTTCAGCCACAACTCCTCTACTCCAGATCCCGACCTTCTTGTGCAGACTATTGAAGCTTCCACCTCCCAACCTGTAACCTGCCTTCCATATTTGTGCTTGTCTCTCGACGACCTGCATGAAGCTGCCCGACTGATCCCGCCCTCCCACTGTGCTGGGCCTGACCTGCTCACCCCTACTTTCATCAAGTCCCTATTCCCTTACCTATCTTTCTCCTTGCTCTCACTTTTCCAATCCTTTCTCGACCACTCCTACGCGCCCTCCGCCTGGAAGAAGGCCCTTGTGACACCAGTTCCCAAGGGTAAAGGGAAACCTCTCAACGACCCTTCCAGCTACAGGCTCATCTCTATTACTTCTATCCTCTGCCGCACTTTTGAACGCACCATCAACCAGCACCTTCTTCGCTTTCTAGACAACAACGGCCTTCTTTCTGCCACCCAGCATGGTTTTAGGCCCAATCGAAGCTGTGAGTCAGCTCTCGCTACTATTGTTCACCACATAAGCAATAATCTAGATAACCGTTCTCCAATTGATGTCATTCAACTAGACCTGTGCAATGCCTTTGACTCCCTCGACCACTCTATCCTCCTCCAGAAAGTTGCACAATCTGGTGTTCGTGGCCCCCTGCTGCTCTGGCCGAGCCGCTTTCTTATCGGTCGCTCCCACCGTGTATTGTTCCATGGAAAGGCCTCTGATAAGTTCGCTGTCACCTCAGGGGTACCCCAAGGCTCAGTACTGGGGCCCACATTATTCCTCTTGTATGTGAACGACATGCCTTCATTGCAAGAGTGTCTGCTGGTGCAATATGCAGACACCACCATTCTGGCCCCAGCAGACATACTCTCCACGCCGGGTGTCCAGAGTCTCCTGGACCACATTGACTGCTGGGCAAGAACGAACTGCCTCTCAATTAGCTCCCACAAAAAGTGCTGCAATGCGAGTGTCCAACAGCCGTTCCACTGTTCCTCCTGCATGCCACTTGTCAGGCTCTCCCATTCCTAGTGTTCAGTCCCTCCCGATCCTTGGGGTTGTGTTTAGTTCAACTCTGGACTTCTCGTCTCAGATTGCAGACACTGTGTCCAGGGCCCGGCGGACTCTTGGCTTTGTCACACGTGTCTCAATGAACTGGGGACATGAAACTTTCCGCGCGCTCTACACTGCCCTAGTCCTGCGTCTGGAATACTGCTGCTTTGTGTCCCAGTTAAAAATACCCATTGGTCCAATTGGTTTTTCCAATTGGTACCAGCTGGCGTAACCATCTGTGTTTTTGGACTCCCAACTGGAAAAATACCAAGTGGTATCTGTCCAATTGGAAATAAACCCATTGCCATTTTACCAACTGGAACCATTACCAGTTGGTACTATTCCAGTTGGAACCGTAACCATCTGTGTTTTCGGACTTCCAACTGGAGAAATACCCATTGGCATTTTTTTCAATTGGAACCGTAACCAATTGGTTGTATTCCAATTGGAACCATAACCATCTGTTTTCTGACTCCCAATTATAAAAATTCCAATTAGTATTTTCCCCATTGGAAGTGTAACAAGTTGTGTTTTGGGACTTTCAAACTCGAAACTACAAAGCCCACTTGCTTGTTCTTTGGCTACCATTCATTGGCACAAATCTTGAAGCAAGAAGAAGCAATTAGCTTAACTGGACATTCATTATATGCACAGGGTGCACAACAGTGAAGAGTATATGTAAAATGAAACCTTTATTTTGACTAGCAGGATACCTAAATATTAGAGACTAAACGTTGAGACCAATGTTTCGCGGAACTTGGATGCAGTTGATGACAGGATAACCATCTCATTCATGCTCAGCTCTGCCTCCTGCATGTCGAACATGTGTACCAGTTAAGTTGCATACCTAAGAAGCATTGTGAAAGAATGTAGCAAAGTCTAGACCTAAAACAAATGGGTAAACACTTGGCTCACATGAGGTCAAAGTTGTATGATGCTCGACGCGTCATTAAAGGGGCAGTACAACAAACCTTGTACTTTCAGTAAATACAGCTTTTGATTATTCATTGACATTCACAACCTATAAAACACATAGATTTTCTATCCACGCATGGCAGTTTCAGAAGAAAAAAAAACTACCAGCGTTTACCTCCTAAACTCGCAGACAGAGCAAGTGACCACACGATCTGAAGCTGATTACATGCCACCTATGTTTATCATATCCACACCCTGTAGTTGGCAAAGCACAGGGCACACAATGAATTCCACAGATTGCTAAGCTTCGGCTACTCCTGTCGTCGCAGTAACTGAGCACGAGCCACTACTTGAGTGCGTGTCGAGGTATTGTCTTAAGCTCAAATAGAATGCTCACGCTGTGCTCATGTCCACTGTATGAGCCACACTCAAATCTTGTCACCGTGGGTATCACAAAGCTTTCTGGCAAACTCCTGAGGATTGATATTGTTGACAATGAAGACAACACTATCCCCACAACCAAAGGAGAGATTGAAAAGAGGTATTCGCTTTTACTCTTTAAATTATGCGGCAAAAAAGAAGCTCCTTGGTCAGTGGCATTGCGTGCGAGTATTTCGGGTCCCACTGGTGCCAGTAAGCTTGTGTAGAGTAAGAAACATTCGACATAATATTGTTACACGGCCCCTTTAAGTACCGCGTTCCCCCCAAATGTAGCGTCAGCGGTCTGAAACCAAATGCCAAAGTTTCAGAACTAATTTATCTCAATTAAGTTATAACTGATTTTCAAAAAAAATATTACGAGAATGGGGCCCATTTTTGGTAACTGGCACCATTCAGCTTCATGTATTCGAGAGCTGTTAGCCACCATTTTTCCACTAAAATTGACACCTGTACTTCATTTTCCCACTGAAATTGACACCTACTCCATTTTCCACTGAAAACTGAAACCTGTAATTCATTAGCAATGCACTCAAGATTATTAACTAGTAACTGCTCACACCACAATTACAACTTCTGAAAGCATGACACTTAATGTGTACACTCTGTCTAATAATACAAAAGTAAATTAAGACATAATCTCAAAAGCAAATTATGGGTATTAAGGTAAACTGTGGCAGGTCAGTGCTTTCAGGAGGAATCCAGTTTCTTTTTTAGATGCGCCTAAAACACTTTTTTCTTTTTTTTTCACTGACATTTCATTACACTGGGTAAAACAAAGACTCTCAAGCGGACAGCTCAAAAGAGTCTGTTTTGTAGAGCTTTATTCATTCAGGCTCCTACCCTGCACTGACCATATAGCTAGGAGTGTCTCAGGATATTTATTAATCAGAAATCGCCTATTTGCAATGCAGCAAGCATCAAGAAAAGAAACAAAGAAGTTTCCTTACCTTGCACCCTTAAACTTTGTTATCCATCCTTCGCGCTCCAACGAGGCGGCAGGCCAAATGAGGCTTACTTATGCAGGCTAACGGAATACAGACTCTTCAGGCCAGAAGGAAACTAGCGCGGTTGAAGTTCTTGTTTCATCTTCAGCAAGGACAGACTCGCATAGACCCATTGCAATATATTTCCCCTTTAGCGTCAAGAGCTACGCGGCACAGACATCAGTTTTCACTAACACCCATTTTTGCGCGGACTAATATGTTTAAGTTTAGCTTTTTCCCGCGCACTATTAGCGACTGGAACGGTTTACCTCTCGAACTATTTATCGACACCAACTTTGTAGAAGGTCTCGAGCGTCTTGATAACTAACATGTTTTGCTTTGTACATTGCTGCACCTTCATCTTTTTCGCATGGACATTAGGATTGTATAAACCTTCATACTACATCTGGATAGGTCATTTTGTATTAGTGCATGATGGAATTACATACTGCTTGATGCTTGCTTTCCCCCCCTCCCCTTTTTTTTAAATAATATATCCTGTATATTTGCTAGTTAGTTGTAAACCTTTTAATGTCGTGTTATTTGCTTTCGTTTTATGTGTGAATGTATATGTTGTATCCCACACCTACTTGGGCCTTCGATGGCTTGTAGTATCCTCTAAATAAAAAAAATAAAATAAAAATAAAGTAATTATAACCACACTACTCAGCACTCGCAGCAATAAAACATGACTTGCTGAATCTCTACTGTAACCATGCAACAAATGTTGTGCGTGCCATCGGTATGATTGGAGCCATGTTAAATAGTTCACTTTAGCCGTATGCGCTTAGAGTACAGTGTACGAGAATACTTGGGTAGTGTTGGGACCGGAGGGGCTCGCTTGAAGCGCGTGGTATTGAATCGACAGGTGTCGACACCGGCGCGTTATCCGGTAGGTGTGCGCATGCGCGGCTGCACGCGCGAAAATATGAATCTTTGGTGCCGCTTTGGTGGAGTGCACATAGGATTTCTGATACAGCTACGACCAGCCAGCGGTCGTACAGCGGCATCAATTACGCTGCGACACGATCGTTAGCAACATGATGCTTCAACGTATTGGACGGTACAAGCTACATTACCCTTACTTTAGATTAAAAAAAACAATTGCGACTTTAAAGGAGCGGATTGCAAGTTGTTTCAGCGTAGAATTAGCTGCGACTTTCGGTTTGTCTGATGGCGAGCATTTTAAATGAAATGCCCATTTCCTTGGTTGCAAAGGCCGAACATTAGATATTTGAAAGGAACATCTAAAACTCGGAAGCAGTTTTTTTTTTCTTTTTTTTCCTATTGTATTTTATAATGAAACGAAACGGCACATATTAAAGTCCGAGATTGTTTTAGTATGCTTTTAATACCCCAGGTTAACTTCTCTGTCATCTTTTCTGCCCGTCTTCTTTTTCTTGACCTTAATCAGCTCGCTTCACTTGTCACTTATTCTTGTGTTCATTTATGCGACGAACCACCCAAGCGACGGTCGCAAAGGAGTGAGAATCTTCCATTTCTTCATGGCTGCCACGACCATCCGAGGATCACCCGACGTTCACTTGTAAGAAATGGCTTATAAGTCGTGACAATTTTTATCACGCGTTTTAACATTGAACTTAAGTCCAAAAACTGTGACAACGTGGGCTGAACAAGTAATGCTTTATAAGATTTTTAAAAAAGCAAGTATTTCACATAATTTTGAGCAGAAAACATGATTACACGTAGATCAGGCAAAGAAAAAGTTGTAATAGTTTACAGCACGGCATTGAAATAATGGTTACAATGTGCAGCGCATACATGGTCACAATGCAGCGCATTATCCTCTTGAGGGTAAGCCATCTGAAACCTACACGCCCATAACAATATATTTAACAAACAGCTGCTTTCTGACAACCAGGTAAGTCTCGCCTGAGCTGGGTATTTGAAGGGAAAGACCCATGGTTCCACAAAGGGCGTATCTGGTTCACGCAGACATACAGGGTGTTTTTGTTTTATTCTTTACAGAACTTTACATATTTAAAAAAAAAAAAAAAGGATGTGACAGATATGTGGATGCCGTCTTTCGTTATATCTGTAAGACTCAGTGGACAATAAATGGGTGAATAACCGTTGCAATGTTTAATAATTAACCAAATTTTTTTAGTTAACTTGTTTATTAGCCGCTTAATTGGCCATGGTGCAATTGCAGTTTTAAAAGGAGTTGTTATTAAAAGGGCAATGCAACAGTTTTTGTACTTTGCGCAAATACCACTTAGAACGGATCCCTGACGTTACTGACTTATGAAACACGCGTTCGTTTTTTCACCCGACGCAGTAGAAGTCCCAAAATAAAATTAAAGAAAAACAAGCAGCGCTCACCCCCTCAACTCGCAGCCAGAACAAGCGGCCACGTGATCTGGAGCCGATTATATGCCGCCAATGTTGATCATAGCCACGCGCTGGGGTTGGTAAAGCACAGGACACGCGCTGAGTTCCAGACATTGTTATGGCTCGGCTGTTGTCGTCGTTGCAGCGATTGGACACGGGCCACTACCCGAATGCTTCTAAAGCTAGCAATTATCACGAGCTTAAATCGAGTGCGCACGCAATTCTCGGGTTCAATCTATGAACCGCATTCAAATATCGTCCTTGGGGTGTACTGCGATCCCCAAGTTACGTCATCAAATTTTGCAAAGGAGAGATTGAATGAAAATGATCGCTTTTGTCCTTGAAATTACACCGCAACAAGGGAGTTTCTCAGCCAGTGGCGTTCCGTGTGAGTATCCGATCGAGTCCCAGTGACTCGAGGATACTCACACGCAACGCCACTGGCTAAGAAACTCCTTTGTTGCGGTGTAATTTCAAGGACAAAGGCGATCATTTTCATAGTGCCAGTAAGCTCGTGTAAAGTGAAACACATTCCAATTGAATATCGGTTCACCGCCCCTTTAAAGGCAAACACAATTTCGACAATTCGCGAAAAAGCAACGAGGTTCGCAAATTTTATCGTAAAAGTTTGCCTTTCTTCGCTTGATTCAGAAACCGCGTTATGAAAATAATATGTAGAATAGTGGACATAGTCGTCTTGATGTGTGGCGCCGGCGAGTCCACCAAAGACACGCTGTCGAGTTAGTGACGCGGGGACAGAAACAACTGTGTCATTTTTCTACGCATCAATATCAGCACAACCTCATTCGCGCTTTCAGCGCCCGGTTTTTTAATTAAGTGAAGAAAGGCAAAATTTTAGCGATGAATATCTCAGGACAGAACGAGCGGGTTGGTAGAGATATTTAAGCTTGAGGAAGAAAACGAGAAGGGACGGACAAACACAACAAAAGCGAGAGCCTTGTTGCTTTCGCTCAAAGCTCGTTGTTTGTTCGCGAACTTTCTAAAGTGGGTTGGCCTTTAACAATGGCTCCCTTTAAAGCTGCAATTGCAACATGGCCCATTAAACCGTTCATTAACCCTTTGCCTACCGCAAACTTTTCAAAAAAGAAAAGATTTGAAAATACCGATTTTTTTATGTACCCTATACTCTGTTTCACCTTGTGTTGTACTGCAGCAAAGGCTACAAGCGCGAGCTCCTTGCTCTAGGGCACATCTCGGCGGCACAAGCTCTCGTGCACCAAGGGCAGCTGCCAACGCTATGAGCTCGCGCTTCTAGCCCTCGCTGCGGTACAACATAAAGTGAAACGGAGTGTATAAAATCGTGGTACCGACACGTGCACCGCTCAAAGTGAAAAAAAAAGGCGTGCTGCGCGTGCCGGATAACTCGACTACAGCGCCGCCACGAACTGTCAATACACGCGGCCTCACGAGCTCCCGTTGCCGAGCCGCCCCACCAAGTATTCTAGTGCTCTGACTGTACTTAGCACTGATCTCTATTGTAGTGGGCTGGATGGCGGATCGCGGCCTCGGCAGCTGGGGCCGAGTGTCGCCACCGGCGGCCATTGATTGACACCAGCCAATGCATGGGACTCTATGGGAAGAACGAGAAAAAGTGACGTTTTCCCCTGTTTCTAAGCCGCTGTCGGCACTGAAACTTTTTAAATGCTTTTCGATAAGCCCGTCAAATAGCTTGCGTACAAACATTAAAACTGACAGCCCTCGCAGTTCTTATAAATAAATATTTTGTGGTCAAGAGTGACTCCGCTGTAGTGCAGCTCAATGAGGCGAGAGTTACCTAGAGTTACCGCGGAGTCGGTGGCGGTTTCGTTGAGTTGGGTTTAGCAGACGACAAACTCGAAGGCTTTGCTGCGCAGAATTCGCTCACTCCCGGAAAGCCGCTGTCGAGATGGAACTTCTTTGTCAATCATCAACTTCTGGGCTTCCCTAAGGACGGTCTTATTGACGGCAAGTCCCTTTGTTTACTCCACTACGAGAGCAAGCTTGCCAGCTCAGCGATAGGTGCTCCGGTACGTTTGATTTTTTCCTTCGGCGACCGGACGTTTGACAAATACTGATTCGATCTCCAAACACTCGACATAAGGATCGCACCGCACCATAAAATACTCGCCTCTCAGCACACCGTAAGTGCTTCAGTATGCTTACTTTTGTGCGTTTCTCCCATAGATTTGCGTGTATTGCCTGGTGTCAAGCAATGGCTGCCGGTGGCGACACCGACGGGGTCCCGATCCGCGATCCAGCCTACTAAAATAGAGATCAGTGGTACTTAGAGATCACACGCGGACGCCATCTTTGTTTGCCCAGTGTGCACAGATGCTTCCAACGATTCCCGCCGATTTTAGCGGAAAAAAAATTACACGCGATATTTAAGAAATCGATTACAACACAATACAAAACAAATAAAAAAATCCTTCCGCTTTCAATTTTCATGTACAAATTGTCCTCATTTTGAGATTTAAAAAAGTATGGGCAGGTGATCCGATCAGACCCGATAGCGATACCCGATATAATAGAGAGTTTTAGTAGATCGTGTTTTCGGGCCCCGCTCTTTGTAGCGGGAGCTCGCGCTGCCACTTCTATGCGTGCTCTGAAGCGCGCGCCTGTAGCGGTAGCGGGCCTTCGAAAACGATCTACTAAAACTCCCTAATGCAAGCGCAAAGGAGGTGGCAGAGTATCGGGTATCGTTGTCGGAGTTATCGAAATGATCAACTAAAACTCTTCAATAGAGATTTTAGTAGATTGTTTCAATGCCTTCGATACAAAAAAAAAAATATATATATATTTTTTTTTGAAAAAGGCCATTTTTACATTCACTAACATCTAGAGAATATCCCCAGAAAGTTTCATTTGTTTTGACTGCATAGTTATTTTGTTATAAATTATTTTGGGTCCATCAATGCTAAAGAAAAGCTAGAGGTTCAAGCACTTTGAACACATTTTTCTCCAGTCCACTTCTGGGCATAAATTTCACTTTCGGAAAACTATTGTTTTGCAATGGCACAAAAAGAAAGGCTCACTCATTGTTTTTGCTAACTGGAATTTAATGGGCAACGCAACGGTGTCATTGTTAATTTCTTTTTTTTTTTACAAATGGAAAAATCTATTTGATTTGTCAAGGTGATGTTAGTATAAAATAAATTACTTAAAAAAAATTTTTCTCAGTTGCACTGAAAAAAAAAAATGTGGCGTATTACGTTAGTTTAATTCCCAGTTATAGTTTTCCTAAACGATGTCAGTGCGTTCCTGATAAATACGACTAATCTTTTGTACAGTTTATGTATACACAGATAAAAATTTGCAAAGCTGACCCTTTTGAATAGTGTCCTCCCTTAATTGGAATGTCCGATGATTAGTTTAAATCCCAATAAGACCATTTACCATTTGGAAGTTGTTTATTTCAATTAATATTGGAATAATTAGATACTCAATGAAATGGCCAGTTGGTGCATCACATACCAATTGGGCACTGCCATTCCAATTGAAATCTCGAAAAAGATGCTAAAGGAAACATTCCATTTGGTATAACCAATTAGAAAAATGTAACCCGATTGGTATCACTGGATACCAATTGGAAACAACTATCCCAACTGGAATGACCAGTTGGAAAAATGCATCCCAGTTGGAATGGCCAGTTGGTGGATTAGGTTCCAATTGGAAATCCCAATTCCAATTGGAGTCACCAATTGGTATCACTGGATACCAATTGGAAACAACTATCCCAACTGGGATGACCAGTTGGAAGAATGCATCCCAATTGGAATGGCCAGTTGGTGGATTAGGTTCCAATTGGAAATCTCAATTCCAATTGGAGTCACCAATTGGTAATGCCAAAACCAATTGGATTCCGTGATTCCAACTGGGATTTCTCAGATTACGTTTGGTACCAACTGACATGGGTTCACGGAGGGAAAGCCGTCTGCTCTTTCGCGCAGGCCGGTGGCGTGACGTCACCTCGCCGCGCTCTGATTGGAGGACGGCTCCGGGCGGGAGCTCGGGGGTAAACAAAGCGGTGTCGTCTTTTCTCCGCAGCCATTGCGGAAGGCCTTTTCTGTGGCTCTCGGAAATCCACTGCTAGTGCTTGAACGAAGACGCGGCATACGGAAAAAAGAGACCGGAAATACCTAGAAATGTACGTTACTTCGTTTGACGCGAAAGAATTTACCCTGGGAGCATACGAAGCACCAATATGCGTCCCGGTCTTCGGCGGTGGATGGATGGATGGATGAATACGGCTGAGCCCTTTGGATCGGGCGGTAGCTTACGCCACCTAGCCATTTTGTTTTACCATTTAAGCTTAGAATATTTAAATGTGAAATCTATATTCACTCCGCAGTGCAAAGAAAGTGAGGCTATGAAACCCCCTTGCCATCAGTGAATAAGAAAATACCTAGTTTTCTCTCGATTTCTGCCACCATTCACTTAATCTTTGCTTGGTAATCTCTACAGTCTTGAAATCCACTCTCCCTTCGCTGTCTCTAAAACCCAATGACTTTATTAAATCTATGTTGTCTTCGGTAGGCATAGGGTGAAGCCCTTTACAGTAGAGTATCAAGTGCTCAGCCGTCTCGTCCTCCTCTCCACAAGCAATGCACACTGTATCCATTTCCTGGTACTTCACTCTGTATGTTCTGGTTCGCAGAACACCCGTTCTTGCCTCAAACAGCAATGAGCTTCCCCTAGAATTGTCATAAATGCTTTCTTTGGCAATAACTCTTTTGTTTAATCTATAGCTTTCCAGAGCAGTCTTTGTCTGCATTCCCTCTAGCCACCGATCCCTTTCTGTGGCCTTAACTTTCTTCTTAACTGAGATGTTGATGTGAGCCCCCCCAACGTCAGCACGGTGATGTGCGACGCGAGTGAGCCTTTCTACTTTTTGGCGGAGACCCCTTTTCGCCAGCAAGTGTCTCGGTGTCTCCGTGAAGCACCGAAGTGTAGCTACAGCCCTCTTCGGCGAGCTGAACGGGCTGCCGAGCTTTCGAAGGCCGATCTCCCGCAGCGCTGGAACCCGGAGAACCGCGCCATGGCGCTCGCTGAGGTGAGTTACGTCGTTTCTGTACAGTTCGCATCATTCACAAACAGTTGCACGTGAAAGGAGTATAGCAAAGTAAAACGGAATGTTACGAAAAAGCAGCGGATTAGGCGATCGGTGTGGTACGACCGAGCCGAGTGCGCAGTTGTCCGTTCTTAGTCTTTCCCCCCAGCGACAGATTGTATGCCACTTGTCCAAACAGATAGTGTGGTAGGATATCTGTATGTGGGTCATTAACTTCGCAGTCACGACTCGGTGTTCGAGGGTAGTCTATTTTAGCAGTGATAGCGCCGTGTCTAAGTGACATCCGATGTCACTTCTTGCCAGTGGCGTAGCCAGGGAGGGAGTGTTCAGTACTTCGCACCCGAAATCCCCCCCGGCCCCAAGAAAACCTGGCTACGCCAATGCTTTACGCGCGCGATAAAGCGCCGTCCTAGGGTGTTAAACTCAAGACGAACTGTTCTTCTGACGCGTGTTCCATCAGTCGCTCGCTGCTGATTTGTTTCACCATAAAGTGCCAGTGAGGCAAACGCTGCGGGGGCGAGTAGCATGTTTTCGTACCTGCCTACTAGTTTTCTTAGGTCCGTTAACCTGCAAATGCTTGTGTTCCCCCTACCCTATCATTCCAACAGAATCCACCGGCTGCCGGGCTACTGAAAGGGCCCTCTGCTCGGAGGACATGTTGCGGGCCCTGTGTAATGCCCTCGGCGCCTGTGCGACTTCAGGGGGTCTGCGTTTCACGGCCCCGTTACCAGCTGGGAAATTCTCCATGGAGGTAAGATTATGAAAGAAACCACTCTATGCACTCAGAGGTAGCTTTCAGAAGTTGTGGAAGCCAAATACAGATGCTGATGTCTTTAGTAAAAACAAAATCAAATTATTACTTGCTTTATGACTTATGCATCTCTATTTTGCAAGCCATATATGGCAGGAAAGTGTCACGTGATCTCAACCTCGTTTCTCAAGGCACTGAAAAGCTACCTGTTGCAGACCACTGTATCATTGTCATTTATTATATGTTATTCCCTGGCACTGCGGGATTGGTGGGCGAGGGGGCTTGCACGCACCAGCTCGGAGAATGTGGAGTGAAAGCTCGCGCTGCAGAACCCAGAATCGTGTGTTCAATCCCCACATTTGCCCGTTTCGATCTGGATGAGCACTGTATTGGCGTGCGGTCGTGTATCACTGCTACGTGATGCACGTTAAGGGCCCCAGGCTAGCGGTCATCTACAGCTGGGAGACTCATCGCCCGTTGAGGCAGATCAAGTTTGAGACTGTATAAACATACACACAACCCGATTCCTTGGCTCGCTGCTGTTATTGCTGTGCTGATGTTTGGATGTATTTTTCTTGGTCGTTGAAATGACTACTGTGATGCTTGGGTGAAATAACCTGGTCAATTACCTCCTTGGCCATAGAGTGTTGTTCACTTGTTACTCTCTCTTCTCCTCTGGTTAATGTAGCTCAGATAACAGTCATGCAGTTAGCCCGTTTCAAGTTCTCTCGACGCCACATTCTCACATCTCTGGCCGATCGTCCTGCTTTCGCGCAAAACTCACACACCTCGTCTTCTTTGATACTCCCGAATGCGCCTCGGTCGCTCACTCTGCCGCTAATTTCAGTCCCTTGCCCACTGTTTTATGACAACCTCCTTGACATGACAAATCTAGCTTCTGTATCCAACCATCAATACGGGTTAGTGTTCAATTTGTAAACTTGATGTTTCAAAGTAACAGTACAAGCTTCCTCCAGCATCTACCAGCAACCAAGCAATGACAAAAACCAAAGCTTTAACTTCCAAGACTAAAAACCCGGGAGTATGAGGGACACGCTGGCCAACCCTGCTGAGGACAAGCCAGGAGTGGGACAAGCATGTAATCTCGGTATATGGAGAGGTGTCCTCGAAGTTCCCAGCTTTAAAATTGTGGTAGTGTTTAAGTTGGTTTAAGTTCAAGGAGTCTCAAAAGAGCAAATAATGCAATGTTATTTATTTTGATTTGCATCCCTTGGATGCTGGCAGGTATTCGGTACGAAGGGAATGGAATAGACATGTCCATTTATGCATTCTGCTGCTTAAAAAATGGGGTTTCACTGATTTTCAGTTGGTAATGGCGTGGGAGGACAAATACGCTGCTCAAGAGTGTAACCGGATCGTTTGACTACTGGGACAACTCTTTTACAGGGGACGACATCCTGTCCAGCACCAGCTTCACCATCTGGGACCAAGTGCACGAGGGGTCGCACTGCAAGCAGATGAAAGGAGGGCACTGCGACCTTGAGGTCAAGCTAGTACATCTACCATTACAGTCCTGAATGGATGCCAATTGGTACTGATGACCTTATGAAGGTGAAACGTCCCTGGATCTAAAGGGAAAATTTGATTGAAGGCGAGCTGAAGTTGTTTCTGACTTTATCCTCTTATGACTTGAAAGTAATCTGCCTACTTCATGAATATTGAAGATGCAGAATTTGTTTCCGTAACTGTCCCACTTCAACGGAATGTGCACATTGAAACCTGTTCCTTTTCTTTTTCTGCTTTCCGGCGAGAAAAAAAAGCCAACGAATCTCCCTTTTCCTTCTCGCAATGGGGAGGTGTGCAAGGCTGATTGCATATTTTATATAAGCAATCAGTTTCATAAGTGAATGAAGATAAAAGCAGAATACATGTTCACAGATTATTTGTGAATTCTTAGACTTGCTGAAGTGAGTAGTTTATGTTCGAGTCATGTAATTATGAAGTCAAAACCATATTTAGTGCATTTTTAAGAAGCCTTTTAGACCTGAGAGTTCTGTTTTGATTCAGCAATACACAACTCACCTTTGTTATTCCTATAGCACAGCCGAAACTATAAACATGAGCATGTTGCCTGACCAATGCTTGAACTGCCGTGAAATCGACGAAGTCCCTATCCTTCGAGAACAAGTGTCAACGGGGAATAGTCGAAAGACCAGGGTCAAGTATGCACACACATACTTGATTTCAAGCTTGCAGATTGAAATAATTGTTTATTGAATCATATCCATTCTTAAACCTGTTTGAGATTGTATTGGTTCATATTCACAGTATATTTATTTTTCATTTCAGCAAGGAATAATTTAGAGACAGATGTTGGTGTTCAGGCGTGATGCTTTTATTTTTGTAACATGCAAGAGGGCAAAAAATTAGATTCGGCTTTGTAAACTGATTTTTTTATGTATTCTTCCAAACAGCATAGCAAAGAATAATATAAGGGCTACAGCTGCGAGAGTTGCTACACCTGGCATCTCATTTCTTTATAGCAAGTACAGGTGAGACACTATACTCCGTTTCTAAGTAAATTGGCAAACACTGTGACCCAATAAGAGCATCGGAGCCAGGCACGTGACAACACTCCACGGTCGAGTCCTCGTTATTGCCACAGCAAGAACGCCATCTGCGACAAAACATAGTTCTAGGCTTTGTTTTTTCTTCTTCTTTTAGTAGTGTTGCCGTCGGATTCTTCGGACAGCAACACTACACGACACTGAAGAAAGACGAAGACACATGTTACTGATTAGCGACACTTAATATAGATCAACACTTTTTTGAGAAAAACATGGCTTGTGATCGAAGTTCAAACAACCGTAGCCGTGAATCGACCACTTCTGCTCAAAACATTGCACAGCCGGTTCTGGCGGGTGGTCCTTGCATTTGGCGCGGTGACACGAACGCTCCTGTGACATGTGTCCATGTGCCTCGCTCCGACATTCTTACTGGGTCGCAGAAGCCGTAGCCTCCACAGTTCACCAAGCTATCGTGAAACAGAATGTAGAATAAGTTGCCTGCGTGCTAATGAAAGTAGCCTTGCCAGCATCATGTATTATGTATGAAACACTGTATACTTCGAGAAAACGAATAAAGCCATTCAACCTTTCCACTGATTGTGTTTGTTCATTAGTAAAACTTGGTTCAGTGAACTTTATATTTCAGCATTAGCATGGACACAACAGGTAAGGTCAATCACAAGTGCTTTAGAGCGGTTCAAACAGTTTCCAAGTGGCTCATGCAAAGCAGCTGACATGGTATTACCCCCAGGAAAGAGACGAGACCTCTTCGACGACTCAAGGCCCACCAAACTGAATATTGGCGTTTCTAGCAAATTGGAATCAACCAAACAATTCCATGGAAAGGTACACCACAAACAGCATTGGTGTGAGGGTGAGCCCTATCTGCAGCGACAATACTGAAGCCTCGCATGCCACCATTACTAACACATGCGAGCAGTCGCTCGGCGCCTGGCATACTTGGGCATTGATGAAACAAGGAAAGATTATCAATGAGTGGACTAGGAATGCGGATCCAAATGGGAATGTCTTCACAATCGCTGTATGACCACCATCTGTTGGTGTGTTTCTGGATGTCAACAGCCCATCTGGGACCTAGAAATGACAAATGATGTTAGAAAGTTTGTCACTTACACACTGGCTTTTGCTTAACCCAGTCTGCTGAGCGAACAAAAATATGTACATGTTAGTCATTGTTTACTCCCGTGTCAATTCCATGGGGCGCTCGTTAGCTAGGCTTGGATAGTGTGCGATCTCCGAATTTTTATCTTGGTATGGGAACGAAAAAAGAGACAAGCGACACGCAAAAACACGTCAGACACTGACAGCGTCGATGTGGTTCCAAGATACACTGCGCAACACATTTCGCAGAAAGGCGGCATCGGTACTTCGTCGGCAATTCACTCATACTGGCTAATGTGAAACGGCAAATTTGTACTGTCCGAGTTGGTTCACTGTATTACACGTAACAGACATTCATATTTCATTCCTGAAAGAAAAAACGATCGCGTTTTTGCGGCAAGTTTTGAGCTCTGTGCTTTTCTACAGTACCATGATTACAACCGTAGACTGCAACTACTATACCAAATACGATGTATGACTATACTGCGTCTCACCTAAATGCGAACGAAGCGAAAATTACAAACGCGAGAATCTGATCAGCGCTTGTACTGCAAGATCGCACATGCATGGCAGCTATGATCAAAGCTCGGGATTCGCCCATGTAGATTTAACTTCGACCGCATTTAAAATGAAACGGAACATAGCTTATACGGCCTCTGTGCAGCTTCGAGTCGAAATGACGAGTGTGTATATTCCTAAGTATCACCTGCGAAGATAGGCTTCGGAGGATCGCGAAAACGCTACATTCTCGGCCGTTTTTCGATTAATAGCGCCCATCGACTCCGCCACACAAGATTTATAAAGACCTGCTAGAAGGCAAAATCCGTTGTGTTCGTAAAGGAAGAACAAGATAAAAGGCAACTTACCGGTACAATCGGGCGGCGGTCTCGTAGTGACCGGCGCAACCGGCGTTTCAATCGCGAGGCTAGGCAAGCGCCTTCTCTTTGATGCTCTTCGTCGTCTTCATCTTGGAATCTTCGAAATGCCTCTAGCAGACGACGGAGGAATCGTAAGGGGCACAAAGCTGCTCGATCTTGTGGACTCGGCAAATTTTAAGCGGGCTACAATAAATAAAAGACTCGCGATCGCCGCTACAACACGGCCGCCATGGCTGACGCCGATGTTTGTTTACCCCCCGGCCTCCCCCGACATGTGCGAGGGCGGAGCTTAGTCGGAATCGTCATCAACCTCCTCTCCCGCCTTCGCGCCTCCTTTCTCATGCGCAGAAGACGAAAATGAGCCCACTTGCGAGGCGTATTGGAACCCATGGGTATTTTTAACTGGGGTGGGGCCCCTTCTAGGCTCACCTCATCGACAGGCTGAAGGGCGTGCAGCGCCAGGCTACTCGAACACTTCATTCTCGGATGTTGGGCCGGCAAGTCCCTGTGCCGCCATATGCAGCTCGCCTTAGGGCCCTCAGGTGGCAGAGTCTCTGCCACCGCCGAACAGTGGCTCGGGTTGGGCTCCTTTGTAGGTTGCTCGACGGGTCCATGAGTGATACCCACCTCTACTCATGCATCAGGATCGGAAAGCGATCCGGGCAGCCAGAACTCCTGCATGCCCGAACAGTGCGCCACTCGCACTCCGTACTCCCCGCCGTCCTCAGCGACTTTCTTGTGGCCCCCCTGTCGATTCGATCTCCACTCCCCAACAACCGTGGCGAGTCCGCTGCATTGCGCCGTGCATTCTCACGATCAAAGCACCTAAAATGAATCTACGCTATGATCAATGTTCGGTTTCACTTTGTTTTTATTTGTTCTCTGTTGTTGTTGTTTGTTTTGTTATTTCCTGCCCCGGGTGGTTGGCTGACAGGCACACTAGTGTACGGGCTCTCGCCTTTCCGCCTTCGCCTTGCAAGCCACCCGGGGTTACATTACTCTTGCAAATAAAGATTATTATCATTATTAATATTATTAAGAATGCTAGAATGCCGTCCGAAGGCTATTTACGGCCGCAGTCGAGCGCCGTTCTAAATGGAGTGTCGTCAGACGGCACTTGAACGTTCCACAAGAGTGCCGCCGGACGGCACTCTAAACACAGCGTTAAGAAATAAAGGGCCGTATGATAAGTTGAGTTGGGAAAACAATGCAACATGGCAAGTAAAGCAATGGCTGCCTCAATTGAAAAAGTCACTTTTCTTATACGGGTTAGCTTGCTCCACCTTTACCACGGGTTGGTCCGATATTGCACTGCTTCGGGATCGGCACATTCGGGGATCGGTTCAAGACCATCAAAGCTGAGATGCTACGACATATCAGCCGTTTCTCTTAAAACCAGTGAATCCTGTTTCTCCTCACACGCCTGTGCGCAGCAGTACGCACGCGCGCCGATACGAAGTGGTAAAGCTTGACTTGACGAGCACAGGTGCAAAGCAGCGAAGCCTGACGCAAGAAACCGAAGGGTCCCGAGGGCATCCGTAAATAAAGAATATTTGAAAAACTCGAAACCTTCAGACAGTAAAAGTGTGCTAAAAACTGAACCGAACAAGAAACACTATCAGCGAGTTATTCGAAGTCTAAAGTATTAGCATGCCTCTAGCAGTTCGACTATGCATCCAATAGCTCGGCCACAGCTCATAATAATACAAATTATCATTTATACATGAACTAACACAATCCGACAAGTTTTCTCTCTAATGACCACCGAGATAAAAAAAAAGAAGTGCAACCTAACATAAAGTTCCGAAAGAACGCTTACTTAAATTACAGATATAAAGCAAGAAATATGGGGCAGGCGAAAGTTCAGTTCAGATGGCTAAAACGACAGAAATATTTGATATATATCCAAGGGTATGAACGGGTTTATTCTTATTCGTCGTCGCCATCACTGAAACCATCTATTGATCCATCCCCATCAAAGATGAGGTCCAGCAAATTGTGGATCTGTTCACGTCGAGTCATCCAGCAGCCGCGGGTCACCTTTCTGGCCACCGAGATTGGTCTGCTATTTACGCTGGCATTGCCGTCAGTTCCGTTTAAACGCCAACGGAAACGGAAGTCGTTAAAATCCTGAAGCATAATCTCACGCTACGGAAGCCAGTGCATTAAAACATAAAACCCGCTGTGCAGGTTGAGCACCAAAATATGACTGCATAAACTGAGAGAAACAGAAGATGCACGATGAACAGTCCCCCTTGTGCAAATGCAAATGACGTCCCATGATGGAGATGGATTCCAAGAATCAAGACAACTTTGTCTCTAACACTGGATCAGAAAACCCCATGAGCCCGGCCGTTTTCCACTTATTTCAGAGTTGTTACTCCTGTGATGCTAATTTCGCAGTGACCACCAATCCGCGACGAGCGCAGCTTGTGCTTACGACGCTGTTGTCGGTAAAGGATTTGCCAATTCAGAGCTGCTTCTCTTGATTTGCTTTTCTTTTTATTTGGATATTATCTCAAAACGTCAGATGCGCGGGAGCTAAAGCGTTCGACCTTGCGGTTTTCGGGAGATTTGCTTATGCTCCATGGTTTTTTGACAATAATTCTCCTCGTTTAAAGGGGTACTCCGGCCGTTTTTCGAGCTGCCTAAACAAATTGCATTTTCTGACTACCCGGACTTCGGTCGTCATGGTATGCTAAAGATGATGCCGAAACCAGCATTCAAATTTTCACGCGCTCTTCAGTGGTGTGATGTCACACATGGTACAGACTTTCAGGTCGTTCATGTAGTCTTAGAGTATGTCGAGTGTTTTCTGCGTGCTTCTCAGTGAATCAGTAACCAAACATTCTTTTCCCACGATCAAACGTCCTGTAATCGGTTGGGAACATGGCTTACTGGTCACTTTGTACCATTTCTGTCGTCACACTTCAATGTTGCCAGTAGGGGCTCCCGGTTTGAAAAACACGATGAAAACGAAATTCGAAAATTCAATAACTTCGCGAATTTTTTTTTCTTTTCATACAGTACTTGGGGAACTTGTAGAGCCATGTCTATCGGTCTGTTGAGCCAATTTTGAGGCAAACCAGCGACCATGAAAAAAATTACACTATCTTCCCGAGGGGAACCATGGGGTGATGCGGAGCATCGCGGATCGTTATTAACTGTGTTATTAACGGTGTTAGTAACGTTGTTGAACTTCACGGTCCCGAACCTCAGGTTCTGCTGCTCGACGTTCACGAACCAACGCGGCTTCCCGTTCTCGAAGGTAGGGTTCCGCCGCTCGCTTCGTACGTTGTTTACGTTGAACTTCACGGTCCCGAACCTCAGGTTCTGCTGCTCGACGTTCTCGAACCGCCGCTGCTTCACGTTGTCGTAGTTCAGCATCCGCCGCTCGACGTTGACGAATGGACGCCGCTTTGTCAAGCGTTTGCGCGCAGCGTCGCGTGCCCTTCGCTGGGCAGCTTTGTCTTCAGTGGACGTAGCGTCGGAAGAACGGAGTGGAGTCAACAGCGGTGAACTGAACGCGTGCAGTGCGCTACCGCTGCTTATATTCACACTTGAAGGAGAGGAGACTAAAGGAGGAGAGTTGCGCATGCGCGCGCGGCGTGAGTAGAAGGCTAGAAGCGAACACACGCGAAGTGCATGCAGCTGGTAGAGAGAGCGGAGAGAGTAATGCGCAGCTGTTGGAGAGAGGGAAGGAGGAGAGTTGCGCATGCGTAGCGTGAGTGCGGACTACGATGCCGCGGGACACAGACCCGAGCAAGAGATGCTCCGCATCTAAAAGTCGCCGGAGTACCCCTTTAAAGTCAGGTGATAAGAGGTTTTCGCAGAATTTCCAGGGCTTCCGCTTTTGCCACTTTTGGGGGTGGAGTACGTTTGGGGCTCTATATGAAACAGCTATTTCACCCCAAAACGTGCCTGGGCGATCTTTTGGGTGTGGGCGTTCCCTCGGAGCTTTATGGTAAGTATGCAGACTGCAAAGTCAGAACAATAGCAGAGATAAAGGAAATTCTGCAAAACAGGATTTTGGACTCATGATAAGTTTGAAACTGCAACTTTATTTCCTTATGCATGTACATGCCACAACGTCTGCTAACAATGTGCTGCAAACGGTACAGTTAGAAGTCTTTGGGAGATGGGCGAGCAAAAGGGGGACATCATCCCCCTCTCCAAAAATGTTTACTAGAAATGTCTCAAATGTTAAGAAGGGGCAATCGCCCATCCTGATCGTCCCCTTCTGACACCCCTCACTGCAAATGACCACAGAAACCAGAAGCTTCATTAATCTACAAGTATAACAAGAGCTCATCAGGACTTTCATGAGACCCCCAAGTGGCCAATGAATGGAAAAGTAATTTACTTGCACAAAATTTGAGGTGACATAACCCTCATAGAAGTATGTGTATCTAAAAAATACCACAAAATACTTTGCTGTTAATAAAAACATAAAAGCTATTACAATAGCATTAAAAGTAATTCCCTTATGCATTTCTTAACCCTTCATGCAATAGTCAATAAAAGAAAGATGCAAAAATGTTCAAAAGGAAACTGTCAAGCAACTTGACTGCTGCATAAAAAATAACCTAACAAAGTTCACTTCAGCACTAACTGAACTAAGTCAAGGTCAGCTCTAAGACAGCCGCAAAAATAAACGTATGCATGTCACGTAACAGGTTCTAAACAAATGGAAAATATCTCAAAGTGCTCATAGTACAGTGAACGCTACAAAAATATATAATGCTAGATAGAGCTGACAAACAATAAAAAAAGATTAAAATAAAAAAAAAATATTGTTCACACTATTCTGCAAAGGCAATAACAACAGTGGTTCTTTATATCACTCCTCGTCACCCCCATAAATTGCAATGAGCGTTGCAGTAAACATGATACTGGGTGCTTTTGTCGTTGTCTCTCAGCCTCCTTTCTCAGAGAATAATTCGCCTTCTCCACCCTGGCTGCTTCTTACTGGTAGCGTCCCAACAGCTCCCTTCCAATGATGAGTCGTTGAATTTGAGAGGTGCCCTCATAAATCTGCAAACAGAAAAGTTGCAACTTAGCCGAATCAACACAAAGGCCCGGCCGGGTAGGTGCAACTGAAGTGCGCACTGGCGAGAAAACACTCATGTTTTACCAAAAAACTCTGTAATCCAAAGATTCCACAAATCTTTTTCATTTGAGGATTGTTTTTAGATAGCTTTGTCTTTTATAATAATTAGATAGAAATGCCTGCATTTCTATCTAATTATCGTCGGGATTTCGGAGACACAGAGAGCATCTTCAGCTGCTGGATCAGGTGACAGAATTTCTGTGGCAACAAGTTAGAGTTCAGCGCTTGTGTAGTTCGCACCTTCCTTTTGTCCGTGTCTATTTTTTCGCGCTGTTTATTTCCGTTTACCATGAACCAACTTGCCTACACCACAACACTAATCCTGCATTTACCCGATTTGTTCCTCAAATAACTGTCCATAGTCCAGAATGTGCGTTTTTATGTAATGGTTCATTACTGTATGTACTGTATGGGAATAAATCGGTCCCCAAAAATATTGTCGACATAGAGCGGCATTTATATTAATGAGACAAGACTATAAAAGGTTTGAACCACAGGGCGGCCTCAAAAAGAATTTACAGCACTTTTTTCAACGCAAAACTATAACACTCAGTCTCTCAGTCAAAATCGGACGCTAACATTTCAAAACTAACCAACATTTTATTCAAGTTATATATAAGTCTTGAAAATTTTCAATAGGAAAATTTTCAATAGGAAAGCCCACAAATACATAGAGATAAATGGTAATGGCTACCGAAAACGGGCCCATTTTCCCATAAAAATATTGAGAAAACATTTTGTAACTTTTAAATAAGATAATGGTTGGGTCTGATGACATCTGGCCCAGACAGCTATTGTAGAATACTGCGCATCCGCCCATTCCCAAATTTCTAAGATCTGAGAAAATATGCAAAGTAGATTGATATGTAAAATTGATGACCGGACAAGTGCCCATCCCCCATTTTTTTGCGATTATCTCTATTTGAGTGGGCGCTTGTCCGATATTTTACGGTGGTGCTACATTTGGGCGGAGGCTGAGTGTACAGCGATGTATAGTTTATTTTTGCAATGAAAAGAAAAAAGCTCCTTTTGGTGAGACAACCTGTGTATAACAGGTTGTCGCCTCAACACGCGGCATTCAGTCTCATCTGCGCCTCTATAAAAGGATGTACCTTCGACAGCGTTAAAGCATGTTCCTAGCTCTAAAATATGACCGAAAGTTAAGGACACTCAAATTAATTTAATGCACGTAAAAAAACTTACACATCGCGGACAAATTAACATAATCCCAAACATGTAGGAGAAGCAACACCTTCATCTCTAAAAGTATGCAGAAAAAAAAACTGGATGACTTGCCTGATAAATTTTGGCGTCTCTCATGAGCTTCTCCACAGGATACTCTGAGTTGAATCCGTTCCCTCCAAAGATCTGCCAGAAAGGGGTGAAACAGAGATAAATGCAAACGAGTTCGGAGCCATGCTCCATCACATTTTGTCTTTCTGCAAAACAACAGCCCCCTTTAGGGCATCTTGTCGGCTGTTTGTTTCCAGCATGAATGGCATTCAACAATAATGGACTACTCTGGGCAATAGAAGTGCTCCTGACTTGAACCGTAATGACACCCTTTTGCTTCAAAATTCAGTCTTAGAACGATGCGACCCATACCAAAGGGCCTGCCGAGCTCCCATTAAAAAGTTTGGTGTACTCCTGTTTCAATGAAGTTAAAGGCTCATTCACAAAGCACATCCAAATACTTACTGTAGACTAGATAAGCTGTGGCAGTTTGTATCAAGTTAAGACAGAAAGGGAGCGTGACTAACACCAAATGGCTCGGTGGCCACATGGCCTCGCAGGCACATCTTGATGGGAGCGTCTGTAACATGGCCGTACTAATTGTGTTCTGCATATGTTTAGACGATAAATTTAGCCAGTGCAGCACCACTGTTAGCCTGGGGTCTTTAATGTGCATTATGCAGTAACGATACATGACCACACACCAGTACTACAATGGTTGTCAAGATCAAAATTGGCAAGAGACAAAAGGTAGTGGACCTTTTTCAAGAAACGAGCGTTGTCTGGGGAGTTGTCTGCAATCTACAAATAAAGGGCGGTCCAACATGCATTCGCCCATCAGAACACTTGTCATGCGGGACAGTGCCCTGCGAAAATGGCGACAGCAGGAAGATAGGCCTAGGGAGAGAGTGTATGCATGTGCTGAAGAAGCTTACTGGAAAAAAGTCCACTAAGTTGTGCATTTGTTTAGACAGCAGGAAGCTAGTCAGGCCCAGTGGGCATCCAGTAGTGTTGTGCGAATATTCAAATTTTCTAATAGTTGCTTTAAATAATGTGATACTCGAAATTCACTTCGAGGTGAACTGCTCTATTCATACTTTTTTAACCCTTTCGCTACCAAAGCCGGTAAATCTCCGGGAGTGCCTTCAGGGGCCAGATCGCCAAAGCTGGTGATTCGCGGGCTGCATAAATTTGTTTTAAAGAGCCATTTCTAGATGGCGCGCTATATAGACTTGGGGTAGTGTAGTTATATTACCAACAAATGGCAAGGGTCGTTCTGTTCGCTGTGTTTGTTTGAGCTTGTTCATTTGTGTGTCGTCTTTACCGCTCGATCACTGCCTGCTTGGAGATGATTGCAGTGTACGGTGTGGCCTTTCTAACGATGAAATCATAGATATCCTCTTCGACAGCGATGGTGACGGAACGTCTGGGGAGGATAGTGAGTTTTCGAAGACCTGTCGATGACTGGAGTGATACCGACAGCAGTTCCCAGTCCGAATCACGACAAGAGCGCGCTTGTTGTGCGACGCCTAAGCGACTGAGGATGGACACCTTTAAGATCTTTCATACGAGGAAGAATCTGTGAGGGCCTAGTGGTTTATAGACTTGAACGAATCACTTAAGCATGTAAGTAAACATGATTTCTTGTTTTCTGCACCGAGTTGTACTGTAAAAGCTTATTATACAATGTAAACAGTCCCACCTAGTGTGGTCTTGTTATAGGGGAAAAACATGCGGTACGGACGGCCCAGCAGCGCGTGCAATAGTGCATGGTCGATAGTGGCAAATTAGCCCCATTGAGTGCGCTTCTTGCCGAGCACCTGTGCACTGCAGAAAAGCAAAACCCGCAAAGCTCGTGGGCTCTGCGGGCATTGCTTCCGCGTAGTGCAAAGATGCTCGGTGAGAAGCGCACTCAACGGGTCTAACTTGCCGCGATTATGCAAAAGTATATGTTAGGCAGCGTTGTCTTGACAGGCTGCGTTCATCATTTGTGCCTGTTTTATTTATCTTTTTTGATCAAATTTTGAATAGAAGAAAGAATATTTGCATATAGCAAGCAGATTGATCAATCCCCTCGATTGGGATAGTTGTGACAAATCTGTCGTTTACATATTACAGTTCATGAATATAGTTGTTAAAATTAATTGAGCCTAGAACTGGACAAGTGGAAGGTTGAAGAGCCCTCACGAGTTCAGCTGAATTTTCGTTAAAGCATGGTGCACGGTAACGAAAGACTTGGAGAAACTATTGAACATTGAATCAAAAGACATTCGGCCAAAATCACTATTCGCATTGAATTCGCTTGGAACTCAAAACCCTCTTTCCACACAAGCCTAGCATCTGATGTCTCCACTGTAGATAAAAAATTTTGCCAGTGCAGTACCACCGCTAGCCTGTGATCTTTAACGTGCATCACGCGCTAGTGACACACAACCGCGCGCCAATACGATGCTCATCCACATCGAAACATACAGGGGTGGGGAATGGGCAGGGGTGCACCACAGTACCCAGGACCCCTGGATTTTGCGGCACAAACTTTCGCTCCACATGCTCCCAGCTGAGACATAGTTGTACTGTGTGAATGTGAACTCTTTTCCCGACAGTACCCATAGAGCATCGACCACCCGTGATCGATGGGCATGAAGATCTAAGTCTTAGAGCTATCTGCTATATGCGAGATGGCGCAGCGATCTCGTAAATAGTAGAAAGCTCGGCAGTTTAGCGACGAGTTTGAAGACTACAGTTTTCATCCTTGTGTTTCTTTTTCTTTTTACGCATAGCAGCGATTTATTGTTGAAATGGAATGCTCATAAGCTACTTAGTATATACACCAAGTTACGCGATTTTTAGAGCAATTAATAATTGCAATACAGTAAAACCTCTTTATAACAAAATGGGATATAACAAACTAATGGATGTAACAAAGCAATCATAATTCCCCTTGCTTGCTAATAGTGGGAAGAAATGACAGTGGCTATAACAAACTAATGGTTATAACGAAATAATTACGACCGCTCCTTCAACTTTGTTATAACGAGGTTTTACTGTATTCAATTTACAAATTCTTATCATTTTCATCTGGCGATTAGGCAGCACTGCCCAAGTTAGTCACTAAACCGCGTGACCATGAACGCTCTCTCACTTTAGGCGCCCCCATGATCACCCAAGCTCTCCTCGCCGCAGTATGATCAAAACCGCTCACGCAACTCGGTAACCCGAAAGCTGTTCTCGCTCTCGCCCCCGCCCGTTGACCTTTCACCCTGCATGCGAGATATTCCTCCCGGACGGCAAGTTCGTCCGTAACTCGTCGTCGCTGGAGTTGGTCGCCGGTGGGTCGCAGCCAAAATGAACAGCTTCCAACGTCTCTTGATAGCAATCACTCTCATTGCTGCTGCGATCAATGTCGAACACTTTGACAAGGCGAGCGATGCCGTAGACGTAATTGTCACGGACCGCAACCACGGAACGTGGAAGGTAAACGAGGCAGCTGAAGCTCGAGACGCCAAGAGAGCCAAGTCTGTGAGTGCAACAAGGAGACACTGCGCTAAAGACTGGCTACATAGCCAGCCTCCAGCTCCGCTCGGATCCGGTTCTCCGAGGGATCCACATATAAATCCATTTATCCACGAAACTATCCACCATTTTCAAAACAAATTTAGCAGGATTATAGAAATATACAATGGGTTCTAGCAGTATAGTTATCTTCTATTTTATTTTTGGCGCGTCATAACCCCTTTAAGCCGAGCACGAAAGCGATGCCACATCGCTGTTTGTTGACCGCCATGGCTGCTTTCGCAGGTCTGGTGCGTTTGCAAGCGTGGCAATTCTTGCGAATTCCCCACAGATTTTTCAGACTCCGATGGCAGCAGTGGGTTTGATGATGAAGTCACATCATTGTGTTTTAATTCTGATGACCTCTGCTTCACCACAATGAAAAACAGCTTAGCCCAATGGCATTTCAGTCATGAGGGTTGACTTGATTTTTGATAGCCCAAAATCTTTTTGTGCTAGAACTTCAGTTTTTGCAAAGCATTTTGTTGCGAAAATGGGTAACATTTTATACAGTATGTGAAATTTTCTTTTAAAGGTAAGCTACGGAGCTTCTTGGAAAAAATGAGTTAGAAGTGAATTCTGGTGTATTTTTACCCCATGAACCCGAATACCCAAACCATTAGCTGCGCAAGTATTGTTAAACGCGAGAAAAACGCGAAAGACAGTTGCTGTCCGTGACGTCATCAACGGATCTTTTGGCTACCCAAGGCTAGGGGGGCGGGGCTTCAGCCCTATTTTGAAATTGCTCTTGTGGCTTTCCGGCGCGTCGCATTGAAATATAATTTTGATATCTGTTATTCTAAAGGCCAAATGAACGCAATTCAAGCGTTTTTTCTCAAATGTAGAAGTGCCCCATCTTCCCTTTAAGATTTTTTTTTTTCTCAAAATAAATGTATGAATCAAATAAAAAAAGATTGTTTCACAAAAATAAATACTGCTTTAGAATTAAAGTCTTTGCTCCGATGTTCGCACAATTTAAAAATCCATTTACCTTCATTTCTATGTATTGCAACATGTTTTATATCTAACAGTTTCCTGGGGAAAAAAATGTAAAAAAAAGCCACATAAAAAGGCCATTTTCCCCGTGGTCAGGAAAGGGTTAGCACTGTATGCAAACTACAAATTTAAGTCACACGAAGACCAGGACGAGCGCTAGTCACTGACAAGATGAAGACGGCAGGACCCCTCCCTCAGATGCCCGGCCTCTATAATAGGTGACAGGTTAAGACTAAAGTGGAAGCTCCTCCCACCTCTTTCCAACTCAGCAGTGCAAACGCTGAAGAGGAGGCGACATCCTCTCCTGCGTTCACTCTGCTAAAGTGAAAAGAGGTGGGGAAACTTCCACTTCACTCTTGACCTGACACCGACTACAGCACACGTTTGTTGCCTTCCATCACGCTTTAGCTGCACGCTTGAGGCTCATGAAATGCCAAAGCGTTATCGAAGGCAGAAAGCTTGTGCTAGAGGTTAAACAGCTGAAACTCTCCCCCTTGTTCTCATCCTGCAGCGAGTATGGAGGCGTACCTGGACGGCGTCGGTGGCGTTCTTGTTAGCCACGTCAGAAGCCAGAGACTTGGCGACCGACGCATAGTAGGTGTTCCTGCGCCCCTGGTCCGTCTCCCACGCCGCCCGCATCCACGCTAGCCTCGAAACCTCCACCCCGACGGCCATGTCGGCCAGCATGAACTGGACCGCTTGGTGCTGCACAGGGACATGGAATGCAATCGCGCGAGGTTGTAACGAATTCGCCGTGACCACCAACACTTTTCCTTGTATATAAGCCGCTTCTTCGCAAGGGTCAAGCGCGAGAAATTACACGTGCGAAACAATGTGCAAACCATCGTGTGGTGGCACACGGTGTTAAATCTACCGGGTCGATCGAGAAACCGAAACCCAGTTTTTTGGCCCGCATAAATAAACTATATGCGTTTAGGAAAGCTGAAACTTTGCGAGAATGTGACCTTAGCAGTGGCAAGAGAATGTGACGTTACGTGAATCAAAAGACACGAGAAACAAAGTTTCTCTGCGGGCCGACGTCTACCCGAGTCTAATCCGTCGAACCAAAAAAACGACAAAAAAATCTCGTCAGCAGGAAAACGAATATTGCTTTTAGTATTTCTTTCCTTCTGGCAAGCTTTTTTTTTTTTTTATGCATGTCCTTCTTGTACATGTGTTATGCTGCGACATAACCTACCTCTAGCTACCGTCGTGTCACCAAAAAGGACATTTTCCAGAGTATAGGGCGCAGCTTCTTTCCCATATTTCCGTCGGTGCCTTAACTGTCCAAGATGTAGGCCGGACCTTAACTGTCCAAGATGTAGGCCACACTGACATTACGACGAAAAAGAAATTGCAGATCGCCCTGCAAACAACCCGCTCTTCTGGCGGTTCAAAGAAAGGCCAAATCTTACTGGCATAGGCTCGCGGCTGCAGCGACTCTGTCGAACATGCAGAAGGTATGAAGGTGCAACTTATATACAAACTCTTTAGTGAAAACAAACAATACCACTTCTAGACCAGAAAGCATGGTACCCCGGGGCCCAATCCCGTCTCCTCTCACCGTGCAGATAGGTGCTCCGAACGTCTTCCGCTCCAAACTGTACTTGACCGCTTCGTCCAGGGCTCGCTGAGCCACTCCCGTGGCTCCCGCCGCCACCTGGGACGGGTGGAGGGAGGACAAACGAAAGATTGTGATGGCAGAGCAAACGGCCCGTTACGCGAGGCTCAGGTAAACTGCCCCCAAATACCACTGCAGACTATTAAACTTCAAGAAGCAAATGCAATAAAAAAAATGTGCAGTGTGTGAAAAAGTGACCACAACAGCCGTCATCGCGCGTGGTGACGCAAACTTTCAGGCATATCCTCCACAGTCGACTTTTGTTAATTCGACCTTGACGGGACATGCGAAATTGGGTCGAACGATCCAAGTCTAATTAAAAGATGCGTGCGACATTCTGAATATCTGGCGCTTTAGGTCGGATAGGCTAATATTCGTATAATGAGCCGCGCACACCACCGCCTGGCGGTGGCAGTGGCCGCAGATGTCCTTTTGCGCGTTAGGTGCGACGGCGGCGGCGATGCCACTGCAGAGCGGTGCTCGCTGCTCCACGGCAGTGTTGCAATGGTTGATTTGTGTCGAGCCCTGACCATGTCCCGTGTCTCGACGTGTCCTCTCATTTTTCTCTCTCCTCGCGATTCGGCGCATGCCGAAAAAATTTGAAAACGGGTTTTCTCATCGATGGACAGAGCCGACCACGCCTGTACTTTGCCCACCGCGTAATTCAGAAAAAAAAAAAGTCCCCTTTTTGTGCGTCACGCACAGCCAATCGTGCTTGGGAGGAGGGCAAAGGAGCGGAACTCGTCAAGCCGCCGCTTCCCACCCCTCACCTTTTCGGGAAACTGAAAACTTTCAGCCTATGGGTCTATTATACCGTCATGGCACACCACATCGTCTGTGTAATGCTCAGCATTCCAAAACAGCCAGGAGGTGCAGCATTTTTAAATATGCATAGTATCT
Organism: Ixodes scapularis; assembly: GCF_016920785.2. Taxonomy (NCBI): domain Eukaryota; kingdom Metazoa; phylum Arthropoda; class Arachnida; order Ixodida; family Ixodidae; genus Ixodes; species Ixodes scapularis. Next base: position 114,693,714 of record NW_024609868.1, read on the forward strand.
AAAGGCCGGTTTCTAGCTCTTCAGTGTTCAAGTCTGGGGTGTAGCCTTGACAGAGAATGCAATCTGTGGCCGCACTCGGTGCGGAAACTTTACGCGCTACGAAGCCTCTTGCCCGCGACTTTTGCGCGCCACCAAAGAGGCGCGGGAGCAACGACGGCGAACACGCCAGGAGGAAGGGGGGGGGGGGCGCCGGTCCCGGCAATGACAGGGTGCCAGCTGTCGTTACACAGTGCCGATTCACAAACAGTCCGTTTGACATGGTCTGTAATGTGCACGACGGACTGGTTTCAGGCGGATGTAAGCAGAGGGATTCTAAATGCCGCGTATTTAGAACCCTTTTGAGAAGTGTCAAAAAAGAGAGAAATTTTTTTTTTCCCCTCTCACTTTTTAATTACTCCAAAGGTTCCCGCAAATGCCTTTTTGCATCTGAAATCACTTACCGGTGCTCGTGTCTTGTCAAAAGTTCCCATTGCCACCTTGAAGCCGTCGCCTTCCTTCAGAAGTACATTCTGCGAACAGCAATGGAGGACGCATTCTAGCCCGTTCCCCACGTGACACTTGTTCAAAGTTAGACGGATACGAGTGTTAGGAGTGCTCGGGGAGTCAAAGAAAGGTTCAAGCCCTGCAAGAATGCATGCCCCTAATGGCTTTAAATGCACAAAACTTTTGAGCTATGAAAATTCGACTCTCACGCAGGTTTTCTAAGCCTCCCACTTCTTTTATTAACTCTAGTAAGTTTGTGCATATTTTATGCTACTAACAGCATAGCCTCTTTTCAGAGTAGCTTTTTTGACATGGGCCTGGTAAGCTAAGCATAATCTTAGTCTTATGGGAAAAAAAGCCACTTTCTGCGAATTTATGTGGAAAAACAGCAGCTGTTAGCAATCGCCTGCATACTGCGTAGTGTTTGTTTAGTTTGTTTTCTTGTGCTTCATCAGCAAAAACTTGAGTTAGAATGGGCAAGACCTTCTACGAAAGCACCAGTAAACTCTCCAAATATGATATTCAGAGGGCCAGGAGTGGGAAGCCCCTACACTCTGAAGGCATCTGTCTAAAGTAATGCTTTTTATCATCAAAGGTTCCTAGAATAATACAAAAAGCTTCCCCGAAACTCATCCGTTTACGTAAAAATTTCCTGTTATTTCTTAGGTCCGCTTTAAACATGCCAAGCTGAGCCCCCTTTGATTTTGTGTCAAAAGTTGAAAGCCTTTTTTCAGAACTAGTTAGAAGGCTCGATTCAAAACCACAAAGTCAGCTGAGTCAGTCAGCTCAGCAGACCTGATGGAAGCTCACCAAACCACTTGATTTAGCAAGTTATAAAGTTTGATAAATGCTACTCGTTCAAAGGAATGCCCGCGAAATTACAGCAGAAAGGAGGAAAGATTGTTTCGGCGCAAAGTCCGCAGTAGCCAGTTTTGCAATGCGGACGAAACTTACCTCTTCAGGAACTTCGACGTCTTCAAAGGTGATGCCTCGGGTGTCGGAAGCCCGCTGGCCCATGTTCCATTCCTAAAGAGAAAATAAGGACTGAGTGCACGATCCAGTGCCAACTATAATAAGTGCCGCCCAGAAGCATTACATGCTCGCTTCCAGTCCCTTTGTTTTCAAAAAAGCAGTTTCCTCCATGCATCGTGCATTTCAAAGCACCAGCTTCAGGCGGGTAAAGGAGGAGAAAAACTTGCCGCTGATGGAGTGGAACAGTGTTGTCACATGGCAGCTAAGGAATGTGTGCGACATCTCACGACAGAACAAAAAAAAATAGGCTAGACAACACAGGTGCCATGGCACGACACGCTCCCCCAAAGATGAGTGCAAGCACGGCTGTGACTTTGCCCCACAGTGTCCCCTTCAATCACTGCTCCAATTGCCACAAAGAGACTTGGAAGGGTGCCATGTTTCATGTATCAAGAAAGGCTACTTTATAGACCCCATGTTACCTACGTCTTCGGTGCGTCAGTGTGCGGTACTTGACGTCTGACACACTACGCTGGCTACGCTACACTAGTTGGAAATTCAACCCCCTCCTTATAGTTAAATCTGTTTGGGCCGTGCATAGTCGTGTGCTGTCCGAGGAGCATGCGCGGAATGTCCTTTGGCATTGTGCACACTGTGGTGAACTTTATGAGGCTGCGCTCATGCCGCCTGGGTGGTCTTGGTGCTACTCAGGACGCCAGGTGTGCAAAGCATCTGACCCACTTCAAATAAACCTCGAAAATCAGTTTCGCATGCTCCGACACTATAATTTACCAAGAAAGTATGGCTATCCGGAGCATTTATGCTGTGAAAGTAATCAAGTAAATATTTACCTCCATCAAGAGGTATGAATAACACATTGGCAGTGACCTTTATTTCCAAAGTCCTATACAGTGTAGACCGCATGTAAAGTATGTCCAGGGAGTCGCGAAAATCCGCACTATAAGCGGTACCGCGCTATAACCCAAAACATCAATTTTTCAGGCCAAAATACATGCCATCAGACAACTTACCTTTGTAAAAGAATTTATTTTATGTTAGATGAAAAATAAAGCTTAGTTTGAGGAAAGTCTTTACTTCACCAGACTAGTACACTTCTCTCTCAAGTGTGTCACCCATTTTGAAAGAAATGAGTGACTTTTGCCTGGTGCAGCCTTTTAACGGTGTCGCGGGTTGCGGACGGACTTTGCGAGCGTTCAGGATTGCTAACCCTAATCACTTTTCTTCGATGAAAACGCGTGAAAATTCGCATCCTTTATACGGTACGCGCCAGTAATACCTTCAACTTGAGCACAGGCATGAAATGCTCCAAATAAGATATCCGGGCGATGTTCGAAAACACAAATGCTTAGAAAGCACCACTGTAGTCGAAGTAAACAAACACGACGACATGGGCGTTTCTGCCATCTTGAGGGTGCCGCCGACATCGCTGCACGAATAGGTGGATCTTTCCTTCTAGTACGTGCTGGGTTATCATAGCGACACAAAACAAAAATTCACAGTCAAGGATGGTGCTTTTACGGGGAACGATGAGCGTCTACCACGCCGTCTACGTCGACGATCACAAGATTCACAACCGACGCCGTGTTTGCGGATAGAAGCAGCCGGCCTGCGACCGGCATGCAACGTGTGTGAACACTTCTCCTCGACCTGCGATTGGTCTGTCGTTGCGGTTGTTTCCAATGCAGCGGAGGGACGCACAGCACGCACGTGAACGACACGTGCGTGCGTCCCTCCGTCGCTATGGCAACTGAAGCCTCTCTCTTCGCTTCTCCCTGCTTCTTCAAGCAACCTCTTTGCCCTGCAAGTGCCGCTTGCGGCTCGCGCCGTTACCTAGTGCCGCACAGGGAAGCGTGCTCGCTGCGCGGGTCAGGCGGCGCGGTCGGCGGGCTGCTCCAGAAACCGCACTATAACCGGTATTTCCCTTCACGCGCCTGCATTTTAAGCGGTATGCAATTACATGGAGTTCTATGGGAGGCGAACCAGTGGTTTAAAAAAGTTGCGTTATACCCGGTCCTGCACTATAAGCGGTTACGTTGTAAGTGGTCTATAGTGTATTACGTGAAACTCACTACTTAAATACTTCAATGGAGCTTGAAATATATCTGTTGTGTTCAGAAATAGGCTGAATATGATCCACAAAACAGTATAAACCACTTACAACGTAACCGCTTATAATGCAGGACCGGGTATAACGCGGTTTTTTTAAACCACCGGTTCACCTCCCATAGAACTCCATGTAATTACATACCGCTTAGAATGCAGGCGCGCGAAGGGAAATACCGGTTATAGTGCGGTTTCTGGCACAGCCCGCCGACGACCGGAGCAGCGAGCACGCTTCCCTGTGCGACAGTAGATAACGGCGCTGACGGCGCGAGCCGCAAGGGGCACTCGCGGGGAGAAGCGGTGAGAGAGGCTGCAGTTGCCGTAGCGACAAAGGGACGCACGCATGTGTCGTTCACGTGCATGCATTCCTCCGCTGCGTTGGAAACAAAGAAACAAACCGCAACGACAGACCAATCGCAGGTCGAGGAGAAGTGTTCGCGCGCGTTGCATGCCGGTCGCGGACCGGCTGCTTCTATCCGCAAACATGGCGTCGGTTGTGATCGTCGTCGTAGACGGCGTTCATCTCATCGTTCTGCGTAAAAGCGCTATCCTTGACTGTGAATTTTCCTTGTGTGTCGCTATGATAACCCAGCACGTTCTAGAAGGAAAGATCCACCTACTCGTGTGGCGATGCCGTGGCGGCGCTCTCAAGACGGCAGAAACGCCCGTGTCGTCGTGTTTGTTTACTTCGACTACAGTGGTGCTTTCTAAGCATTTGTATCCTCGAACATCGCCCGGATTTCTTATTTGCCGCATTTCATGCGTGTGCTCAAGTTCAAGGTATTACTGGCGCGTACCGTATGAAGGATGCGAATTTTCACGCGTTTTCATCTCCGGAGAAGAGTGATTAGGGTTAGCAATCCTGAACGCTCGCAATGTCCGTCCGCAACCCGCGACGCCGTTAAAAGGCTGCGCCAGGCAAAAGCCGCTCATTTCTTTCAAAATGTGTGGCACACTTGAGACAGAACTGTACTAGTCTGGTGAAATAAAGACTGTCCTCAAACTAAGCTTTATTTTTCATCTAACATAAAATAAATTGTTTTACAAAGGTAAGTTGTCTCATGGCATGTATTTTGGCCTGAAAAATTGATGTTTTGGTTATAGCGCGGTACCGCTTATAGTGCGGATTTTCGCGACTCCCGAGACATACGTTATATGCGGTCTACACTGTATTTATAAATGATAATCACACATTTTTATTTTGAGCCTGATGGCTGTAATTTTCGTTATAAACGGCCCACTCTGGCAAGCACTCGAAGAGCAGCCAGCGGAAAGAAAGTGACATACGCCGCAATCGTGACATAGACTGTCTCGGGACGAGTAAAGCTGCGGCGAGGCTGACGTTAAGAGGATCTCCTAGCTGTGCCATCCATCGAAGGGGTCAGCAGTCGGGCCACGGCAACTAATCCCAAAGCTGCTTTTCTATGAATTTTGAGTGACGGGTTAATCTTCTACAATCTTGTAGAGGGACAATGGCAACGTCTGGGACATACAAAAGAGAGTCTCAGGAAGAGCGGAGTTCCCCCTTCCCCTCTTCTCTCGTGGTGGCCGGAGGTGAGACAGTTATTTTCACTACCTGTCAAGGTTCCTAGATGGGCATTACAAACGAGGCATTAGCAACATCCACAAGGTGCTTTTTGCTAATCGTTTAATTCGTCTTAAAATTATCTTTCGTGTCTTTTTCAACAAGAGATTGGTGTGTCTGGAGTGATACTGCTCCCTTGAACACGAATAGACCTGAAAATAAGCGCCGAAATTTCGTTGTAGCATCCCTTTAAGATGCCGTCGTTAAATCTGTTTAGAAGACATTGAACGTCGTGAGGCATTATGGTGTCAAGTCACGATGTGACGTGACATCTGTAGGTCATGTGACCATACCACGTAATGTGACGTGACGACAATGTCGTAGAGTATGCGTGGATGCACGGACACACGTAGAGACAAATTTCAGGAAATAGGGACTTTCGTTAAAATGCATTCCATGCCTCAAAAACAAAATTTTTCCCATGGTTCAGTAAGGACTTAAGCCACAGAGGCAGTTTATTGAACAAAACAAAGAATGAGAGCTAAATCAGAATTACTTTCTTCAATCTCATTAGTTTCATTAAGGAAAACCCTGCCAACATCTAAAACATTTTTTCACGTTGGCATGAAAAATACTTGATGGACCATAGAAAGATTATGGCTTTAATGTGAAAGCATTAGCTGGGTCCCATGAAGCGGAGTCAGCGTTGTTCGTAACAGCGAAAAACGGCAGAGAAATTCCATCCGCGGAACGTCTCTTAAAATACATTACGGGTGGAACCAGCTGATAACTCAAGGAAGGAGAAAGAGAAAAGACAACCAATCGCTGGACTACCAACTATTTTAATGAATCATTCTCTTCTACTAAATCTTAAGCATATCAAATTTTTTTTTTTAATAATTGTTTTTTTTTTTTTTCTATTTTTACTTTGCAAAGAGGGCACCCTTCAGAAAGAGCTTTTGTTGCGGTTGCAGGGTTATTCAGGCGGAACTCACACAGTTTTCTTCTTCGTTGCTTATAGCCAAGGCCTCCAGCATCTCCCTTGCAAGCTGGTTTTTATGGTGCCCTATGATGCTGGCTTGCTCAAGTTTTGTTTGCACTTGCAAGTTCGACAATGGGCAGCGAGGTGTCCTGGTCCCGCGAGATTCTTAGCGTTGGCCATATGTTCTCATGCACAGTCGTTTATGCATCTCCCGGTCTGTCCAATATAGCATCGTCACATGTTAACGGTATGCTGTAAACAACTCCGTTTTGGCACAGAAGGTATTTTGTCCTGTGTCGGGTGTCGCACATGTCTTTCTTGTCCGTTTGTGTCTGATTGATCCTGCGGCATAGGGAATAAGCCTTATTGGGGGCCAAGCATACAACTTGAACGTTTTGCCGGTTTGCTATTTTTTTTAAATTTGTGGGTGACCCCATGAATGTACGGGACTACTGCAAAGGGCTTCTTTGTTTTCCTTGCTCCGGACCTTCCCCTCCTCCTCCTCAAGAGCTGCACTCTAATTCGGCGTTACAGGGGATTGTAAAAGTCTTTCATTTTTTACCTTAATCTTCATTGTACGAGAGAAAGCACAACCCAACCATGCACGCCATGAGCTCAGGTTGGCTATCTAGAAGCAGCATCTTAGTTAAAACAGGGTAAAAGAAAGCAATGCCAAAGCTAGCGTACGAACGAAGTAGCATCTCAAATCGACTCTCAAGTGGTCGCGTACCTTACACTCTAAAAAAAGTGTAGCCTTAACCCATTTGTCCCATATTAGGGAGTTTTAGAATAGCGCACGCTAAAGCTTTGCGTACGCAAAGAATAGCGTCGTCGCCACTGCGCATGCTCCGAACGCAAACCAGGTTTTGCGCTTTGCGTGCGCAATTTTAGCGCGCGCTATTTCTCGGAAATAGCGTGCGTACGCAAAGAGTCTTTGCGCTTCTCCAAGGAGGATTCATGATGAGAAGTTGGCTAAAGCCAAGACGAGCACCGTTAAAAAAAAATGGCGGCTTCCAGGATTATGTTGGCGGCTGCTTTGGCGGCGTCGTGGGTGCGACGTCGGCGGCATCCTCGCGACTGCAATTTTCAATACGGGACGAAATTGTACTCGGTTTGGCAGCGATCACCGGCAACTTGATGCTTGCGACGCGCGAACATTTCACGGCGAAGGTCAGTACACGAGACCTCTCTTGCCGAGGCGACGCAAGCGGACACGACCGGTCAACCGCTCGCGTCGCGTTCTCATGTTTAAACAAATTAAAATGCTACTCTGGACCAAAAAAACTCGTTTTTTTTTTCTAAAGTTACATCATTTCGTGTGTGAAATAAAAGGTTTTACTGCATCTTGGTGGCGTCGCAAGCGCGAGATGCTTGGGCTTTTGCGTCGAGGCGGAGAAATGCTAGTCTAAAACTCTTCTGCGTCGCGCGCGCTAATACAAGCGCTAAATTTAGCGCTAGCGTGCGCTAAAATTGCGTACGTTATTCTAAAACTCCCTATTATGCACCCCAAAACTTCAGTTCGACGTACAGCAGCCGCAACTTTTAAGAGGGGCTTGAAAACAGTGCGATGATACTTACTACATAAAAAATACACTGAGGTTTTGCAGTAGAGCCAAGAAAACCACAATTATTTTTTTTAATTGTAACTTTTGATTGAGGAAAGCCTGCCCTTTGGTATTTTCAGAAAAGAAAGTAAACCACCCAGCCACACCTTCGTGCAAAATTACAGTGATAACGCATGTGAATCCGATTTTCGAGATTTCTTTAAATCAAGGGTAGATCTACTCAGCTTCTGCTGTCTCGTCGTTACACGAGCACCCATGTTTGTCTAATGTTTTGCTTGTGTGTACATGTACGGGGGGTACCTACCTTCCGTCCTGGTGTGACGCCGGGGGTGTCCCTTTCCACAATGAAGGCCGTGAAGGCTTTCGAGGCCGGGCACTTGGGATCCGGATTGGACCTGGCCAGCACGAAGTACCTGCGGCCAATTTCACAGGTCATGCACACACACCTGGACCTCACTGCACCCTTTGTCGCCATGCGTCCCATACAAATTGATGTTCCAAGATGAAGCAGAGAGTAAGGCTCCGAAATACTCTAAAACCTGCCCGTAATAAAGTTAATTTATTAAAAAAACGAGAAAAAAAAATTTGTTAAGTCAATTGCTGTAATCCCTCGTTATAATGAAGTCAACGAGACGGCAAAAAGATTTAATACAAGCGGTATATTGATAAAAGCGATAGAGCCTCCCTCCCCCCCCTCCCCTCCAAAAAAAAAAAAGAAGAAACAGTGCCAGCAGCCTTGAAGGTGGATGGGAACACTGTGGAACACCCTGACTGTGTATTTAATCAAACAATCCTTGGTTGTGAACACCTTTTGGCAGCCTCCTTGAGTAAAGAAATCATCAAGTGGAGTTTGCCGATAATTTCATCCGGGCATCAGTTCTCCTCAAACTGCTCCAGGCATCGCAAGAACACCATCACCACCGTTGCACTCCACTTCGTTTTGAAGCAGCCAAAGATGTTCCATGTCTCTGCAGTCGTCGGCATTTCCTGAAGTGCCTTTCCAACGTTGCTTCATGTTTGCCCTGGCCGCATGCAAGGCCTACGATTGCAGCATCCGTGGAAGGAGTAACAGCAGGAACGTCCGCATCGACAAGCGCGAACAAATCAAAGTTATCCTTGGTGGCATTGCCAACATGTTTTCACACACTCCTGTAGAAATCGTTGAAGCTATAGAAATTGTGTGCTGGCTCGGCAAGCATGCTTGCAAGAAAAAATCTGACGTGTGCGAAGCACGTCAGATTTTCCTCTTCGGGTAGAGAATCCGTCTAATATATCTTGCTTGTTCTGCAAAATGGTGGACAGTGTCGAATAGCCGATGCCGGAACGTCGAATTCTTTGGCGATTTCAGACTTGGGCCGGCCACTTTTCTCAAACTCGTAGCTCTAAGCGACTTTTGGTAAACACTTCCAATCTTCCATACGATGCATGTGTGCATGTAGTATGCTGCAAGTGTGCCTGCGCAAGTGCACGTTGGGGACTTTTGAATGGATGATCTCCTCCGGGCTCCATCACTCCTTTGACCCTATTTCAACAGAACTCGGGCAGCGTCTGTCGTGGGTGCCATGAGTAGCATAGGAACATTGACTTGACGCTGCTCCCTGCCCGCGTCCCAACGTCCGCGCATCGGTATCGGAAGCGGCGCTCTGCCAGCTCTGCGCGCTCTGTCCTCCATCATCCGTTTGCTCCGTTTTCCCAGTTTGCCGTTTGCCTCAATGGAGAACGGAGAGAGAATGCAAGGACCTCCGTGTAGGCTTGCATGCTTTTGGCACCTCGGTGTTCATGATAAGCGCTCTCGTACACCGATACACTTATGATGATACAATTAAAAACATACGCATTTCGGTCAAGACCAACTTAAATTTCAAAACAGGCGATATTTAGAAAACAGCGATTTCGTTATAATGAGGGATTACTGTATGTCTTTGGATAAGGGTGATTCCATCTCAAACTGCACAAAAAAAGTTGGCTATGCAAAGCAACTGTTATCAATATACCGGAAGATACCGGTTAGACGTACACCCATGATGAAGGTATACGTGGTGAAGAATATCGGGTGGGCGATCTTGGGGGATGCAATGGCAAAATATAAAAAATGAACAATAAAAATGGGGGCGAGGGCAGGGCAGAGGGGCACTGCTATGAACCACATATCAACCATTTCGCAGTGTGATAAACATGCGGGAGCCTGCTACAGACTCGCATGTCTAAGGAACAGATACTGCAGGTCGCACGGTTAAAGTCATTCCCGTCGGACATTGCGCAATGTTGGACAGAAACTGAAGGTGGGCGTTGTTTCGAAATTTTTAACCGTATGAATATTTAGCAATAAAAATGGGGTGGGCAATGTCTTGGAAAAGGGCATTCATGTAGCTATCTTCAATACGAGGAAAGAGCTGCTTGACTCGGAAGGGAACCTGTCGTCAATGGCCAAAAAGAAGCCTTATTCCCAACAAACGGATACCATTAGGGTGGACGACTGTCGAACGAGTCCAGAGGGTCCTCGATGACGATTCTAGCGAATCATCAGGGCCACTGCAAAACAACTTTAACTGGATGAGTGTGTCATCAGGCGTGTACAAATGCAACAGATGTTGGTACAGATGCGATGCTATGAGAAGAGAATACGACCGACATTTCTTGGCACAATCATTTTATCCGGTCGAAGTGCCTGCTTAACAAACTCTAGCATCATGAGGAGCATGACATGCTTCGGTTTTTTTCAGAGGAGAAGAACCTCGTCCATAATCGAATGGTGAACCGAAAAAGTGACGGGTGGCTTTGAGATCATCTATGACGGCTTTCGGAATTGCCAGTAACCACCAACAAAGGTAATGCCATGGATAATTGAAAACGAGCGTGTTGTTGAATTGATATGAATAATTGAAAGAATAAAGCATTGAGGACGAGGACGGAAACAGGATTTTTATGAAAGAAGTCCTGTTTTCAAATATACGTAATGTCATGCCACCCTGTCTCTTCACTCATGGAATTAGAGTCAATGCCACTGCGTATGTTGATATGCTGGACATGGCAGTAATGCTTTGGGTTGAGGATCTTGCCCAGGGGCGGCCGTAGGTCTTCCAGCGAGACTCTGCACCCGAACACAGGTCTTCTGCGATACAAGAGTGGGTGGTTGAAAATTTAAATGGCCACATCACGCCTAACGTGTGTAATGCGTTAAGCTATCTGCGCTGGACTGTGTAATGTGTTATTGCAAGGGGGACCAACAAGCAGCCTCACAATACTAAGGACTCGTTGAACGCTGCTACTGTGGAGGCAACGGCCAACATCAAACAGCAGGTCCTCATCAAGGCTCGCAGACACCTCCAGAGCCGTATCAAGACTGTCACGAATGCTAATGGTGGTTTCATTAAACGAGTTTTAGGAGCATGGATTTGGAGACCTGTGTACCAAATTTGGAGCAAATACCACCAAATTTGAAGGAGATATGATCGTTTCTGCTTTGCTTGTGCATTTTTGCTCAAATACCAGCCACACCCTGTATGCTTTCATTATCACCGAACTGCCGTGCACAAAACATTTCACGGAGGTGTTGCCAAATACGCAACCACAGAAAAAGCCAATGAGAAATGCCTTAACTATTTCATAGCACCAGACGTGCCAAGAAGTAACTGTGACTCACCAGTTGGCCACGCCTCCGTTGGTGATCCACATTTTCTGGCCATTGATGATCCACTTGTCCCCCTTCTTCTCCGCCTTGGTCTTGATGCCCGCCACGTCGGAGCCTGCGCCGGGCTCCGTCACGCAGTACGCCTGCACAGCAGGTCGGTGAAAAGCACAGGAGGAACCTTAAACGCCGGTCGCATCTGTTTTTAAACCGCTGGCTACTAATCATGAATGTCATTGGTGCCCTCCATTACCATTATAACAGCGAAGAACTATCGAACAGACACATCAGATAGTCGGGAATCAATAGTGATAGCAACAAACACCACCCGGGACGGTTTACTGGTCAATGCGGCAGTCTTTCCCGGTGGCTGAAATGGCCGCAAGACAGATTTTCCGATCACATGACCAGCGCGGGGGGCAGGAAGCACCGAGCCTACCAGCCAATTCCGCTCAGAAGACGTGGGCATTGCCTGGCATTTTCTTTAATTCTCACCAAACAAGACCTTTCCCATATATAACTTTATGTGCTGCTCCTAAGGCACAGAAATGCAAATAATTTCACTTACATTTCAAGCTCCTCGACCCTTCTTCTGTGTGCCAAATCAGATAAAAATCCAATCCGGCACACAGAAATTGAAATAACAACGGAACTGCGGCGCCATTTATCTGTCTTGGTGTCAACTATTTTGTGCCATACAGTCGAGGCTGGTGCAACTTCCACAGTGCTCCGACGCCATCAAAGCTACTTGCGCAGGTGCATCACTTCGCTTGGCATCTTCTTCGCATGAGAATAGGTTAAAATAAGATGGGAGAAAAAGCTATTTTCTCTCGCAGCAGTGCTGGGCTGCAGCACTGTGAAGTTATGCTAATCTTGACGACGCAGCAGAAAACAGTTTACGCCGAGTTTTTCTTTACTAGGTACCTTGTCACCAAGAAGCCAGTCACATGACCAGAAAATCCCTCTTGCGGCTATTTTAGGTGCTGGCAAAGACACCCGCATTTATCAGTAAACTGCTTCAGGGGGCCAAATGAATGTTTCATTCAGCTTTTTGTGCAAATTTTCGATTTTAAATGAAAATCTTTTTGTGGTATGTTTTATAAAAAAAAAAAATTGGTCTTCAATGGGTTAAAGGATCTTTGAGGTAATGTGGACATTTCTGCAACTAATCTGCGTTTTGTCAATGTAGGGCGGCTGAGAACGTAGAGAAAGCTCCACCCAAACTTGCGCACGAGACACGTGCTTGTCGAACTCATGCTTCGAGAAACGAGACGGAAATAAAAAGCAGAAAATCTTTGTGGCATGCTCGTCTTCATCGTGCTGCCTCGGTAGATCCAAGGCAAGGTGCCGGCTTACGAATCCCTGGTTGGCGGGCACAAATCCCGCCAAACGGAGAGTCGAGTAAAGGCGCTGCAGCATTGAGCAAACAATTGCACAGCTCTGTCCATTAACACGAAAGAGACATGTTTTCAAAACGCCGGTCACATTGAGGCAACAGCAACTGTTACTGTCGCCCGGCAGCCGTGTTCGCCGATTCGCTGTCAGACAGCCGAAGAACACCGTGTCACACCGCGCTGATGGCACGGTCAAAACGGAAACACTCCGCCTTCTTGACTGTCTACTTTCTGAACTATTGTTGCAAGTTGAGCTGGTTGGCACATGTTCACAGAAGGTGGGAAAACAGCTTGAACAAAAAGCACTTACATAGAGACTAGACAAACGCATAGCTGACTATCAACCATTCGTTACTATCTTCATCTTTGTCAACACTGTGTCTCGTTTTCACCTTCAACCTCTCGACAGCTACATGTTTATGAGATTAAATAATTTGGATAACTTTTGAAAAATTCAGAGATGCGAAAAGTATCCTAAAAGAAAGAAGAAATTAAAAAAATATAAATGTAAAATAAGCACATATCAATCATACAAGCTCACTACCAGTCACTTTGGTACAGCACGTCACAGATAAACTCAACTTGCGTTAATTCGACCTCGATTAAAGGGACAATGAAGACAATTTTATTTAATTTTTTTTAAATGGTGTTTTTATGCTTCTTGGGAACATAGCATGTTGCCCAAGTTTTCGTAGACATTTGTGACGCATATTTGTGTGCCTATAAAAGAAGTAAAGAAACCGAAACTGAAAAATCTCCATTCTTGTTTCTGGGCCTCTGAAAACGGAGGTGACGTAGGGAGTGATGTCAAGTGTGAATAGTCGGTATCTGTAGTATTTAGGAGATTGAGAGACTGGCCACCGCGCTGGGTTACAGCAGCGGGGTGGCGCGGTCGTTTCGTCGAATCTGTCAACATGGACGGGCCGCTTTTGCGAGCGAGTTTGAGCTTCCGTTCAGTGACCCAACACAAACGGAACGGGAGTATGTGTGGCGGCCTCCGCCCGATGGAGACCGCCCAGCCAGTAAGCGGCCCGCATGCCAAAGAGCCATAGTTGCTTGCTGGCCGTTTCACGTCCAGCGTAGCAAAGAAAAAAACAATGATGCTGCTTTATTTAAGGTTTAATAATCATTTCCGGTCCGATCTATACTTTTCATGGTTATTTAAGCGGAAATTAGAACAGTATTCCTAGAAATCGCGAACCTTAACGTGACCGAGGGCACGTCTCTCGTTTCGACCAATCGCTGACGCGTCTCTTGTGACGTCGCGCTTCTTGGCCCCGCATCGGTCACGTGAGCTCCGCTTCTCCTAGCTTCTCCCGCAGCTCTCGGGGCGTCGCTCCAGTCAATCCTGGTACAATTATTACCGCGACTGTTTATTGATTTGCGCGGCACACAAGTGCCGGTTTCGGCTGAAATTTGGGCAACGTGGCCCGAGACTTGCCTGAAACCCAGTTTAATCGCCAAAAATATGTCCGGAATTGCCTTCATTGTCTCTTTAACTTGACCCTCTTCAAAGGTCTTAGCAAAAAACCCACACATTTCTTTAAAAAAATAAAAACTCGTTATTTCGATCTTAAAACATAAAATATCGGTCAATTCAAACTGCCGCGCCCATCGGTCGGCCGCAATTGGCCACGCCAACAATCGCGACCGGTCACGCCACCCTTTTTCAAATTTGGAAGCGTGGTCCAAATTGCGAAGAGAGAGAAAAAGAGAGCACATGTTGTGACATGGGGCATGGCATGGTCTCAACACAAAACAAACTTTGCAACACTGCTGTGGAGCAGCAGTGTCGCAAAGGTTGTTTGTGTTGCCGGCTGTTGCCGGCGGTGGCGCCGGTGCACACAACCAAAACAACCATTTGTGTTCTACATGGTTGCCGGCGACGGCGGCATTGTTGCACACAACCAAAACAACCATTGCAACACTGCTGCAGCTGCTCTGCAGCAGTGTTGCAATGGTGCCGGCGACGGGTGCTGCCAATCACTGCTGCCGCAGCTCCACTGAATGCGCAAAAACATGCACGGTCACTGCCACCGCCCTGCCGCAGTGTGCAGCGGCTCATTATAACTATGTTATAATGAGCCGCTGCACACTGCACACATGTTAGCATACCTGATCTAAAGCGCTGGACATTCAGAATTTAGCACGCATCATTCAATTAGACTTTTGGATAATTTGACTCAATTTCGCATGTCCCGTCAAGTTCAAATTAAAGGAAGTCGACTGTACTGGGAATTAGTGAACAAATCAATCAAGCTAGTTAGTGGTGGTTAAACATTAGACTAAAAACCCCTGAGACTGGGACAAGAAGGGACGGACAAACACAAAGTCTCAAACACAATTTAAAAGCTGTGTTTGAGACTTTGTGCTTGTCAGTCCCTTCTCATCCCAGTCTCAGGGTTTTTAGTCAAATGTACTCACTGGGAAACGTGATCGAAGCACTGCTAGTACAATGCAGTGGCCACAGCTCATCGTAGAAGTTATTTTTCTTTGTACTGAAGCGTGACTGAGGGACAGCTAACACAGTCATTTGCATTTTCTTCAACAGCTAATGCCTCAACGATCTCCCTTGCGTGCCGATTTCTGTGCACGTGTTTTTTGTGCAAGCCGTTTTCCCACATTCTGTTTTGTGTGCGTCGCAGTGTCACTGGAAATGTGACTCTACAAAGCACTTGTGCACTAGAAGCGCCAAAAATTACCCCGGGACAACATCAACCAGCGACAGTGATCAAAAACAATCGACAGGGGAAGTATTTTTTGCTCTTTATTTCATCAAAATGTTCTTCATTTGCTGGTGAAGCAGCTAGCCCTAACCAAGGAAGATGAGATCGCTGCTATGCTCATGATTTATAACATTGCACGAAGTAGTTCTGTCTGGTTCTGTCTTTCACGCAATTCCTATTTCTAGTGCAAAATTGAGTTAGCACTGACTGAACCCCAGTGTTTTTTGTAGCATTGTGCTGAGCTGAACTGGCAGTGTTAAGAAACTGTGACACTGATGCAATCGGCCTTCATAATTATTGGTGGAATAAATATTTTTCAATGATGTTTATTTACCTTTACCACTTGCTATGTGATTCCTTCATTCCCCAAAACGTCCTGGGAATATTTTTAAACAATTCAGGTGCCGGGCAGCGGCTGTTTTCAAGTTCCAAGCATGAACAATCACAATCAGAGTAGTCGTTTTCATGCTGCAATTTTTTAATTGCTCGCTTTCGTGGATAATTTTTTATTCAATTTTATCCACAGGTGAGTAGACATGCCATTTTATTTCTCTAGCAGTAATGTGAACTGGTCTATTGACAGTTCAAACTTCAACAACCGTCTGAACGTTCACAACTTTAGCTGTGACCATTTCGACAACTGCTTTCCGTAATTATGCAGTAAAATGTTAAATTATTTTAGCTGCATGCCAGTCTTAATTTCTCCAGGACTTTATTTGAGCAAGCACTTAGAAAAAATTAGAGAGTCCTTCCACTTCACGTGAAGATGGAGGACCACTGAAGCTGTTATTTTTACGACGTTTACGACGACGCCTAAAGGACGACGTCTAGGACGACTTCAAGGACAACTTTTAGCACGATTTCCAGGACGACCTCGAGGACGATGCCTAGAGATGATAACAAGGGTTCAGGACCTCACTATCTAATAATGCCAGGGAAGGCTGACTCATGCTGGTTGCCCCCTCTTTTTATTTTTATTTATTCGTACTTCCCACGACCAATGGGGAGTTTTCTGTCAGCAGGGGAGCTTCCTGTCAACAACCGCGGACACATTGTTTTCCCAGATCCTAGCGCAAAACAGCTTAAATGAAAAAGGCACGCGATTAATAGGGAACTCTACCATCGAAGCTATCTGCATTGTAGTGTGAACAGCACAAAATCTGCTCATCCACCGATTTGGACAACACACATTGTCCAACACAAGCTGCTGCTGTTTTCGTTGCCGAAAGCTGTCACACCAGGGCAACATTGTTGCTGCCGCCTGTGTAGAGCTGACGTTGCCACAACGTAAAAGGTTTGTCGGGCAACAAAGCAACCAAGAAGCAAGTTGACCAACTGTTGATGAGCATGTTGTGCTGCTATTGCTGCCGTGTTTCCCCAATGCGACAGGGACTTTAGCATTATGTTGGCACAGGCATTATCAGCTGGAAAACTGGATGTTATTACAATTTGCCTCGTATAACAATAAAGGCCATCAACACTGTAGTCCCTGTTGGTTTCATTCTTATAAGCTTACTTAATAGGTGGCTAATATTTTTTTAAAGATTAATTTAAGAATTTAAACACGGCTGTTTGGAGCCTTCATGTGGTTGTCAGAAAGGGCAAGCAAGGGAAGCAAAGCCACTGACACAGGTACTGCATGTGTACAGCGAAAACCACACAGATGCGTCGGCGGCCATATTTTCCACAGTTCTCCGACTCACAGCTAAAAGAGGTTCCTCAATCAAGCGACCCAGGTACTTCTTCTTCTGGGCATCGTTTCCGGCAAGGATGAGTGGAGTTTGCTGCAAAAGGATGGGTCGGGAGTCAAGAATGTTAACAAACTGGGCAGAGAAGTATATTTCTTCCAGACTTCGGTGTTACAGCAAACAACTTCATTTTCCAAAAGCAATAGTTAAGTTCATAACCATGGGGGTGCAACCATTTTCAAATCACAAAATTCACAAAAATAAGGTCCTCACAAAAACTACCTAAGACATATAATTACATCATTCATTTCTTAAAAAGGACCATGAACCAACCGAAGAAATGGCTAGAACAGGCAAGCCTGACTCCTTTCCTTTGTCTCCTAAGACAATGATGCTTCTTTCATGCGTGTATATTTGTAAACATCCGAGAATGAAATACATGGAGCATATGGAAAATTCCTATAACCTTTTTGTAATTGCAACACCCCTTCAGGTGCCGATATTGGTACAGCGGCAATTTGTTTTGAATTTATGTAACAGGGTGGCAAATGCGAAATGGAAGAAAAGCAAGTACTAGTATCAAAACCCCAAACTTGCTAGCAAAAAAAAGGGGGAAGATTAAAGTGAAATTCTGTCATACTATCAGTGCCTGTAGCATTACCAAGACAAAAAACAAACAATGAATACAGATTCTCATCATGCAATGACAAAACAAAAATTGTAAAAACACTCAAGCAATCATCATGTCAAAAGTTCTTTATGTAAAAACTCTAGTACATTTTTTTACACCTCTGTACTACCTGTAAGCGGGCTGGGGACAAATAAAGCTGTTTAAACAGCTCTTCCCCCAGCCCCCACGATATGCACATTTATATGTACGAAGAAAAAATGCTTATTATTATTAAATTAATGCAGACTCGCATACACATGCAGACACTGAAACAATTTGCTAGCAGTAATGGTCCAAGAGCCAACACAATTCTCCCCCTCCTCCAAGGCCCATACTTTTTTAAGCAAAGTAACAATGAAAAGACCTCACGCATCAGGGAAACCTCAGAAGAGAGAAAAACTAAGGGAAAAGGCTCGCAAATATTCCGAGTTTGCACAGACAGGACGTAACAGTCGTGCGTTTGACCCTAGTTTCAAAAACAACTGCCAAACTTTCTACGAATGCAGTCCTGAAAAACGGTTTCTGCCAGAAAGTTTACAAATGCGAGAGGCTAAAGGCTCATTTGCAGATTCGCATCCGAGTGTGATCGACGGCAATGCAACCACCTGTGGCCGTGTAGGAGCAATATGTTTTGATACAAAAAACATGATCACATTTTCGCTCAAAACTGGGCAACACGATTGCACACGCGGTTTACTTAAAATGATGCATCTTTATTTTTCAGACTGCCGGCACAAATCGCAATGCAGTAAGCCTCAAACGACCTGTTGCACGGCTGCGGTCATCACGGCTAGAGTCGCGTCCTGGACGCCTGCCGCGTGACTCCCGGTAGCGCAATGACCGAGGCAGTCCCAAGGCAGTTGGTTGTTACTACCGCAACCAACCACAGCAGCTTCTACACCTAGTTTGGAAAAACATGCAGTGCCAAAAATACTAACGTAAAAACAACCTCTAGCTAACATTTAAATTTTAAATAAATAAGCGAGCTAATCCCAGAGGCAGTGCAACACTCACGGTATTGCACTGCCTGCTGGATCGAAGCTAGTTTTGCACCGTGTATGCACATTTCATTATGTTTCGGAGCCCGGTTTGGATAATACAATCTTTGGACGATATGTTTTATTTTTCAGTTACTGCGAAAATCGTATCAACAAGATTCCACTGTACGAAACCATTTACGCTAGGTAGGAGCACAAATCTGACCTTGCAAATATTTAAAAACATTTGGTCTAGTTATATGAAAGTTGGAAGTGTTCCAAGCCTACCTGTTAGATAGCGCCAGTGTCGTAAGCAACCACAAGCGTTTGCAATGCACTCGACCACATTTATGAACCAGTCTCAAGAGAGCCAAAACTTGTGTAGGCTGCCCACTGTGCAAAGAGTGAGCAGGAAGACATTAGCCACGTCTGACGAAGCCGGACTTCACCCCGGAGCTTCGGCATGTCACTGTGACGCAGTCAGGCTTATAAATGATAGCCACTTGCACCGATGTGATGGTAAATTTATTAAAATATTTTCTATTATATATTTACAAGGGCCTGTTTTTTTTCGAACGCTTGCGTACATTTTTGGATGCTTGCCGTACCAAACAAGACCAGTAAATACAGCGCCAAAAAACGACAGGACAAAGACGAGAGTAAACAGGACGAGGCGCACTCGCAACTAAAGTTTATTTAGGAAAAAACACATAATATATAGGCCGTTAAAAACGCCTATATATTCCCAGACAGACATGGAGCAGTGCAGCACAAAACACAAAACCAAATATGCTGAGTGTGCCGTCGGAGTGGTTTACGAAATTCCGCTGACTTGCGGCTCCGTGTACATCGGCCAGACTGGCAGATGTGTCAATGATCGTGCACGGGAACATGCGGCAGCTATGAGAGCAAGCCCGTCTGGTAATCTAGCTGTTCATTGTAGTCGCTGCCCGTGCTCACCAGTTTTGCATGATGTGAAGGTTCTTGCGAAATATAAAGATAAAATATGCCGAGAAGTGCACGAGGCGTTTGAGATTAGAGCAAAGGGAGATGACTGCGTTAGCGAGCCTTCCCTTGCCCTCTCAGGGAGAGAGTTTGATTTTATCAAGAGGTCTTCTGGATTGATGGGATGAATAGGCGTTTTTAACGGCCTATATATTACGTGTTTTTTCCTAAATAAACTTTAGTTGCGAGTGCGCCTCGTCCTGTTTACTCTCGTCTTTGTCCTGTCGTTTTTTGGCGCTGTATTTACTGATCATGAACCAACTAGCCCAAATTTCTACTTCGCACCAAACAAGACCTTTGTCACCTACGCAAATTTGAATGTATAGGACGTCCAAATTCAAAGAAAATGTGAATTTACTCGGAAGTTATTTGTGGCAGTACTTTATTGGTGTCGCTCCCTCTCATCACAGAGCTTACGAATCGGGCTCGTCAATTTGGTGAGCTTATCGGAAAGCTGGAGAAAAAAACTAAGACACTTAAAGGAGGACCAGCAGAAATATTCTTCCGCCTGGCGGAAAGTCTTCCTCGCCCTCTTTCTTTCTTGTATTGTAGCACGGCGAGGCGAGGGGAAAGGTCCCCTTTTGCGCCGGCTTCTTCTGAGAGGATAAGCCGAGAAAATCCCCATTCTGAGCGACGGGCGATGGGTGCGGCAACAGCGACCTCGTGACTTACAGGTAGCTTCAGCTCCTATCGCGTAATCTGCCCCATTTTTTTGGCGCTCACCAAGCCTAGCCCCTCGGGTGTAGGTTTTACGAAGCTGCGAGGCTGCGCCCGCGCAGTCACCGAATTTTAGCTGTCGAAGGTCTTTGGTTTAGCCCGTGGCAAAGTAAACGCATACTTGAGAGCTGCGATGCATCCCCGCACCCATTGAAGGAACGTTTCATAGATATTTTCAGTTGACCAAGGAGCTCAAAACACATGCGCGAGAAGTGGTGACTTGAATATGTAAGGATGACTTACATCTTCACAAAACATTCTATCTTAAAAAAAAAACAAAAAAAAAAACGGCTTATCACGCTCAAACCTGCTTCAAATTGGGATCGATGGAAAAGAAAACAATGTACCAGGCGCGGGCATCTTCTAAAAGGTCTCTGTTTTCCAGCAGCGAGCACAAATTATTGGAGAATTGGAGAACTTTTAGCGGCGAGATGTTTTGGTGGCGCCCTCCTATGGTTCCCCCTTGTGACGTCATTACCTTGCGAACAACAAGTTCGATGGTGTTTGTAAATAGAATGGTGGAAGCCTGAAATCATTGCGCTCTCAAAGCAACACTGCCAACACCGTTGAAATTAAAGTTCTTTCATTCCCCTTATTTCCGTCGATGGTATACCCTTTCCGACGTCATAGTCAGCTTTTGGGCCAATCGTGGAAGGCCGACCACAGCGACGCTTTCGGTCGCGCACGTCGCCATTAGCAGACTATGTTTTCAGGCCACGCTATATTTAGCCGGAGCTCGCGTTGCCACTTCGATGCATTGTCTGAAGCGCGCGGCTGAAGTGGCAGCGGGCCTTTAAAAACGATTTACTAAAATGCCCTGTTGATGGCCAGCAAAATGTATGAAATTCATATTTACATATTCCCAACAGCCCCCTGAGGTGAGAGGGCATCAAGGGTGAATGTCAATTTTAGAAAGTTTTAGTGGGTCGCTTTTAGCCACTTAGATATAGGGATGCCGCAAACTTTTTTCGAATTGAAGTTTCGATGATCGAATCAAGCGGTTCGAAAGGTTCAAAAGATTTCGATTTTTCTAATTGTCTACATCGTAAAATTCGATGGAAGTCGAATTTTCGAACTTGTTAAGCTAAGAAGTTCGACGCTTTTCGAACCATCGAACTTATTACGCTAAAAAATTCGATCTTTTTCGAACTTTCGAATTTATTGCGCTGCAAAGTTCGATGCTTGTCGAACTTCCGAACTTGACTGACCAAAAAATTCGATTAATTTCGAACTTTCGAACTTATTTATCAAGAAAATTCGAAAAGGTTCGAACTTTCGAATCCTGAAAAGTCAGAAGTTCGACGAACTTCGAACTTTTAGGGTAAAAGTTCGACGTTCGTCGAACTTCGAAAGATCAGCGGACGGTTTCATTTGAATTCAAGTAGTGAGGTACATTCGTAATTTTTTTTCAATCGAACTTTTACACGCGGTGCTGCGTTCCTTACAAAAGACAATGCCGTTTGTTTCAATGTTCTGGCATGCTTAGTTTTAAAGAAATAAATTCCCGAAGGGGCGAGGAAGGACGACGGGTTTTTGACGATTATCGTTTGTGCCAGATTTGAAGCGCGCTGTAGCCGAAGCTATTTGTGGTAGAGATGTTATACTTTTTTAAGAATGATCTATGTATAGCCTAGGTAAGTACCGTCTTAAGATGTGATTATTGTTATTCAACGTGAGTTTCGAAGAAATGTGCAAACATGTATCTACATGCAATTATGCCCTAAACTTGATATTTATTTTCGTCTAAGTTGTTTGAGGTATCGCATTTAAATTAACACCACAGACAGTACATATCATTGCCATCTGCAGAATACAAAATAATGTATTTATTGTTTTTTCACGTTAAGGAATAAACTAACTCATGGAGATTTCTAATAGAGTTTATGTTCGGCACGTCATTAAAAGAAAACATTTTTTTTTCGCTTCACGTTCCTGGGACGTGTTTCTTTTAGCCTGTACACGTTTTGCTAAAAGAAACTTGTTTCGAAGTTCTCAACCTCTGAATATGCAAGAATACAACACTTTCGGTGAATTCTTGATAGTTTTTTTTTTTTCTCCAGCTTTTCATCCCCGCATTTATTCCTCTTTTTCTTTTTTTTTTTTTTTTTTTCTTTTCTTTTTTTGTTATTGACACAGGTATTCAGGTTGAAAATACATAGCTTTGAACTTCCGAACCACTAAGCATGTGACGAGTAGTGCCTTCTGACGAGTTTCTAACAATGACCATCTGGCATCTACGCAATCTTTTATGCAGTGAAGAGCGACAGTAGCTATACATATGCATTATTAATTTCAGATTAAAATAAGCTCGACTACGCCCTCTTTCCCCGTATTGTTTTCTTTAACAGTCCGAAATATCTGGAAGGAAGGAAGGGAACTGAAGCCCCCCCCCCCGCTACCCTCTTTCTCCCCATTTTTCCTCTTCCGACACCACTTGTATCGTAGAACGCTCCTCGACCTCGAGTTGTGTCGGCTTTTTGCGAGGCGATTCCTCCCAGAAGATAAACCTCCAGGACAATTACAAACTTAACTTACTATATGCCAGCGTCACTCGGGCGGCGTTCGATCGGATTACTACCAGCGTGCAAGGGGTGGTGAGGTAGTTTGCCAGGTCGCTTCAAAGTTTTTCTGAGCCTCAACCTCCTGCTCGCCCCTGGCCGTTTCGAACTGGATGAGTCTCGTAAAACAGTGTGTTCGTGTGATCACTACTATGTGATGCAGGTTAAAGACCCTCCCCCCCCCCTCCCCCCTCCCGGGCTGGCGGTCACAATTACTGATCTATGGTCACACGTCACTCCGCACTGGCAAATATTCCAGCACATCCGGGACACTCGTCGTCTCATTTAATTGCCTGACCAACTTCGCAGAATCTAGATATCACACCCTAACTTTCCTAAACTTGATTTTCTGAAAACCTGTGAGTCGTGAAAACGTTATT
This sequence comes from Ixodes scapularis, assembly GCF_016920785.2. Taxonomy (NCBI): domain Eukaryota; kingdom Metazoa; phylum Arthropoda; class Arachnida; order Ixodida; family Ixodidae; genus Ixodes; species Ixodes scapularis. The sequence goes on from NW_024609868.1 coordinate 114,717,108, forward strand.
TGAAACAAACTGTGTAGGAACTTGAAAACCGGACTTCGAACTTTGAAAACTTGGATTAGAAAGGAAATCAAAATCTTCGAAGTTTTTTTTTTTTTTCGAATTTAGCATTAAAAGAGAATCGAAACCTTCGAACTTTTCGAACTTTATGCGGAAATAAATTCAAAATCTCCGAACTGTTCGAACTTCATGTCTAAAAATTCGAAGCGTTCGAAGTTTTCGAATTTTATTTCTAAAGAATTTCGAAATCTTCGAATTTATCGAACCTGAAGTAAAAAAATATTCGAAATATTAGAATTCGAAAATTTAGAAACCGTGAAAGCTTCGAACTTTTCGAATTCGAAACTCCACTGTGATTGAAAGTTGCGTATTTTTCGAATTCGAACGTCGGTCGGTACGAAAATATCGTAATTTTTCGAAATCGAACCTCAGTTCGCTTCACAAATATCGAAACCTTTCGAAATCGAACCTGGGGTGGTTCGCGACATCCCTACTTAGATAACCGTACGGTCCGTACACCACAAAGAAATGTAAGCTAGACTCGCTGTTTACATTCTTCATCGAGAGCGGATATGGAGCGGAAAAGACAATAGACAGTTTTAGTATAGCGTTGCTGGCTCTTACGTACGCAATACGCAATAGTATAGCGTACGCTAAAAACGACCCGCTCGGACCGATTTTAGTTGTGCGTTACGTTTCCGAGTGAACATCTCGCATGAATCGCAGAATTCCGCGTGCTTATAGCGCCACCATGCTCCTGAAAATGAATACCGCAAATGAAAACGTGTCCAATCATTTTATTCAAAGTCAAACCAGGCAGCGTCGACGCACACTGCGAGCGGCGAACATTTCCACTGTGCACTTCTTCAGCTGCAGGGCGATCTGATTCGACCGTGGTAGGTCCCAGAAAGAATCGCCGAGCTGAACACCACGCAATTTCACGTAACACAGAACGTAGAAAACACACGTCACCCTTGCTGCACCAGTCGAGGCAACCGCCATCTTGAAACTGGCGCTCTCGTTGGGTCCGAGATCTCTCGAGAGCGTCCCGCAAGGCCCGGTAGCCAGCAACGCAAAATCCCCAGCGTTGCGTGCGTACGCCGTACGCAATACGCTAGCCCTTCTATTGCGTTCTGTGCATGCGCACTCACGGCCCGCAATCTGTTTGCCTACGCAAAGCTATAGCGTACGGTCCACTAAAACTATCTAATAGGGAGTTTTAGAATAACGTACGCAATTTTAGCGCACGCTAGCGCTAAATTTAGCGCTTATATTAGCGCATGCGTTGCGAGAGAGTTTTAGAATAGGGAGTTTTCGTAGATCGTTTTCGCCGTCCCGCAAGGCCCTCCGCAACCCGCTAGGATAGCGGGAACTCCACAGTCAAGGCTATCGGCGCGCAGGCGCAGTAGCAACTTCTTCGTTGCGGAACGCTTAGCGGAGGGGGCAACGCGGTCTACGAAAACTCCCTACTAGCGTTTCTCCGTCGCGACGCAAAAGCCCGAGCATCTCGCGCTTGCAACGCCACCAAGATACAGTCACAATTTTTAATTCACACACGAAATGCTGTAACTTTAGAAAAGAAAAAGAAGTTTTTTTGATCTAGAGTACAATTTTAGATTTGTTTAAATATGAGAATGCGACGCGAGCGGTTGACCGGTCGTGTCCGCTTGCGTCGCCTCGGCAAGAGAGGTCTCGTGTACTGACCTTCGCACACCGTACCTTCACGGAGAAATGTTCGCGTGTCACAAGCATCAAGTTGCCGATGATCGTTGCCAAACCGAGCACAATGTCGTCCCGTATTGAAAATTGCAGTCGCGAGGATGCCGCCGACGTCGCACTCACGACGCCGCCAAAGCAGCCACCGACATAATCTTGGAAGCCGCCATTTTTTTAACTCTGCTCGTCTTGGCTTTAGCCAACTTGTCATCACGAATCCTTCTTGGAGAAGCGCAAAGACTCTTTGCGTACGCACGCTATTTTCGAGAAATAGCGCACGCAAAAATTGCGAATGCAAAGCGCGAAAGCTGGTTTGCGTTCGGAGCATGCGCAGTAGCAACGACGCTATTCTTTGCGTGCGCAAAGCTTTAGCGTGCGCTATTCTAAAACTCTCTAATATTAGACAGTTTTAGTGGACCGTACGCTATAGCTTTGCGTACGCAAGGAAATTGTGGGTCGTGAGTGCGCATGCTCAGAACGCAGTAGAAGGACTAGCGTATTGTGTACGCACGCAACGCTGGGGATGTTGCGTTGCGGGCTAGCGGGCCTTGCGGGGAGCTCTCGAGAGATTTCGGGCCCAACGAGAGCGCCAGTTTCAAGATGGCGGTTACCTTGACTGGCGCAGCAAGGGCGTCGTGGTGTTCTCTACGTTCTGTGTTATGCGAACGGTGAAATAACGTGGTGTTCAGCGCGGCACTTCTTTGTGGGACGTACCGCGGTCGAATCAGGTCGCCGTGCAGCTGAAAGAGTGCACAGTGAAAGTGCTCACCGCTCGAATTGTGCATCAACGCTGCGATCTGCTTGACGCTAGGTCTATAGACAGTATTACTGGCGGCCATAGCCGTGCGCGCAAATGCTGAGCGCGTGCGGATGACAAGCTTCCACAGTTCTTTTTGTAACGTGCATTCCGCACCGTCAAGATTGCCGGTCTTCGCAGCCTATTAATGTGAGCTCGTTCTGAGCATGCGCTCTCAACAGCACCCTCAAATATGGCGTCCAGTGAATGCCCCCTATTCGCTCAGTTGCATTGATTGATAGCATTGATAGCATTGATAAACGGTGCCATTTTCACGGGACGACTGACGGAGGCTCCGTGATCGAATTTGGCTACGCACTCGTACTCGTAGCCTCTGTACTCGCAGAAAAGCGCGCTTGACGAGGCAGCTGTGGCTTGGTTTAATCTGAAATAAAATGATTGGATACTTTTTCTTTTTCAATATTTCTTTCCAGGAGCATGGTTGCAATAAGCACGCGGAATTCTACGGACTCGAAAACGTAACGCACAACTAAATTCGGTCCGAGCAGGTCATTTTTAGCGTACGTTATACTATTGCGTATGGGCCAGCAACGCTGTACTAAAACTGCCTATTAAAACCCTTTTTGGCGAGTCTAGCGTGTCGTGTTATGATTCAACGTTGCTTGTATCGGTACCATAGCACGGGCCGCCACTTCGAAGTATTTGTGGTGTCTCAAAGAAACTAAAGCAAAAGCAGACAATTTTTTTTAACGTGACACAGAATTGTATTTAACATTGTAAAAAACTTTTAGGTACCCTACGCCACGCAGTTACCACAAACTATCGCCGCTGTTTCCCACTTTTTTTTTGTTAGAAGTGAACGATGTTTAGGAATCTGTTAATGCGAGTATCCAACCTAAGCGGTAGATTTTAGTGCGAGTCGATACATTGCTGGGGAAAATAGCAAAAAGCGCCGCGTGTTTGCGCTAACAGGGTCGCGTAATGCACGCATACCGCTGCACAATCAACGCTAACATAGTAAATCAGTAAATTTAGTGGCCCCCAAAAAAGTGGTATTATTTTGTTTTATTTTTATGTTTGAAAAGTTATTTTAAAACAAGCGATTCGGTAAAGGGTGCTTCCGCTGGGCACCAACTTACGAGGCATCAATTTGTTCTTATACACGAAATTCTGCATGGGCCTTGCGTAAAAATGTCAATGTCAATGAAACGTTCCTTCAATGGGTGCGGGGATGCATCGCAGCTCTCAAGTATCCGTTTACTTTGCCACGGGCTAAACCAAAGACCTTCGGCAGCTGAAATTCGGTGACTGCGTGGGCGCAGCCTTGCAGCTCCGTAAAACTTACACCCGAGGGGCTAGGCTTGGTGAGCGGCAAAAAATAGGGCGATAGGAGCTGAAGCTACCTGTAAGTCACGAGGTCGCTGTTGCCGCACCCATCGCCCGTCGCTCAGAATGGGGATTTTCTCGGCTAATCCTCTCAGAAGAAGCCGGCGCAAAAGGGGCCCTTTCCCCTCGCCTCGCCGTGCTACAATACAAGAAAGAAAGAGGGCGAGGAAGACTTTCCGCCAGGCGGAAGAATATTTCTGCTGGTCCTCCTTTAAACACTTAAGACTGCTTATGTGTAGGAATGCTTTCGCATTCCTACACATGTCATATCAGATGCTTTGTCACGGAAGCCAGCGAGTGCACTAAAGGTCAAAGCGGACACACTTTAAAAATGAAACGCAAAGAAAAGCACAGCAACGCAATGCTTTGTCACGGAAGCCATTGTGAAGCTGGCAAGGTTCGTCACACCTGCGCAGTGGGAAAGTGTGATGTCACCGCCGCAATGCCGTGTGCGATAGGAAGATGTGGAGCGCTGCTTGTAAGAATGTGCTGAGTGTAGGCGAAATCCACCATCGTTGTTAAGTTTCAGAATGCACAGTGGGGCAGTCTGCGCGGCGCACCATTGCACTCCCTGCCGGCGTTGGGGCCGCTTTTGCTCCTCTCGGCGCCGAGAATGCTTTCGCATTCAACACTCACAAGAAGTGCTTAGGCGTCCTCAAGAATTTTCCCTGAGGCGCGTCCACTTTTACCTTGAGCACACCGCCGGCTTCCGCAATGAGGCATCTGCGTTGCTCTACTTTTGGCCAATGGGACTTTAGGTGTTGCTTCGCTCAGCCAATGGGAATTAAAGCGCCGTTTCGCTCAGCCAATTCAGGTGCCATTTTTCGCTGCTGCAGACAACGCCGGCTTCGCTCAAGGGAACCAGTTAGTGCTTTCGCATTAAAAATAGGGCTCGGGCAAGACTGGCTCATACCCCCAAATATGAGAAGAGCATCCCAATTTGAAACAATATCTAAAAAATTAACAAATTGTAGTTTGAGCAATTTAGATAGAGTTGACGCCCTACTGAAGACAGAGCACGTCGAGGAAGCAAACAGGTGCACAAATGCTCTCGTTTCAAAATCGCTTCCTCGGAGTACTCGACCATCTAGGTCTCCCCCCCTCAATTCGACAATTTGCGCACGCACAGGCAGTGGTGGAGTGGGTAGGCTGGTGTCAAGTGGGTTGCAGAAAGCGTCGAGGCGCGACCTACCCCGAGTTCCGTGCTTGTGAGTGCCAGGGCGATGCCCGAACAGGCGTATGTAAATTCCTCCACGCACAGGCACGAGTCGAGACACTTCAAGTCGGGCCCACCTGGCACGAGGACACAAGGGTAACAGAAGACGGGTCAGGAAAGCGAGAAAAAGGATAAATAGAAAAGAAAAAGGTGAAGTAAAAAGAAAATCCCATCTCTTCGGTGCATTGCATAGGCACTGTCCTCATAGACGTCACGGTGTCATTTGACGTCCCGGTCTCATATGAACACATTGGCGTCATTGGCGTAATGCCACCAGTGAGGCTAGAGGAGTGCGAAGAGTTGACCCCATAAACACTACACATATTGCAATGCTCCCTTGAAGCACTTGCTACCACCGGATGTGGCAAAGGCACTGATCTCTATAGTAATAGGCTGGATTGCAGATCAGGAGCCAGTCGGTGGCACCATTATTGGCCATTTGAGTCTATGGGAGAAACACACAAGAGTAGGAATATTGTAGCTTCTACGCAGTGCTCGAAGGCGAATATTTCACGATGTGCTGCGATTATTATATCAGGTGTTTGAAGATCAAATGGGTATTTATCGAGCATCCCTTTAACGCCTATTAAAAAACCATGACGCACATACTAGACACACCTTTAATCAGCCGGAACCGTGGAGCCGCCGTGGCGTCGGAGAAGTGTGCTCATTTCGCACCCCGGAGGCCCGCGTTCACATCCCACCCAGACCGAAATTTTTTTTTCAAACCCATTCATTTACTTTGTTTCGATGTGCTTTTACTCTATGCGCTGCGCCACCAGCAGTTCGGCTGGCCCCTTAACAAGGGGCCAGCCGACATGACCCATCCGATTGGTCATGTGGTCATGACCAATCGTGATTGGTCATGACCACATGACCAATCACGGCCCATGGGAATTTAGGTCCTGTCTCGCTCAGGGGAATTTAGGTTCCGTTTGTCGCTGCTAGAAATAACGATAATGCCGGCTTCCAAGCTCAGATAACGCCACACCACTCCATGAGCCCCCATTTAATGCTTTCGCATTAAAAATCGAACGTGCGAGAGCACCCATGGCTGAGTTGGCAAGCTTGCTCTTGTAGCGGAGTAAACAAAGAAACTTGCCATCAATAAGACCGTCCTCGTGGAGGCTCAGAAGTTGATGAATGTCGAAAAAGTTCCGTGTTGACAGCGGCTTTCTGGGAGTGAGCGAATTCTGCGTAGCAAAGCCTTCAAGCTTGGAGTCTGCTAAACACAACTTATCGAAACTACCATCGACTATGCGGTAGCTCTAGGTAACTCGTCTCATTGGGCTGCGTTTCATTTTCCGCCCAGCGGAGTCACTCTTGATTACAAAACATGTATTTATAAGAACTGCAAGGGCTGTCAGTTTTATTGTTTGTGCACAGGCTGTTTGACAGGCTTTCCAAAAAGCAGCAAAAAAGTTTCAGTGCCGACAATAGCTTAGAAACGGGGGAAACGGCAGTCTTTCTTGTTTTTTTCATAGAGTCCCGCACGCTAGCTGGTATCAAGCGACAACTGCCGGTGGTGCCAAACGGTCCCAACAAGACAGGCCTCGATCCCCGATCCAGCCTACTACAACAGAGATCAGCGGGCAAAGGGCTCCAACGGAGTTCCACCAGCAAGCAGATCCCCACCCACTTCGTAAAACATGTGGGGGGCACTCTCGAGGCAAAATGCATAGTTGAAATTTTGGCCAACAACGTTGGGCCACGTTTCTATGTATGATGCACTCTACAGTCGGCGATAGGTTAAGAGCTTGAAGGAAACCCCTCGCACCGCTTTCCCCTTTAGTGGAGCGAATGCCTGGGAGAAGGGGACCGCCCTTCCAGCGTTCACTCCGCTAAAGGGGAAAGAAGTAGGAAGAGTTTCCCCCGTCTCTTTAACCCAATCAGTGTTGCTTTCGGACTATGGTCACCGACCATAGTCCGAGAGCAACGCTGATGCGCCGAAACCATCGCGAGCGATAGTACCATTTGGTGCAAATTTGGCAAATCTATTTCTCGACGAAGGGAAATGGCCCCTTGAACGGCCACCACCGCCGGGAGGGAGTAGCCCGCAAGCCGCGGGAATGTGTGCATTGGTATCTAAACTTTTGTTCTACCAAAACCTTCGCTGGAAACAGGGGTTTGCTCGAGGACATCTAGCAGTCTCTGCACTAACTTCCCAAAAAGAAAAAAAAAAAAATGTAAGACTGCAGATTTATTTTCAGTGACTGAGGAAGCGAGTGCAACCCAGGTGACACCAGTTTCGCCCTCGCACCGGCCGTTCCCACCCTCTTCCGGCACGGCGGCGGACTTCCCCCAAAACCTGCGCAGTGCAACACCTGCTCCTCTTGGACCATTAGAACGCGACAAAGTGGGGCATGCCAAAGATGACAATCTCCAGGGAAGGTCCTTTACCCCCAGACTAGTGGCCTCGATTATGGTGCCAAAGGCCCCACAGCCGTAGGAGACCTCCTCCGACATCAGGCAGTGGTCGAAAAGAGTGAAATTGGCACCACCTGGGAGCGGGACAGCCAAGCAAGGACGTTTGGTCACAAAATACCACGGCAAAAAGATTTCAAGTGAGCCCGAATTACCTCGCTAAATTACCCGAGCACAAAGGAGCATGAGGAGAGTTTGGCTAAATAAATTGCATATGCTGGCACAGCAACTTTTTTAATGCAAAAATCTAAAACCAACCTAAAACAAGCAAAAATCTAAAAGACACTCCCATAATTCTTCTTGGTACTTAGGCAGTTTGAAAGAGAGGCCTGTCATCTTTTTACCTAGTATATTATCTAGCTGGGTCGCCATGCAAAACCTAAGACAAAATATCTGAAAAAAAAAAAGGGAAAAAAAAAATTTCCAAGCATGCATGCTTACCTTCCTCTCATGATTTGGTGTCACCATCAAGAACACTCAAGTGATTATTTCCTTTGTACATGTGTAGATATTGATGCAGTGCTTACTTTCTGTCTGTGTAACACAGTCGAACCTCGTTATACAAACTAGCATCGGGAGTGGAAATTTGTTCGCTGTATGCGATATTCGTTATAAAATAAACGCAACAATTGACGTGAATGTTACTGCAATCAAGCCCGTGCAAGAATGTGCATAGCACTAAGACATAAAAACGCGCTATCGCGGACCACAACATCCTTACCTGTCACTACGCAGCACTAAAAAAATAGATCGGAGAATGAGGACACCACTTTGCAACACGAGAAACGATGATAGCTGGATCTATTACTCCACTTATTTGAAGACGTGATCTTGGACTGGTGCCTCTTCACCTGGAGCCATCACGCTAGACATGCCAGACTGATTGCTTTCGTTTACAAAAGCTGACCAGACATCGCCATATTGGCGCCCCTACGTCCTTAAACCATGAGAATAGAGCCTCTTCCACGTCCAAGTCAAGTCAAGGCCTAAAACCCTCTCTGTCAGTCTTGACATTGTTGTTTGCACAGCAGTCCTTGAACTTCTTCCCCGCACTCAGGATGGTAGATATGTGCTTGGTACAAGCTCGAAAACCGCAGTGATGTCGTTTTTCTTCAAACCGCTGTCCACCGCCCTCAAAACCTTCACTTTTGTTTCCAGAGAAACAGCATTTCGCTTTGTCGCCATTTGCAGCTCAGCTACGAGTGGCGTCGTTGACGGTTGGCTTTAGTCTGCACTGGTTCTTCATGCCTTGCATAGAGGCCAGCAGCGGCGCAACCGCCGTTATTCGCTCAATTCCTGGGTGGCACTACCTCCCGAAATGCGCATCTTTGAACATCGGGCGATCTAAACTTTTGGAATTTTTCGTTTAGAAATTACTTTTCTATATTTTTTTTCTACTTTTCAATAACCTTCATAGTACTTTGTGACGCAAGAAAAGCAGGAATTGCTTCGCTGAACCGATAGCGTATCAGATTTTATGGTTTCGGTTCTGTTGTATGACTAGAACTCCCATCCAAATAAAGCATGACCAAACAAAATTCCTGGTTAGTTCTCTATATCCAATAATTCGCTATATCAGTGTTCGTTATGAAGAGGTTCAACTGCATAACACTTTCTATTCCCTCGATCGCGCATTCTTTTTCTTCATTCAAACGGCTAGCCTGAATTACGGCATTAGCGTACAGTCAAATGCCTTTATAACAAATTCCTCTACTACAATAATGCCCATCCAATAAAATAGAACTAAGTCTTGGCTCATTTCCCTGGTCAATGATTTATTACGACCACCACAACATATTTCTGCTACACGAATATGACTCAGTCCATCGAATAGAGTGCATGGCCCTGCAAAGCATGCATGATCATTTTTTTCTAGGTAATGTGAACTCTCACACTCAAACTATGTGCAGGGCAAGGTGCACGAAATAAATGCAGCTTTGGGGACCGCCGTTGCCACCCATCACCGCTGCTGCAGTACAGTGCAGTCGACGCGTTCGGGTCCTCTCGGTTTCATGCGCAAATGGTTTGCTAAAGTGCATCCATGCCTTCAGGTGGTGCAGAGTTGCTGCTGAGTGCCTTCAAAATGCAGGACATTTATAGGGCCGGCTCTTAGCCCTTTTGTGTCCATGGCACAGTTACTCTCACCAACGACAATTTTACTGACAGTAAGCAAAAATGACAGCCCCATGACTCTAACTTGGCACAGAAATTAAGGTATTTATGATCCAGAAATCTAAATTCGACAACATTTAGGTGCCAGAACCCACAAACATTTGCTGACCCCTTCAACGCGATTCATTGCTTATTTTCTCCTCATCTGAATCTAAAAAAAAAAAAAAAAAAAATTCAAGGGCTTTGTTACATCTACGTACAGTCCAGCCACTAAGTTATTAAAGATGATGAATTTATTAAAACAATAATGATTAATTAAATGTTTTTTTTTGGGGCGGTGTTTCTCCCATAAAAGCCTCGTACTGAAGTATCACGAGACTAGATTCATTATAACACAAAAGATAAAATAGTAAATTCATGTTATGATTGAAGTGACCAGTGATCAAAGCAGATAGAAGGATTTTCAGATTCTTGCGCGGCTTAACAAAATTAAGACGATCTGGGACACTGGCAGTACTTTCAGGGCCGATTCACTCAATAGTGTTGGACCACATAGCAAGGACTCACGTCAGAATGCTACTGTAGTTCCTTGGTTGCCGTGGTAACCAAGTGCTGCATTTGGTTATTGTGCAACCAAGAAACACCACTGCCTGCAATAAAAAAAAAAATTCTAAATTTATCTTCATCCTACAGATAAATTTAGCATGCACAGAATGTGTTTAGCGGCATCCTTCGGGGTTTGTGATGGACATTGCAGTTTTTTTATAATATTTCTTTGGTTACATCACATTATTTTATTCAACTCTGCCCCTTTTTACATGCCAGTGGGCATGTCTTGGATTTCTAGTTTTCTCACATACATTGGCCTAACGTCGAACGCGACCATCGAATGCAGGTGTCCAATTTCCGGAGTTCGGCATTTAAACAGTTAGTAGAGACCACCGACGTAGAGATAAAGCCGGTTAGCTTCGCGTCTGTATCCACTAATCGGCGCAGTGGTACAACGATGGGCTTACAATCGAAGGGTTTAGGTTCAATTCCCGTATGAGCATGTTTAGACTTTTGTTCTTTCCTCACACTTTACCACTCTTTTGTAAACAATGTCCTCTCAAATATGTGTTACACACTTCGTAACGGTTTTCGCAGTGTTCTGTCACACTTTTCTTGGGATCCCAGCCCTTAAACACATTCTGTGGTAAAAAAAGAAAAAAAAAGAACAGTGAAACCCGTTTAGAACGAACCCACGTATAGCGAATTATTGTCAATATCGAACTCACGGAAAATTGAAATAAAAATGCAAGTACTTTTTATAACGAACCACACATTGGCTATATCAAACTTTTGCCCACCGGGAAGGCTTCCAAAAAAGTCAATCGTCCTCTAGACTGTCCCTTCCCACAAAAGGCAAATCTAGGAAAGAAAGAAAATTCCAAAAGTTCAAGCTGCGAACAAAATTGACAAAGAGAAGCGATTCAGAAGGAGAGATAAGCAAAAAAAGAACAAACTCTGCACGCATAAAATAAAAAAAAACTTTCCAGCACTTTGTTACAAGGTCGAAGTGAAGAGATGAGAAAGAAAGAGAAGCTCCCGCCTTCCAACAAACACGTTGTCGAAGTTCGTTGTAAATGGCTTTTGCTATATCGAACTACTTGCTATATCGAATTGATCGTAGCGTATCCTGCTGTTTGTTATAAACGGGTTTGACTGTAGCACGTTGTAAGATTTGCTTAATATTATCTTCAAACAAAATTAAATTCCCACCTCACAAGCCTCTTTGGGAACGCTTACATTGTTGTTATTAGCTATAATTATTGACCATCTTTCGAGAATCGCAAGTTCCGAGGGCCGATGTGCACCTTGAGTTTTCTGTTTATTCCATTTTCCTAGTATTCATCAACCCTCTTCCCCCGAGAACCTGGTCACATTCTTTTTGTGCAAAAGAGTACACAAAGTTGTGTTCTCAATTCTTGGCGCATTTTCTCCTTCGTTCCTCTGCCCCATGGTACTAGAGACCTCTCTGAGCTTTTTATAAAACACTGGGCCACTGCTGACAACTAGATCTTACAGCCAAACAAAACATTGTAGTAAAATGAATTATAAGTAAAACCTTGTTAATTCAAGCCCCACTAATTCAGAAATTGGGATAATTTGAACTGCCGATCAGGTCCCGTCAAACAAGTGTATTATTCAATGGCACCAAACGCTCATTAAAGGGCCCATGAAACGAATTTTGGGCTAGAATAAATCAATTTATATTGGGATTTTACTAATAGCAGATCGTTCAGCGGGCCAAAAGAAAAAAGGTAGGAAGTCAAAAGCCTGACTATTGGTACGAAAATTTGAAAACACAGCAGACTATTTCGTACCTCCTTCCCTTCGTAAGCTCTCTCTCTGCCTTTTCACTGTGGTACATCCGAGGACCCCGAAGCGCATCACCAGGCCCCCGTCATACGACACCGGAGCTTACTTATTCCCTTCATCCCTAAGCTGACATTGTGGTAGAAGCTGCGCACTTGCCGGACCAATCAGCTGCCCCCCTTTCATTGCCGGCCCTCATTCTCTGCGCTTGGTTGTGTGCGAGAGAGCGTGATCACATGGAAAAAGTGAAGTTGGCCCAAGGAGCATGTAGCTTCCACAGCACTGTCAGCTTAGGGGTGAAGGGAATAAGTGGGCTCCGGTGTCGTGTGACGGGGACCTGGTGACGCACTGCGGGGTCCGCAGATGTATCCCAGTGAAGAGGCAGAGAGCTTACGAAGGGAAGGAGGTACGAAATAGTCTGCTGCTTTTTGAAATTTCAAATGAATGGCGTGGGGAAAGCAACTTTTGTCTGAATTTAAAGCGATGGGCTAATCTTCTAGGGGGAGAATGGATGTGTCCGGATTACACAAACGAGAGTCCGAGCAAGAGGGGACTCCCCCTTTCCGTCTTCTTGAACTGTTTGGTAGAATGCGCGATTTATGAGTTGAGGAGGAAAGCTAAACAGAAAAAAGTTGGAAAAGCATTTCATGACTCCTTTAATTCAGAGGGAACGTGGCGCGTCCCCTCTGAACGTGCGCACCTCGGATAGATAGTGGTCATACCCTTTGGAACAGATGCGCTGTGCCACCTGCTGAATTCTAACGAATTCAGCAGGTGGCACAAGCTACCATCTGTTCCAAAGGGTATGACCACTATCTATCCGAGGTGCGCACGTGTTTTTTTTTTGGTTTTTCCATGGTTCTTCGCTCTTCTGGTTCTCCGTGTTTCGCACCAGTTTCGCTATGAATTGCCGTGCGTCAGTGCGCTACTCTCCTGGCATGGAAGCGGCGGAAGTGTAGCTGCAGCGGAAAAAGAGTAGCACAAGTGACTGACGACCGGAGCAGCAAAATCGCAACATGCGGTGCTATTGTTCCCAGGCGCGCCGATAACAAGAGTGACAGTCACGTTTCATGCCTCAACGCGGGATGGCCGGCAGAAAGCCGGCTATCTTATCCCTCAATTTTCTGCCGGCCACCCCCGCACTGAAACATGCAACGTGACTGGCACTCTCGCTATCGGCGCGCTCGGGAAAAATAGCACCGGGTGGCCGGGTGTTGCGATTTTGCTGCTCCGATCATCGGTCAGTTGTGCTACTTGTTTTCCATTGCAGCTGCACCAGGCCAAGAATTTAGCGACGAAAGTGGAAATACTGAGGGCCTTGAAAGACAGCGTCTCTCGGCTAAAAGTGATGAAAAGTTACGACGTCAAGAGAAGCACTTTGGCCATGTACGTGAAAATTGAGGCCGAAATCCTACAGGCTTTCGAGAGCGAAAAGTTCAACGCAAAAAAAAAGCGGCTGTGGAAGGTGATGAACCCGAAACTAGAAGAGGCCTTGCTGTGCTAAATCGTCAGCACACGGGATGCGGAGCTCTGACAGTGTGAATGTGGAGCACTCGAACGCGCTAAGGAAAATTGCCGTCTCCGCCCAAATGTCGTCCAGAAAGCGGGCGGCCATAACAGATTTCTTCTCAAAATGAAGGTATGTCACAGGAAAACGTTTCCGCGCAGTTTTCCTTGTCTTTTCGATAATTCGACTTTTGGATAATTCGGACATTTTTGCCGGTTTTATGAGATCCGAATTAACGAGGTTTTATTGCATACATGCTATAGACAATCATGCAATACTGTCGGATCCATCAAAAGGAGACGGAAGCACACTGAGGCAGAAACCACGAGTTTTGTACTTACCATACGCTGCAGGAATCGAGAGGTTCATGAGCCCAACTTCCCAAGCTTTCTTTACAATGTCCCATGGAAACTGCAAAAGCAACGAGCGGACATTAGGCACAGGATGCACCTAAAAGGGACTGCCTTCAAACAAGAAAGAATCTTAACTGTTTTCCAGATATTTTTCCAGCAGAGAAAAAGATAAACACTTTTCATCCCTGGCTAAGTAATGCCCAAGGTACAATGTTGATGCTCCTAGGAAATTGGAATACGAAGCACCCTCTGTCTAATGCGCGGTAATCGACCTCTCGCAAAGTCGGAGCGATCCTAGCGGCGTACTGCCGTGCAAAGCATCTTGGGAACCTCTTAGCCACAGTTTTGGTTTCCCGACATCCCGTCGCTACCAAATGTAGAGCTTGCATTTTTTAATGTGCGACTTTCCTCAAATCTAAACTACTGTAGGTGTTACCGACCAATATGACTCAAATGCCTGGGCCCGTTGTTTGTTGTTTTTTTTTTTTTTGGGGGGGGGGGGGGGGGGTTTGCACGTGCAAACAAGACAACGAAGGCAAGCGGAAGAAGAAATATAATGGGCCGGTCGACCCATCCCATTTTTTCCTAACTGGGCTTCTTAAATTATCTGCGAGGCGGCAGGGTCACGATGCACTCTGGACTGCTTGCCCGGCCGCCAGAAAGGTGAGGGACAAAGACAGCCGTACTCCCACTTCTCGCTAAGACCTGGCCGGTCCTTACGGCCGCCGGAGGTTTGCTTGTTGACGGGGGCTTTCACAAAGACAAACGGGCGCATGGCAAGCGAGCGCCGACTTCGTTTTCATGCACTGTCGAGATGCACTACTTTATTGACGAGGCAATCGAAAACGAAACCGTGCCAATCGTCTCCGTGGCCAAAGAGGTCGCATAACACAACGCACGCAGTATTGCAAGCAGGGATCTTTGAAAGTGGCTTATTTTGCGCAAAAAGATTGGGAATTTCACTAGAGCCACTGTGCAAGCTATGCTTAAGGAGTGACGACACTCCAGCCATCTTGGTGCTCAGAATCATGGTTGCCAGTTATCTGAAGCTTAACCTGAAATTACAGGAAATGCTTTTCTGTCCACCAGAAATTATGAAAACAGTTCGGAACATAGCAAAACGATATTGACAGAGCTTCCTGGAACCGAATTTAAAGCCGAAGAAGTAGCATTTTCGAATTGTGACGATCGCAAATGGCGCCCGCCCTGTGCCAAGCACAAAGACGGCGGTGTTCCCACGAAAATCGAAGAACGGAGTGTCGATACTCTAAGCATAGCTTACTTCGTGGCGCTAGATTTTGCTAGGCCTTCTTTGCCTCCAGGGAAGACGGCCATTTTAGTTGTTGCCTCGTAGTCCAAGAGGCCTGCCTACCCTTCTGCAAGTTCTTATGTGTCTCACCATGTACTAGTATTAGGAACAGTATGAGGGAGAATGCTGGAGCATGTGATGCTCTGCGCACTGCTCCTCCTCAACGCAGGCATGCAAAAACTTTTCTGATGTTCATGGATAGTCGAATCTCGTTAATTCACACTCGAGGGGGACCGAAAATTTGTTTGAATAAAGCAAAGTTTGAATTACCAGGAGTTTCCTTCCATAGAGACGCATAGGATGGGACCTGCATGTTAGTTTGAATTATCCGCAAGTTTGAATTAAGAGAGTTTGAATTAATGAGAGTCGACTGTATTGCTGCGCATGCGGCTGCCATGAGAGGTATAGAAACGAAGCAGACGTCACACGACCACCGACCAGGGGGCCTCTAGTAGGCAAACAGGTTGGCTTTGTCGGGACTCTGGTAGCAGCTGCGGGACTGAGAATGCATTGGAGTGAGGTAAATATCACGAGCTGTACGGTAGATGTACCATTCACGAAAAAACAAAATATGTACCGTGTGAAAACTCGCCCTGTGTGAAGCTACAGTAAAACCTCTTTATAACAAAATGGGATATAACAAACTAATGGATGTAACAAAGCAATCATAATTCCCCTTGCTTGCTAATAGTGGGAAGAAATGACAGTGGCTATAACAAACTAATGGTTATAACAAAATAATTACGACCGCTCCTTCAACTTAGTTATAACAAGGTTTTACTGTATATAAGTTTGCAGAAAAACCTTAAGAGACCGAGTGCCACTTGACTTGGGTGCAACGTAACGTTGCAGCGTTGCGAGTGGCATTTTTCAGTCTGCAGTTGGCACTGTACTTTGAGCTGCAGGCGGCATATATGATAACTTTTTCCATGAGGCGATATAACAACCGGGACACCCATGCCAAGTTCCAAACGCTTCAGAAATCACTATAAGGGCAGCGAATGCGTTCGGTGGTGGCTCGATGCAGCACAGATCACAATCTGAATGGCAAACGAGCGTGGCTCTCAAGCCCAGTGTTAGCTTGCCCTGCGCAGCAGTCCATCTTCTAATAAAAAAAAAAACCAAACAACGCCGAACACGATGGCTCGCATTTGACCCTCTGGACTCGATTGCTTTGCAACAGACAGGTAAACGTAGACATTGGAGTCGATTTTCAAAGCAACCCAACCTTTTTGAGGACGAGCGTGGGAACTGCAATAACGAGGATCGATAAAGTTAACTATGGACATATGTATGTGAAGTACGGAATGCAGTGTATGTATTATAGAGAGTGCGATGAAATTCGTACAGACAAGTAATCATCGGTACTTCTCATTGTTTTTCATTCAACCGAAAGGCTGAAACTTAAGACTGCCGACATGGTCAAATGCGTTAATTTTGGGCACCAACCTAGTCAATTAAATTAACATTGGCATTCAATAATGCCAGTTTGAGCAAAATGCAAAACAGTATTGACGTGCTCACGCCAACTGAATGCAGTTGGGACAACTTTTTATGGCAATGTGGTTTTTGTGCACTTATTTTCAAACTTCCTGTCAAATTAATTCATACGGACATGTGAACCGAGCCGCAATCGGCGATGTATGCAGTTGCGATGTGCAACCATGCGAAAGTCTGCCAGCAGCTATTTGGCAAAAACAATTGCCCTCTCACTGTCAGAGTTACTGAGTGCATACAAAATATCCTTACAACAGCATTGTTCATTCAAAAGCTATACAAAAAAAAAGCTTATCTTTTATGTTTATGCGTAATTTGACATTTTTTATATGCCCAGTTTTGTGCAGGCAAAACAGAGCCGCAGCGCCTACATTTATGTCAAAAAACAAAAACTTTGCTTCATTGGTTTTACTTATACAGCAGGTTTCTCTTCGACAAACATGTGTCACCACACCAGCTTTTGGGGCGTTTAACTGCGTTCATTTCCACCCATCGCCCATTGTTCACAGCCGCCTGATTGCACTGCTCGCAATTAACCGGCGGCAAACAATGGGCAAAGGAGGACCCGCCGCCGGCTACAACCCCATCAGCCCAGTTGTTTTGTCAATCGACATTGTCCTGAAAAGCTCCAGTTCATCCTTGGCTGTTATCGTGTGATCTGGTTCATGACCTTCCAGAACGCACCGTGCGCAGAAAAGCTGCGGCAGCACGCTGCTTTGAGAGTGTTGCTCTTTCGCAGCTGTCGCTCAACCCACGGTTTTGTTTTAGTGGCACGCACAGGTTCACCTGATGTTTATTTTCAGTTCTACATTCATCTTATTGTTTTTCATGCGTGACAATGAGGCTCACATGTGCAACCCAACAATCAGTTTGTTTGTGATTAAGAACTCTCGTTCCAGCAAAACATCCCACAAAGCGCCACTTTAGACAATTCGCAAAATAATCATGCAATTATATACAACTCTTTACAATAATTGCTGCATTCTTTATGAACAAGGCTTAAATACCTACATTCGACTCTCATTATTTTAAACTCTAGGAAGCCACAGGCTTTAGTTTGAAACATTGGAAGGTAGAATTAACAGAAATGAATCTACATATGATGTGAGGCAAAGTAGCCATCTGCTATAGGAATACCTACACATACCAAGCAGATTTTTTACACTTTTCTCTACACATGCCTATTTATAAGCAGGCACACGCATGAAACGTTGGCGAAGTTCGAAGCAAATAGTGCTTTTGGCAGAATATTTTTTTAATCGAATGTCGGACAGTTTGTCCAAGCCTTTTACCATGCTTAAACGAAAATCGCACCATGCTTAAACAAAAATTCAGCTAAATTCGTGAAGGTTGTTCCCAACATTCAACTTGTCAATTTCTAAGCTCAGTTTGCTTTAATATAAATATATCTATGAACCGTGGCCTCAAAAAGTCAAATGCCTACATTTGGGTGGCACGTAAATGACAGATATGACATAAAATTATTTCTAAATCAATGCCCAGGTATCCTAATCAAGAGAATTTATAAACCTGCTTGCCATATGCAAATATGCTTTCTTTATCTCAAATTTAACAGCCTCAGAAAAAAAAACAAAGAAAGAAGCACGCATAATGAAAGCAATTGTCACGTTAGTATTGCTTGCATGAATGTGGTGGCTTAGTCCAGTCAAGCGCATTTTTCACCGAGCACCAGCGTACTGTGGAAAAGCAATGACTGTGAGCTTCATAAGTATTGCTTTCCTGCAGCACACCGGTGCTCAGTCAGAAGTGCACTCTACAGGGCTACACAACCACACTGGCATCGCGGAAGCTTGTTGCGCGACGCTGGGTGCCACGGGCTGCAGATTAAAACCAGCTTTTGCGTTCTGCGACGCGCCGTACAGCACCGCCAAGCCAACCAGTCCTTGCGCAGTTCAGAGATTGCCACTCCTCGCTGCAGAAGAGAGGAGCCAATAGGCTCTGAGCAGGGTTCCAGAAAGTGCCACCATCGGTTGATCATGAGTGCCACCGTGGACACGAGGCAATACTGGAACGGCTAAAATCGGCAGCGCCGCCAGCCTACCCTTGCGAGATAACGTTATTACCAACTCCGGGCACTGTGCTGTCGCGCGCTACACTATCGACTGTTTTAAGAATCTATCAAACATTAAATATATAAATGAGCATACGTGTATGGTTGTGTCCTTCTATCATTAGGGAGTATTAGTAGGTTCCTTCCTCGATAGGTAGAAACAACCCAAAACGGGAGCTAGAAGAACAAAATTGAATGTCCTGATATTACGACCAAATATTCGCAACTCCAGCAAAACGGACACCACCAGGTGGGAAAACCGGGAACCAGTTGGAAGAGGTCGCTTGGCGCCCCCCTGCGTCTTTGGTGGCTTTCGCGGAGACGTGTTGTCGGTGCGGTGGCGAACAATGTAATTTGACGAAGGTCCAAAAATTTCTTAAGCTTGCCTGAGTGTTCATTAGTGTGGTGAAGCCTCAGTAGATTGTTTCCTTCCATCAGGTATTTAAAAACCCACAACACACGGTTGCGTGCTTTCGATTTCTTGGATGGGGAGGAATCACGAAAAAACATTTTGATTTCTTGTCTGTCTCGAATCACATTCAAAGTGACGACTACTTATTTAACTGATAAGGGGTTTCTTTATAAGGATGCAAAACAGTGGACTGAGGACGACAGACGAGGTGTTTCACTGGAAAGAACATTAATGTTGCAGTCAAGTGAATGGGAAGGTTCGATAGCTGCTTTTCTTGAGTTTGGTTGTGTTCGACTAGCTTCAAGATTGAGCCACCCACACCAGCCGGTGTGTTAGCTATTCATCTTGGCTGCTTCTCGCCGAAAAAGCCTCTGGACCATATTGAAAGAGTTGGGCTGATTTCACAATTACTTGATTCCGGAAAACCTGCTCGCTGCATACGATTAATGAGAGAGATTGTCTGCTTTTCAAAAGGTGGGGGACGCATCTTGCAAACTTAGAAGCTGTCACAGCGTTATGATCTATCGCGCCTCCCAACATTTATATTATACCCCCATCAAAGCCAGCAATAATATATGTCGACATTGCTCAGGTTGACCGGCCGCAAAAAATACTCATTTTCTCCACTCAGAATTCGAAGTAAAGTTCAATGCAGAGAGGTCCTGCGTGAATCTCAGATGAAGACTCTCTTCAGTTTGTCCGCATTCTTCTCCGTGCTACCGGTTAGAACCATTTGGCTAAGTTCAAGTAGTATCTCTCTGTCTGTCAAATATACTTTTATTCAGCAGTTCACTTAATAGCTAGTCAAATAACCCGAAGAATATACTAATATCGCTTTAGCGGGACATAGTATGTAATATAATACATAACCCGCTCGTCAAAATGACTTCTCGATTGCTACTAAAACCTGAATTGAAAAACGAGTATCAGCTGCTTAGTGGGGCATTAGCGGGTTAACATGCTCCTTGGCTCAAGAAGCGCTTGCTTAATTTTCATAATTTTCCTGCAGCCTGTGTTGTTGACTGAGCAGACGACTGGAGCTGTTTCTTAAACGCAGATACGCACAAAAGCTTGATTTCGCGGACAGATAAGTTGCATGGTTGAGGCATGAAGTTAACTGAAAATTACTCTCGATGGAACAATTCTGTAGTCATCGTCGCTTTCCTTAAAAACTGATTGGAGTCTATTACCGTCTCTCCGGAGCCCATAGTTTCGGTTTTAAACGAAATCTCCGAAACAAAAATTTGACATGAAAAGAACAAAAAACACCGGGAAAACAAAACTATGCTCTGCAGGTTTATGTGCACTGGCTACACTTAACCATTGCAGTTCAAATGCCTATAAAATTTGGCATTAAAGAAAAGAAAATCTGTTAAATTGAATGTGCCACACGTTCAGGCGGCCCGGTCGAGCTGACGCGACCTGGACCCAGCCGCCATGATTGTTTGCTGGTGGTGCCCCCTATAGCTCGCTAAAGTCGCAAATAAGTGAAAACAAGTAGACAGGGCACTTTTCTTTTTTACACTGTTTGTGCGCGCCTCAAGATAACAAAAGCGAAGACTTCGTCGAGCTTCCCTCGTCTGCAAAAGCGGAACTAAAAGATGCCCTCCCCCCCCCTTCCCTATTACCCTTACCCACCCTTTTTTTCCAAGTGAACTCTTCCCGCATGAATAGCTGACCTCATTTTGGTGATGAGCTTGTTTCCAGTCCCCTCGTCACTGTGTTGAAGGTGATTATGGTGTCTGAGAAATGTGTTTTAGGGGCGAAGCTCCTTAGGGTCTAGCCTCATCCGACGCCCGTGATCACATCGATTGCCATCCCATGTCTTCTTAAAGAAAGAAAAAAATGTTTGCGCAGTCGACAGGATTTGAACCTGTGCGGGGCCCCAATGGATTTCTAGTCCATCGCCTTAACCACTCGGCCACGACTGCGGGACGAGTAGGGGGCTCTGAGATGAGGTTGTAACTCAAGAGCTGGGGATGTCATGGATGAAATGTTGCATGTAGCTGCTCAACGTCTTTACAGGAGAGGGCGCTGAGGTCAAATGCGTATATAATCGCGTTAAACTTTCCATGTATTGGCTAACAATTATAGACGAGAGGGAGCTGCGGTCAAATGCTCTGATGCGTATATAACCACATTCCATACCACACATTCTCTTTCTGACATGGATGAAAACGAACGAAAAGCTCGGCATGCTGCAGCTCAGCGTCTACGCAGACAGCAAACTGCTCCAGAGACCACCGACCATAAAGCTATACTAATAATGAAGTGGAATCGCAACCCGGAACTCAGCACTATCTATGAGCAATAAAAAAAAATCAGCACCATCAGCACTACCTATGAACAAAATCAGTATCATCAGCACCACCAGAGCTTCGCCCAATCGACATCATTCACCACGTGGAGATGCACTCATTTTTTCTTGCAAGCTGGCTGTAGTTTGGCCAGTGTCGTACGCAGTTGCTCGTCGCAAGCTGATGCTCATTCTCGTCGATTGAATATGCTGTTCACTTTTACATAGAACATAAATAAACGCCGCATAGATAACCTTTTCTCGTAGGGTAACTACTTTTTTTTTTTTTTTATTATTTCTTGAGTCGACTGTTTTCTTGCAGCGGGGTCAAAGTTAGAATCGCATAGACACAGGTCGACATAGAGCAACCATCTTGGGCAGCTACGCGATCATGCTTAAGGCGCAAACGACAGTCCGTTCTGCAATCGGCAAAGTGGAGAAAACGCTCACTTCGGTTTTCGGTAACTACACTCAAACGTTCGCAAAATGTTCGATCAATATGTGTCCGCGGAGCAGAGAGCAGTGAGAATGTCAAAGGACTGATCTGACTCTAGAGTCATCGCATCGAATCCAAAGACAACGCCGGGCTTCGAGGGCATTAATATCAAATATTGAGTCAAATAACATATTTAGAAATCCATATCAAGTCAGGCAATGTGAACGAAATGCTTACATTACACAATTCACGGCATTTATTTGCCTCCGACAACGTTGTATTGTATTTTCCATGGCCTCGACGGAAACCTGCGGAGCTTCACGCCTGCTAAGCTTCTGGGGTTGCGACAGTCCCATACGCAACAGTGCCTACAGCTTCGGTGTTTGCTCTTCTGCGACATCCGATAGCAATGTTAAGAATAAAAGACCAAAAATGCACTAATCAACACCTTCAAATTGATGCGTGAACAGCCCCCACAAACAAGCACGCTCGCGAAAGGGCCTTCTCAGTGTTGCAAATATTTTGAGCTAGATGGTGCAACGTGCCTCACCGAACTTGACTATGCCGAGGGTATGGGAGGCGGCATAGATAGTGACGTTGCGATGCCATAGCAACGAGCAAGCCGGTTCTCCGCGCGTCTTTCACGTTCCGAAGGAACGTAGCGTCGTTTTGTTTCGTCTATCTCTGTTTCGCCCAATGCCTTTCCCAAAGGAGCGGTTCCTCAAAACTATGCGACTGTTTCCCTTTTTATATGACAAGACGCGGCCAGACTGTGTAGATAATGACGCTAACAACAAACGCTGGGAAATTATAGGAGAGGAATTCGGTATTACAAGTAAGAGTCTCCATGGCACTTGTTGCATGTCTGTGTTGTGACAGATGTTGTGTTGATTTGGTGAAACTCTCGAAAGTAGCCTTCATCTCTGGCGCGCCGCCAAGGCAGCAAAGCATTGACCTGTCCTTCAGTGTTTCGGTAGAACCAACTCAGCCAGACCCAAAACCTGCGCCTCCTTCCCTTCAGAGCGCGACGACGTCGCAAGAGCAACGAACATGCTAGGAAAATCCCATTCATGCTGATCACCAGGTCATCATGGACACCTGCCATGTAGGCAGAGAGTGTGGTTTTGATGCTGATATATGTGAAAAATGAGAGCCGAAACGAAAGAATCTAACGAAAAGCAGACAACGAAAAAGCAAGAAATTTGACGGGAGGCGCGCATGCGATCGCGAGAGCCAGTGTTGTCACGCGACGCCCGCAAAACGGAGGCCAATGTGGACTCCATGCGTTGGGATGCCGGACGGCGCCTGACGCGTCCCAACGGCAAACCCATCCTGCAAACTTCAAATCTGTGCCTCACTCGGCAAGCTTCTATGAGATAGTGCAAGAATAAGAAAATAAATATGACATACTACACTTTGGGTTGCTGCAGCTATAGGAACAGCTGGGCTACAGAGTGGCCTTCCTCCCGGCCTCCGCTCTCGCCTAAAAGCATTAAAATTTTTTCTAACTCCGTGGAGGTGCGACCACATTATCCTTCCCAGTACTGCCAGATTCACCCTGAACAAGTGTTCCGACGACCGTGATTGAAAACGTGTGCCAGTATACAGCCATCTGAAATTACTGTACTACACTGATTAAACATTTTGTTTGACTAACTGTAACAGACAAACATACATTAAGAAGATGAAAAGAAAGAGGTGTCCCGTGCAAGACCCTGCAAACAGGCGGCCTCATGACCTGTATGCCCAACTAGGATGGACCTTTCTCCAACTCGAGGCCAGAGCAAAGAGGCCAACACTGAGAGGTTGGGATGCCCACTCAGAAGGATTTAAAGCGCCGGGGAAAAGGTGGGGCCATGGCAACACCACCAAGTTGTGGCAGCAGGGAGAAACTACTGTCCATGCAAATGCCCAAAGAAAGTGTGCCTCTTTAATCTAGTCCGAGCATGCTTTAGGTTGATGGGCACAGGGTGAGCCTGCTAGTTGGAGGTTTTTCCAAAGATTGAGAAAAAGATCTTGTTAGGCTTTCACGGAGAGCAAAGATATCGTTCACAAGCAATTCGTCTGCCAACGCGAGCGAAGAACAAGGCTTGTGCTCTGAAGTGTCATTGGCTGAGGAAAATAAAACGAGAGAAAACTTTCAGGTCACCTGCTAACAGAACAAAAAAAGGTGGATTGTCCGATACGAACAGAGTGTCACGTCAATGCGACTAATGTAAACTGAAATTGTGATTGTTCGCTATTTCATGTTGGAAGCAATCAACAAGCCCCGCTTTCCTTTGCAAACCTTAAATTGCTCCACTGCTGTACAAAAGCTGATATTGACCGGTGGATAAAAGAGTGATTGCAACAGGCAAACCAGAGGCCGCAAGGTTTATCTCACAATCCGTGCCTGGTGAAAAGTTCTCACCAAAATACAGCTCAAACATAAACTAGAGAACAGGCTAAAAATCTATCATTTATCTATGATGCTCGTCCAACATAAAGCCATAATGCCATGCTCAATCAGAGGGCAAGAAAGCCCTTGCTCTTGGCGGGAACCAAAATCAGACGCCAGGAGTGTGGATCCACTCACCTCTCCTGTTTTGTCATGATGAGCCGCCTTCGGAATGATTTCTTCCCGGGCAAACTTCCTCGCAAGGTTCTGGTACTCTCTTTGCTCATCCGAGAGTTCTGCAATGAATAAAATCACGTATCAGTCTAAGGCTCGAATGGAGAAAGAGAAACCTTTCATTTCCTCCTTTGCAGGCTTGAGGTTACACCCTGCATGGCAACTGCGATAAAAAGTACCGGTATAAAAACGCAATAAAGAAGCCACTGCGTGTCACCTTGAAATAGCCATCAAAAAGCAAACTCAAAGAGTGTCTGTTGTCTTGCCGTTTCTGTAATGCCGTTAAATGTATGAGCCACATCAGTCTGCGCAATCTCCCGATCTGTGGTCAATGGTGTGATCTCTGGCGTGATCTACGGTGTGATCAAAAAGTTCCAGGACTGATTTTGTGGCGTAAAAAGGGAGGGCAGCACAGTGATGTGCGCGCAGCAGTCCAAGGAAAGGACCATCGTGTCTCGTTATGCTAAAAAGTGCTGCTATGTGAACACTTGGAGCTGCACTATGGGAGATTTTGTGACCACGTGCACGGGCGCAATGGCGACTTCACTATAAGCTGCAAATCGGAGCAAGAGCGAACAGCAATTCTGTGTCAAACTCGGCAAATATAAAACAGAAACTTTTGAAACGATTCAGCAGGCTTGTGTCAAAAAACTGTGAATTTTGCAAAGTGCTTTAAGTGGCACTCGCACCAGAAATGGCAAAATGTCGCTGGAAGACGAAGAGCGGGAGGGCGACCTTATCTGACCTCTTCTTGACCTCAGTGACGTTGTGCCATTCTTGAGACGCGACGAGTGCCACTCAAAATAACTTGCGCACCTCACTGGTTTTTGACATAAGCCTTCTAAATCATTTCAGAGGTCTCTGTTATAGATTTGCAGAGCTTGACAAAAGATTGATGCTAGCTCTCACTTTGGCTTGCACTCTATGGAAAGATCGCCCTTGTGCTCTTGCATGTGATCAAAGAAACTCGTGTAGCGCAGTTCCCAATGTTCACGAAGCGATGCCCCTTGGCATAATGCAGCAGGAAGGTCCCTGCCTTTGAGTGCTGCACGCCCATCACTGTGCTGCCTTCTCTTTTTACGCTACAAAATCATGTCCCATCAGTCCCAAAACTTTCTGATCGCAACTGTGCCACGCCACGCTCGGGTTTGAGTGGCGAAGCATCAGCTTCAAAACCGCATGCCCCGACTTTTATCCACTATGTCTGAAACCAGCGGCGGCGTGTTCGCGTAAGTGAGAGCTCCTACGGGCTTAGCCTTTTACAGGGAAGCGATCAAAGGACCCCCTACCATTCTCCTACTGCATCGAGGAGCGTTGAGTGTGTTGTGTTCAGGGCGACCCAGGCAAAACACCGATACAACGATGACGACAGAGTCACCGGGACAACTGCTCACCCTACACGAAACGAGAAGTGTTGCAAGGCGCACCTAATTTGTTAGGCCAGTCACGGTTTTTGGCGCAGCCCTGTCGTCGCTGCCGTTTTCGTTGCAGTGGATGCAATAAACTCAACTTCCCTCACTTTACTCCTATAACAACAAAACGGATTCCTGAACAAAGCGGACTAACTCCTGAAGAAAGCGGACTAAGCAACTGTCGTTTACGGCACCGGCAAATCTGTCTAGCGTCGAGAGAGATAAAAAAAGATTAGGATTTCTTCCGTACGACACACCCGACCACCAAGCTGATTCACACGAAGACGTCGCCGAGTCATCGCACCTTCTCCTGGTTGAAGAGATTGCTCGTCTTACGAACACGATTTGGCAAGAACTTGAAGAAGGCGCAAACGTCAAGCATGATGCGCTTAACGTTTGCGTGTTTCTCGTCTGCTCAGCTGAACCAGAGAAACGAAGAAAAAAATATTTTGCTCGGGTATTGCCTCGCGAATTCCAGCAACTCTCCCCTCCTCTACATTTTTACCTCCTCCCCAGCCCATATGTGGCATTCTTTAACTCCATGCTCATGTTTTGGTTTCAAGCAGTTCCATTTTTTTACTTTATAAAAAAAATATGTGAATGTAATAAAAGATTGATTGGGTAACCTTCTGATGCCATATAAAAATGCCTGGCAAAATGGTTTTAAAAGCTTTTGGGGAGTTTTATTATTTTATTTTATTCATTTTTTTATGCGACATTTGCGAAAAGTTTCTCAGCAACCGCAGCAAACATACACTCGGGGACGCAAAACGGCCTTGGCCTAGATGTCAAGGCTTGCGAGATGGCACAGGTGTGTGTGAAAAGAGACAGAACAGAGGGAGAACCAGATTAATGCCACCCTTTCATGCTATTTCATCAAATGACACTGATGCTTCCTATGGCAGCTTTAGAAGTCTGCCAAAGTGTGCCCTAGCATCAGATGATGTTGTTCAAAACACTGTAACAGCATCTAAATCTTTTTTATAGAATGCTTCAAATTTTAAAAGAAATAAATACACTGTTAAAGGACACATGCAAAGGAAAAAATTATTTTTTTTTAAACGGCTTAGATGGAAAAAGGATGTCATAAAACAATATAACAACGAAGAAAAAAATTTTTAGAGCTATATTTACGGCGCAAAACGAATTTGTAGTTGGCGCCCGCGGCCACCACGGAAAAGTGGTCCGTATTTATCACGTGACTGGTCCTTATTTATCACGTGGTGCTTGCGTTCTTTCGGAAGCTTCCTATGGCCTCTAAAAGTAACTTATTCATCTTTGTTTGAAGTATAACAAAAAAACTAAGATGAATAAGTAACTTTTAGAGCCCAAAGGAAACTCCTGAAAAAGCGCACGCAGACGTGATAGACTTGTGCGCCGGTCAGACGACGGCGGCGGCACCCCGAAGCAGACAAACTGGTGCGGCCGCGGCGACGGCAGCGTAGAGAAACGCGTTGAAGCGGCGTTCGCACAACGCTCAGCGTGCGGCGGCGCGCGGGCCTACCACGTGACCAGCGGCGGCTCCCGCGAGCGCCAACTACAAATTCGTATAGCGCCGTAAATATAGCTCTAAAAATGTTTTTCTTCTGGGGAAAATCGTTTTATGACATCCTTTCTCCATCTAAGCTGTCTAAAAAAAATGTTTTTTTCCTTTGCATGTGTCCTTTAACCCCACAACATTTTGTAACCTTAATATATTCCCAGGTACAGGTAGGTTGAAGAGATGAAGGTCATAATAGTTAAACTGTGGCACCATCATATCCCAGTGCTACATTACAATGCCCACGTAGTGACTTTCCATGTGGCAAAGGTCGAGTAACTGTAATAAGGATACTAATCCAGAAATGTTCTGCCTAATCATGTCTACTGGCAACTCAAGCATGACTTCAACAGACAGCTACATGCTCTGAATTTCACAGGTAAACAGTTAGAGTGTTAATCATAATGTTGAAATCCTGAGACAGGAAAAGAAACTTGAAGAGAAATTAGAAGGGACAGAAGAAAGGTGACAGACAAGCGTTTCAAATTCAGCTCTGATGAAGAGGTGCTACCGTATCCAGCACTTTTAGAAATCGACGGTTCACAAGGTCCTGGTACAAAAGTAAGTGAGCAAGTCCTCAAGCGAGCGAGGACGGGCACTCCTTCGGCCAAGGAAGCTAGGTTCTGCTAGCTCCCGTGCAAATTGCCCCCCTTCTCGGAGGGCAATTTGACATGGATGGACCCCCCTTGCACAAGAAAGAATGGGAGAATAGTATCCTAAAAAATTTTCCGTCCCCCCCAAAATGGAGTTTTGGATCAACCCCTGCACCGAGCTTTGTCAATGTCCCTTTTTGTGCCTTAACTTTGGCCCCCAAGTTGGCTCAAAGACGCTCCTCCCCGCTCCCTCCTAAAGGTGGTTGTTTCCTCCTGGGAATCCTCGAAACCAGTTTCCCGCCCGGTGGTGCGAGCTATTTTGAAAAGGAAATATTACCCCGTGCGATACTTAATGCTGCGGTACGATGTTGAATGGGGTTGCAACAAGGAGTGAGAGATTTTTTCAAAAAGACGTCATACTGTGTTAGTACAAAGTGGTACTCACCAAAACAAAAACCAGGACCTGGGGACTTTGCGCTGGCAGCCGCTTCGGCTGAAAAGCGGCGGGAGCAACATCTCTGGGCGGCCCTCAACCCCAGCAGGGCCTGCGGAAAGGGGGAGCAAAGTCATAGGCCCGCATGCCCACACCATGTGCATCAGACTCCAGCAGATGTTGCAACGAGGTGCCCAAAAATTGATAGACAAGCTGCGTTGCGAAGTTCTACAGAACAAACGCGTGACTAAAAATTGGAAGGAAAAGGATGAGTTTACATTGAGATGAGGAGAAACACAACGAACACGAATGGGCGCAGACTAACAACTGTTTATTTTCTTTTTTCTTCTTTTCAATGCATGAGTTTCCCAATGCGTGAGTTAGGAAAAAAGCGAACGCTATGAATTAACTATTAGAAAAGGAAAAACACCACAAAAATCGAAAGTCCACACATCTTCATGAAGACATTTATCATTATTTCATAACGTTCGCTCCTTACCAAACTCACGCATTGGGAAACTCATGCATTGAAAAGGAGAAAAAAGAAAAGAATAAACAGTTGTTAGTCTGCGCCCATTCGTGTTTGTTGTGCTTCTCCTCATCTCAATTCAAACTCATCCTTTTCCTTTCAATTTTTAGTCCCGCATTTGTTCTGTAGAACTTCGCAGCGCAGCACATCTATCAATGTACAACCAACTAGCCCAAACCCAAGTCCAAGCTTTATTAGTGCCCTAAAAACCTAGTTCTGGTGAAGATTAAAGGCTATCTGACACGGTATAAATCTATATAAAAACCTTTCAAGAGACCCACACTACACACACTAAAATGTCCCCAGAAAAAGCACATAGAACATTTATTAAGCAAAGTACAGAATGTAGGCATTCAGTTTTGCACGACGCTGTGAAGTATCACGCAAAAACCACTTTAAATAAATACCAAAAACCATCATTACATGCTAGAGCACTGTAATTTACCATGAAAGTAAAGTTACCATAAAATGCCGGGCAAGCGCCCACTCAAACTTTGGAGATAATCGCAAAAAAATGGGGGATGGGGGGTTGTCCGGTCATCATTTGACATATAAATGTACTGTGCGTATTTTCTCAGATCTTACAGATTTGGGAATGGAAGCTTAATGTGGAATGGGCAGATGTGCGGTATTCTATGGTAGGTGGTGGACTTGTTCCGTGAAAAGCTCAAAAGAAAAATTTATTTCGAGCAGAAGTCACAGCTGGAACACATGCGCGAAAAACAACCGAAAATCGTGCACAAATCGGAAATTCAAAAAAATAGTTTGGCACAATTTTCTGAAAATTGCACCACATGTGAATTTCTCTCGCACTGAAATAACAAATGTGTGTTCAATGAAACCACAATTTCGAGTTATTTGCAGTAAACACCCTTTTCCGGAAAATATTGTGGAATTATTGTTTTGCACATGTGTTCTGGTTTTTAGAAATACAGTAAAACCTTGTTAATTCAACCCCCGCTAATTCGGAAATTCGGATAATTTGAACTGCCGATCCGCTCCCGTCAAACGTATGTATTAGTCAATGGCAGCAAACGCTCATTAATTCGGAGGGAACACGGCGCACTATGGTAAATTCGGACGAATTCGGCAGGTGGCGCTAGCAAACGTCTGTTCCAAAAGGTATGACCGCTATCCATCCGAAGTGCGCAAGTGATTTTTCCGGTTTTCCCATGGTTCTTCGCTCTTTCAGTTCTCCGTGTCTTGCACCAGTTTTGCTCTGGATCGCCGTGCTTCAGCGCGTTACTGGCGTTACTCTCCTGGCACGGAAGCGGCAGAAGCATTGCTGCAACGGAAAAAGGGTAGCACAAGTGACCAACGACCGGAATGGCAAAATCGCGACACGCGGGGCTATTGTTCCCGAGCGTGCCAATAGCGAGAGTGACAGTCACGTTTTATGCCTCAACGCGGGGATCCTAAAGCCCGCCATTTTAACAACTATCCTATCCCTCAATGGACCTCTTGGCGAATATGTGCTGCCACCTAGACACGCGACTGGGGTCGAGGCTAAGTAACGAGAAAACAATGCGCGCGCGAGGCCTCTCCCACCCGTTGCACTCCCAAAACGTCAGCTACATCCTGTTCACCCATTGAGACGCTGTGACCTAGATACGGCTCCCCCACACTCGCCTTTGTCCCCATCGTGCGTAATCTTCCGCCCCGAAGTCGACACAACGAAACCATCTTCCTTTTCTGCTCGGCCAGAAGGAAGAGAGAGAGGGTACTGGAACCATTTACTCTCGAACCGATGTTTCTGCAAAAGGTCCATTTTTCGTCGGCCACCCCCGCATTGAAAAATGCAACGTGACTGGCACTCTTGCTATCGGCGCCTGGGAAAAATAGTGCCGGGTGTCGCGATTTCGCCGCTCTGATTACTGGTCAGTTGTGCTACTCGTTTTCCGTTGCAGCTGTACTAGGCTAAGAATTTAGCGACGAAAGTGGAAATACTGAGGGCCTTGGAGGGCGGCGTCTCTCGACAAGTGATGGAAAGTTGGGACGTCAAGAAAAGCACTTTGGCCACGTACGTAAAAATTGTGGCCGATATCCTACGGGCTTTCGAAAGCGAGAAGTTCAACGCGAAAAGAAAGCGGCCTTGGAAGGTGGTGCACCCGAAACTAGAAGAAGCCTTGCTGTGCTACATTGTCAGCGCACAGGATGCGTAGCTCCGACAGTGCGAGTGCGGTGGAGCACTCGACCGCGCTAAGGAAAGTTGTTGTCTCCGCCCAAGTGTCGTCCAGAAAGCAGGTGGTAATAACAGATTTCTTCTCAAAATAAAGGTATGTCACAGGGAAACATTTTCGCGCAGCTTTCTTTGTCCTTTCGATATTTCGACTTTCGGATAATTCGGACACTTTTGCCGGTCCCATGAGATCCGAATTAACGAGGTTTTACTGAAAAATTCAAAAACTTCCAGTGACTCAATAGAGAGTTAAACCTTTTTCATGTCAAAGCAAAAAAAAAAATATATATATATATATATATATATATGTTCTTGTGTACCGATAGGGTGTTCGACGAAAACAATAAAATAAAATTGTTGTGCTTTGCACACATTTTCTTTTATCCACTCAAATGCCCCACAAGACTTCTTTTTTTTTTTCTTTTTTAGAGCGCACCTCTTACTAGGCACTTGTTTTCGGGTTCAGCGGCGTCGGCATCAACGTAGAAATGCGCGTTGCATTATGGGAAGTTTCCACGCTAAAGCTAGCAGGGAAATTTTCCCTTTAAATTTAGCAGAGAAATTTTCCGCTATATTTAGCGGGAAAACTTTTCCGCTAAATTTATTGGGGAATTTCCCAACTAAATTTAGCAGGGGAATTTTCCCACTAAATTTATATCCTGCCCATAACACGGAGTATTGGATGCTCCAAAATTACAAAACAATGTATGGCGAGCAAATGATATCAAGTATACTACCTAGGCTACTCAACTTACTTCGTAGCAAAAACATCCACCTCCCCTCCACATTGAGCATTTTTTTCAAAGAAGACTGTAACAAATGTATAATATTTACCTTCAAAACAATGCTACCATAAACGTATTGCCTTACTTTGTCGTATTGAACTGTGTTTTGCCTGTGTGTATTTTTTTGAGTGAATATTCTTTTACGTGAATTTTTGTCTTTTTTTTTTTTTTTTCTGTGCCACTGCTGCCAAATGTAAGGAAGGGGGGCCGAGGCAACACCTCCTAGAGGAGAAGGCCGTAGCGCTCCGAGTGGTTACATCACAATGTCGGAGAAGGAAGTCTATAGCGCAACCACGTGAGAAAAAGTTTCTGTCATCGACGTAAAAAAAAATGTTACTTGTCGCGCGGCGCGGGGTGTTCGTGAGCATTTATTCGACATTATTATGTGTTCTAAAAGCGCAGTATTGTACAATTTATTATATCTATAATATAAACATAACATACAATGCACTACCAAGGTTGAAAGTACCATATTTATGATTATCCCCGTGACCGCGGGACTACGTGCAATTCCACAGATCCCCACACTTCTCGAATGAACCGGTCCGCTTCGACGTTTCCTTCCCTTGTATGGGCTCCAATTCTGGTAAATTTACGTTGTGTGTGAGCTGCTGACTGTTTAAAAAGGAACGCTGAGACTTTCAGAAGGGAAGGGAACCAAAAAGAAATACAGTCATCGCCGCAGGAAGCGCACGCGAGCAAGAGATGGGTCGACGACGCTAAGCCTCCCACACTGCTGCTGCCGCTCTCGTACGTATGTGTGTGTGGTTCTTTTGATGCTTCCCGTCGTTTCTTGATCGTCACCGCAGTCTCGGGTAGTTTTTTTTGTGTTTGCTTGATGCTACGGCATTTACGTGGATTTGCGGAACAAGTCCTGCTACGGTTTGAGTGACATGAGTGGCAACTAGCCAACGATGACACTGGTCGATTATCGATAGACCTCTCTTTCAACAGAGAGAGACTTAAAGTTTGTGTTCAAATGTTTTCGCCACGGATATTGTGGGACGTATGGATACGATCGACAGGTGAGGAACAACTTATTTACGGGCTTTCTTGGTCATGTCGGACGCGAGTGAAGTGCTGCAGTCGGATTGTTTTTTTTTTTTTGTTTTTGTTTTTCGTGATAGAATGGCATCTTGTTCGTCATTATCCATGTGCAGATGCGTCGACATTTGTAAATATGCGTGGTAATATTCTAGTTTTCACTGGAAGGTAAATAACAAGTTTGTGTGATTATACAAAGTGTGCTGTTTGTGCTTATGTGTTTATTTATACTAATGTTATCTTATTGCCTTTACTGCTTTAATACTAGAATCTTAACTGTATTAAGGTGGTATTATTGTATACAAAATAAGATATTTTGTTCTAAGGCAGCTCGAGCCCATAGGGCTCAGCGTGCAGGCATTGCTTTCTTTGCTTTAGCTCACTTCTCTTCAGCACCTTTCTTTTGCGGCAGATTTTTCACGTACCGGGGTCCCTCTCGAAAGAAAGCTTACCGAGAGAGACCTAGGTAATCAATACTTCGACACAGCAGTCTTTCAGTTAAAGAAAAATTTCTGTAGTAATCTTTGATTTAAAGGAGAACGGAATGTTGATGAACATGCGGCGGTACTTAGTGTCATTTTAGGGAGCACCATATCTGCAGCGACGTGGGGATGGCAACACCCGACCTCACGCGACCACAGTGACCGGAAGGCACGGACCAAATATTAGTTTTCGCATGGTCGTTATTTTCAGGAGTGAGTGCTTCAGCTCACAAAGTAACTCCTGCTGCACAAAAACGCGGTTTCGTTTCACGCATGGCTGGTACCTGGCATGCTAGCGTCGAAGCGTCCGCACACACCCGCATCTATCGTTAAAAATATCTAAAAAAAAAAGAAAAGACGGGAGACGAGATTTTTGAGAAGACGAGAGCACGAAACGTGAGACAGCAGGAAAACCATGCAACAGTGGATGGACGATTAATGCAGAGTACTTTGCGTCAAGCGGACTGCTTGCAGCACATAACATGCGCATGCTCAATCAAGGTACTCAGTTTAGTTTCAGTTTTGAAAGACGACTGCAACTGGTTTTTTGGCACAGGCTTGGCGCAGATGACCCATATTTTGGCACAATGTAGCAAGATGTAGCAGGGTTAGCCCCTTGGCACAGTTTGGCGCAATTTGCGCAGAAATGACATCACTGCAAGGTGGAGTGAAGCGAGCAGAGATATGTTAAACTTTACGACGTTACGAAAGAATGTGGCAAGGGACGAATCGGGGTTACCTACTGCAGTGGCAAACATATCAATTTTGCCTTTCTTTTATTTAACGGGGGACTTTCTTCACAAATGCTGAGGAATCGGTAAGTTATCTCCAGAGCAAAACAGACCGAGAAGTGCTGAATAGGTCAATGAGTAGAAATGCGCATGAGCACCCACCGACTCCAAACAAATGAACAGAAAACACAGAACCATTTTACCATAACTTGGCAAATAGGCAAAAACACTGTCCCCAGCGAGCCAATTGGAAAGTGGGAGTAGGGTATGTGACAATGCATCAATTGTGTGCACTTTTTGTGAGACGTGCTTGAGCAGAACAGTCATGTGCTTTGCTCCATCACTCTGATTAGCTTGCGGGGGCCGTACCATTCACTTTTTGCTAGGCTATGCTGAAATAAAGTGTGGATATACCAGGTGTTTTGGCAAACATCTGCAAAATTTTACGGCAAAAAATGCTCATCATACAGAAAAACAACTGGTGCTGTATTAGTCATTGCCGAGAAGCAAATATGATGAAGTTCATTACATTTTGGATAACTAGGTTTTTAATTGGACCTGTATAATAAAACATAAATCTGTAGACTTTAATAAGACAAGCGCATGGGATGTGTAGAGGTGCGCAAAAAAATACCGCTTGTGCTACAGCTGTGCAGGACTGGCACAGCAAAAATGTAGATAATATGACGCAGCAAAGCCGCGAGGGCATATAGAGGTTTAATTAATTTTCGAGACTCTCTAAAGTAAAGCGTACACTTTAAACCTTTTGAAAATTAACAGACATACAGAGGGTTGTAAAGTATCTAGGTACAAGTAACTGGAAATCAGTATTCAGGTACTTTTCTTGTACCTCAGGTACAAACCTAGGTACTTTCATTGCTCGGTATCTGTATCTTAAGTACATTGTCCCGTAACTTGTAACTAAGTAAAGTTACTTTGTACAGGTACTTTTCTATTCACTTCGTCAAAATGGTAAAAACTATAAATTTCGAAGTATTAACACACTACCATGTGCCGTGGTTAATGTACGACCCGAGAGGCACTGACTTGATCGAACGAAGTTTTAGCGAACAAAGCCCCGCCCATGATGTTCCATCGAACGACACTTTAGCGAATGGAGGTGTTCATTTGAGCGAACTGTGAATTAGCGATGCCGTTCTAGCGACACCAATTTATCGAATCGCTTCCGAACACCGTTTAGGAAAAATAGCAACCTGCGTCCGTCATCTCGAACCGAAATCGACTTCATTGCGCGTTTGAAGCTCCTCAGCTATACAAGGGAGGAGATAACTTGAATGATGTGCGCAGTTTCTGTTGCCTGAACCTTGTCATTCTCTTCTGTCATAAGAACAATATAAATTATAATTGAAAATTAATTATAATTACAATCCTAAACAATGTAACATCACCCCCGTATATAATAGTTTCCACTCAATAAATCGGACTCAAATTTTGCAGTTATCAAAACGGAAAAAGTTCCAAAAGAAAAAAAAAAAGAAAAGGCATGTTTTTCTTCCTACTGGCAAAAAAAGAAAAAGAAAAAAAAAATCAACAACAACAACGAGGAAGCTTGAAGCTTTTTGCTCGTTGTCGCGAAGGTTAGGTGCATATGCACTCGCTTCATGCGTTTCTTCATGCGGCCGACGTCTTCTGGGTCCGTCGATGTCAGCACCGGCTCTGAGGGCAGGAACGTCAACGAGCGAGTTTCAACTGTTCCAGCGTGACATGGTAAACAGTGAAAGCTGTGGCCTTGGTGAACCAATTGGACCGTAGGGATAAGGCACATGAGAACTCAACACCGATGTGGACAACGCATTGACACCAATAAAGCACATTTATCGAACTTGTTTTTGTGTGTATTCTTAGTATAAAAAGCTTTACTTCCATTGTATTCTGACAAATTTGGGGAAAATAAATAAATAATCTTTTAAGTATCTGTACCTGTACCTAGGTACATTTTTAAGCAAATACCTATGTACGTACCTAGGTACCTTTTCGTATAAGTAACTGTAACTGTATCTTAGGTACATTTTTGAAGTAACTTTTACAACCCTGGATATACATACCAAGTCGTTTCCAAAGATGCCCATCAAGTTTGTAACTGGAACTACATACATTTATTTTTTCCAATTGAAAAGTTAGTTACGCAAAACTAATTAAACCTTAATAATTTGAATTGCTATTGCTGTGTGCGTAGAGGAGTTGACAATTGACGTGGCTGGTCATGAGGATGCGCAAAGGCAAGAACTTCGTCCTCTCCCAGGTTATAAATGTGGATAAAAACCCCATCAACTTCGACATGCCAAGAGGTATAACGGTGGAGCACAAGGGCGGTCAGGGACCACACGCTTCAGAACCACGAGGATGAAGATGCGTTATGGGTGGAACCAGCTGAACATTTAAGGAAGGAGACACAGAAAAGACAAC
Source organism: Ixodes scapularis (assembly GCF_016920785.2). Classification (NCBI taxonomy): domain Eukaryota; kingdom Metazoa; phylum Arthropoda; class Arachnida; order Ixodida; family Ixodidae; genus Ixodes; species Ixodes scapularis. Next base: position 114,753,721 of record NW_024609868.1, read on the forward strand.
CATTCGCTGGACTACCAACTCTTTTAATAGATTGTCCTCCTCTTCTACTAAATCTGATGCGTATATATTTTTTTTTTTTCTTCTATTTCTATTTTTACTTAGCAGAGAGGGCGCCCTTCAAAAAGAGCTTTTTTTGCGGCTGTAGGGTTATTGAAGCGGAGCTCACGCAGTTTTCTTTTTTGTTGCTTATAGCCAAGGCCTCCAACATATCCCTTGCAAGCTGGTCTTTATGGTGCCCTATGATGCTGGCTTGCTCAAGCTTTGGTTTGCACTTGCAAGTTCCACAATGGGCAGCGAGGTGCCCTGGTCCCGAGAGATTTTTAACGTTGGCCGCATGTTCACGTGGACGGTCATTTATGCGTCTCCCCGTCTGTCCAATATAACATTGTCCACATGTTAACGGTATGCTATAAACGACTCCTTTTTGGCACGGAAAGTATTTTGTCTTGTGTCGGGTGTCACACCTGTCTTTCATGTCCGTTTGTGTCTGATTAATCATGCGGCATAGGGAATAAGCCTTATTGGGGGCCGAGCACACAACTTGACCATTTTGCCGGTTTGCTATTTTTTTTCAATTTGTAGGTGACACCATGAATGTACGGGATTACTGTGAAGGACTTCTTTGTTTTTCTCGCTTGGTCTTCACTTTGGGCATTGTTCCTCTTGACACTGCGGCATATTTTTTCACATATGGAGGCCAATAAGGTTTTTGGATATCTGGCATTGTGAAGTCGTGAAATTTGTGCATCAAAGCTTTGTTGGACTTGATGGGGGCAGGTCTTTTTTAGGCTTGCGGAGAGGGCTGCGATGGCCACTCCTTGCTTAACATTTTTTGAGTGTTCAGAATCATAAGGAAGAAACCCTTTTCCTGATCGTGCTTGGTATTGCCAACAGACATGCCCTGCTTGGAATTTCAATGCCAAATCAAGAAACCGAATTGATTTATTCACTGGAATTTCGTGGGTGAAAGTGAGGCCCATGCAGCTTTTTTCGAATTGTGTCAAGGTGGTTTTAAGGCATCCATCGGCTTGTTCGTCGACTTCTGTGGTGCACAAAATAAGAAAATATCTACATACCTAAAAATAACCCCTATGCGTGCATCTTGTATGGCTTCCTGGATGGCTATTCCACACCTCGCAAGAAAGATTTCGCATAGATGCGGGGCTACTTGAGAGCCAATGCAAATCCCACTCTTTTGAACATACTGGTGATCTTGTTGGGCCACAACCGTCGCTGACAGGTAGAATAGATTTCCAAAAAGGTGCTTAAGCTCATTCCTGCGGCATTTTGAGATTTGGTGAGCCCTTTGTCTTCGATAATTGTTTGGAGGACATGCATGAGGCTTGCGTGCAAGATGGAGTAGTACATGTCCTCCACATCAATAGAAAACCAGAAGCGATGAGGTGCCCTTGATCTTGAAGGAAGGATATGACATGTTCCGAGTTTGGTATTCGGAAAGGGTCCTCAATCTGTACGTTGGAGATTTGTTGCGCTAAAAACTTCGACACGCATGCCTGCCATGTGGTTCTTTCTAAAACGATTGCCCGGAAGGGAACTCCTTCTTTATGAGTTTTGGCCGAAAAAAAAAAAAACACTGAGAGTAGGTCATTTTTTGCGGCTTCGATTTTGGTACTAAAACTTGGTTGTTGAGCTTCGTCTAGCAATTTTAGGACGGCTAGTTTTGCTGCTTTGGATTGTTTTTTGTCAACAGGGATGAAATTCCTGGTCATTGCTTGGTGAACTTTTTCTCCATATGTATCGGATGCTAGAACCACGAATCCTCCGTGCTTGTCTGAGACGTAGTTTTAATCGTTGGCTCCGCAGCTCTTGTATGATCGGTCCAAAGCTCACTTTCGCCTGGGCATGGTGGTTTAGGCAAGCAAAGACTTGGATTCCCTCATCAATGATTTGTGGTCCTCGGTCTTGTGGGGCTTTTGCGGCTATTTGGCGTATGAGGGTTAACTTGTCTAACGCCTCAAGCTTAGGTGATATGGCATATTTGGGTCCTTTTTCAAGCATCTGTTTTGCTCTGTCTGATATAGGAACATTTCCTATTACCTGCAGCGGAGTTCTTTTCACAGTTCTCATACCTTGTCGTCGTAGTTCCAGATGATGACTCCAAATTGGGAGATACTCCTTAATCCAGAGGCATCCTGTTGTGTTTTTGTTCATGGTTATATGATTGGAGAACTCGTTGTGGGTGGAACACCGGACTCGAAGAAAGTCGATCAGGAGGCGTACTTGACGCCATTTCTCGGAACGAAGGATCTTAGACACTCGTTGTGCGTGTCCTTGTGATGGTTTCACTGCCCCGAAGAAAGACTGCACTTCATCCAGAATCACCTTCTTTTGTATGCTTCTGGAAAGCAACCGTGCTCGGCAAATTGAATGGGCAATCAGTAGGCTTAGGGCATACGTGTTGAGGAGGTTGAAATTAATGAAGATGCGGCCAGTGACATCGACGAGCTTTCCAATTCAGGGTAAAGGGAAAGCAGAAAAATAATAAACTCAATGTATGAATCGAGGCCGAGAGCATACTTGCCTTTTTACCGTAAAGTTGAGTCTCTTTCAGAAGCAAACACTTCGGTTGTTAAGTTATTTGTTAACGAGCTCTTGGTCCTTTCGTTATTTCAGTGCTGCATTCCTTCACCAATTTGTGAACCCATTTTAGCAATCCAATATATTTCGCTTGAAATAGTGCCCCATGCAATGAACCCAAATTTGCATTGATTCTTCAGAATAAAAAAAAATGTGTGTTTGATGTGCAAGTAAACACGGTAGAATGTGGTCTATAACGGGATGAAAATGATGAGGTGTCTCTTTAGGAGACCCGGCCTCCAGTAAACACTCATTTCACTCCTTTGTGCTTCGGCTACAGACGCACGCTTGAAGTTCACGAGGCGCAGGCGCATTACCGAAGGTAGGAATGGGGGTGGCACAACTGAGTGACCTCCCTGCCACCATCATACCGTCAGGGACTATAGTGTGACAACTCCTTCGTACCATTACCCAATCTTTTAACTCCAGCTACTCAGGCTTACAGGAATAACCGGCGGATATGATTCAGCACCCTTTGATGGCGTAAAGTACTTCAACGATTCCAGCGTCACTCTGAGGGTATAACAGTACATGCGACATTGCTGGAGGCGTTACAGCCGTGCACGGCACGAAGACTGAGTAAAATGTACCGCCACCATTTACGAACAAGACAACCCACGCCGAGGTATGGTCTTCTCTCTAGCGGCCTCGTCATCCAGAAAATTCTGTACCCATAGGACAGAGGGACTTCTGCGACAGGGGAAAAATGAAATATGTCGATGATCGCAGATTGTTTTTCCTTGACAAATTCCGCCAGTAAGAGTCTCTACTAGGATTCTAGGGGCGCCGTGCGTAATTATCCCGAAAAATTTTCCAAGGTAAGCTCTTATCATCTTATCAGGGTCGGTGTCCGTCACTCTCACCCATGAAAGCACGCCTTTATCGACCGACCTTTAGCACCGCGAGTACGTGAAGCAAAGTGGACGGGGCCAAAACCCTGTCTGCCCTCACTTATCAACGCGAGCACCGCGCATGTATCGGCGTAACGTACGGCACGCTCCACTTTCGAGTTGAGGACGCGCTGCCGGAGTTTAACGAACATATTTGTTCGCCAGATCGGGGAAAAAAACACATGTACTTTGAGGTCGCCGCCTGTACACTTCGTAGTCGAAGGTGCACTTAATGCCTCCGGTTTCAAGGAAACGGCCCTTCAAAAAATAACAACTAGCCAATGAAAAGAAAGAAAAAGAAAAAAAAAAGAACTAATCTGATGATAAGGCGTGCATTTTTAATGACCAGACTCCTAAACACGATCTCTAACTTCGTAGAAAAAGGTGCGTGTTTGTGTATGGAAAGGGGGGGGGGGGGGGGGGGGGGGGGGGGGGGGGGGGGGGGGGGGGGGGGGGGTCATCTTGTCTAACCGAGCCATTGGACCATGGCAACAGCGCAACAGTATATGAATGGAGAAATTAATCGAGCCGGCTGGCAAAACTCTGCTTTCATTCAATCAGTGCGTCCGTCCGTGATAAAAAAAGTGAGATCGCATGTGATGTCCGAAGCGACAGGCGTAAGGATAGCCGAAGAGATTTCCGCATAGTTGTGTAACCGGTGTCGCTTTTCTCTTGTGAGGTTTGTGCGTCTCGGAGAAGGTGCAAATGGAAGTACCCATAACAGATCGCGAAATGGGCTCACCTTGGTTATCCTTGCAGGCATGTTTCGTGGGACGAGGCAACAGTGGCGGGCACCTAACACGCAGGAGAAAGGAACGGTGCGATTGTCCAAACGTCACAGGCGGAAAACAACCTCGTGTGCCAAGGGACTGACGCGCACAAGTGCACGGCACAAGGACAACTCACTCAGCGGGCCTCTGCCTGTGTAGCGGGCGGCGACGGCAGCGTCGACGACGGCGACGATGACGCGCCGGACGCGCGTCGAATAATGGCTGTGTTCCAAAATTTATTTGATCTTACTCCAGGGTACAGATTTTGTACCTTCGCGTTCGGAAACCTACCCACAACCCGCGTTTTCCTATTTGTGTTGTCACGTGACACGACCTGTCCGACCCGCCGGAGTAACTCGAATCTCTTCAGGCTCACCTAGACCTGTGTGCGCCGGTAAAAAAGCGGCAGCGGCGGCGCGCCGGTGTTTGTACCTCCAGAGCCGTTTGTGTACCTCCGGCGGCGGCGTGTGGACGGCGAGGGGGTCAACAGATCGGCGGCGGCGTGGCGCGGAAGGAGGAGGAGGAGGGAGAGGGGTAAATTAGAGAGTGAGGGTGAGCGAGGGTGAGTCGAATTTAGAAAATAAAATGCAAAAAACTGTGGAAAGGGGCGCGCTTTTTTCCTGGAGAGCAACATCGCCTCCGCTGTGAAGACTTCGTCCGTTCGAAGAATCAGGTACTCCAACGTCTTGTTCACTCCCTTTTGTAAAGCGTGTTTCACATGCAGCGGTTTTGGCCCTAGAGCGACGCGATTTCTGCCGTCGCGGCGCTCTGGCCAGCACCAGCGGTTGAGTGGCACGAGCGCCGCGACGGCAGAAATCGCCCCGCTCTATGGGCCAAAATCGCTGCATGTGAAAAGGCCGCTGTACAAACGGGACGTTCTGCAGGGAAGAACCTTCTCTCCCGAAGCTGGAGACGGGGAGGGAAAGGGCCATCGTTAGGTGGAAAGGGCGTCTAGAGAATGGGATTAGCCTCGGGGCGAGCCATCCTCTCGAGAGGGAGTGGGGACGGAACAAAGCTGCCGTGGGTGGGAGCCTTCATGTGCGCTTTGCTGGGGGTTCCGGCTACCAGGTGGAAGATAAGCTTGTCAAACGGCGACCTCGGATGCGAGGACGGGCACGTCAGAGAATTTGAAAATAGCTGCTTGATTAGCCGGAGGACCCAGTGCGGTCTACCGGCTCTAGAAGGTGACTCAGATGAAGAAACTCGTTTTGCTCCAAAACTCTAAAAGCATTCTGGAACGTGAACTCTTGACACAAATAAAAATAACACATGCATGAAAAACTACGAAGGCACCTAAGCTTTCTCCTATGATGTGAAAATGCGTGAGCATTACAGGCAGAGTTATGTTGGCGCAACTTACAATAAAGAAAGAAAAAAAAAGGTTATGTTGGCGCAACTAGGCGCAACGAATAGCGCGCTAGTTTCACGATCAAGAGGGCCTAGCTTCGAAACCGGGCAGGGGATGGTTTTTTTCTCGTGTTCTTTTTTTATTTCGCTTATTTTTTTTTTGTTGGGTCACGTGACAATAAAAATCACAGGAACAGAAATTTTTTTGGCCACGTCACCAGAGATTTTTTTTCTTATTTCTCCTATTCTTCTGTCTTTTTTTCCCCCTTTTTTTCGGTTTACGCTCCCTTTTGCAAAACTCTTGTCAGCCAAATAATTTTATTTATGGAAGGGAATTCTGCCGTACGTATCTTATGTTACTATTACCAACCCTGGCTTGCATACGCATAGATAATTTCGTCCGGCAACCAGTTTGGGAATGACGAGGCCAAATTTGTGTTATAATTTTTTTGAGGTATAAGCATAATTTCGGCCTCGTTATCCGTCGGTCTCTAAGATTGGCTCGTCAAGTATCTTTTCGGAAAGAGTAGACGACTGGCATTTTTACAGTGCACGTGTGTCGGCCAAAGTGAACATTGCTGAAGCGCCTCCAGTGTGATTTTGGCCGTAAATAACTGGAGGCCCCGGGCAAACCCACCCTATGTAGAAAAGTATCTACCTTTCTGGTTTCATAGAGAGCTATCAAAGGGACGAATCCCAGCCGAGTCAAACTACCGGCTTGCAAACGCAATCGTGTTGGCAATAGCTCTAAGGAGTTTGTATGACTCTCTCTGGCGGTGTGCAGAGGGTAAAGGTACGGAGGTAATATATGCTTTCGCCTAGTCACCTCGCAAACGGTTGGGTATTGGCTACAGAGATCCATTTCGCTTTGTTTTATCACCGGGATTATAGCTTGATTTCTGTGTTCCTAATTTCACAGACAGAACGAAATCACTTTTCTCGTGTGGCGTCACGGCGGTGAGACAGAAATCAATCGGTGTACTGGAATTCGACGTGCGATCACGGCTGTGCAACGTCAACAATGCATAGACTGCAGTTACTTGTACACGTATTGCATCGTGAGGGTACGACTATGACTGGGTAAACAGGAATAGGGAGAATGGGTGCGTGTGATTTGTAGAAGTTCGAATCAACAAATCAAGCTTCAACGAATGCGATAGTATTGCATTCACTCAACCAGCTATATGAGTTTTCAGACGGTATATACCTTCCAAGTATGCGATTCGTGTTCTGCCAGTGGTATTTCAGCTAAATTAAAAAAAAAAAAAAAAAAAAAAAAATCCACGTTGAAAAAAAAAAAAAAAAAAGTTTACGGTGACTCGAGCGGCTTCCGCGCAGAATCATGTTTCACGTAAGTGTAATCTTGGGGTCGATGCACGACGAGGGGTCTTCAATCATAAAAATAGTTTGATTACGATTATTGGCAACGCTAAAAATTTGAAAGTCAAGCAGTGAAGACAACGGTGTTCTTATAAATATTATATACATTTTATTTTACACTGTTTGAATACGCTGCCGTCGTTATGTTCTTGAATTATTGGCTAGCTTGTGGCGGACAGGGAAGTCTTGCAGGACCATATGATAGGACCTACACTAAACCTGCCGTCCTGCGAAAAATGTTAGTCCAGTGCATACAAGCTTGTTCAAGGCGGACGGAGCGTTGCGCATCCGGCAAAGCGCATTCGGTCGCTGCCCGCGGCGTTTTTCTTTTTTTTTTTTTTTTTTTCGAGCAGCGAAATAATTTTTGGTCAAGCAGCAGGCCCCCTCTTCGGCGGGTTAGGCCGGATTAACGGAGGCGTCTCCTAATCCATTCTCCGTGTTGTTCCCTCGGGGAAGGGCGGTAAACAGGGGGGGGGGGGGGGGGGGGGGGGGGGCGGTGAAGGAAGGAAAGAAGGGCAGGGGAGGAGGAAACGCAGAAAAAGTGGAAAGCGCGAACTGTACGGCGGCCTTTAAAGGCGGGCACTAAAAATTTTCTTCAGCGTGGCAGAAGATTCCCCCTCTTTTATTTTTTTCCTCCTCCCCTTTCCTCCTCCATTTTCCTCCTCGCTTTTTTCGGCCTTCTCGCACGAGTGCTAATGGGCTTACCGGCCTCCCGACAAAATCTCCGTAACCCTTCAAGGTTCTCTGCTTCAATCCCAAACACCAGGGATTAGTTTGGCAGGCTGGATATGAGCTCAGAAGGGTTCGGGCTGGCTCGCTTTTCTTCTTTTTTTTTTTTGTTTGTTTTGTTTTGCTCTTTTTCTGCAGTTCTAAAAAACACTCAGATAGTCAACACCGACTTGCCCAACAACAAGTTCTTTTACATTCAGATACTTCCGCATGCGGCCACACACGCTACAACACCGCATATTTATTTCGAGTGAACGGAACTTGAACATCACAGCAGAAAGAAAAAAGATGGGTATTTTTATCCGAACTTTGAGCTCTACCCAGAGAATTGAAAATTTGTCGTTCTAACAACGGCACACTGAAGAGTGATTGTATCATTATTGTGTTTTCTTGTTTTTTTGTTTTTTGTACAAACTAATAATCATGAGTAATTACAAGTCAAAGATATTGCAGTCAGAGGGACACAGTCTGACCATTTCTGGGGCATAATATATAGGTTCGTACTACAGGTGTTTTTTAGAGTGACGGCCGCCTCGTTGAAGCTACTAAGAAGAGTAAAAACAAACTTCCATAAAAACTGAAACAATTTATTGTATATTTCATCTATCTTCAGCCTTTGAAAAAAATTTCTTCGTGGCCAAACGTGCATTTAGTTTCTGTCAACAAATGTAACTGAAAACTTGACACCCGACAAATATTTTGCGTATCAGCAAAGAGAACGGGAAACACGGAGATTGAACCGCAAAATCACAATTTTCTTCGCGTAAAATAGTGCAGCTAGCAATAGTAGCATATTATGCCATTTATTAAAAGACAGCAGGTATTACGAAGTTTTCATTCTCTTCTGTTCGCATTTGCTCGCTGATGAAGAAATGGAATGCCCAGATAGCCTCTGCAGCCCTTACATAATTGTTTGGGGCTTTGTCAGGGTGGGCGAAGGCCATCTCCAAAAAAAAACCCAGGAGTTCGGAAGGTGTGCTACCGCCAGTTTTGGGGCTGCTTGGCAAATTTAGGCGTCTGGCGTTCCCCGCCTACTTAGAAAAGAAGCGGAACAGCGGTCAGCTCAACGTCGTCACCAAGCTGGAAATCATGCCGAATTGTGTCCTTGAACACGTGCGAGATCTTTACCCGAACCCAGCCGGGATTCGCCACAATTCATTTACGAAAAAAAACTATAAAAAGGGGTAGGCTTAAACGATTTGGCAGTTTTTGAATATAGTCATGCGGACTTACTGTCCACAAGTACGGAAAGAAATGCAGTAGAAATGCAGAGCTCTATTGTGTTCTTTATGTCCATACTTGTCTTTCGCGCTGTACGCCAATTAAAATGAATTCTGTAATATCTGTAGATTATGCCTGGTTATGTTCTCTTTAAAAGAAAAGTAATCAATCAAGTTCGGTATCGTGCCACAATTTGTGCATATACAATTTTATGTGGAATTCAAAGTCAAAACAGTACTTCCGCGGGAAATAATGCATCCGTCGCTCTTCGTCTTCCTGAAGTTATGAACTACCGATCTCGGCTACAGGACTTTTGGTACACAAAATATCACGCTCAGTAGAAAATTCGCCTTTTCTACCAAAAGTACTGGAAATTATTTATTTTTCAAACAGGTCGGGTGGTGATGCGTGTTTGAGTGTAGGACCGTTGACTGGGCACTGGTTTGCGCCAAGAGTGCAGTGCTTCCCTTCATGCTGCCCGCGACGAGTGTTGAAATTTGAATATAGTAGAAATAAAATCAACTGACACCCTTAGAATTATTTTAAACTTGCGCTTTCTTCAGGCATTAAGATTTTGATCGTACCTTTTATTCATTGTCGTCTTCGATGAGGGAACAACTTGCCGAGGAGGCCGCGCTGTCCGCGTACGCGGCTTGACAGATAAGGTCGTGAATGCTTTTCACGAATCTTTAAAGACCAAGCATAAAAATGAAAGACGCAGCCATTTTACGCCAATGAAACCAACTTTATGTTTTGGGCAGACGTCTTGCGAGAGTTGCAGTATTTTAATTATGCCTACTAAATTAAATGTTTATGACTAAGTACCAAACTTTTTTAGATGTATTAAAAACCAAAATGTCATTTGGAAAGTTCTAGAGCTGCTTGAGAAACACCCGATTAGCTGTTTGCAGCGTGATACGGCTCGCGTGGCTTCCTTCTGACTAGTAATAAAGCTTATGAAACATGACAAAATACCCCGTGATAAAGCACCCGCCCTATCATAAACTCAATTTCGAATGTCCCGGTATTTGTTTTCATAGGCCGGAAAAAGAAAGAGATGCATGCTTTATTTATATCAGAAAAGAACTGCCCTCTGTTTTATATACAACGTTTATTGTTTTGTTTTTTTCACCAACTAGATATTACAAAAAACGTGGAAATTAACGTTTTGTCGATGTGAGCTATGCGGCCAGGCGAAGATTGGGTTCAAGAAAGAACGCAACAAAAACCGGCTGATTACCTAACATTTGTTAATTAACTTTTTGATTATAAAAGAAAACGGGATAGTTGATTTATAAAGTTGTTGGGCGTAATCGAAAGCCACCAAATTGTGCAGTGAAAATTAGCGCCATCGCGGTTTGTGTAGGTAAGTTATACGGCCAGGCGAGGATAGGGTTCAATAACGCACGCAACTAAAATCGACCGATTGCCTAAAATTCGCTAATTAACCTTTTAATTAGAAAAGAAAACGGCATCTTGTATTTAGAAAGTTGTTGGCCATAATCGTAAGCCACCAAACCGTCCATTCTTAAAAAGATGTAACGCGCGTACACAATTATACGGCGTCCTCCTAATTTGGGCGCGAAAATATAGTTCTGATTTCATGTGGGCTCCATCTCCGCGTGGCACAGCCTAACGCCATGAAGCCAAAGCGACAAATCATGCGCATCGCTGTGACGACGCCACTGTAGAAGGGGCGAGGAGTGCGGTGGCCGAAAAGATTGCGGTAACACGATCCGCGTCCAAATTAGGCTTTTTAGGACGCCGTGAGCCACTTCACGTCCACTACATCTCTTTAAAAATGAATGATTTGGTGTTTTTGATGACTACAGATAAGGCACAAACCGAAATTGCGTAACTCTGACGTCTTTTTTAGAAAAATGTCTAGTCGTTAAAAAAAATATCGCCCTGTATAAGCACGATTGTAAGGCAGTTCTTTATGTCCGGTGACATCATTACGGCATGGAAGGAGACGTTGACCACAGATCATACTCTGTGTATGATCTGCGGTCACTGTTTTTTTTTTTTTTTTTTTTGTACGAGAATGAGCAAACATTTGGTACCAAATAAAATAGATTTAGAATTCACCAAATTCGGCTTGTTTACTTGATTCAAATTGATATTTGATTTGATTACACTTATTTTGTACCCGCACACGCCTACTTTATTCCCTAATGAGTTACAAATGGTAATTACATTGTTTTTTTTGTTTTTTTTTTGTCGTGTGAGGTCATCACAATTTATTATTAACAATCGGAGCTATGCGGTTACGCAGAGGAGGCGCATTTGTAGATATTCAAAATTGTTCTGAATACACAAACAACTTCAAACGTCTTGCTGTTTGGGTCGTTTCCTACACGCAGGACCAATAATAAAGCCAAAACCTTATAGAGGAGACTATCTCTATCAACTCAACGCACGAACACGATGTGAAGCGTGTCTGCGTACGTTGGAAAAAAGATACCGGCGAGCAAACCATAGCGTCGAATGTCCATGTATCAAAATGTCCGTGCACCGAAATATCCGCGCACCGAAAAGTCCCACACCGAAAAGTCTTTGCAGTAAAAAGTCCGTACACTGAAATGTCTGTGCACCAAAAAGTCCGCACCGAAATGCCCTACAGCAAAACGTTCTACACCGAAAAGTACTAGACCCACTACGGATGGGATCCTCCGTCACCTCTGCCGGTTTACGAACCATGATGATTCAGAACCACTGGTCTACGGAGCGCCATCCCTGATATACAGAAAACGCCGCTCGTACTTCTCGTTGTCGCCATGAATCCGCCTAAACAACGAAAGATGCCAAATCCGATATTTATATTAAAATTGATGCTTCAATGACTACTTCTTTGAGCAGAACAAGGCATTTGTGCTCTCACAACAGCAAAGAATCGTCTTCCAAACCAATGCTAAAAAAGAGCCAATGCAACTCGTCGGGAAGAGCAAGTTCCAAGCTCGCTCAAAACAGCTACTCGGTCAGCTCCTTGTCGCAGGTGTGCCGGCTGGCTTCTGGATAATCTTTTCAAATCATTGAAGCTTTCATTTCCTCCACCCCAAACTTGTAAAAAAAAAAAAAAAAAATCGGAAAATGGCGAGGAGGAAACGAGAGGCGATTTTTTCCTTTCACAGTGGCGAGAAGGAAAGTGAGGGTCGGGTTCCTTCTCTCTGCTTGCGGGCCGGCATTTAAAGGGGCAGTCAAGTGGTTTTTGAGTTCGTGTTTTAATAATGACAGCTGAATTTAGACGCCTTAAGTATCCCTAAAAACCAAAAAGTATAGTCATACGGTGATTATTTCTTTAATAAAAATGTAATTGAAGGCCGCCAAACCTCGGATCCATCCGAAAACGAAACCACTCTCATTGGTCGTCGCACGCTTATCAAAAGGATCTCGGGCCAATGGCGTTGGACGACGTTCCGTCGCGCAGTGATCCCGAGGTAGCCGCATCGGCCGAACCTCTTTGTCATTCGAGCTTCGATCATGGCGGTGTTCTCTACGCTCGAGGACCTGACGCCGTTAGAGGTTGAAGTTCTTTGGCGGACAGCCGACCTGGGGATGATTTCCTATGACGCCACTCCGACGTGCGATGTGGACGATAGCAGCGCTTCGGAGTCATGTTCGGGTTCCGAGGACGACGAAACGCAGACCTTTTCGGGCGTTCTTCGATTTGCGGTTGGGGCAAGTCGTAACCAAACCAACGTTTGACATCGCAGCGTTACCTCTGGTACGTGATGTCAAAGGATGTCGCCACGTTGACTTTCGCCTCGGGAGCACGGGGGGAACGCTGGTTCAGACATGTGCAACGAGCGCGTACCTACGACTGCGTCTGTTGCAACCGGAGCGACCGGAACGACCGCACTGCGCCGCGCGTACACGCACCTGTAACCACTACAACAAGCGCAGCGGGTCGTCAGCACGGCGACCGCTTCTGTACGCCGCCGTCAGCTGTGTCAGCGGCCCCTCTAAAAAAGGGGACGCACTGCTACTCAATGCCGTAGCAGAATATAGACAGACAGTTTTCTAGTCTAAAGCTTTATTATTTTTTCTTGATAGGCTTGCAGGGTACAGCGAATGAAAAAAATAAAATAAAAAGATGCAGCGCCGTCTTGGACGATCACGACTCTAATACACAACATTGCAATAATACAAATATCGCCACACGCCTTTTCTACGATTATAAAAGACAATGTAATCTTAGCAGCGATATAGCAACGTAGAAATATGATTTCGTGATCAGAAAGACGTTGCGAGCGTTCAGGATTGCTAACACTAATCACTTTTCTCCGGTGATGAAAACGCGTGAAAATTCGTATCCTTTATACGGTACGCGCCAGTAATACCTTGAACTTGAGCACACGCATGAAATGCGCCAAATCAGAAATCCGGGCGATGTTCGAGGACACAAATGCTTAGAAAGCACCACTGTAGTCCAAGTAAACAAACACGACGGCACGGGCGTTTCTGCTGTCTTGAGAGTGCCGCCACGACATCGCCGCACGAGTAGGTGGATGTTCCCTTCTAGTACGTGCTGGGTTATCATAGCGAAACACGACGAACATTCACAGTCAAGGATAGCGCTTTTACGCGGAACGATGAGCTTTCACCAGGCCGTCCATTCCGACGATCACCCGACGCCACGTTTGCGGATAGAAGGAGCCGGCCGGCCCGCGACCGGCACGACCGGCCTGCAACGCGCGGAGATACGTGCGCTTCCGCGCATCCCTGGGCAGGGTATCGGAACAAAACGAAAACCAAAAACGAAAAACGAAAAAAACGATATTTTTTGGCGGAACGGAAACGTAATCGAAACGTTATTTATTATTTTGTTCCGGAGTGGAACCGAAAAAATTTCTTATCGGTTTTCGGTTCAAGGGAAAATATCAGGTATTTCAGTAATTCGTTTCACGCAGCGAAGAGACAGCCGTTGGTTTGTACCATAATTAAAGAGAAGACAAGCAAGCCATCGCCCCCGCGTCTAAACTCCGGGCGAACAAGCATAGCAAAAACAAAGACAAAAAATACAACGAGAAACAAAAAACATGACGCAAGGCGCCATTGCTTCCCACCAATGAGAGCCCGGTGGCGCGACGCCTCCACACGCTCGCAATGCTCTCCTTGGCTCTTGCGCCCTCTCCCTCCATGCTTTCTTCGGACGACACAGACAGACAACAGATCACGGCAAGCGCGGGAAGTTTGTGACCCGGCGTTGTAGAAGTCCATCTTTTGTTTTTCTACGGTTACGGCAGTCTGAGACTTTGTTGCAAAAGTGTACTTCTTGATCCCTATGGGCCTTCAGGGCCTTCTCGGCGCTGAAATTTATTTTATCGGACCAGAGGTCTTGCCTTTCACCGAGCACACTTGATGACGTGCTGCTTCTGAGATCATGGTCGGTGCCTTGATCATGATCTCATTCTCAAGGCAATGAATATGATCTCAGAAGCAATGTCGTTTCCGCGGATTCCTCTAGAGCGCCTGAATTATCTATTTTGGTGTAAAAATAAACGTTACGTACCTTTTAAGTTTTGCTGCGATTTTTTTTTTTTTTCATAGAAAGAAACCGTTACGAACCGTTACGGAGCATTATTTTTTCGTTCCGGAGCGGAAACGGAACGGAACTTTTTTGTATGGAACGAAAATGAAAACGGAACGAAAAACATTTCGTTCCAACACCCTGTCCCTGGGGAACGGGAAATTCACCCCCCGCGGAGGAAGGCAAATAGAAAACGTAGTCCCTTGTTTGTGAAACGATAATTGCGCTATCGCGTATTCTAAACTAGAAATATTTTACGTCTTGTGAAATTATCATGCACAACATATTTAAATGAACTGAAAATTGTTTTTTTAGCGAAACTTTAAAAAGACCGCCAAAATTTTCAAACATACGATAATTTCATTGGTCCTCGCAAGCCTTCTAAAACTGAAGATACTCATTCACTGACACTTCCTTAACACCATCGCACCAAAAAGTAGCTTCTCCAAAAACCGCTTGAGTGTCCCTTTAATCAAATGTGCCGCCGGCCGCAGCCGCGGCGCAAGATCCTCCGCGAGACGAGCAGCGACGACAATGTCGACTTCGCCACGCGCTTCATTGTCACGCGCCCCATGCCTGAGAAGTCGACCGAACTGACCGAACACGTCCTTCGATTTTGAGAAGAAGAAATCGCACTCTCATTTGGCTGTCACTCCCAAGCTGTCACCGACAACGACAGGGTCCTAACCTCACGTTTGGCTTCACGGTACTTCGCTGAAAGGCAAATTCAGCATATCTTAACAGTATACCTCACTCTCCCGAAACAGTCGAACGCGCCAACGGAAAAATCCTTTCATGTCTGCAAAAGAACGTCGATGGCCACATTGACCATTGGGGCGACTATCTTCAGGGGGGCTATGTTGCACGTTTTGGACTCCCAGGAGACTAGGGAGAAGGAACTGACGTAAGTGTTACTGAACGAATCTTAGCAGCACCACGCAACGCGTCATCAGCGACTCCACCAAACAACGACCAAAGAGCGTTGTTGACGTCACTTCCTTCTCCCTAGTCTCCTGGGAGTCCAAAACATTCAACATAGCCCCCCAGGCATCCACCTTTCAAGTGAACCAGCAGCCGCACGCCGGACTCCAGACATCACCGTTCAAACTCCCGCTCAACTTTGTTCCACGTCGATCTGTGGACAATGAATTTTCCTCGCTTCCCGACGAGGTTGGCGTCGTCAACGCGAACTGCGACGCTACAAACGCGAACCTCGCTGACTACACCAATTCCGGGTTTACTCCGCAAGGCACACCGGGATCGCAGCCGACTAAAGCACGACAGGTCAAGTTTTTTTCACGAACAACCAAGCGGTCGACACCGATTTCCCCGCTACGCAACCTACTCGCCTTGCCACGACAGATCCTCCGCTTCACGCCGACGCTGCCCTCCACGATGGCTAGATGCTTGCGAGGACGCAAAGCTTTTGAGCTGGGGAGTGTCAACGGATATGCTGGCTGCGGAGACCCGTAAGGAGATCTCCTCCCCGCTTCGACCGGATGATCGGAGCCCGACCAGCCAGGCCAGTAGTCTCAAACTCGTGTGGGGGCCAGATAGCCCACACTGGAGAGGTCGAGGGCCAACGTAAGACTGGGGGGAGGGGGGGGGGGGGGGTGTTAGAGGTTTGTATTGAGAAGAGACCTCGTGTCCCATGCTTTTCGTAAACTCACAGTTTTGCCAACATCTTTAAACCTGATTCGATTTTTTACTACTTTGGGTTCTGCCCAGATGTGATAACAGAAATTAAAATTACACTGCCCCGCCAACGT
The DNA here is from genome assembly GCF_016920785.2 of Ixodes scapularis. Classification (NCBI taxonomy): domain Eukaryota; kingdom Metazoa; phylum Arthropoda; class Arachnida; order Ixodida; family Ixodidae; genus Ixodes; species Ixodes scapularis. The sequence goes on from NW_024609868.1 coordinate 114,769,955, forward strand.
GCTGGCATTTTTAATGGTACAAGAGAGCAAGTAACCTGGCAGCATGTCTGTAAAAATAAAATAATTTAATTTGACAGTTTTCGATTCCTCATAATTGTTATTATAGCACTCTGAACAAATACCCGTCTTTTAGTCGTGATATTGTTTTGAAGCCGAGAATCCCGAGCTCATAGCTTTATCTTTAGCACTTGCTCCTGCTAAGCAAGAGTTTGTGCAGCCGACATGCATCCTTCAACGAATAGCTCGAGGTTGCAGACTAGTAGCGGAATTGTTGTACATTACAAAAAGCTGGGAAGCAAGAAATGAAGCGAAACAAAGGGCAAATGAACGCAGAGAAGTATAAAGTATGGACACACGTTAAAAGAGCAGAGCCATACTTCTCGAGCGAAAATGAGTCGACGAGATGAGATCACTATGATAGATGTCATTTTTAGCGTTCGAGACATGAAAACCGGGACTCGCGGGCGGTTGCCTGTGGGCCGCTTCTCAGCGAGTCGCGGGCTGCGTGTTTGAGACCCCTGAGCTAGACTTTGACCACCGACGCTGGCATCCCAGCATGTGAATAAGAAAGGAGGAGCCCTAGAAACACGAGCAACAGGAGCAGAACGAAGACAAACGCGAATATAGACCTCTTGTATCTAATTATTTCTCAAAGTTTTCATTAAATCGTTTTACAGTCTTCAAAACCGTTCAATCTGTTCTAATTAACTTCTACATTGAAGAAAGGGTATAAAAACATAGGCCAGCTGGTGAAGAACTTAGTAACCGGAGACACGGAACGGTAAAGGAACGGACAAAATAACAAGTCTCAAACACAGCTTCTAGTTTATTTGAACAACGAACGCTCTTACATAAACGTCAAAACCCTAACCACACACACACAAAAAAAAAAAAAAAGAAGAGAAATACCTCTCCACTAGGTCACCGAGAGCAGCTGCGGACACTCAGACAGATCCAAATGATTTATGGTGCCCAACTCCTTTCACACCGACCAGCCACCCTGACGACCTCGCTTGAGAGCTGATCTGCCACATGTGATAACAGGCAATTGATTGATTGATTGATTAGGGTTTTATGGCGCAAAAGCATCTTAGGCTATGATGCGCCAGATACAGACTATTGCAGAGAAGGTTTGAGAGGGGAAAGAGCTTTAGTAGCTGTGATGGATTTAAACTATGTATATGACTTGTAAATAGTGATGGAGATGAAGTTGAATATAAAATTACAGCCGGTGTAAAAGACCGATAGCTCTCAAAAAGTTAAAAACACAACTGTGTGGTACAAGTGGGTCGTTGCCAAGTAGAATACTAAGGTCCCTGACAGTTGACACCAATAGCAGTGTTGTTACCACAGTTATCGGTGGGGTGGTCGGTTCTTGCACACTTGGCACAGGTAGCCTTTCGCCTGCAAGAGGCTGTTCCGTGTCCAAAGCGTTGGCAACGGAAGCAACGCCTTGGATTATGGATGTAGGGCCGAACCCTACAGTTTAAATACCCGGCCTTGACTGTTTGAGGAAGCGTAGTCGAGTCGAAGGTTAATACTAAATGTTTTGTGTGTCGCTCTTCACCATCACGCCGGAGGGTAATACGTCGCACAGAAACGACACCCTGACCTGAAAGTCCCTAAACTATCTCGTCGGTGGGAATTTCGAGAAGGTCATCTTCGGAGATGACGCCCTGCGTGCTGTTGAGAGAACGGTGTGGGGTTACAGATACTTTGTATTCCCTAACTTCGTTGAGAGCAAGAAGTGCCCTACTCTGCTTCGCAGTTGTGACTTCCACGAGCAGGTCGCCAGAGGGAAGTTATTTCGCTTTGAAGTCCTTTCCTATCGCATTCTCTAGGGTCTTTGCAACCAAAAAAGGTGAAAGTTTTGAGAGTGGTTGGTTGTTGTTCTCCTGGTGCATTACTAGAAACTTTGGGAAGGTAATAACTGGCATTGTAGGGCTTGCTTTTTTTGATGTTTCTTCGGTCCGACCCCTTTTCAAGGGCCGATCTAGAAAAGATTTCGCTTTGGAACCCATACGAATGGGAGAGAAATTCAGCATCCGTGGTGTGCCACCCACCACCGAGTCCAACAAAGGGAATGGTCAACAGCCCATAACAAATAGGGCTTTGCTGGTACCGTTGAGCCATTAGCACTTGCCCGGGTGCTATACCCAAGCGTGGTTAGAATTTAGACAATTCATTACCACACAAGGTCGGCCCTTGCCGCCAAAGAAGATGAAAATGGCATAAGGGAAGTGGGGTGAAGAAAAGGAAGAGATTTATTAGTAAAAAAAGAGAGGGGATAGTAGGAGAAAAGGCAACTGACTGGATCACCCTGGCCGGGCCTTACCAGGACACCCGTCTACAGGAAGCAGGGGCCAAAGTGGTGTATCGCCTCGCCCGGGGGGCCCCGAAGGGTCCAAACCTACCCCGGGCTCGGCTCAACCACCAGGATGCCCTTTTCCCTGGACACGGGCTTGCCACGCACAGCCAGACGTGGGTGGGTCTTACCCACTTTTTACTCAGGGTCCGTAATGTAGCCAATGTGGCTGGGGTCCGTGGTGCCGCTACTCACCAAGCACCTTGCACCTGAGGCGCAGGTGAACCCTGCGGGGCTCGGGGTTCGTGGAGACGCCACTCTCCAAACACCTGCTTTCACAGGTGCCCCCTGCGGGGTGATAACAGGCAACTGCAGCACAACCCTTACTATTGTTGGAAAACCCACAAAACAAGATTTTAGAGAAACAAAAAAACGTTTCATTTCACTATCCACTACGATAGGGACAGCTCAAAATACGCATGGTCTCCTTGAGAACGGGAGGCTATGCTAAAGTGTCATTCGGTGAAACGTGGGCGTTCGCTAAAATGTCATTTGATCAAGTGAGTGCCTCCTCAGAACTCTTCTATCATTTTCTTTCTCTTTGTGCAAAATCTGGGTATCCCCCCATTCAGCCTGACAGTCATTACAGTCTACAACATGTTTAGCGATTTCTAAGCCTTACCTTCTACTGCCCTTTTATGTTCCAAGAGCTTTCATTTAAACACTGACCAGTTTGTCCAAAATAGGACAACCCACACCGCAACGGAATGTCGTACACCACTCCTGCCTGACAAGTTACATCTGGGTTTTTATGTTTATTCTGACCCCCTGAGGACCACAAGAAATGGGTTATTTTTTCTAATTTCTGCTGAGCTTTGAAAACTAAATTTACACCGAACATCTTTGCCACCGAATGAAATTACGAGATGTTCCATGGTCGTAAGGCACACACACACAACATCCTTTACAACCGTTTTTTCCACTGGAGCCGGATTAAACATTCCTAGCACCTTGAGCACAACTCTAAAAATTACATCCTGGTGATGGCCCGCTTCCAAAAGACGCATCTTTTGCAACTTAACTGCCTCTCCAACCCAATGCATACAGGGTTTTGTACAGGTGTTAGCCATCACAGACGCAATTAAGACCCTCTTAACTATTATTGCGTGACAGCTGTCAGCTGCCAACAGAACCTCCAGCACAGGCCCTTCTCCGTGTGTAACAGAAGGTCTAAGTACTGACTTTCGCCCTGAATGGTATTTTCCTCCGTGAACGTCAAATCCTGGCATTTGTCTACTATGTACACTTTCTTAAATGTCTCTACCAACCCTTCTTCGAAAGCACAAATCAAAATGTCGTTAGCGACGGACAACGACAGCTCCACTCGGCAAGGATATTGCTGAACATCCATCTCGTTTAAAAAAATCGCGGGCAATACTGGAGCAATTGACGACCCGATACACACACACTTTTTTTGAATAAAAAGAGAAACATCAATGATCAAAGTCTACAACAGTAAATTCTAAACAAAACTCCGAAACGCTAAAAAAAAAAACAAAAAAAAAAAACGTTTTGCATATTAATTTTAGAAGCACCTCCTGACCATTATTAATTTTTAAACAGCTTAGATGGAAAAAGCATGTCATAAAACAATTTTACAACGAAGAAAAAAATATTTTAGAGCTATTGTTGTTGTAAAACGTTTATTCGTCGAAAAGAGCTTGGTGCTAAGAGATCGCTTTAAGTGGTCGGGAGTACATAGACCTCGACGTCTTTGTCAGCCCACTCCGCCGCCAGAACTTGGGTTCTGGGGTCAGAGCTGGCCAGCACAGTCTCCCACCGCTCGAGAGAAGGATTTGTAAGTAGGTCATCCGGATATGGTCGTAGTTGGCTCGTTGGCCGCAGTTTTTACAGTTTGGGTTGTATTGGTCAGGATAAATGTGCGCGAGGAGTGTAGGGGTGCGTAACGATCGCGTCTGGAGATGACGCCACGTAACCTCCTGCTCTTTAGTCAGACTTTTGTGCGGAGGGGGGGAAGTTCATGTCTCTATACCCGTTTTCACCTCAAGAAAAAAGGAAGTTTTGCTTCATGTTCCTACGCCGCGCGAAGTAGTTCTCACAAAATTTGGTCGTCGGACGCGGGAGCGGTACTTTTGGCGTTTGAAACGTGTACGTCTTGATAAGAGAACACATATCTAATCTAAACTACACCTACATATGTCTCAATTCTCAGCATAACGAGAGAAATTAGTAATGCTCCGCGAGGAGCCGAACTTTATTTACGATGGTTCTTGAGGTGAAAACGGGTATAGCTTAAAATGATTGGTTAGACCATGGTATGTGACAGGGATGGGCAAAATACATGCAAATATGTATCGCAATACAAGTACAAAATACTTCGTAAGAAATGTATTTAATTACAAATCTAATTACATTTCCACAAAAAAAAAGGATTTAAGTACAAGATACAAATACAACCAAATGTATTTGGTCTGCTCCGAATACTTTTTCAAATTCATTCCTCAAAATTTGCGTCAGCGACTTTAGGGCACCTGCAACGGGTTTCTGGGTATCTCATTTTAATTTTGCATCGCAGCACTAGCTAGAGAATTTTTTTTATTGTTGCAACTCGCACCAGTTACGAAAATCTGGACGACCCGTGCATTTAGAATGTTCCAGGCAAAAATATGGATGGAAATCAGGCTGAAAGCATCACAAGTTGTCACAGGCACTTATTTAGCCAGTCTGCCTGTGAACGTTGATTTCGTCACTATTCTTGCCGTGGACTAGCACCGTAATCACAAAGTCACTAAACGCTTGTGCTTGATTGAGAGACACTGCATTCGGTGTGAAACGTAGTTTTCTTCCTGCTCTGGACAGTGACAAAAAAATTTGAGGGATGTATTTTCGCCCAAAAAATTGTATTTAATTACAATTGTATTTGAGATACCTACGTTTCAGTATTTAAATACACACGTCAAATACATTACCCAATTTGTAATTAATTACAAATGCAAAATACACAAAACATTTGAAATACCTATTTCAAATACTTGTATTTAAAATACTGCCCATCCCTGGTATGTGATCATGGAGTCCTTCGTGGGATTCAGGAAGCCAGACTCATCCACTGCCCGGTCGACGAAACCTCCCCAAATGGGCTGGAATCCATATCAGTTCGGAGCAATTATGATAATTTGGTGGCATTTAGGAGTTTGAGGGAGGTGTTTGTAATTCGCCCTTTTGCGAAATTATTAATAGCTATTTTAGAGTCACTAAGAATGGCACTGCCTTGGGATTGAGCTGGGGCGAGGGCTATAACTGCCTCTTCTGCCGTTTCGGAAGATTTGGTTTTGATGGTTGCCGAGACGATGTGGTCACCGTTCTCGTTCATAGCCACAATTGCAAACGCATTTGTATGTTTGTATTCTGTTGCATCCACGTAAATTATTCCGTTGCGCTGTTCGTATTTAGCATGTAAGGCTTTGGCTCGTGCTTGTCTTCTGCCCTCATGGTGTATGGGGTGCATGTTTTTCGGAAGCGGTTTGACTAGTAGGGCTGCCCTATAGTCGCGAGGCAAGTCTACTTTAGAGTCATTATTAGTAGGCTGATAATTAATGCCAAGCTGGTTAGAATACTCCTGCCAGTTTTGAAAATGGCTCATCTCGCAGTTTGATCCATTAAATGGGCTTCTTTCAGTTCATTGTAGGTGTTGGGTATTCCTAACCTCCGAAGCCTTTCGGTTGAGGCATTTAGCGGGAGTCCTAAGGCGGCTTTGTAGGCCTGCCGTATCATGCTATCCAATTTGTCCTCTTCTGCTTTCGCAAATTTGAGATAAGGGGTGGCATAGAGTATCCTGCTTAGCGCGAAGGCCTGCACTAGTCGGCATAGATCTCGTTTCCTCACCCCTTGCCTTCGATTATATGCGACGGATTAATCGCGCCGTCGCTTCTATTGCGCATTTGAGCTTAGTGCCGTAGCATTGTTCTTTCCATTCGTTTGTAGATACAACCCTAGTATTCTCATAGTTTCTACCTCTTTGACGGATCGTCCATTGACGTAGATGTTCATTTGTGGTAGGGAAGTTAAAGTTCTCCTTCCTCTTGGCTTGTGTCTGATCACAAGGAGTTCAGATTTTTGCTCTCAACACATTAGGCCGGTTTCCCATGCGCATGCCTCAATAATGCCCACTGCTTTTTGGAGTGTGTCTTCTATGTAGCCGTCACATCATTTGGTTATCCAAAGCGTGATGTCGACTGCATAGAATGTGTGATGAAGGTCTGGTATTTCTGCCGATTTGGGGGGAATTTTGATGAGGAGAGGTTAAAAAGGAAGAAGGACGGGACGGAGCCCTGCGGTGTTCCTTTGCTTCCTAGTGTGAATGGGGCAGACTCTATTGTTCCGACCGTTATCACTGCTGCTCTGTTAGTAAGGAAGGATCGGATGTAGTTGTACATCTTTTCCCCGGGGTTGATTTCTGACAAGTTTGTCAAAATGGCTTTGTGGGAGATGTTGTCAAAAGCTAAGTCTAGCCCCAATATTGCTTTGGTTCCTGCTCCTTCCTCAGCTTCGATTATATCCCTGTTTACCTGCAAGAGTATGTCATGGGTAGATAGATGAGCCCTGAATCCTAGCATTGTTTCAGGTAGAAGGTTTATGTCCTCCGCATAGTTTTGGAGTCTTGTGAGGATGACATGCTCCATTAGTTTGCCTAGGCATGATGTAAGTGAAATAGGGCGGAGATTCTCAGTGTTGAGTTTTTTGCCTACTTTAGGAATAAAGGTGATTTTCGCATGTTTTCACTCTCATAATTGCCGCAATCGACGTTGCGTCTAAATTCCAGAGTCTTGTTTGTTACTTCTGGTCCCGCCGCGGAGGTTGTCCGCAGTCAGTGTCCAATTTCGTACCAAACCTCTGCGCCTGTTATGTCGGCGTCTAAATTTGGATTAGGGGCTCCCCGGTAGTCGGACTGTAGGAAACCCCCATCCGTATTAGGTCTTCTGTTGTACCCTCATATTTATGTATGAGCCTGTAAAGCTGATTTTGTTGCACGGGACGTGTTTGTTCTGGGTCAAGGAGATGTCGTAGAAGGTGCCATGTCTTCTTATTTCCTAGTTGTCCATTCATGTTTTCACATATTTGGTTCCATTGCTGTGTTTAGAGCTATATTTACGGCGCTATACAAATTTGTAGTTGGCACCCGCGGGCGCCGCGGAAAAGTGGCCCTTATTTATCACGTGACTGGTCTTTCTTTATCACGTGGTACTTGCGCTCTATCGGAAGCTTCCTATAACCTCTAAAAGTAACTTATTAATCTTTGTTTGAAGTATAACAAAACACTGAGATTAATAGGTAACCTTTAGAGCCCAAAGGAAACTCCTGAAAAAGCGCAAGCAGACGTGATAGACCTGTGCGGCGGTCAGATGACGGCGGCGGCGGCGGCGTGAAAAAACGCGTTGAAGCGGTGTATCACAACGCTCAGCGTGCGGCGGCGGGACTTTGCGGCGGCGGCGCAGCGCGGCGGCACACAGGCCTACCACGTGACCAGCGGCGGATCCCGCGGCGGCCGACTACAAATTCGTTTTGTGCCGTAAATATAGCTGTAAATTTTTTTTCTTTGTTGTAAATTCGTTTTATAATATTCTTTTTTCGCCCTATTCCTCCCATGTGTTTCAGCATATGTATGTGAGCTTTTTTCTCTTTATCTGCTAGGGTTAGAGGATTCATGTTTGTATCATTGTATTTAGCTTTTTGTGTTCTCTTTACAGAACGAGAATTATTGTTATATATATTTTATTTCTTTTTTGCTTTTGTTTTGACTGGACCCTCCCAATTTTAATGCCAAAATGGACAATAAACAGCTTGTAAAAAAAATTGCCTTGATTAATTTCCATAACTCTAGTTCAGTAAACTCTCCCTTGTGTTGTCTTGGTAGTGGAAAAAAATAATGCGTCTAGTTTTTATGGTTCCTGAGAGAAAGGGTCAAACGTCGAAGAAAAATGATGTTTTGGTATAATTGACTTGGAAGTGAAAAAAGGCGCTTTATAACAAACTTACACTCTAGAAATGCATGCTGATGTTCGGTAGCCACCAGCCAGGTTGTCACCTCCATAGTCAATATCTAGTATTTTTGTTTGCTGCCTTGCTTTCCGGGCCTCTTTTGTGATGAGCTACATGTCTAGCCCTGTCTGCAAAGTAAATGTTGCACATATAAGCTCTCTATTTCGTCGACTGATGACTTTGTCGGTGACCTTGTGAGGTCGATTCGTGAAGGACAGGACAACCGACATCGTTGGGAACCTTCGTTTTACTGACCTAATGGCTCCCCTCGCGCCAGCCCCTGCTCCTCATCTTCTTCTTCTTTGTAAGCGGACAAGAGTCTTATGTCAGTCCCTGTTCAGTTACAATTATTTTACATATATCCTCCCCCCCCCCCCACAACGCAAGGAAAATACATTGAAGTCCAAATGGCTTCCAATGGGTATAACAGTTGTACTGGTCTTCGTGTCACTGAACCGGATGGTAGTTTTATGGTACATGCCCTCACATTTCCGTCTCTTCCAGATAGTACATCAATGACACGAACCAAGGTCCACAGATGTCTCGGGGCAATGTTGTCGTGCAGGAGTGCCACGTCTCCGATTTTCGGTGGTCGGCTGTTAAGAGGCGTTGCTAGGTGTGCTGATCGAAGCTCTAGGAGGTATTCTTTTTTTCCAGCGTACCCAGAAAGTGTTCATTAGCTTCTGTCGATATTGCCACCGTCGTGAAAGCGCATCTCTTGAGGACGCGACTGGGTGTGGCGGCTCCGTCTCTGGCAGGGTTGTCAATCGTCGTCCGATGAGTAAGTGAGCCGGAGTTAAGGCTGTTGGTTCGCTGTTATCTGCGTGTAAGTAGGTCAAGGGTCTAGAGTTGATTGCTGCTTCAATGTCGGTCAGTACGGTAGTTAGCTCTTCAAAAGACAGACTTTGTCGTCCCAGAACTTTCCTCATGCACGTTTTCACCGATCGCACCATTCTTTCCCACCAGCCGCCCCACCAGGCGGCCCGGGTTACACGCCGGGTTACACATTGAGGTGACATGTCTTCCCCTGCATCCGGTACATCTCTGTTGACTACGGCAATCCCTTGATCGGTGACCTCGCTTCGTGCAACGAAAGCATCTCATGTCTTGCGCTAGCATTTTCTTTTTCTCATCTAGTGTGATATCCGATGGACAATCACTGGTACGGTGAGTTCGGTAGTTGCAAAAGAAGCAGGTGTTGTCTGTTCCGCTAGTGTGCAACACCAACGTTGATGGTGGATTGGCGCCTTGCCTCTCATTTTGAGCCACTGTTGGCACGGTTGTCGGCCTTCGCTCGAGTGGCGATGACTGTTCTCTGCTCTCTATCTCCACGCGCATAAAACGCAAGAGTTTATTCAATTCCTCACCTGAATCTGTCAGTCAGTCCATCGTCAGTCAGTCAGCCCATCGTCAGTCGTTGCGGCTCTTTCTCTCCCGTTGATTGGAACTCCAAGCCCTATCCCGTATCTTTTGAGTCGATTTTACTCCACCACTATATCGGTTGGGAGGTTGGACAGGAGCACGTCCACCATCATAGCAGAATACGTTGCACTCGAAACGCCTAGGGCACGCAAGCCACGAATGTTGGTCTGGACGTGGTCGTAAATATTCCTTAGTCCTCGTGCATCTCGATCTGACTTCACCGTTGGTAGGCTTCGCAGTCTTTCGAGGTACTCACGCTGAATGCGTTGCTTGTAGCCCGGAGATAGCACTGGCAGCTGGCCCACTCAGCAGGGAGCGTAGATATTGGAATTTGTCTCCCTCCGTGAGTCTGGTGTTACGGTGAACGGCAGTTTGGAAATGCTCCCAGAAGGGCTGCCAGAGGGTAAGCTCACCTTGATACTGCAGTAGTTGTAGTTTAGGGAGTTTCACGCCCGTGGCCTGGGGTATGACTGTCACCGTCGTCTCCCACCTGGTAAATGGCTGGTGCTGCCGGTTGACGCTCGATTTTGTTGCGTACCTCACTGAGGGCTTTTGCTACTTGATCTTCGTAGTCTGCCACAGCAACATAGTCCGCTTCGAGGTCGGCATCGGTGATCAGCGGCTCAATCTCTTCGTTGACCTTGCGGAGTTCCTCGTTGCTGGCGATCAGCCTGTCTCGTAGGTTCTTCAGGGAGTTGATGTCAAGGGTTCTGACTGGAGCGCAGTCGTGATATCGGTAATTATCTTCGTGTTTTGGCTCCGTCGAACCCTCCGCTTCGTCTTCAGCCGATCCATCCTGATGTTGATTCCTCACTTCCAAAGGTCCCGGATGTCCCGGGTTTCGGCACCATTAATTGTTGCACATATAAGCTCTCTATTTCGTCGACTGATGACTTTGTCGGTGACCTTGTGAGGTCGATTCGTGAAGGACAGGACAACCGACTTCGTTGGGAACTGTAGTGATGTAGATTTTATGTTTGCGCGTGATCACCGTATATAGCGGCGGCGACGAAGAAGAGGAAGTAGAATAAAGCCAGTGAATGGGAATGGCTGCCCGATTCTTATTCTGCCCGCCGCGGTAGCGCTCTGTTTGTTCAGCACACTTGCAACGCTACATTGGCGACGAGGATGTGTTAGGCAGTCTTCAGCTACTGTTCTGGCAAGTGTCCACCCTCTACGACCTCGCAGCGCGCCGCCGCTGTATCACAAGCCGCTAGCTTCACAGCCTAGCCTACTGTTCTCCACTAATGATGACCCTCATTCCAACCTCACTGCCCCCTTTTGACTTGGATGCCACTGACCCAACTAATATCGGCACCGAATGGCGAAAGTGGATCACTCGCTTTGAAAACTTCCTCATCGCTTTCGATGTGAAGAATGACGCACGCAAACGTTCTCTCCTGCTCCACTATGCGGGGGAACGTGTCCATGAACTCTGCGATACCCTTCCTGACCAGCAGAGTGGTCCCACTTCAAGTACGACGCCAGATGCTGATACACCCTCAATAACGACCAGAAACTCATACCAATCTCTCAAAGACAAGCTTGACGCATACTTCAATCCCCGCATGAACACCACTTTCGAGGTCTTTCAGTTTCGTCAGGCAAAGCAACTCGAGGGCGAATCTGTCGGCCAATTCTCGATAAGGCTTCGACTGCTTGCCCGCAATTGCGGTTTCGCGAACGCCGACGAGGAAATCAAGAACCAGATCATATTTGCAACGACATCTTCACGCCTACGACGAGTAGCCCTAAGGCAAGACCTTAACCTTCCATCACTTTTGAATCAGGCTCGACTCCTCGAGGATGTCAACCGAGCAACGACTGCCATGGAAGGGTCGTCAACAACCACCACAGTTCAAGCAATCTCTGGACAGCCTCGCTACGGTCATGCAGGCACATCCAGAATTGCCCAACAACCTCGCTGCTTCTCTTCCCGTCTGAAATATGGAGGCAGCGCACAACAACGCACCCAGGTCTCGCCTCCCCAGTGTTTCCACTGTGGTGCTCCCTGGCCCCACGAGGGAGGACAAGTAAACTGCCCCGCCAAATTTGCCTCTTGCAAAGCATGTGGCAGAAAAGGACACTATGGCAAGGTGTGCCAATCAGCACACAAGCCTATCTTCCAGATTTCTCATGATTCTGACTCCGACGAGAGCGTTTATGCTGTCGGAACTATATCACAAGTATCGCACCAAAACCTCCCAGAGGTTCATCTGCAGGTTAACAACACCCCTATAACATTTCTTATTGACACAGGTGCTTCAGTATCGGTCATTGGAACCTCTACCCTTAACAAGCTTGGAGCACTCACAAAACTCCAACAAGCAGGCACGCGTATTTACGCCTATGGATCGGATGCTCCGCTACCAATCATAGGAAAGCTCAGTGTCACGCTGAAGTACAGGGACAGCGACACAACAGAAGACGTGTTCGTAATAGAGGGAACCGTGAAGTCACTGCTGAGCTTCGCTGCTGCAAATAGACTGGGCCTAATCCAAATTACTTACGCCATCCAAGGACACTCACAAAAAGATGCACGCTCGAATGGAGAGGTGCCCCCAAATTTGCTCGAGACCCCACTCGCTGCTTTTCCCGAGTTGTGTGCGGGTGTAGGCAAACTAAAAAACCTCCAAGTACACCTCCACATTGACAAAGCCATTGCCCCGGTTGCTCAGCCCCATCGCAGAATCCCTTTTGCAGTGCGAAGCAAAGTAGAAGAGAAGATAAGCCAGCTCTTGGCCCTTGATATCATCGAAGAAGCAACCGGACCTACTCCATGGGTTTCACCAGTCGTAATTGTGCCAAAGCCGCACAATCCAGAGGACATTCGCCTATGCATCGACATGAAATGTGCGAATAGGGCCATTCTTCGCGAGAGGCACGTCTGCCCTACCATCGACGACGTGATCACAGCGCTGAACGGATCAACACTCTTCACGAAGCTTGATCTAAAAGATGGGTACCACCAACTAGAACTTGATAATGAATCAAGAACAATCACAACATTTGCAACACACAACAAGTTGTACCGCTACAAACGACTTATGTTTGGAATTAACGCAGCTGCCGAGGTTTTCCAGGAAACCATCCGTCAAGTACTCAACGGCATACCTCACGTCCTCAACATCAGTGATGATATACTTGTGTTTGGCAAGACAAAGGATGAGCATGATCAGGCTCTCCAGGCAACTCTCGAAAGGTTGACAGAGAACGGCCTCACAGTTAATCCAAAAAAATGTCTCTTCGCACAGAAAGAACTCTGTTTTTTCGGTCACATTTTCTCTGCTTCTGGAATCAGAACAGACCCCCAGAAAATCGCAGCACTAAAAAAAATGCCGGCCCCTGCCAACGCTCATGAAGTTCGAAGTCTGCTTGGTACAGTAAATTACAGCGGACGCTTCCTACCTAACCTTGCTGATATAACGTACCCTCTTCGGCTTCTCACAAAAAAGAACACCAAGTGGGTGTGGGGACCAGAAGAGCAAGGTGCTTTGGATACGCTGAAAGAAAAGCTGTCTGAGATCCCCAACCTTGTCTTTTTTGATGGTACAAAAGAAATAATTCTCACGGTCGACGCATCGCCTGTTGGCCTTGGTGCCATACTAGCACAGAAGGAAGGCAACAACACCGAGATTGTCGCATATGCTAGTCGGGCTTTGACCCCCACTGAAGCACGGTACTCTCAGATTGAACGTGAGTTGCTTGCAGTTGTCTGGGGGACAGAGCACTTTCATCTGTATCTTTACGGTAACAACTTTCTCATTCGCACAGACCACAAACCCCTTGTCTCCATCCTCACCAACCCACGGGCGTGTCCGTCTGCACGAATTGAACGCCTCGTGTTGAGAATCCAACAATACAACTTCAGAGTGGAGCACACGTGTGGAATCAACAACCCCTCGGATTACCTGTCTCGCCATCCCATGCCGAGCTCCCCTGCTGACGCCCGCCTGGCTCATAGCACTAATGCATATGTCAACTTCATTGCCCACCACGACATTCCCAAAGCCATGACTCGTGCAGAAGTAGCTGCCGCCACTCTAAACGACCCTCATATGCAAAAGGTGATCGCTGCCCTCAGCAATCCTGCCAGGTGGAACGACCCAGCACTCAGAGAGTTTATATCCGTACAGCACGAGCTCTCTCTGACGGACAGCGGCCTACTACTGAAAGGCAATTGCCTCGTTCTACCGGCTGCTCTCCAGCAACAGGCGATATGTCTCGCTCACATTGGGCACCAGGGCATCTCCAAAACAAAAGCGCTCATGAAGCGAAAAGTATGGTTTCCCCACCTAGACAGCATGGTACAAACTACTCTTAAAAACTGTATGGCGTGTCAGGCAACCATCCAACATCAACAACGCTACAGGAACCTTCGTTTTACTGACCTAATGGCTCCCCTCGCGCCAGCCCCTGCTCCTCATCTTCTTCTTCTTTGTAAGCGGACAAGAGTCTTATGTCAGTCCCTGTTCAGTTACAATTATTTTACAGTAAAGTAGTCGCCGGTTAGCGTCCTGCAACCACTGCACCGTGAATCATCTGAGTGAAACACCAAGTAAAGGCCCGAAGTTGTCTGTTTTGACGTCTCTCTAATCGGTGTGTCCAAAAGCACTTTTCACAGTTGAGAAAGTAGGTGCAGGCGATGCCAGTTCTTTGTGCTGCTTTTTCAACCAGCTGCAAGTCCCCACCGCAGACTTTACGCACCCAGCTTTCGGCGATGGTGCAGGATAGAAGGTCGATGTCAATCAGTTCATAGTCGCAGTCACTAACACTTGCCTTGGGCTCTTCAAAGCGTGCTGCCGAGCGCGACAGCTTCGAAGAAGACGCACACGTGGTAGCCGCTGCGTCAGGCATCAGAATGCGTTGCGGGGACTCGGCGTCATGAAAAATTAACCTATGCCAATTACCCTGGAAGCGACGCTTTTGAAATACCTTCTTCGTCTTCGTCCTTTGATTAAAATTAAAAATCTAGTCTTAAAGTAAACAATAAATTCAGGAGCATTATTTTCGTTCAATCTCTCCTTTGCAAAATTTGATGACGTAACGTGGGGATCGCAGAACACCCAAGTGACGATATTTGAATGCGGTTCATAGATTGGACCCGAGCATTGCGCGGGCACTCGACTTGGGCTCGTGATAATTGCTAGCTCGAGAAGCATTCGGGTAGTGACCCGTGCCCGATCGCTGCAACGACGACAACAGCCGAGCCATAACAATGTCTGGAACTCAGCGCGTGACCTGCGCTTTGCCAACCCTGGCGCGTGGATATGATCAACACTGGCGGCGTATAATCGGCTCCAGATCACGTGGCCGCTTGTTCTGGCTGCGAGTTGAGGGGGTGAACGCTGCTCGTTTTTCTTTAATTTTTTTTATGACTTCTATTGCGTGGGGTGAAAAACGAACGCGTGTCATTAACGTCAGGGATCCGTTTTAAGGGGTATTTGCGTCAAGTACAAAAATTGTTGCGTCGCCCCTTTAAAGTTAACCGGCTTCGAGCAAACGGGCCCAGGAGAATTTTATTCAACGTTTCGACCTGAGGCAGGCCTTCGTCATTCCTGACGAAGGCTTGCCTCAAGTCGAAACGTCGAATAAAATCCTCCTGGTTTGTTTTCTACCGTCACCCGGCATCTCTCTCTCTCTCTCTCTATATATATATATATATATATATTAGTTTGACATTAAGTTAATGTTACAAGGGCACCATTCGTTGCATGTCTGTAATTATTTCCATTGTTGTTCTGCTGCCGTAGCGCTGTAACGGGAACTGGAGCCTTGTCAGGCGGCTTTGGTCGCCTTTTGCTCCAGCCTCCCAGACTCTGGTCAAAATGAAGAATAAAGAATCCGAATCCTCCTTCGAATCGCAGAAGATAGGCACTGAGCTGCATAAAGAATGATTTGTTGGAGTTTATTTCCAAATTACGCTTTCTTCATGTCACACTGCGCTCCAGCGATTGTTAAATGAAGAACACTTGCTTGCCAGAGCTTCAAACACTGGCTCGCCTCGCTCTCAGACTGAAGGTGGCAATATTGTTAACAGAAATGGTGTATTATAGCCCTATGTAACGGCCCTCGGATATCCCAGGAGTTGCTCTGAGCAAACATAACACCATATAAATTATGGTAAAGTAGTTTCTAAAAACATTTGTTATTATTTAGGTCGCCAGTAGCATTGCAGAGAAGCCAGAATAGTCGAATCAAGAATTGAGTGAAATACCTAAAATTGAATTATTTAACTCGTTGTCCCCAAATTGCGACAAAAAAATACGCCCAAATTATGTTTAGTGTTTGTAGGTTTTCTGGCTATCAACTAAGAAAATTATAAAAACAAATAAAAATCGATCTTTTTTAGAAATATTGGTTTCAAATATAATAAAATTTTCAATTGTAACATGTTTGGAGCTAGAAATTATTTTATTCGTAAAAAGCGCCAAGACACGCGTTACACCAACAGATTGCTTATAATCTTAGCTATGCACTGATACTTGTTTTGTGTCATTTTTGTAACATTTTGCCTACTGCATCCATTAAAATCGGAGACAAAACGACTCCAGGTAGCACGTCCGCTATTTTACATTGAAATAACTACAAAACATAAAAAAAAAACTTGTTTTCCTTATAAAAAAAGTTTACAACATATGTCTTGGAGCGTGAAAACGTATTTGCTGCTTGAGTAAAACCAATATAATATAAACAACGTTCAAATATAAAAAAAAATGAAACTAATTTTTTGAAAGAATGTCCCTTCTGGCACATCTGTTTTTTTCCCCTGAGAAACGGTTTTGTTCTAGATTTTTTAAAGGACTTTTTTTTTTTTTTTAACATCGGAGAGATGGAATGAATCTACAATATATATATTAAAAAAAAATTAAAACGCTCCCCCGCCCCGACGAATTTGTTCGAGTTCAAATTAATCCGCCGCCCTGAGCTTTTGATTCACATAAGATTCGAGAATTGAATTTAATTGCTATTTTTAATTTATTTAAAGCACTACAACTTGACGCGTTCATCAAACCCTTTATGTATTTACATGTGCTATGTCTTAAACCGCAGCAAAGCGACCCTATAATGGGTCGCTTTGCTGCGGTCGCTTTGCTGCGGCAACGAAGCAAAAAGGCGACGACTCAGCTCTGCATCTCGGTATAGAGTTTTCAATATATTTTCTTTTCAGTACGGCTTCACGTGAAACCTATATGTGAGATCTGGGCCCGTTTGCTCGAAGCGCTAACCGCGGCTAAAGTTAGCCGCAGTACCTAGGAGAGGGAATTTGAGATCACGTGACTGGCTCGGTAGGGATGCGGGGAAACATGGCGGTGCCCCACTGAGTGAGCGCCGGTCGCTTTGGAACTAATATGTCGTTGTAGCTGCAATATCGGGCGCGTTAGTCATCAACGAATAATGCAGGAGGCTTTCGGTTTGCCTTACCTCACTTAAACCGCAAAGCATGGGCAATGACATCGCCGCATTTTTTAGATAGTGTTTCGATCCTGGGCATTCCTAAGCCTAAATGAACGCGATAATTGTCGGCATAGCAACGTCTTTGGAAAGCGGATTGTTGATAGCACACAAAAGCAGACGGCGTCCCAACAGACCCTTTTTCTAAATTATCCAAGCACCGAGGTGCATGCTACCTGCATGCTACGACTGTAGTTGCACGCTTCGCACGTGCTGGCGTCTGCAGTAGTAACCGTTCTAAAGCAAAAAGTATAAAAAAAATTTTGCCTTGTACGCGCGTTCGTTAAAGCCTTATTATGAATTTTTACTTCAAATCTTTTATAAGGGGAAGGCCAGCGCGCGTGAACCGTAGAATTAAACGTCCAGCGTTCGGCTCGCGATGCTTGGATAATTTAGAAAAAAGTCTGTCGGGACGCTGTCTGCTTTTGTGTGCTATCAACAATCCATTTTCCAAAGACGTTGCCCTGCCGACAATTTTCGCGTTCATTTAGGCTTAGGAATGCCCAGGATCGAAACACTATCTAAAAAATGCGGCGATGTCATTGCCCATGCTTTGCGGTTTAAGTGAGGTAAGGCAAAGCGAAAGCCTCCTACATTATTCGTTGATGACTAACGCGCCCGATATTGCAGCTACAACGACATATTAGTTCCAAAGCGAGCGGCGCTCACTCACTGGGGCACCGCCATGTTTCCCCGCATCCCTACCGAGCCAGTCACGTGATCTCAAATTCCCTCTCCTAGGTACTGCGGCTAACTTTAGTTGCGGTTAGCGCTTCGAGCAAACGGGCCCTGATATTTATTAGATAGTTTACATCACGCTTACGCGCTGTCACATTGAGGAAACACGACGGAAACAGCAACACAACATGGTCATGAACAGTCGGTCAACTTGTTCGGCATTCCCCCTGTTTCCCGACAGTACGGTCACATTGTGGAAACAGAGAAACATGGCGGACGACAGCGACAGTGTTGCTTTGGTGTAACAGCTTTAGCAACGGAAACAAGCAGAGAACTGCGTTGGACGACGCATGTTGCCCAAGTCGGTGGGTGAACGAAGTTTTGCGCCGGCAACACATTACCATATGTGCTTTTTCAGGGCTGAGACGTGCGATATCTTGATAATTGAAGATAATTGAAGACCAATCGATATCGCATTAGCCCATGCTTCCTTCTCTAGCTTTGTCGAGCGAATTTGCGCAGTCTTTTGACCTTCCTCACGACGCCGTCGACCGCCCCAGCCGTGTCGTTCTCGCAAGCCTGCGAGTCCGAAAGGATCGGGTTGATAAGAACGCCGCTACCTGTGGGATGCGAAGGACGCGCGCTACCACCGACGGGACCTGAAGGACAAAGCCTATGAAGACATCGCGAGTGTGATGGGGCCCGGTTTTATAGGTATGCATAAAAGGAGGGACTCGGAGTGTTAAATTCGCGCTGTCATTTTCGCGTAAATTCAGCAGACCTGTGTTCTAAAAACTTTAGCTTAGCTTGCTTTAGCTCATTATAAGCGACACATATTCAGCTGCTTTGGCACATGCGTATTTGTACCCGATTCTCGCGGCCTACGTAGCTCCCGCTTGTTAGCTTCGAGAAGTACACATGCATACATTTGCTTGTACTGGTAGGTGTGTGAAAATGACAGTCTCATCTTCTGGGCTATACGTAAAGCAAATGTTTTGTTTTCTGCTGGTGAAATCTGCTTATCTAACTACTATCTCGCCTCTGGAACGAGGGGATAATTGGACATGTGATAGCGTCGAGTACAGAAAGGCAGCGTACTAGCCAGAGATAACATGCTTGTGTACCCGATTGCCCTGCAAATTTCTTTGCAACTTATAACTGTTTGTGGTTCATTCAGGGGCAGCGGTGAAAGCCAGGTTCTCGAACCTGCGCTCACTATTTCAGCGGGAGATCCAGAATGTAAAGGGCAGCAAAAAATCTGGAGTAAGTCCCGACGACCTGTACGTGCCCAGATGGGGCCACTGTGTAGACCTAGTCTTCCTACAGAGTGCTTGCCCCTAACATGAGAGCCAGTCAAACATGGTCCTCTCAAATGTAAGTGACAAAAAGTAGCTGTAACTGCAGTCACGCATTTTTCGAACTCCATAACTGACAACGATTGATAGTCTCATTTACATTTGTAGGCAGAAAGTACACGTTCGCACAGCCACAAAATGACCTTTCAATAGCCCAACACTGGAGATTCGAGAAGCAAATATGAAATCACGGATGCTAGGTGTGTAGATTTTGTTGGAAGGTGCGAACAGGCTGGAAATTACGATTTCATAAGAAGTACAACGAGTTGGTGGGCACACTTCATTGTTTTACTTGAAATACCTGAGACGAAGCATTGTAAAATTGCATAGATACGTAAACAAAACATTCACACAGCGTGCTAATTGTCAGATGCTTAATTATCACGTCGTTCATCTCTGGCACAACAGAGGTTTCCTTCTAATATCTGTGGGTAAGCAATGTAAAAAGTGCAATGCTTAGCTGTGATGAGTACTACACTTCACTTTAATTCAATCATGATCGACGGACATCACAATAGCTCAATGCCATAAGGCCCATGACATTTTTCAACAAGGACGAATTGTCCATTCTGATATCTCGTAACAATAGCTTCATGGGAAGAAAATTAGGAGATAGCAAACACTATACGATGTGTGTTTTTTATTTGTTGCACATAAAAAAAGATATGTCACCTATACAGGCACTTTCACACTTGCAGGCTGAAGTGAAGCATGCTCGCAGGACAGCCCAAGCTCTCAAGTGGGAGCTGACAACAGCCCTTGGAGCACTTAAAAGGGAGCGATCCTGTAGATCCCTCAAGCCTCGATTTGGAGGATGAGCTGAGCAGCTGCAGCCAAGGTCCCGGCCCAGGCAATGCCGCTAGCATCCGCCATAGAGGCTCAAGCGACGGAGCTCGCACAAGCGGTGCCGGGAGCTCCAGTGGACGCTCAAGTTGGCCTGCAAAAAGGAAGCAGCCAGATGACTGTACCGTTGAAAAGAGGCGGCTTCTTGAGTCAGTTGTACAGGCGTTGAGTAAGGTCGTCGAGTTAACCAAGCAAAAGGACGAATGTGACGACCTTGGCGTCCTGATTGCCAATGCGCTCCGGCAGGTGCCGCAGGGCCCTCACAGGCAAATGGCCGGTCTGCTGGCGCATGAAGCTGTCGTCAAGTAAAACATGAACATTTACACTCAGCCCGAGGTTATCCAGGTAGCATTTGACGAATAAAGGCACACTGGGCTGGTGCTAAGTCCTCCCATATCCTGAAGTTATTTGCATATTTATTTCATCGGCCGCCGCTGTGTCTCTGAAAAGGCATCATGCTATTTGCGTAATCTGTTTGACATCGGGCAGGGATCCCTGCTCCGCTCCTCGCAAAGCCCGGGTTAGACGCTGTACATTCATTCCTTTTTAAGCTCTGAAGCCACAGATTTGGCCTAGTGTTAGCAAACATGTTGCAAAATATTATTGACACTGGCTCTTACACTTTCTCATGCAAGGAAGCCTTTATCGCCCATGCTAACAAAGGAAGAAATTTCGCACTAACTTGAAGCACCCTACCGCCCGATTGCCACCACATCAGTTGTTCGCAGGACTCCAAAGCGCATTATGAAACAATTGTTTTTTTTTATGTCATTTCGAATAGAACGACATCCCCTCAAACGCCCCTCACGGGTTTCGCCCTGCACGCAACTGTGAGACTGCACTGGGCGTGGTGGCCCACACTCTTAATACGTCCATCGACAACAGCACGCCCTGTGGACTGGTGCAGCTGGACATCGGAAAAGCGTTCGATGGTTCGACCGAATTAACCACCACCACCTCTTTGAGAAACTTGGCGTAGCATGTATCAACTGTTGTCTGCTCCAATTACTGCACAGCCTGATTAAAGGGAGAACGCAACGTGGGCCGTTGCACGTCTGTCCATTATCGTCGCGCAAATTTTTCTTGGGGGTACCCCAGGGCCTAGTAGTTGCTCCTACATTATTCTCATCGGTATTTAATGTAGTCAGAAAAATTATGCGTTCTACCATCAGTATGTACGCTTACGACTTGAGACCGATCAAGCCGCTCAGCTCTCCTTACTCATTTCTGAAAATCCTAGCTGAGTTGAATGCATGCCACCAGTGCTCCACAAACCACTTGCTTCCACTAAACGCTATTACGGGCGTCACAATCACGCTCACCACTGGTACGTAGAACCTGCCCCCAACTCAGCCTCTTCCCCTCGGTGCTGTTCCCCTTCAACGAGTCCAGTATAAAAACTGCTCGGGATAACATTTAATAGCTTCATAGTTGCCATAATAATAAAGGCGCGCCTGACGCTAGGCTTTGTCAGTCACATCACGCGTGGGATGACACCAGACACATTTAATCACCCCTGGATTGGGCTGCGGGTACTCTCTCAGTTGAAGTTTCTCTTACCTGTGTGAAGTCCTCATCAGATATCGCTTCAGCAAACCGTAGGAGGTTTACAACGCAGGGCCGCATACGCACTTTAGAGGCGTCGTGTTTCTCGTTTTGCATGTTCAACCTACAAAGAGACATCAAGAAACACCGTCCGAAAAGATGCTAAATGACAGCCTTGTTCCCAGCAGAAACACGGCCTCGATTCGTATCTTCTGCAACCTTATGGGAACTTTAAAGAAGCCCTGTGAGGCCCCTCTCTTCAGTACTCGCACTTTGAGGCCGGATCCCTTACTATAGTATTATACGCTACGCCGCAAGGAGACCTTCCTGATACGTGTAGCCAAGTCAAGGAGCTCTCTGCCTCCCGAGTTGACTGCAAGCACCCGAACGACCCTGAAGGTATTCGGGCACTTTGTCAGCAGGAGTCCAGGTGAATTCTATACGGAGTGCAAGTTTGTCTGCGTCTTTTTGCAGGGGTTGTGGTGACGTCAGAACGCCGAGCTCTTATTGTTTCTGATAAGGATAGTGGCTGGACCTCAATGCAGCCTGCTTTGAGGTCTACCCACTGACCTTTAATCAGAAAGCCAGTTAAAGCCCGACGTTATGACGTCAGCACAACCTCTGCAAAAGAACCAGGTGAACTTGCGCTCCGCATTGCAACATTACTCATGCACCCCCAGCCGAAAGCTTAATTTCAATCATGTTCGTTCCATCTTGTGAGTGTTACGAATTCCTCACACCGTCACCTTTGTATCACGCGGCGCCGCTGGCCTCTACGGTATGGGCCAGTCTTACTTTCTGCGGCGTCGAGGCTTACCAGAGCCAAAATAAAAATTATTATCACTATTATTATTATTGTTTTGCATGCTTGATTGAACCGGAATCTGTTCAACACCCTCCATTTCTACCATAGTTTAAGCTCTCCTCGCGACAAAGGTTTCATAGCAGTGTCGGGGTAGTCGGGGAATTCCATGCATTTCGTGCATGAAGATGATCGGAGCGGAAGATGCGCGAGCGATTTATAAATATTAGTCTATGCCTTCTAATGACGCGGATACGTGTAAAAAGAACACGACTTGAAAGAACGAAAACGAACAAACCAGGAAGTGTCTCTCCAAGTCTTTATTATCGCATGCACTCATTTTCTAAACATATGGTAAATATTTGGAGTTCCTGTCTGAAAACTTCCCTTGCTTGCATGCGCTTATCTATAAAAGACCGCTTTCCGAGGAAAACATACACGCATTGATCACGGTTTCTTCGATTCAATGAGCTAACATTCCGCCCTGTCTAATCGTGGCAGTATTTACTCCCAGCGCGTGGGAGGACTGCCTCCGGACGTCCAAAAATTAAATACCAATCTGAGAACATCGAGGCTTTCACTGGGATTAGAGATTTGCAGACGTCTGCGCTGAGGGGCTCTAAGTTGGACACCGCGTAGTTTAACAGTCGGCGAGATCGCCGACCGCTGGCCAATCGCAGCGGGGCGCTGGTCATTCGCGGCGGTCGGCGATCTCACTTCCTTTCTTGATTAGTGTATACTTAAAGCCCCTGCCCTGTGGTGTAGTTCTCCGCTAACCAGACGCGTGCTAAAGATGTCTACATCTCTCGTCATAAGCTTGATTGTTCTCCTTTTGCTCGTTGTCCCGCTTGGCTCAACAGACAATGGTGTGCATCTTCGGCTTCCGAATAACACAGACGTCGATATTCTCTGCGCAGGTGGAAACATGAACAGCTTCCTTTTCCTGCGAAGAATTGGCATCATCTTCAAAGCAAGGTATTGGTGCGGCTCCTGGTTAATCTACGAGAAGCACAACCGCGACAGCAGTGAACCCAACAAAAACACGGTGGCCGTTATTCCAGAGTTCTTATGGAACTGCAGTCTGTCGCACCTACCCAGGCAGCACAAAACATCGAGAGGACGTGGAAATAAGGTCCTAGGCGTTGGGCCACGTCGAAGTCATTGACATACTTTTTATCGACGGCATTCTTACGTCCACATGAGAGGTTCCAACAACGTCAAACACGTGACGTAGGGACAACGTCATAAGCTTTACCTCGACATCTTCAACAGTAATCGACGTCTGTTGGACGTCTTATATCAGAAGTTTTTTGAACGTCGAGCACGAGACGTCATAACAATGTCCTGAACAACACCTTGATGTCTTCGGCATTAATCGACGTCAGTTCTACGTTTTCTCCGGGAAGTTATTTGAACGTCGAGCATGAGACGTCCCAACAATGTCCTGAGCAACACCTTGACGTAATCGGCATTATTCGACGTAAGTTCTACGTTTTTTGGGAGGTTCTTCGAACGTTCAAAGCGAGACGTCCCAACAATGTCTGAGCAACACCTGGACGTCATTGGAAATAATAGACGTCAGTTCTACGTTCTCTCCGGAAAGTTTTTTGAACGTGGAGCATGAGACGTCCCAACAATGTCCTGAGAAACACCTTGACGTCATCGACATTATTCAACGTCATTCCTACGTTTCTTTGAGAGGTTCTTTGAACGTTGAGCGCGAGACGCCCCAACAATGTCTGAGCAACACCTTGACGTCATTGGCATTAATAGACGTCTGTTCTACGTTTTCTCCGGGAAGTTTTTTGAACGTGGAGCACGAGACGTACCAACAATGTCCTGAGCAACACCTTGACGGCATCGACATTATTCGACGTCAGTTCTACGTTTTGTTTCGGGAGGTTCTTTGAACGTTGAGCGCGAAACGTCCCAACAATGTCTGAGCGAACACCTTGATCACCCTGAACAAGAGCCTTAATAGAGCCCCAAGGCGCTGTCGTATCACTTTTAAAATTTCTTGTCAATGTCACCATTTTTGATATGTGCATGCAATCTACCTTTCAACCTTGTTTTAGCAGGAATTGCTTAAAAAGCCGAGTATTCACAACAAAAATCAGGATTTAGCTCGGAATCAGCGGGGCTGTTTATAGCATTTTTAGCGTTTCTAACTTAACATCAGCGTCTTTGACGCTGTAAGAAAATGAAAATAATGTAAGAGATTTCTGGAATTGAGTTAGGTTGAAGGGTGGACAGCATGCACGGTATCGAAAACGCTGTCATTGACAAGAAATCTTAATAGTTATATGACAGGTCCTTGGGCACAATAGGATGCTTGTTTAGGGTGACTCCGATTTACACCCAAAACTGCGTAACCATGGAAGTGTTCGAAATTACCGATCGCTAGGGAACACCGTTCCCATGATTCCTGGAGCGCGGGCCAGGACGCTTGGGGGATTTAGCGAATGGTCTATTCCGTCCGAATATACATGCTTTCGCGAACACACCTTCGAGCAACGAAGCCAAATACGGTTGACTCCATTGTTCCGTGGTGACCCAGGTCGAGACCATTATCAAATGACATCCCGTTCAGTCTCGACGCATGCTAGACGTTTTATGGCCGTTAAATGGGACGTTATTTTAACGTTGACGTAACGCTACCACAGACGTGCGCTCGACATTTTATGACGTTGAATGGGATGTTATGATGTCGTTAATATGACGTTCTCAATTGACATCCCGTTCAGTTTAGACGTATGCTGTATGTTTTATGGTCGTTAAATGGTACATTGTGTCACTGCTGATATAACGTTATCACTTGACTTCCCGTCAAATTCAAAAGTGCACTCGACGTTCTAAGGTCGTTAGTGGCACGTTATGTCGACCTAAAATTCATGCTTTTTCCCAGACATTAGCCTTGCATATTACGTCGAAGGGACCTGACGTTCAGACTTTCGTCGTTCTTTCGACATGTGATTCCTGACGTCATCGACGCTCTTTCGACGTCTTTTCAACGTGTCTGTGCTGCCTGGGTACTTCCTTCCGACGACACTTTTTCCACTTGGCTTATTCTGTCCGAGACTAAAATATATTTCGTCCGTCCTCGTGGACACCCGAGCCAATCTTCTCACAACTTATTATCGAATGTAGACAACATCGGTATCTTTCAGGGCTTATTGTGCAACTGTACTACCAGCATTTACAACAACCTTGTTAACACTTCAGCCGTGCAGGTTCAACACGTCCCCGCTGTACAGACCTGACAGCTGCTTTGAAACCACAGTTTAGTACTTGGTTGTGCAACTGGAGAGTGCTTCGTCCAAGAGAACATTATAAAAACCTCTTTGATCACTCTGTGTAGATTGCAAAATATAATGGTTACCCCCGAACTTTGGCATAAAGACCTCACAGAGGAAAGAAAGACATTAATGTCAACAATATTTCATACACCCTCAGCCGCTGGCGACTTCATCACTTTCCCTTCACCATCAGCTACGGTAGGGCACTCTTCTAGACGGCCCGAAAGCCTGCACGCAGCGCAGATGCATTTCTCCGAGAAGCACCGACTACATTCTTCATCCTTCTGTTCTTCTCGATTATCACCTGCGCACTCGGCTTCTGTCTCATCAATTACTGCTACGGAAGGGAGCTCCTCAATGAAATCCAAGACGTGGTGATGGTTTTTATATCAACGGCTATGCTCTTCTCGTACCCCGTTCCGAAACGGCTTGAACGTGTCCTGACCGCACGCCTCGTGCTCCTCTGCTGGATGACCGTAGGATTTTCGTTTGCTGTTTACTTCCAGAGCATGTGGACGTCCAGCCTGAGTTCCGGATATAGCATGGCATGCCGACGACACCAGTGAAAAACTCTACCCCAAGCTCGCATCTGGGAAAGTGCTACCGTGCGTGGAAAGAGGCACATACTTCGAACACCTCCTGCTGTTATCAGACGGTAAGCAGGACATCATCCCCAAGTAGCACACTTCCTCGGCCCAAGCTTCGGCCAAACTGGCGGGGGCTAGAGCCAACTTGGCTCAACCCTGGCACAAGCTTGCACCAAAGTGGCCCAAGTATGAGCCGGGTAAGTGTACGTGTAAATGTGTGTTGCTAGGGTCGGTGCCATGACGGCCGCTCGGAAACGATCGTCCAACAAGAATTCTACTGTGGGTGACAGAGGCGGGGGCTGCAGAGAAAAGGTTGTCAGGGGAAGTCACGTGTTTGTCTGGCATGGCTGTTTCTATACATTTCTTCTCTTTTTTCTATACATTCTTCTACGGGTACTCTTCCAGATTACCTCTAGAATTAGGCACTGTCTTTCTCCTGACAGCCGGGAAACTAATTTCCCCGTAAATCTTCTGGCAGTCACCTGCCATTAGCTGTCTTAAATCATTTCACAACTGCAGGTAGAAACTGAATTTTTTATTCTCCCTGCCTTTCGTGATAACACGTTTCACGGCCACCGGGTCGTTGGTACACGTTTTATGTACACCCGTTTCGTCGACATTAACGTTTTATCAACATTCGTTACGCTAATAGACCGATCTCACCAAGCGTTCCACGCATGCGTGACGCCGCCATAACTGTGGTTCATAGGAGGCAGACGCCAGTTCACACGACAGCTCATGCTGCCTCGTGGTGTGCCCTTACAGACCTCCAGCAGGGTTGTCGCGCGTGCAGAAAGGCTATAGACGCTTTCAGGCAGCTGTGCATTGGCGCCGCCATAACCGACCTTCAGTTTTTGTTCCCTCTTATTCCGTTCGCTCCACTTCATCATTACCACAGCAGGGCAGGTCATTGCCATTTTAGATTCTATCGTGTCCTTCTCCCCAGCATAGGCCCTCATAGAGACTCGTCAACGCCCGCTTCAGTTGCTCGGCATCTCAGTAAGGCAAGAGAAGGTCGGCTCATAATTACTTACAGCGCGACTGGGACAAGGACAGACAGAGACAGTCGCGCTGTAAGTAATTATGAACTCTTACCAACTCGCCCAATTGTCCATTTAGAAGGTCGGCTATGGCGGCTGAATTTGGCGCGCGCTGAAAGCGTCTATAGCTCCCACGATGCATGTCGGCAGCGGTGGCGCACTCAAACTAGCTGGTGAGATCGGTCTATTGCACGCTGTAGGGGAATTTTGTCGCGCGTGTATTCCTTAGGCACGTGCTCCCTTAAGTTGCGCTTGCATTCAGGACACGTCACCTGCAAAGTTGAGCGGGTTTTACACATTAGCCTTCCTTGCTTTCACTGAGAAATTCTTATTGCTTTGCTAGGTTGAATGTTTCAGCTAATTACTTTGAAATTACGACAATTTCTACAAATAAAAATGGTCACCTTTTGTTCGCAAACGAAGGCCAAGTAGCCAGCCATGTAAGTCAGCGGTGCGAACTGAAGTTCGGAAGAGACTTCATTGTACTTCATCAACTGCAGGATTTCCTGTTTCACGAGTGGAGTTGGCACATTTCATCGCCGTCTGGCACTCAGAACTAGAACGCGCATTTACATTTCCGGCAGCTTCCAAAATGCCAACAGAAACCACACACGCGAGCGCAGAGTGACACAACGATATTTTCGCCGAGCACAGCGATGCATAGGTGGGAGGAAAGTGAGTTTTGCTGCCTTCTGCAACCGCGGCAGCGCCTCGGTATCGGCGAAGCAAGAGCGCGTTGGGCGCCTTCTCTATACTCCGTTTCACCTTATGTTGTACCGCAGCGAAGGCTGCAAGCGCGAGCTCATAGCGTTGACAGCTGCCCTTACTGCACGAGAGCTTGTGCCGCGGAGATCTGCCCTAGAGTGGCTCTAATCTGCCCCAGAGCAAGGAGCTCGCGCTTACAGCCTTTCCTGCGGTACAAGTACAACCACTGATCAGTGAGTACAACATAAGGTGAAACAGAGTATAGCTTTCAGCTCACAAGACCGCTCACCGATGTGCAGCGCCCCCACGGAAAATAGGAAAAGTTCTCCTCTCACGCGCGCTCTTTTGTTTTCGGAAATACATCGGCAGGCCGCACCAACAGGGGGAATCGAGTGGCCGTGCACCACCAATAAAGGGACGACTGCCGGTAGAATTTCGGGGAGCAAATTCTGCCGACTGCCGGGAGACTGGACACTACCCAAGAATTTCCCCGGTTGTTGTTTGTTTTGCAATCTTCTCAGTTGTATACCAGCTGGGTTGTACCTCTTCACATATTGTAAACTGCTTAGTTTGTACTTGTCTATAAAATAGGCTGTGTGTAATAAACTTCTGGAGATTTCAAAACAATTCCTTGTGTCTGTTTTCCTTGCTTTTGCAAACGGCTTAGTGAGTGCATTAGCTAACAGCTGGGCGAGTGCAATGATGGCCCAACATCAGCACCAATGACGGCCAACATTATATCGGGTAGCGCTTCCAGTATGGACCAATATTACGCCAGGCTTTGCCAATGTGGAAACACCATTGGCTGGAACCATAGTTTAGCGTGGCTCAACATTGGTACCACTGATGGGGCCGACATTGGCTGGAACGATGGCTGAACAATGATCCAATATTGGCACCAATGACTGCCAATGTTGGATCGGGTAGCGCTTCCAATATTGTCTGATTTTGAGCCTGGTCTTTGCCAATGTTACGCCAATGTCGACCAACATTGGTGTACTGCCTGGGACATTTAACTCTCACGCGCTCATTAAAACCACATATTTGTGATTAAAACTGTTTCTCGCTACCACCGCTAGGGGATTCTTTTTGGCTTCTGGATGGCCAAGACAGCATGTCAAGCCCTTTTTCTGCGCCTGGTGCACGCCCTGGCTCTGCCCGCTCCTCCTATTGACCAAACTCTCTCTATACACGGCTCTGCTTCAACCCATCTAATACCAATAAAAATAGTGAAATCTCGATTCGATGCGCTACGATCGCGTCCATGTGAATGCAGCCACAAAAAGTAAGCTGGATTGGAGCCCTGGGTCACTGCGCTCGGTTAGCTCGCTGTCGTTACTAGCTGCGTCGGTTTTGAAAGTGAAAGGGAGGATTGTGGCTTTGACGCGTTGCGTGTTGTCACGGCATCGCTACGTCAAGCATTCATAGTCTCCTTGTCTCAGACTAGCCTGTGAACTACTTCGTCTTCTTCAACGGTACGGGATTACACTCGAAGGGACCCCACTCACTAATTTAGGTCCGGGCCCGGCAACGAGCGTCTTTCGACACGTAGGATAGACACGACTTCCAGCCGAAGGTTGAGGCTGCACTCGTGTGCAATTTTTTTTTTTGCACTCAACCTTGTTGTGATGACATAAAAATTTGTATGCACAAGCTTTGATTGTTTTAGGCGGGTCTATTCAGACACATTCGACAAGAACATATTGCATCTATCAGGCAAGACAGATCTCGCCCGCGTCCGGTGTCAAAGTATGGCACGTGCCGTGCACCATTTGCTTGGAACGAATGTAGCACAATTTTCGCTGGTTATGACAATAATGCCAGACGCCCGTGCAGTCGCGCAGCTTTGAGCGTCGTTCCAAACTGTACACGCGCGCCGTTCACTTCTTCACAAAAGCCCCGCGCATCAGCGCACTCGCTCACATTGCACACGCACAATAATCGGGAAATAACAATAAAAAAAGAAATTACAAAACAAAGTCGAGAGGAAATCATTGTCAGCGTTTTGACAAAACGCTAAATGTAATGCGCCACGTTCTGGCAGACTCCCTGTCAGACGGGAAAGTTATACCCGTGCCACACGGGCAGGTCGAATGCCATTTACAATAAATGACATTTGAGCGGGCGGCCAATCAGCGCGCGACACTCCGAGCGTGGCGCATTCCACGCGCGACATATTGCATACAGTATTCTTGTACACTGTAATATTGCGAGCTGAATCGCCGATCAAACAAATTTCATTCGTTGTCAATGGCATTCGAGTTGCCCGTATGGCACGGGTATTGATGTCATTTTGATCGAATGTCCTTCACCGCTCGGCGAATCAGCCCGTGACGTTGGTTCTGCACTTGGCGGGTGCACGCTCAACGTGGCGCATTCAACACGCGGATTGGCCGAGCTGTAATGTCTTTTTGCTTAAATGTCATTTAACGTGCCCGTCTGACAGGGGTATTACCACCTGCTGTATAAACAACTTACGACGAATTTTGACTTTAGACTTTTGACTACGAGCTAATGGTGATTCAAAAGCGCAAGTTGCTGAACCATTTCTGTTTATGACTGGTTTAGCGAGCATAGAACACGTGCAGCAATATGATGAACACAATAATGGTGTTCATTATATTGCTTTTATATTGGACTTAAGGAAAAACGAAGTATAGGTTGTTTTTAGAGGGCGATATATTCAACGTGGATATTAAATGCGCAATATTTAAATATACTGATACAGTCGCACTGGGTGGTCTATGTATTAAACCGATCATCAAATCTCGTGCAATTTAATCGTTCACCGTTCCTATAAAACGTCTACATTACCACTGGTTATAGAAAACTAGAACGCTACATTACCATATTACATCTATAAATGACACTATATTTTCAGCAGTTACTATCCCCTTTCTTTATAATCTTCTAAAAATTGTAGTGTGTTAAATTGTGCATTCATGATTGCTTGTTTTTCTTTGTATAGGTGTCCCATTATGCATTATGTCTATTCCCTTGCAGAACGCTTATTCGGCTCCTAAAACAAAAATAATGATGGTGTTTTTAGACGCGCAGGATGTATATAAGTGAAAGACAACCAAACGCCAAATTTAGCTTCTACTCTGGCAATGAAGGTTAGTCAAAAGGATGGTGCTTATTGCACTTACTAATTATCTGAAGAAATCTTGGGGACGATAACTACAGCCGGGGTCCACACTGCTCATACCCATCATACAAAAGACAATCTACAAACACGAGTCATTGCATTATCTGTGGGTCGAATGGACCTTTTCCGACGAACGTTCTGCGCACGCGCGAGCGCCCGATGCCAAGCGGTGGAAATCGGCACGAAAAATCGAGGAAATTCGGAATGAGGGTGTACATCGACGAGTAGAGCACGTAATTGCGGCATATATATAATTGTGTTACACAAAAAAAAGAAAGTGGACGGAAAGAAAAACAGGACGTTTGGGTGGACGCTACGGATTTCCCTCTTTAAAGTCGCGTTGTGCACTCGACGCAGCTCAGAGAGCGAAGCAACTGGTAGCGTAGCTCCTAGTATCGATTGGTAGCGCAGGTAGGTCACTTCCTCGATTTTTAGTTCGTGCAGCCACCGCCTGGTGCCGTCGGTATTTGGAAAGGGTCCATTGCCGCGTGCAAGGTTTCTGCTTTAACGCAATATAGTACGCCATTTAAAGCGCGGATCACCCGTTTACTCGCGTTCGGATCTGCCTGCAGACTGTCTTTTGTATGGTGTTTAAGCAGTGTGACCTCGGCATAAAGCTTGCATTCCTGGAGAATGCTTTTGAACGAAGAAATTATAAGTGCAGACAGGAAGTATATTCTATTTGTATTGTTTTATGTTTATTTACTCGAGGCTCACGAACAGCAACATGCCTCCCCGGTGGTGCGCCCCAACACAGAGGAGAAATAAACACAGAGATCAGGCACTCTTACATTCTATACACACAAATACCGAACAAAGCTAAAAAAATCAGACTGAAATCACATATCTTATTATCTTACTATAGTTATAACATTACTAGGTCGAAGGTGACGATGCACTATTAAACGAGACTTCCATTCTGGTGGCAGGCGAGAACTGGGAGCGTCCATTGCCGCTGAAAAGTTTGTTAAAGAAAATCAAATTATGAAAATACCTTCTTTCGGGAAAGTGTGTCTATACGTATTTTACCCAGTTATAGTCCTTATGCTTCATTCTGAGGTATCGGTAGTAAATTAAAATATGAAGCGTCTCTGGACGCTTTCAATACGTTTAGATTTTGAGGAACAAAGTGAACGAAAATAAAGTTGTCTGCGGTCAAAACAATTATACAACACACGTGCAGATGACAGCATTTTAAACTCTTGTGTAGCTCTAGACACGATGCCGAGAATCAGCAATAATGAAGGCTCTACAGCAATTGAGTATTTTCGAAACTAAAGGTTCGTCTACGAATGATTCGCTGACGCATCTGCATATGCCGTCGTGGAAGAGGCTCGGCATCTTCCCATTTATTCGGCCTTCTCGGACGGAAAAAAATTTTTCTGAAATATCTAAAAAAAAAGAAAAAGGAGTCGCGATGTTTTGGTGGCGTTTTTAACCAAGCAAACCTGTACGCAGTATGCCTTTCATCGGATGATAATATTTTTGCACCACCAAGGAGAGCCCCATCATTTCTAAGAGCACTGATTTATTACGCAGAAAACCTCAAAAGACTGGGAGACTTTGTGAAGGTATTAAATCTGACAAATGCTACCGCGGAGCTGCTGCAAGAAACTGTAAGAAGAAACCCTCTTGCGAGCGAGCTGTACTGTATTGAGAATTACAGACTTATTCCGAAGGGGGCTGCAAGGCTGGAAGCAGCGAAGCTTGACTTAGAAGCGTAGTTTGAAATTTTGGATTCTGTGCCACAGGAGTTGGACGGTCCTGCGAACGGCAAACTTCATAATTTATTTAAAAAAAAAATTGGACATAAAGTGGCTATTTTTACTAAGAACTTCAAGTTGCGCGTATGACTTCGGTGCAAAACAAGCGCTCGAGTGGTCGCTTATCGTCTCCGTCGATGTGAAGCGATTGATCTCCGATTGGAAAACTCTCTTTGCTAAGAAAAGGCACAGCCTAGAAATAAAACTCCTGGTATGTTCCTTACCATTTCCAGCATTCATGAGAATTGAACGTGTATCTCCGTGAAGAGAAAAAAAATATTTAATGTTTATAGAGACGCTTGTAACATATTCACGTTCCGGTATAACGTATTTACGTTCACGAAAAGTGTACTGATTTTGTCCCGGTCTCAGTAATATTTCTCTTCCTGCATTTCTAACTCTAGTAATCACGTAAGTTAGTTCATCCCCGTGCGCCTTCAATAATTTCAGAAGGGCCTCATGTGATTTGTTTAACCGAGGTTTCACTCGTGTTTGCCTTCAATACACACGACGAATGAAAAGACACGTATGTTTTTTTTTCTTTTATTTCTCTGACAAGCTAAAAAATTAAGTACGCTATATTTTCGTTTAATGATCTAACCGTCCTACGCAGGTGTGTAACATGTTCCAAGAGTCGCAAAGTCGTTTTTTATTCTTCTTGCTACAGCATAGAAAATGCACATATGCGGAGGCACATGCCAGGAAAGGCGCTCTAGATGTATTACATTTATAAATACTTTATGACGTAACGGTGTCACGTGACGTTACGTCATGTGACCACGTCACACAATGATATCGGAGTGTCATGGGGCGTCACGTGACAATGTAACGTGGCGTCAAGTCACGTGATGCCAGTTTCACGTGACTCACAGGGTTGCGGGATGTCACGTCACCATGTCACATGACACTGTGGCATCTCGGGAACCGAGCTGATGATGTCTCTCGACGTCATTATGTTCACGTGATGATGTCATGGTAAAGTCTTCATATCAAAAGTCAAACTTGGGGGTTTTACGTGCCAAACCAACGACAGACATCTGGGGTGCCCCGGCGGAGGTCTGGTGATCTTCTGTTGGCGAATTTTGTGTCGCGAAACTATAGGTTTCGGGAAACAGGTTCCCCGTCTGAACGCGACCGAAGAAGTGGCGCGCCTCCGATAAAAGTGGCGCGTGTTCGTCGCTTCTGGGGCAATTTATTTTTTTGAAACCTCACCGAGGCCTGTCAATCATCCGAAGGAGAAACGCAGACGCTGCCAATGACCGTTTGACTTGGCTGTAACGTCTGACCTTCGAGGCGGAGCGAGCTTTTGGAGGAGTCTGATTTTTGGCCGATTCCGTATCCGAGCCAAAGCCGAAAAAAGACAAGCAAACATGGAGGTGAGCGATAAGCGGAGAATCGGTGCGTGCGGGTCCTACTTGGTTGCAAGTGTGTGAACGGCGTTTAGCAGTACGGGTTGGTGGGGCGGTGCAGATTCATCAACAGTCGCGACGAGTGCAAGCACCGGATATACAATATAATGGCTGGGGATAACTTTCTTTACGACCGGTGCAAAAATGTCCGAAATGCTGCGACATCATACGCTTTTTCTTTGACGTTCGCGGTCTTTCCCGGGTTTGGCAGGACTAGTAAACCCAGTGAGCCAAATCTGACGAAGTTCGTTGAGTGGTATTAAGAAAACAAACTGTCTCTTCGCACCTTGCATACTTCATATCATTTTGCTGCGAATCGCTTGATATTCCCGGTGTAGATGACAAGGTTTGGAAAAATTCTCGTGAGTCAATACGTCACAGGTTTCGCGCGTCAAACTCCACGTGTAAACAGGCCGATTTCGCGAAATCTCGGTTTTGCTAAACTGTGGCGTGTTCAAAAGATGCATCGTGTGAATAAGCCTTTACATGGCGCCTTCTCCGCAATAAGCATGCGTCATATTGCGGGCACCTCGGCCGGGATTTGAACCCGACACCTGGGAATCCGTAGGCCGGCGCTTTACCTCGGAGCCATCGAGGCGAATGGTAAACCCTTCAAACCTCCGATGACGTCGCGTGAACACCATGACGTCGTCCGCGAGGCTACACGCCACGTAGACAAAATCGCTAAAAGCTAGCTGGCCCTATAAATGTCACGGATTTGCTGAAAACTGGGACCTTCTCCCGTAAGCGCTTTCTATAGCTGCGGATAGACGTCACCCCACGAAACCCACGCGCCGTTGTGCAGCGCCGGGTGTGCTCGTGGATCTTCAGGTACGTTGCCAGGGGACCAAGAAGTGGCCTTGTACACTGCAAGTTTTTTTAGGAGCCTCCGCACTACCTGCAAATAAAAATGGATTTTTTTTTATTCTTACTCATGATCACAGACAGCTTAAGAAGCTCAGGCCGTGGAGAGTCTCGAGCATTTTTAATCGGTTCGCTGCCAACGGGATTGTGCATTAAGGCTGCGGTCCCACGTTTGCAACAATAATGCCAGAGCTGGCTGTACTCCGGCTAATTTTAGCGGAAAAAATGTCACGTCTGTGCCGGAGTAACGCACTTCATTCTAACTGAAAATGAATGGCCCATTCATACTAAATACCTTAGGACAAGATGTGACACCTATCTCCGCAAACATTTGGTAGACAAAAAGCGTCTGTTTAGATATTTTTGGAGACGCGCCTCTCTGAGTCCTATGTTTATAAATTTCTAATGCGAACAAGTTGCGTTCTGATTTTATTAATAGATAGATGAAGGACGCATGATCGAAGTCTCCTATTTACGTCTTTCTTCGAATTTGTGCGCACACTTTTGTTTTTTTAAAGTGCATTTTCTATACAAGTTGAAAGTGTCGTAACTTGGTGTAGCCTCGTAACTTAGCAGCGAACATTCACGGCTTATTTTTGATGAACATAGGAAATCAGCATAAAAAAATAACAAAAGCACCACTCTCGCCGTTTAGTCGTAAACTTTGCCTTAAAAGGATTAAATTTCGAAATTTCATCCTAAGAGTTCCAAGTTTTTTTCGGAAGGTATTTTAGTAGCTGGTCTGACATTTTTCGTGTTCTAGCGGAGCTGAATTGGTCCTGTTTAAGACTATTTTTTTTTTCATTTTGTATTCAAAGTTGTTTAAAATAATTTCACAATGAAGCAATATTTTAAAGCTTGACTACGCACGCGAAGAACGCAATTGAGAGAAAACGTTATTTTGAAAGGAAATTTGTTAATAAAATATTTCTCACGATTATAATCTTTCCACGATTAAAATTTTCAAAAGCTAGCTAATCGTTCTAAGTATAGAATAGTATTTCAGCTGTAGCAGACGACACACACTTGCGCTATTTCCTGCTTGTAAAAATAAACAGTCCTAAGTGACTTTCCGGAAGACGATACGGATGGCGCCACTAATGTCGTTACAATGTTGCCAACTTTGGGCGCTTCAATACCGATGTGTTGCTGCGTTGTCGTTAGAGCCGACTAACGCGATCTTCTTTGGCTGCGGGTATCACTCAAAACAACTTTCTTTCCACACATTTTTTTTTTTTCAGAGTAACTACAAGTAATTTTCAGTTTTGTTCCAAATAAGCTAGAGGAGTATTCGTACCATGCGTGTTTCTGAAAAAGGCGACCTCTTCCTTTATAAAAAGAAGGAGAAGGTATTAGAAAAAAAATGCAGAGTATTGTTTGTTGCAGGGACTCAAGCCGTAACTGTAACCGTAATCGAAAACTGTTTAGGAGCGAAATGTTCTTAATATACGTAACCGTAACGAAATCCTTATTCGAAATTTGTGAAAACCATAACCGTAACCAGAACTGTACATTATTTCCCGTTAAGCAATATTAACCAATGTGAACGGATATAAACGGAAAAATAAAAATATTAGTTCTTCTTAAGAATGACCTCGAGGAGAGATCTTTTAAATATCGTGGCCATTTGACAGAGTTGCCATCAGCGAGTGTTACCTCTCTTAATACGTCTTCGGTCAATCTAACTTTAAGGTTAAGAATACCTGATTGGAATTAGTGGTCGAGCTTGTAATGAAAAGTCTATTTTAAAAGCTGCCACACTCCTACAATTGCTACATGTATTCAGCACGTGTCATCTTCAGGGTATTACTTATAAGATAGAAATCTGAGATGTCCATCGCACTCGGTTCGTTCAAAACCACCGATGTTCCTGACCTGCAATAGCCAGTATGAAGAGAGGAGGCAAACTGACCATCATGCAGAGCTGGCGGAAAACTAAACCTGGTATTCATTTCGTCTGAAACGTGTCGCGAGTGACGTTCTTGGAACAACACAGAAAGACAAAAAGAAGTTTCTAGAGTAATTAGACCCATAGGGTCATGTGGCCGCCAGCCTGCAGGGACTTATATGGAACGCCTTTTCTCTTCGTCTCCTCAAGAAACGAGTTTGTATAGACACGCATTTAATTATCATTAGTCAAAACTTATTTCACTAGGCTCACTGAGATTATTTCAAATAAGTAGAATGACACACATTTTCAGTCACAGTGGTCGGGGAACAATTAATCAGGATGGTTCAGGCGGTGTTGGGCAAGGGGGTGTGGCCGTACCGCTACCCTAGAGTGAAAGCCGCAAGAAAAGCCGCTCTCTACTCCGGCAATAGAGAACATTTCGGGGCAGCACTGAGAATTTAACTGGATTTTATTTCAAAACACTGAATGCAGGCACTGGCAAGACCGAAAGAGAAGCGCGAGGAAACTTCACGAGTTCTGACCCTGGGCTATGCCCTGGGCCGGCTTGTTAGAACAGCGTCACATCTGAGACTGCAAAGGCTGGGGCTCGCGAGCATCTTGAGACGTGGCTTGAGTCCCGCTCAACTCGCGCGCTGGCTTTCGATGGGTTTGACAGTGCCTACTTTCCTCCAGTTTCAGCTGAGATAATGTTTCTAGCATGACCAACCCTATAGACGCTTTACGCACGCGCCAAATTACAGCCGCCATTGCTGACCTTCACTTGTCTTTCCCAGATGCCGAGCCACTAAAGCGGGCGTTGACAAGCCTCCAGAAAGGCCAATGCTGTGGAGAAGGACACTGTAGAAACTGAAATGGCAATAACCTGCCCCTCTATGGTAACGATGAAGTAAAGTAAATGTAATAAGAGGAAACAAGAACTGAAGGTCGGTTATGGCGGCGCTCATCCACAGCTGCTGCAAAGCGTCTATACTTACGACCACTCCATCTGGAAACACTCCAGCACGCACCTTTCGGAGGGCCGAGTTTCAGCGGCGCCTCGTGGCAAGGCCTTGAACTCTGTATATTTTTTCGTATTTTCCCCGCTGCACCAGGTTGTTTTGGCCTTTATGATGTTGGCGGCGCGCGGTCACAGCCAGTACCATCTGGTGTTGACTTCGCAAACTAAAAAAACAAAAAGCGAGCTAATTAACGACGAACGCGCTTGAAACCGGAAAGCGCGATCAGCAGGCACGCACCCACGGATAACAGAAGAACCTGAGGAGGTAAGAGCATAGAGATCATATGGTAGGAGGACCGAGTTTCTGTGCCGCCTAGTGAGAACGCCTCTCACTAGGCGGCGCTAAAACTCGGCCCTTTTCTTTTATTTCCTTTTTTTGTTTTTTAACTTTTTTGGCGTGTCCAACTTCGACCCTCGTTTCAAAGAGATTGCGCCGCAGAATACAATACAATACAATACAGCCGGGAGCAGGCTCTTCCATAGGGAGCGCTCAGATGGAGTGGTCGTAAGTGTAGAGTTGGTCGTGGTTTTTTGCAAGTATGCCCTGGGGCAGTTTGCTCATCTTGCGGCGGCGGCCACGGCTGCGGCCAAGAGGGATTTTTATGTCACGTGACCAGCTCCATGAGGAGAAGGAAGTACCTATAGTCGGATGCAACCTAAGAACAATCTTTTAGCTCCACCCACAAGCGCATTGCGCCCATCTGAAGTGCCTCCGCCGTCGAGAAAGTAGTTCGCTAGCAACGTTGCTTTTTCTTCCTCCAGGAAACCTGTCTTAAACTACTACAATATTTATTTAATTCATTCAGGACATTTAAATAAGTTAGAATACGTTTTTGTCAACGAAATAGCTGTTTAGTAAAGAAAGAAAGAAATTCATGTCCAATGTACCGTCTTCCCAATTCATTTTCTGTCCAAGATACTGTCTAACATACCGTCTAACATACCTCTCAGCAGTGCTAAGCCTCGCGCCCGCTTCGAAATTTTCGTTGGCGATAGCGTCGCTGGATTCTCACGTTGTCGCGCAAAAACTGCTGCAAACGCAAGCCGATACCATCAAGATTTCGTGGCGTAACCTCGGCCACGTAAAACACGGTGCAAAAAAGCAGAATAATTGTCACGAGAAACTATAGCATCGCGTTGCTAAGGCCAGCAGTCATGTTGAGCTTTTTTTTTTTTTTCCAAAAGGATCGCGATTGGTCCACAGAATCGTGACGTCATGAAAACAATTGGCTGGCGTTTCTCGGCGTAGGATTACATTTTCCTCTGAGAGGCATTTCCGGTTTTTTCTTAGCTTGCAACCGACTATAGCGTCCCTGCTTTAATGGCGGAGAAATCCGTACCGGTTCAAGCACAAAAGCCTAATGTCGCTCGCAGAAACTGACTGCAGGGACTTTCAACTGAGTCCAATTGACGGCCCCTTCATACTGTAGGAGCGGCAGGTAAAGTTACGGCCAGGAAGGGTAAATGTGAGCCAAAATAAAGAAAAAAAACCACGCGAGATAAAAGCGGTGGCAGTATATTTATATGCTTCTGTAGCCACACTCAAAGCCAGCCCTTTTCTCCGCAGCCGCGGCCGCAAGATGAGCAAACCGGCCCTGGCTGCTTATCATTAGTTGCAAAGGACGAGTGTCAGGGTGGGCGTAAAGCGCACATGAAAGCTTAAAGTCGTCGCACTATTAAAAAAAAAGAAAAAAAGAAAGCACGTGGAAGTTGATTGTTTGGTGTTATTCTTATCTGAATAAATGAAAGAAAAATTAACCTAAAAAAAGACCTAAGGAGGGATTCGCTCATGTGCAATGATTTTGGTAGAGCACTTCACGAGAAGGGGTTTATTAGAACCTTTAATGAACGTCAAATTTGAGACACGATGACTGTCTTTTGTTGTCACACCGTGATGCCTAGTCACTGCGTTTTGGACATAACACTCTCTGTGAGTTGTCAACGAGTAGGGTAAAGTTAAAAAGTGAAGCATCCAGGCATGATGACGGACGCCAATTTTCCCGCTCAATTCAGCGAAAATTTCCCTACTAAATTTAGCGGGAAAATGCCCCACTAGATTTAGCGGGTTAAGTTTCCTGCTAAGTTTAGCGGGGAAATCGACGGCATGTGACCTCAAGATTCATTTAGTTTTCCCGCTAAATTTAGCGGGGAAACTGTGACATCTCATGATGCAACGCGCGCAATTACGCCGATGGCGACGCCGCTCGCCGCAACTGGCGCCTAAGAACTGCGCCCTGAAAGAGAATGTAACGTGTTTCGTATGGTTGTAAAAAATTGTCAGTAAAAGGCTTAAAAGTCATGGTTTTTAGTCTTGGCTACTTTGGCTATATATCTAGAGCGCAGCTCTTAGGCGCCCGTTTCCGGGCTTTAGCGGTGTCGCCGCCGTCATCGGCGTTGGCGTAACCGCGCTATATTTAGAGGGAAAATTGAAGTCACGTGAACTCAACACCAATTCAATTCCCTGTTAAATTGAGCGTGGAATTGAACTGCCGATTAGGTCACGTGGCATCAATTATAGAGCGCAGCTCTCAGGCGCCCGTTACCGGATGAGCGGCGTCGGCGTCGGCGTAACTGCTCATTGTATTACGGGACTTTTCCCCACTAAAGTTAGCGGAGAAATTTTACCGCTAAATTTAGCGAGGAATTTTTTCGCTCAATTTAGCGGTTAAATGTTTCCGTAAAATTTAGCGTCGAATTTTCCCCGCTAAATTTAGCGGGGAAATGGACGTCACGTGACCCCAACACCAAATCAGTTTCTCCGCTAAATTTAGTGGGGAAAATGACACCACGACTTCGTGTCGCGTTACCCATGAACAAATTCAGTGGCAGGACGAGAGGAAAGGAAAGGAGTAGGAGGACGGAAGGAGGAGGACGAGGACGAGGGGAGGATTAGGGGGAAGATGAGGGGGAGGGGAGGAGCAGGGAAGGAGGAGGGGAGAAGAGGGTACAAAGGAGGAGGAGGGGCATACTTCCCCCTCCTCCTCCTCAAGTGCTGCGCTCTAGTTTCGCATTACGGATTCGTAAATATCTGTTTCTTTTTTCCGCTACATTTAGCGGGGAAACTGTGGGAGGAGGGGAGGGTTCTGACGAGGAGAATGGGAGCGTACGCATGAGGAGGGGGAGGGTACGCAGGAGGAGGAGAGGAGTGTACAGAGAAGGAGGAGGGAAGGTAAGAAGGAGGAAAGGAGGAAGAAGAAAGGCATACCCTCCCCTCCTCCT
This sequence comes from Ixodes scapularis, assembly GCF_016920785.2. NCBI lineage: Eukaryota > Metazoa > Arthropoda > Arachnida > Ixodida > Ixodidae > Ixodes > Ixodes scapularis. The sequence goes on from NW_024609868.1 coordinate 114,811,360, forward strand.
CAAGAGCTGCGTTCTAATTTCTGGTTACAGAGATTTGTAAACGTCTTTCATTCTTTTACGGTTCTGGCTATATTTGGATCATACCTTCAAGCCGTTTCGTGGTCTTTTGGTGGGACCATCTGGCAACAGTGTTAAGGAGTATTCACTGGAAGTCGTAGCCGTGTGCTTTACGGTCAAGCGTGTGCTCAGAGCAAGCTTTCGCCCGATTTATTCCGCACCGTCAAAGATTATCTTCATGGCAAACCATAAGTTGCTTTACCCATTTTTCGTGGTGACGTCCGCACATGAATACATCATATTGTCACGAATGACAATTGATGAGGTGATGATAACTAAAGAAACTAAACGTTTAATGGGGCGAACTTGTGCCCAAAACAAAAAGGGAACACAAGAAAACAGCAGAACGTCGCGGGCGTCGATGTCGGCGAAACCGCAAGATCGAGCGCTGGGGCGAGACTGACTTTGGCTAGCCACGTGAAGCCCCTTATGTACACGCGTGGGCTTCTGGAATAATCGGAGTAGAAGGTTCGACGCGTAGAACATTCGGACCTAGAATAAACATCAATGTTCTCGAACTCACCAGAAGATTAGACTGAAAGAATAAATAAAAGACCAGTAACTCCCTGGAATCGAACCCTGGCTCTTCGCGTGGAAGGCAACACGATAACCGTTAGTCTATGGCCGCGCTGCCTACATAGCCAACTGCGCGCGCGGCATTACTACCCCCATTCAGAAGTGCATCACCCCGATGCAACACAATACAAAACAAAGCAAATAAAAATAACGGCAAACTAAAGAGTCATTTGAAACACATAATGTCCACACTCCTATCGAGCGTAGTACGGCTTCAGGCGCACGACGTGGACGACTTCAGGTCGTGGTGCGCACCGTGATGATGTCCTTGTTCCGTCGAAGATCTCCAAGTCGACGAAGCACTTTGTAAGGTACGAAATAGCGCTTCAGGAGTTTCTCGCTTAGACCGCGTCGTCGTATCGGGGTCTAAACCGACACACGGTTTCCGGGCTTGAAGCGAACGTTGATCCGGCGAAGGTTGTACCGGGTGGCGTCGATACGTTGTGGATCTTGAATCCGGAGTCTGGCTAGCTACAGACTTCTTCTGCCCGTTGGGTAACCACCTGGGCGTCGTCGCTTCCGTTGACAGCCGGTTCCTGGGGTAACATCGCGTCCAGCATTGTCGTTACTTTGCGACCATGAACCAGTTGAAAGGGTGTAACCCTGGTGGTCTGTTGTACGGCCGTGTTGTAGGCAAATGTGACGTACGGTAACACCTCGTCCTATGTCTTGTGCTCCACGTCGACGTACATAGAGATCATGTCAACGATGGTCCTGTTTAGGCGTTCCGTCAGCCCATTAGTCTGAGGATGGTACGCTGTGGTTCGCCGGTGGTTGGTGTGGCTGAGACGGAGGATCTCCTGCATCAGCTGGGCCATGAACGATGATCCACGGTCTGTAATGAGGACTTCGGAGGCGCCGTGACGGAGGACAATGGACTCGAAAAAAAACTTGGCGATTTCAACAGCCGTACCTGATGGAAGCGCTTTAGTCTCGGCGTACCGTAGGAGATAATTGGTTGCGACGATTATCCATCGGTTTCCTTGCACCGATGGTGGGAATGGTCCAAGTAAATTCATTACGATCTGCTGGAATGGGGCAGATGGCGGCGCATTAGGCTGAAGAAGTCCTGCCGGTCTCGTCGGTGGTTTCTTCCGTCGTTGACACACGTGGCCAGATCGGGTGCAGTGGAGGACTGTTTTCGCAAGCTTGGGCCAGTAGTACTTTTCGCGTATCCTGGCAAGAGTCCTGCTGTGGCCAAGGTGTCCCGCCGTCGGGTCATCGTGGCAAGCTTGAAATATTTCCTCTCGAAGACTGAAAGCGATCACCAACAGCCACGCCGTGTTGTTGTCAGTGACGTTATCTTTGTAGAGCACACCCTGTCGGACGGAGAAGGTTGGCAGTGTTTGTACGAAAACGCGGGGGACGGCGCTTCCTTGTCCCTCTAAATGCTCGACGAGTGATTGCAGCTCGCAACAAATCGTCTGTAGTAGGCACAGAGTCCGAGAAATCTTCTCACGGCCTTCTTGTCAGACGGCGGCGTAAGTGCAACTACTGCGCAGGTCTTCTCGGGGTCAGAGAGAACGCTTTTGTTGTTCACGACGTGGCCAAGGAACTTAAGTTCACCATAGGCGAATCGACACTTTGTCGGCTTGAGTAAAAGGCCCGCGGTCTTAATGGTTTGAAGCACGGCTCGAGGTCGTCTCAGGTGTTCGTCAAATTCTCGTGAGAATACCACGACATCGTCCAGGCAGACGAGGCAGCTCTGCCATTTCAGACCTGCCAGCACAGTGTCCATGACACGCTGGAAGGTGGCTGGTGCTGTACAAGGTCCGAATGGCATCACTTTAATTTCGTACAGTCCGTCGGGAGTGACGAAGGCAGTTTTCTCGCAGTCGCGTTCGTCGACTTCGATCTGCCAGTAGCGACTCAAGTCAATCGACGAAAAATATCGGGGTGGCGCAGTCGGTCTAGCGTATCGTCGATGCGGGGAAGCGGATACACGTCCTTCTTAATCACAGCGTTCAGTCGACGATAGTCTACACAGAACCTCAGGGTTCCGTCCTTCTTCTTTACAAGGACGACTGAGGACGCCCATGAACTTCTTGGGGGTTAAATGATGTCGTCGTCGAGCATTTCCTGAACTTTGACTTGAGTCACCTTCCTTTACTTTAAGGAGACTCTGTACGGCGACTGGTGGACAGGGAGCGCGTCGTCGTCGGTAACAATGCGATGTTTCGCCATTGGTGTTTGGCGAACTTTCGAAGACGTGGCAAAACAGTCACTGTATTCGGTGAGGAGGTAAACCAGTTGCCGGCGCTTAGGAGCCGGGAGCTCGGGGTCGATGTCGAGCTGCGGCGGCGACGTGCTCTTCTGCTAAGACGACGAGGTTTCCTCAGGGATTACAGTGACCACGGCTGGCGCCTGAAGCTCCTCGACATGGCCCACGGTGGTACCTTTTCGTTAGGTGCTGCGGCTCCTCTCGAAAGTTTGTCACGAGGACAGTTGTACGCGGTCGTCGGGCCATGGCGGCGTAGCTCATCGTCGGTTGTACGGGTGGTGCCAGGTCGACGGGAGACTCCGGCTGGAAGGCTCGCTGCAAGTCCTGTCGCACTACTTCGGTCATGGAGAGCGAGGCAGGGCGATCGGCACTGGACAGCACCTTTCTGATCTCCTCCCGAACGACGTCGCGGATTATCTGACGGAGATCCGGGTTGTTGCAGCTGAGGGGCGAGAGGGCAGCGACGCCGGGGTGTCGCTGATAGTGGGAAGCGCGCATTTGAAGGGCGCGCTTGATGTTGGTTGCCTCCGGGACGAAGCCTTCGACGGTGGTCGACGGGTTGCGGACGAGGGAGGCCTCCTAAGATGTCATCCCTAACTCCTCGCATCAGGATCTGTAGCTTCTTTTCGTCGGTGGCTTGGAGGTCGGCGCGAGCGACCGGGTGCAGGACATCCTCGACGAAACTGATGGTTGTCTCGTTTGCGCCCTGAGTCCGAATTCGAAGAAGGTCTTCGGCTTTCTCCCGTCGATACTGGTTGGTGAACGTTTCTCTCAGCGCATCCTTGCAGGCAGTCCATGAGGTCAACGAAGTCTCGCGATTCTCAAACCAGTGCCTGGCCGTTCCTTCGAGCGCGAGGTACAGACTCTAAAGAGGCTGTTCGTACGCCCATCCATCGTGCAGGGCCACTCGCTCGTATTGCTGTAGCCAGTCTTCGACGTCTTTGTAAGGCTCACCATGGAAGGACGTGGGCGTACGGGCAGCGACTCGTAGAACGACGACGGGAGGAGTGGTCATTGTCGGTATTTTCTTCCTCCGGTTTTCGGGCAAGAGACCCAATTCTGGAGACTGACATCTGATACGACGGCTTCTTCGAGCTTCGCTGTCTTTGGCGAAGGGTAGCCTTGCGGGGCTGAGCACGTCGCTTGGCCGGGATGTCTTCGGAGGTGTACGCTCAACGGGCATAGAATGCAATACCCCGCACCTCCAATAAAATGTCACGATTGACAATTGGTGAGGCGATGATAACTGAAGAGACTAAACGTTTAATGGGGCGAACCTGTGCCCAAAACAAAAAGGGAACAGAAGAAAACAGCAGCGCGTCGCGGGTGTCGATGCCGGCGAAACTGCAGGATCGAGCGCTGGGGCGAGACTGACTGGCTCGCCACGCGAAGCCCTTTATGTACACGCGTAGGCTTCTGGAATAATCGGCGTAGAAGGTTCGAAGCGTAGAACACTCGGACCTAAAATAAACAACAATGTTCTCGAATTCACCAGAACATTAGACTGAAAGAATACATAAAAGACGAGTAACTCCCTGGAATCATACCCTGGCTCTTCGCGTGGGAGGCAAGCACGATAACCGTTAGTCTATGGCCGGGCTGCCTACATGGAGAGCTGCGCGCGCGGCAAAATAGTCATGATATAATGAGAACGGCAAGGCGTCATTTTGACTGTCAGACCGCCGAAATACGCTCGTGGTTTACTGACATGCTTTCGCTGCATGTGAAGGCCCGAATCAAAAGCCGATGTGTTTTTAGAGGTTGGAAAATGGGACTACCGTAAGATCTCCCTTTCGTTCTCAGCCTTTCGGTGTGTAGGTTACATTTTGCCAGCGGCTCATTTTTTTTCTGCGTAATACTCACGGTATTTTTTAAATTTTCTCTCATATTTATTTGTTTTGCTACTTAAAAAAAAAACACCTAACAATAGCACAATGTTTGCTTTAAAACGTACCTCGCTGTGTTGTTCCACAACGTTGTTGTACTCGCAGGGGTCCTCGGATAAGTCGAATAGACAAGGTGCCAGGGTTGGCGTGCACGGTTTGCTCGTGTCTCTCCGACCGCACTTGACCGGAATCGCGTAGGACCCCTGGCCCGAGCCGCAGGTGACGTCGTGACCGGAGTTCCTCAGCACTTGGGCAGCGACGGACGTCTCGCACTCGTGGCGAGTTCTGTCGGTGTCCCACGCTACGTTTCCAGGAATCTGGAACCAGTCGTCCAATGCGCCTCCCTTCACGGTCCCGCTGACGAGCTTGAAGTGGCCCTCTATGATGGCGGTGACGTTGTCGATGGGATCGATGTTGATGAGGACTTCCTTTCTCGGCGCCTCCGTCCCGTGTCTAAGGGCCTCCAACTGACTGATGCCGTCAATGTCGCCAAGGTCCGACGGGTCACCGCCTGCGAGACTAGCGTCCATTCAACACGAGCCAAAGAATCACTCATTTAACAAAGCAATGAGCTAGAAAAAAGCAACTTGTATTTAACAATTTTTTAAACCGCCTGATACTGGGTGGACAACGAGAAACCAAATTGTGGCCTTTTTTTTTTCTTATTATTATTTTTTTTTTTTTGAATAACGAAAAGAAAAACAAAGATGTTAGCCCTGAAACTTCTGGGGCTGGCTACTTTGCTTTGAAAGAGGGGAATGGGAAGAAAAGGGGAGAGAGTGTGTTAATTCTGGAGGGAGCACTCAATGAAGCACGACTCTGGATGAAGATTTTGATGGCCCACAGCACTGGAGAGTTATTCACTCAGCACACTTGAGTTTAGTGTAATACAGTCATCGCAGTCTACGTTCAATCACTTGTCGCGTATCGATAGTTATGAACACGAGAGTCTGTATTTACAATAGAAATAGTATTATAGACGATCAATAAGCCCTGTATTTTGAAGACATTTCATTTCATTTCATTTCATTTATTTACTCTCAAGGCCGAAGCATATTTCCAATGCAGCTATAGCTTTTTGTTGAAGACTCTAAGGGTCTTGCGAACGCAAGAATCTCTCTAAGCTAAAGGGCTTGCTGTCTAATTCTGGAATATTATTTATAAATATCTGCCTGTCTTCGTCAAAAAGATCACATTCATAAAATATATAACAGTTTTCCTCAGGCACGTCGCGATGCTGACAGTTAGGGCTGTTGACGAGACCGAATTTATGCCTTTGAATGTTTCTGTATGTGGCATTCAGGCGCAGGCGATGTAGAATAGTTTCAAAGTTTCTTGGCAAATTACGTGGAAGTGCATTGTGGAGGAAAGGATCAACCGCATATAGCGGTTTGTAATGATATGCCGGTAATTGCCATAATTGTTGGAATACCTGCTTTCCAAGTTGTCGAATAAGGGCTCCAGTGTCGCTTTTGGTAAAAGGGACTACATCTGCTACTCCACGTACCGCGATCAAAACAACCCTGAGCTTCAAGAGCCGCTGAAAAGACTACTTCCATAAATCCGTCACCGTGCGTGTTGCATTCTGGGAACCTGTGCGCCAAAAGTGGAGCGCGTATGGATTTTGCTCACCAGGGATTCCCACAGTGTATAACATGGCACTAGGCCGCTATGAGGCGCTTCGAGTTTTGGAATAAGTCTTTTCCAAAAAAAAAATCGACTTAAAAGTACTTTAGTGCTTTAGCGAGCTAGAGAAATGTTCTACGGATTGCGAAACCACGGCTGGATTGAAGCGAAACACGTTATCACTTAGAACGTTTATAATGTTCTAAAGACACGTTACGGAGGTACAGGGCTCTACTGTGGAGCACAGTAAAAGCTCCAGATGCAATTATTAGTTCGGATGCTCCTCTACCTCGTTACACGCGAATGATGCCATGCCAGATACTGAATCTCTAGTCCTTAGCTCTCAGTTCACTTTGCCGGCACCGGTGGCGGATGAGAGATTCCTATGGAGACCGTACAAAAGTGTGAAACGCTTCATCTGCGGTCTCTGTCAAATCCTTGAGATTAAACTTTCGTGCATCAATGGATACCCGGGACACACTCTAGTAGTCCTCAGTGACGCAGTTCGTACCTAACCAAGTTTCTTTAACAGACATTGACTTCAGTACAATATTTCTTAACAGATGGGTTTTTAGAGTTAATTGTATTGGTTAATATACAAAAACAAAACTACACATGGTTGCCCTACACGTTGTCGCACAATGTCGGTGGACATTCCTTCTTGTTCTTGCCGAGGAAAAGCAATTTGGTTGTGAAGATGTAGGCTGCAAAAGATAATGTCCAACGGCATGAAAGACCAAATCGGCGAGGCGGTTCTAGGATACTGCGCTGGATTTCTTTTGGCCAAACCGACATCAATTGGGGTGTTGAAATAAATCCTTCATTATGTTTCCTTTCTAAGGTGTGCTTAGCTCCTCATCATAAATTGCCTCGGCGAATAGGTCTTTCTTATTGTTGGAGACTGTACCTACACAGCAACAAGACCACCTCTATTGCAGCTGATGGGACGTCAGTGTAAGGCACGTATACTCTGATACTTTTCTGTGGCATATCAAAAGTGAAGGCTGCACGTACATAGTTTTGATCGGTGCTCAAGACTCGCGAATGCTACATGGCCTTAGAATGTTGTCTACGAGTATGCATAGCTTTCATGTGACGTCATCACAGCATGCTAGTGCTCTTTCCTGCTTATTTTTGCCGGGAAAATCAAACTCGATGATTGCAAACGCGTGCTCTAAAATACGTATACGCACTTGACCATCAGGGCTACCACTATGGGCGTCAATGCAAGCCATTTATAGTTTACCGCTTCCAGTCTGCAAGTGAAACTTTCTTTCATGGTTCGTTTTATTTTCGTCTCCACATTATTTGCCTATGAATGACTGCTCCGAATGTACCACTCACCAGCAAGCTGGTACAAGGTGGGCAGCCAGTCGGAAATGTGAAAAATGTTGCTGTAGTCTCTCCCCTGCGTGCCGCTTAACGACGGGCTCCAGATGATAGCGGGGGCGCGGACACCTCCTTCCCAGGGCGTGATCTTCTGTCCCTTGAAGGGCCACGCGGAGGCGTAATTGGGATTCTCGCCTCTGGAATTGGCGCCGTTGTCCGAAGAGAAAACCAGAACAGTGTCGGCCAACATGCCTCGCCTGCCGAGGGCTTCAACAACCGCGCCTACCGATTCGTCGAGGGCGGATACCATGCCTGCACAACAGAGAATAGAGACAAAGAAAGAACGACGGAAATGTAACGTAAATATTTTAATCTGGGAGACGTAATCTGGGAAGTTCGCACCAACGATAGTCTCCTCTGTACTCACAAAGCCTGGCAGTTCGACGACGGAGCCATAAAGTGCCCGGTTACAGATTTGGAGCGCGAGGATCTGGTAGCACAGAGCATCAAAGAGCCATTTCTCGGGGAACCTGGACATCAGCGCACAGCTTCTGCACCGGCAAGAACCCGAGATACACTTGTTCGCTAGGGAGAAGTGTGTTTCGGAGTCCCGCCGCAGCGGGGCGCCAGTCGCGCGGTTCCCCTCTCATTCGTTGTCTGCCGTTTCACCTTTTCCATTTCGGCGGCCGTTTCTCGTGGCGATCTGCCAGGCTTTGTCAGTATATAGGGGGCCATGCCCCAACATAATAAAGCTGTAGTGCTGAGTTTTCGGCGTCAGCTAAAAAAGAGCAACGCTAGATATGAACTGGGCACGAGTGCTGCGACATCCAGGGATTCGTCTCAAATGCGCGAAAACACACGTTTCAGCCAAACGCTGACGCGACACTCGTTTCCAATTGGTGTCTGGCATTGGCCTATTTTAGGTGACGTAAGAAATACATCACTAGGGCTTTGTTTTTGAGGAGGGGTTGGTTCGTTTCGGTTGGCCACTCTGTAAAGGTGGTGGCAAGAGGAAAAATTATTGCCATAAAAGCATTGCCAAGTATGATATGCAGGGTTATATATATATATATATATATATATATATATATATATATATATATATATATATATATATATATATATATATATATATATATATAGGGTGTTCCAAGAAAAAGAGCACTGTGCTTTTCGGCCCTGGTAAATAAAATATATGCAGCGCAGAAAGCTCGAACTCAGTCAAAATGTGACGCTAGCGGTTGGGATAGAAAGCGAAAGCTTAAGAGCATAACGTTACTTGAATTACAAGATAACTGAATTAAAAAAGGGAATTTTTTTATTAGCTCATGTTCACCTAAACCAATATTGTAAAAAAAATAAAGAAAAACAGTTGACACTGTGGGCACCTGTATTATTTATTTCAGTGAATATAACCTCTCAGCAAAAAGAAAAACAATACCCGCTTTAAACTTGAGGAAGAAAACGAGAAGAGACTTCTCGTTTCCTTCCTCATGTTTAATTATTCCTACGAACCCGCTCGTTCTGTCCAATACCCGCTTTCTAGCAAATAAGTGTTTTTTCACTAAAATGAATCCCACAAGCGTCCACAATGTCAGTTCTAGCTTTGACAATATTAGGCTCAGGTGGACTTCGGTTCATAAATAAATTCAGTTATTCTGACTGATGTTTTGATTCTGGTAACGTCACGTTCTCAAATTTTCACGTCGAGTCCTAACCGCAAGCGTCACATCCTCACAGATGTAAAGCTTCTTTGCAACGTAGCGTTTATTTACCCAAGCGGAAATACACGGTCCTCTTTTCTCGGGAACTCTTTGTATATATTTTTTACTGTTATTGAGTAATCACCTACTACATTGGGCTTTTCGGTCACTGTCAGCTTCAGTAATGCAGGGCGGGGCTTATTTTCTTGGCGACACTTTTGTTCGTGATTCCTTCTTTGACAGTTATCCGCAATTTTCGTTCTATTTTTTTTTTTCGTGCACCAATTTTTTTTATTGACAAATGACAAGTACGAACATGCTACCACCTCTTGCTGCGGTGCAAGTGCTACACTCCGCGACAACTTTTCTTGGCAATGCAGTGGAAGGTACAGGCCCGCGTCCCCTCTCCCATTTTGAGTGTGCGCGGGCTCTCCTCCTCTCCCAGGAAATGGGGGAGGAGGAGAGCCTGCGTACACTCAAAATGGGAGAGGGGACGCAGGCCTGTACCTTCCACTGCATTGCCAAGAAAAGTTGTCGCGGAGTATAGCTACCCATTTTATATGCTCATACCATGGGGACTTGTCCGAAATTATTAATGCGGTTAAAATGAATCGAAAAATGTGAACCATTTCGCTCATTGCGGAAACAATCGTCGTAAGTAAAATACGTATGACGGTCAAGAGGTTTGTGCCACTGCGTCACCTGGTGGGTGAACTATTTGCCACGCGGAAACATGACGTGACGTCGGGTGACATCAATTTACGCCCCGCGAAATTAGATGTTGTCGTTACACTTCAGAGGGGAGGTGGGCGCCCCAAAAAGGTGTCTTACGTTCAAAAAGCATACAAGGGCTATAGTTCGGTACTCTTTACTATGGACCGCAGAAGAGGAGGCTTCGAGCCATCAGAGCCAATCCAGTCCTGCGAGACTGTCACATGACCTTGGGGAATGAGCGCTTACGTGGCACTTCTATCGCGCTAGCTTCGCTGGAATGGCTTGCAGCGTCCTCATCATCATCATTTATTTTTCTCGAAGACCCAAAAGTATGATGGCTATAAGGGGAGGTGTGCCGAGCAAAAAATCGAATGCATGCCACTTGTTCATGACATCGATGCCACCGGTACTCCGCGCGTGGTACAATCGCGCAACGCACAATGGAACCAGGCGTAGAAGTGCGTCCTGCTTGAGCACTCGGAACACAAGACGATCTCGTGCCACGCTCGCGCACGATACTTGAGACGCTTTACGTCGCGCCCCTTCGAGCAGAATGCATTAAGCTAGAGCCACTAAATGAGCTGCGCTTAGAGTATCGGCAGTCTGTTACCCGACACCCCGACACTGTTGTGAGCGCCGCCAGTTTGGGGCTTCTGCGGAGCACACGCAACTGCCGATCGCCATGATTCAAAAGTGTGACTTCCTCAGCATTAGATTCGGTGCTCGGAAGATGATGTAATATTGCTTTGCTCTGTCGCGAACTGTTTAAACATTTGTGGAGGGCGGAAAAGCGTTTCCTGTGATTTCAGATAAAGCTTAAGATAGCTGGCAACCATGATTTTAAGACACAATATGTCCAAGTGTCGTTACTCTGAAACGTAGCTTATTCAGTGGCCCTACACCGAGCTCCTGGCCGCAGCGCCACTTTTGTCGTCAAGAGGCGGCAGCACGTGAAACTACCCAAGAACGCATAGCGCGCTGTACACCTACCCATATAGCCACCATACCAAAAGGGTATTACATAAGGGGTGAGCATACTCATAAACCAACTCATGTTTACAAGGAAACCAGAGCGCTTCTAGCGGACGCCACTGACGCTTCGCATGCGCGATGGAGTGTGGGCAAGAAGCTCGCCGTCGCCCACAAAAAAAAAAAAAAAAAAAAAAAAAAAAACATTGGAAGCCGATGTTGTCGGCACGGGTGCTCTTTTTATGTTGATTTTATGTTATGTTGAAATTGTTGACTCTACGTCTTCCTAACAAGGTCTGACTACTTGAGCGGCTTCAGCATTTTTAACGAGGCTCGTTACACCGCAAGACTTCGCGTGAGAAATGTGACGTGCGGCGATTCATCCTGCGGCGATCCGCAGAATGGGCGCTAAAGCCTGACTCGCACGATGAGATTCTGGTCGCTATTTTCAGTCGCGACGTCACTCGGGCTGCAAAAGTGTGGACCGTAGCTGAGATGGTCGACGTCGATGCTGAAAATCGCAAGCAGAATAGGGCATTACAAATCGGTGATGGCCACTGGCACGGCCACTCGATTAGGACCGTGCCACTGGTAACAATGATCAACATCTCCACGTATCTACTGTTTACACTGAGCCTACTAACCCCAAACGAGCTTCAAACTTAAAAGACTTTTGAGGCCTGCACATACATTTTATGGCAATTACCGGGTCAGCGTTTGGTCTACGGGCCGCTGTCGCTTGAACGAGCAGATGACAGTTCGCAAGCATGGGCAATAGAGTGTGGGCAAGAAGCACCGTGTCCCACGTCAACAAACTATTCCAATGTCACGTTGTCGGCGTCTGTGTGAGTCTCCGTACTTTTTTTCGTGTTGGAATTGCCGATTCTACGTCCTCATAGCAATGTCTTACCACTTTAGTTGCCTGAGCGAAATCATTGAGGCTCGCTATACGCCACAACACTTTGCGTAAAAATTTTGACCTGTGGAGATTTATTCATGTGAACGCCACAGAATGGAGGCCAAAACCGTAATGATATTCTTCTCACTATTTTCGGTCGCGACGTCTCTCGTGCTGCAAAAGTGCAGAAGCTAGCGGTGATACGTGGATACTGAAAATCGGAAGCGGAATTAAGACCAAATGAATCAGGCGTAACAAGTGGGTGATGGCCGCTGGTACCAATGATAAACATCCTGTATCTACTGTTTACACCGAGCTTACTAAAAGTCTTTTGAGGCCTGCAATTACTTCTTATCGCAATCGCCGGGTCAACGTTTTGTCTACGGGCCGTTTTTGTTTGAACGAGCAGACGACAAAAAACAGAGAGGTTTGGAAGAGCAGATGACAGTTCGAACGATCAGGCGGCCGTTTGAGCTTGAAGACGCACTGAACCCGCGGGTGGTCCGAACTACTTGGAGGTTTTCCATCGTTTATGTTGGAACTAAACAAATGGATCTGCCAGCCACAAGTATCCGTAAATTCAACACAAAGTGTTTCAGACACAAACAATCGTAGTTCGACAGCGTCTGGTTTTTCCTTTTTACGGCAACTATCCATGTTCTCGGACGAACGGAGGAGGCAAAAAAAAAAAAAAAGAAAACACATGAAACCTGACCTTCAAACGTTTCCCGACTCTTTTGGTACATCCCCTGTTGCGGCATTTTGAGGAGAAGGCAGGTTTTCGTCTTGTTTCTCCCAAAAGAACACATAAATGGATGTCGCGCACGGTGATTTCCGCCCACCACCCCAGACCGGAAGTGCGCCCGACGCGCCACCACCACGGCGTGACGTAACAGAGTTGAGTTCGCGTGTATAGAAAATAGGGAGTTTTAGAATAACGTACGCAATTTTAGCGCACGCTAGCGCTAAATTTAGCGCTTGCATTAGCGCACGCGACGCAAGAGAGTTTTAGAATAGCGTTTCTCCGCCGCGACGCAAAAGCCCAAGCATCTCGCGCTTGCGACGTCACCAAGATACAGTAAAAATTTTTATTTCACACACGAAATGCTGTAACTTTAGAAAAAAAACGAGTTTTTTGGTCCAGAGTAGCATTTTAATCTGTTTAAACATGAGAACGCGACGTGAGCGGTTGAGCTGTCGTGTCCGCTTGCGTCGCCTCGGCAAGAGAGGTCTCGTGTACTGACCTTCGCACATCATACCTTCGCCGTGAAATGTTCGCGCGTCGCAAGCATCAAGTTGTCGGTAATCGCTGCCAAACCGAGTACAATGTCGTCCCGTATTGAAAATTGCAGTCGCGAGGATACCGCCGACGTCGCACTCACGACGCCGCCAAAGCAGCCGCCGACATAATCCTGGAAGCCGCCATGTTTTTTTAACTGTGCTCGTCTTGGATTTAGCCAACTTCTCATCACGAATCCTCCTAGGAGAAGCGCAAAGACTCTTTGCGTACGCACGCTATTTCCGAGAAATAGCGCACGCTAAAATTGAGCACGCAAAGCGCAAAACCTGGCTTGCGTTCGGAGCATGCGCAGTGGCGACGACGCTATTCTTTGCGTACGCAAAGCTTTAGCGTGCGCTATTCTAAAACTCCCTAATAAAAATCAACGCTACTTGAACAAACGCAAAACGCTCAAATCTGCGTACGAGGTTAGAGAAGAGTAGCAGCTGCAAATATGTTTGTGTTATTTATAGAAACAATCTGGTCACGTAGTGCGTTCCCGTTTTTTGTGACCAATGGTTATTAGAAATTTGACGATAGACTGTGGACGTGGAACTTTCACGTAAGTTGCAAGAATAGACGAGGGAAAATCCGGTGAGCAGGTGAAAGCAAAGATTTTTTGAGATGCTTGTTGGAGAAAAACGACGACGACGACTGGAATAGCCAGCATCATTTTCCGCCGCTCTTCCTGTAAGCTTGAAATGTTATGCCTTTCTGCTCAATTTGGCCATCTTAACATTTGTTTTAGTGACTGGTCCCTACGGGGCTATTACCGGGCACAACCCTGCCGCCTAAGAAGCGACCACTTGCGACAGAGGTGCCCCGCTTCAATGTCCCGATCCACCAGACCTTGACCTCGGACGCTCAAATGGATACCGTCGCGACTACGAGCCACATTTCTGCAGCGGAAACACGTCAATTATTACAAGAACCTCAACTGACGGCTAAGGACATTAATGACGACGTTCCATCGAAGAAACAGTGCGTGAATCTTCCCTCGGAACAAATGGACGAGGAGAGGACATCCAACTACTCGTTTCATGACGGCACTCCTGGAGACGAAGACGACTTCATTCAAGTCACAGTGCGGAAAAATCGCCCCGCCGGAATCCCGCTGATTATCAAGCCAAAAGAACAGGGAAACTCGTTCTGGAGGATCAACCCCAACAGAATAGCCAAAGAAAATGTGACAGTATCACAAGAGAAATTACTAGCACCACGCATAAGGAAAGATGGTGGATTTCATCAACGAAGAGGCTTCTTATGATGAAGTCTCTTGTCGGAATCGACGTGACAGTGACCGTGTCCGAGTCATACACACGCAATGTTGGCAAGGTCAACAACATTCCTGTTAAATACTCAGACTACGAACTGCTAGACTACCTGAAGGACGCTGGTGTCATCGCAGTCCAACGACAAATTGCATATTCAAGAAAAGAAGACGGCAGCATGGAGCAACAACCAACAGAAAGTGTCCTGCTTCACTTTCCACAGAATCACCCGATGCGTGCACGGGTCCTGTTGGGCTTCACCAGTCATCCTGTGATGGAGTACTTTGGAACCCCAGTACAGTGCTTTCAATGCCAAAGACATGGGCACCTCGCAAGACATTGTCGCGGCCAACAGAGATGCAAGGTGTGCGCTGGATCACACAGCTACAAGGACTGCAAGGACAAAACCGATCCAAAGTGTGCAAATTGTGGAGGCAATCACCGTGCTTCGTCCTCAGGCTGTCCTCATTAAAAGGCAGCAGCTGCAGCCAGAAAACATGAAATCCTAAATGGACCAATACTAAATAACCGTCATCCTTCCCCGAATCTTGAGGTCACGCGCGCCCCGTTGCCTCATCTACCACCTTCTCGCCCACCACCACTTCCCCCTCGTCCCTCTACATCATCCGAGCAGACACAAGTATCTCAACCAACTCAAAGGTCGCAGTATTCTGACGTGTTAAAACGCCAACAAAACGCCCAAATCAACTTCAAGACTCCATCTCACCTAAACTCGACGTTACCTGGTCAAACGCCTCCAGGAAACCGAACATCAACCCCCCCCCCCCCCCTGTACCAGCACCCCGCACACAGAAGCGTGATATGCGCAGACGCGATCATTGGGAGGATCACTTTGAGACACGGCAATCGAGCGACGTCTCGCATTTGCTGGTACCCATGTTTTTTACGGCTCTAAGGGCCATACTCAGCGCGGTGCCCGCAGCTAACAATCTTCCTGAGGTAACAGCACTATTCGCTATGGAAAGACTACTTAAGTCTTCACGAACATTGATGAATGAAGAGTATCCCAATGTCTGATTTGTACAGCCATATAGGAATATTTCAGTGGAATGCCAATGGGTTACGGCAGAAGTCTGGTGATTTTCGTCAATTTCTTAAAAAGAACACTATACCAATACTTGCATTAACCGAAGCTCGCGTGGACGACGACTTTCGCCTCTCAAACTATGTGCAGTACAAATCATCTCGTCAAAATGGTCAAAGTCGAGCGATGCTAGCTGCACAGAAAGATCTGGTATCTGTGCACCTATTCTCTTCGACAAAAGATATCCCAGAATTCGTCGCCTGCAAGGTGCGGTGTGGTAAGTCTTAGTTACAGTTGTGAGCGTGTACATCGAACCTCAAACTCCAATAACTTCAATTGGGTTTTCTGAAATATTTCGTCACGTATCTGCTCCTTTTATTATATGTGGAGACATCAATCGACACCACACAATGTGGGGGAGTGACCATTGCGATAGACGTGGAAATGTCATTGCCGAGTATGTGGACAAGTACAAAATATGCGTCCTCAACGACGGGTCCCCGACCTTTGTTCGTGGCCCTACCTACTGCAGCTGTTTAGACCTGACTCTATGCTCTCCAGACATCTCGCCTCAAATGACATGGATGACAGACAGGGATACCCGAGGTAGCGACCACTTTCCCATTCTCGTACAACACCCTCTTCTTAATATTCGTGGGCAGCAACAGAGAGCACGGATAACAAACTGGCAGATGTTCAGACATTTAAATACTTTAAGACATACCGATTTGAAAGAGCCATGACTTTGCAAACTCGATTTTCCTTAGTTACGAACGAGCAACGCGTCTTGTACCTATACCTAACGGACACGTTGGTGTTAATGGTGAATACGAAAAGCTACGCGCAGAAAGACGAAGAGCAGAACGACGCTATAGAAGATCAGGAAAGGTGGAGACTATAACCAGGCCCAACATATTCACAAGCTTATGCGTCGAGAGTTGCAAATTCTTTCAGTCCGTCGATGGAGGAAGTTCAACGGTAATCTGACCCCCTTCGTTCCGATTCCAATAGTATGGAAAATACTTCGTTCTCTTCGCACGCCGGTTATGCAAAAACAACCTTTCCGCGCGCTAGCTCTTCTGAGGGGCGTATCGGAAGTGACAGTCGCGGATGAATTTTGCGCTCTGTTAGCACAACAAAGCAATGTGGTAACAACTTCCCAATACAAATCTTCCAAGACACAGGCTACTCGTACCTTCGAGAACGAGAGGCATCTAGTGCATGCAGAGCTAGAGCATGAAATCAACATACGTGAAATTTTGTGCGCGCTTCACAACACCCGCAAGTCTACAGCTCGTGGTCTTGATAATATCACTTACGAAGCGCTAGCAAATCTCGGCCCCGATGCCACCAGCACTCTTCTCGAAATATTCAATGAAGTTTGGAGAACAGAGACAATACCGGAATCGTGGAAGTTTGCTAAAATAGTTCCGCTCTTAAAACATGGAAAATCACCACTGAGCCTGGATTCCTTCCGCCCTGTAAGTTTAACCAGTTGCGTCGGAAAGCTACTTGAGAAGATCTTACATAACCGCTTACAGTGGTGGCTGGAAACTAGTAAAGCGTTTCCCGAAGAAATTACAGGATTTCGTCCACGTAGATGCACAATGGATGGCATCTTAGACCTCACCACCTGTGTAGAGTACGAACGAGATAACGGAAACATTACGGTGGCAGTGTTCCTAGATATTCGCCGAGCATTCGATACGGTTAGTCACGCTCATGTTCTTGAAGGACGTGTGCTTCTTGGTGTGCATGGACGCATGCTTCGCTGGATACAAGAGTTTCTTCAATGCAGGAACATCGTAGTGTGTACAAATGATGGAGACAGCAAGCATCATGAACTGCACCATGGAGTGCCCCAAGGTAGCGTGTTGAGCCCTACTCTTTTCAATGTCGTAATGGCCCAGTTACCGCAGAAACTCCAGCCACCTTTACGAATATCTATATATGCTGACGATATTTGTATCTGAATCTCTGGCTCATCCCCAGATATTAAAAAGAAATCAGTTACAGATAGCCTTAGACACGACAAACAAGTTTTTAGAAGAACGAGGAATGGAGCTATCTGCCACGAAATTGGCATTTATACCATTTACCAGAAAAAAGCTTCCTGGTTTTGAACTTAATGTAAATGGAGACTCAATTCAGCGAGTTCAATCATACAAATTTCTTGGTGTCCTACTGGATCAATCCCTGACTTGGTCCAAACATATAGATATGCTGGAAGGGTGAATTAATAGTGTAATTAATGTTTTTCGATGCATCGCGGGTGCGAAATGGGGAGCCTCAATAGATTCAATGCTTTCATTCGACTCGGCGCTAGTGCGACAAGCGATTGCCTACTCTATACCTGTGTTACAGGGGCTCTCCAACACATCCGAAGCTCGCCTTACTTATATACTTGCAAGAAGTCTAAGAGTATGCTTAGGTCTTCCGCGAGCAACATCCAGTGCGCTTGTACTCGCTGCAGCCAAAGAACCACCAGTAACTATCCTAAGAATCCAGGAAGTATGTCGGAATATTTTTAGACTTTCTGCGCGGCCCCTTTTTAATGAAATTCTTTCTCGCAAAGGAAGGAAGGAAGGAAGGAAACTTTCTTCGAACATTAAATTCCGTGCCAGTGATAATCCCTGAACAAACACACTGGGTTCAGGACATTCATAAGCCACCATGGACGCTACCATTACTGGACATCAATATGAACATTCCAGGCATGGAAACAAAAGCATCGATCAATACACACGTTGCTAGGACACGGACTCTTGCACATCTACTGCAAAAATACGACGATAACATCCACGTGTATACCGACGGATCAACCAAGGATGAAGGATCAACATCAGCATTTGCGGTACCCCATTTCAACCATTGGTCATCCTTTCGGTTGTCACATCATACTTCTTCAACTACCGCAGAATTGCATGCTTTACTCGCGGCTGCAATGTACATCAAAAATAGCTTGACAGCGAATTCCTGGGTTATATGTACCGACTCCAAGCCAGCACTGTAATCCATTAAGACCCTGAATACTCGCAACGAAAATATGTCTCTTGTGTACCGAATCTTTGAAGAACTTGGGGAAGCTATAAGATTTGGGCATACGATACACCTTCAATGGGTTCCTGGACATAGCGGTGTTTCAGGAAACACCCAAGCTGACCAACTGGCCACGGATGCATATACAAGCAACAACGTCCAGCTCACACCTTTTACAAAAAAAGCGATGCCGAGCGGTACATTTGTGTCTGAGAAACAGAATGCCCCCTGACACGTGGCTCAAGAGCATCTCGGAACAGAGCCTACTCCTTTTAATTGACCGAGACCTTCGATGTCCAGTTCATAATTACTTGAGCAGACCTATTGAGACATTAATTCATCGGCTACGACTAAATGTCGCGTACACCCGCAGATTTCTTTGCCGAATTCAACTGGTGGAAACACCGAGCTGCACGTGTGGCCATTCCGTGGAAGACGTCGAGCACATAATAATGGACTGTCCAAGATACGACCAGTGGCGAACTCGATTACGAGTGGGACTAAGCATACTCAACAGTCCATCTTTTTCTCTGGCCGAAGTTTTAGGTCCTTGGCCAGACTTAAAAAAGCCAGAAGAGGGCATCAACTTTACTACGTGATTTTTTTACTGGCACAAAGATAGTTGACAGATATTAGGTATTATTTGAAGGTCAAAATACGCACGACGCCCCTTAAAGGATAACTGCGTTTTTATTGTAATTTTATTACTACGTTACAGTAATCTATTGTACATATGTACATATGTATTTCTTGCGTAATCGCTTCTCTTATCGTGTAATTTTGTTTTGTGCGTGTTCGGTAACTGAGAGTATTATTCATGGTGCTCGGATTTTATAATTGGATGTTAAACATCATTCACTCTGTACATTACTTGATTTGAAGTAGCCGGTCCCAGGATATGGGACCAAACTCTTCAACTCATCAAATAAACATTGAATTGAATTGAGATGCTTGTTGTGATTTATTTATTTATTTATTTATGTTCAGTGCCTACAAATGGCCAAAAGCCTAGGACGGTAGAGCACCAAGTCACATTACGGAGGTTAAGGCGACAAAACAAATAAATCCAGAAAATGACCCGACGACAACGCACTATATCATATTGTCAATGCTTCTCTTGAATGATGTGATGTCATCATTCAAAAAGTTAAGGCACCTATCAAGATGATTAAAATAGTTTTGTATGCGAACTACAGGAGAGAAACAATGCATGGGATTAACGGCGAACGTGCGGTTGTTGCGAAAATGTCTAACAAGCACATTTAGATTGATGCAAGACACAATAAAAGAACAGTCATAAGAACAAAAATATGAGATCACATCTGCCGCGTCTTGTTTTTAACTCCACCAATTCTACGCGATTGAGCACGTTTTGCTCAATTGCTTAGGATGGATTCGACGAAAAAGAGAAAGGCGGGACACACTCCGGCTCTAGGGAAGTGTGCCCAGGTTAGCTGACCGGCGTACTTCTGATATGCTAGAGTATAAGGAGTAGTTAGAATAAATTAAACGAAGTGATCTATTTCCAGCGGCTTCTAGGGTGTTACTTTAGTATGATTGCAATGTAGCCCATATTGGGGAAGCGTATATTTTATACTCCGTTTAAGCTGACACTGGATCCAACGGCACAAGCATGATGGCTCGATGTCGCCGCTTTGATGAGTTCTTCCTCAGAACGAGCACTCGCGCTAGAAATGCATATCTTCTAAGCCAGGAGCGCGGACTATAGTTTGGATCATACCAACGTAGCGTAGGCTAGTTACTTTACTGAGGGTGTCGCTAGCCTGAGGTTATTGAGTAAAAATCCAAGAGTACGGTTAGCATTAGCAATTACATAGGTTATGTAAGTAGTTCAGGATAGATCCGACGTAAGATCGATTTCTAAGTATTTGTATAATGAACAGTCCTTCGCTGGGGTGTTAGCAAGGCGATGCAAAAGAATGCAACAAACGAATGCCATGAAAATGAGAGCGATTTACATTTAGTAATATTTAAACTTATTTGCAATTTTTCGGCACGACTTAGATATTAAAGTTATAACGTTCTGTAAAGTTAGTTGAATATTATGTGAATAAATAGTTTTGTAAATTATACAGTCATCGTGGAATAAGCGCACTGATGAGGATATGTTATTACGCGGGTCATTAATGTAGATTGGAAATAAAAAAAAAGTCAAGTATCGTTCCCTGAGGGCCGGCAGACGTTACTTTACTGGTCGGTGATTTCACATTCTTAATAGAGGAGAAGTATTGGGAGCGATTAATGAAACATTAGGAGATCCAGGTGACATCAGAGAGGTGTATATTAAGAGTTCTAAGTTTCAGAGAAAGACATTGATGAGGAATTGTGTCAAATGCCTTAGAAAAGTAAATAAGAAAGCGTTAGTTTGACAGTTCGAATCGAAGACTGTGTAAATGTTGGTAGGAATGCTGTTTATTGGCGTTTGCACGAGTCTTACTTACAAAATTCATGCTGATGTTCAAAAAGGAGGTCGTGTAAGCTCAGATTGTTTATTATATTTGAGTGAAATATATGCTCCAAAAGTTTAGACGGGACACTAGGAATATGAATGGGGCGGTAATTACTGATTAGCTTGCGGCCACTCGTCTTATGAACGGAGATTACATTAGCAATTTTCCAATCATATGGGAATTTAGGAACCATGAGTGACTGCGAAAATATGTCGTAGAAAAAAATGGAGGACATGCTTTTATTTTTTATAAATACTTTCGAGATAATTTGGCGACTTCCAAAATTAGAGGACACCTTCGCTTGGACAATTAGGATAAGATTGATATGAGGGTGAGATAACTTCCATGAGTCAGAAATGTTAGACAGGTCTTCATTACTAAAACCAAAATCCGAAACTGTTAAGACTGAGAATGCTTTGCTCTTATTTAAGGGGGCGGTTGCCATCGTGTAATAATTGCGATGGGGATGGGTGGGCTGTGTTGATTGTTTTCCAAAACGTTTTTTGTTAATTTGTTGGAATGTTGGGGAGGTGAAGTAAGTAATTTTTTTTTCATAAATAATAACACATTTATAAGACCTAACGTAGTCGTAACACGTGTGTGATTCATTGTAAGTTCAACCCAAGTATAGCGCGACTTATCCAAAAACGTACCGGCGTATATAGTTCTATTCCGTGAGCCTATTGATACATGTCGCTGAATTTCTTCGGAACCTGCAGAGGATCACGTAGGTTCCCACTGTGCGGCGCCAGGTGGGACAGGTACAGGAACAGTGGCTGCGGTGGAAAATAAAGTTATTAGGAGTAACAAGATACGAGTAGAGATCACACTAGTTCAGTATGTCTAGAGTCTAAAATTGGTCTAGTGATGATGGAGGACGTTTTAATGCGAAAGCATTGACTGTCCCGTTGAGCGAAGCCGGCGGCGTCTGTACCCGCGTAAAACGGCAACTAAAAAGCCGTAACCGCGATAAACGGCACCTAAATTGACTGCAAAGCGTCGTATCATATGCTTTGTCACGGAAGGTGGCGCGGCCGCTCAAGGACAAAACAGACGAAAGCCGGCGGCTGCGCTCAAGGTCAAAGCGGACGCGCTTCAGAAATAAAACAAAGAAAAGCACAACGACGCCATGCTTTGTCGCGGACTGAGCCGTCGTGAAGCTGGCAAGGTTCGCCGTGCCTGCTCATTGGGGGAGCGTGATGTCACCGCCGTAGCGCCGTGCGCCATAGGAAGATGTGGCGCACTGCTTGTAGGAATACGCTGCGTGTAGGAATGCTTTCGCATTCTTACACGTAAGCAGTCTTAAGTGCCTCTGTCGAATTTTTAATTAACAATCAAAAGGTTGGATTAAACACTGGAGCTATTGTTTTCTGGAACATGTTATTTCATTAAACGCAGAAGGTCGGATGTTTGGTCGATATCAAACCCGCTTTCTGTAGCAGAGGGACGAAGATTACTTGGCTGGTCAGATGTTGACTACTTTTTTACTAAATGATTGCATTGGCTTAGAGTGCCACAGCCAGTGATATGTAGGTTCGGCTTTACATACTCGTCGTCACCTATAGCCATGTGTCAATCTTCTTGTGCTCGTACATGAAGGGCTAACGCTTTCATATTGTAATGATGGCGTGCTTGCTACCGCCCCTTTACGTGTGCAAGAACTACGGTACGCACGCGAGTGCAATCTCGCAGGCTTGTGACTGCGTATGCTTGCGTACACGAGTAGAGACACGGCGAGCGGCGCCTTTGCATTTGAGTATAAAACAAATAAACGGTTAGGACATGATTGGCATAGGAAGCCCGTCGACCACGCCACTAGAAGAACTGATCGCATCGTTTGGCGTAGTTATATTCGTGACTGGATGATTCTCTGTTTTGTACGAGGGTTTACCAAAAAGTGACCAGAGTTTCTTTTTTTTTTTTTTTCGGGAGAGCGGGTTTTTTGTACTAAACATTTTCTTCGCTAGGTGCCTATTGTAGGAACCCATCTGCATGAGCGTACCAGTAACTGTTCCTGTGAGACGATGCGTTCGGCTTCAGTGGATTATTTTGGAGACTTAACGCTTTTGCTTATCTCGGGATGGCTGATGTGTCTGAACAACGTGAGGCAGCTAAATTTTATTTTCTGTTGAAAGAAAATGGCGACGGTAGCGATTGCTATGCAACAGACGGCTTAAAAGAAAGACGCTCTGTATAAAAAGCAAGTTTACAATTGTTTTACAGTTTCGAACGAAACGAAATGTCGATGTATGATCAACCTTGTTCCGGGCGTCTTCGACAAGCCGAACTAAGGAGACGGTGGCGAGAATTCGTCAAGCCATCTTCGATAACTGCTGTTGGACGTTTGATGAACTTCTGGACTTCACTGGAGTGTTGTGTCGATCTTGTCAGCAAATTGTATCAGATAACTTGCACATAAAACGAGTTGCAGCCAAATCAGTGCCTCGCTGGTTCACACCTTAGCGAAAACGCAATCGCTTGGCTACGTGTCGTTCTTCAAAGGATGACGCTGATATTTTCCCAAGTCATTACCGGAGATGAATCCTGGTACTACGGCTAAAATCCCGAAACTAAATTGCAATCCAGCCAATATAAAACTGCGTTTTTTCCACGACCCAAGGAATCGCGGCAAGGGAAGGTTAAAATGAAAGCAATGATCGTCTGTTTCTTTCACGTGAGAGGCACTATACCCTCAAAGTTTTTTTTTTTTTTGAGTCAAATAGGTAACCAAAGATTTTATCTGAAAGTTTGTAGAAGTTTGCGTCATGATTTCCGGAAGAAAAGTCCCGAGTTGTGGCAATGGGAACGCCTACACCACGCGCTGTGACCCCCTACTCTACCTTCCCTACTCGCCACTCCAACGTCCTATAGGTGGCGGGGCGGCAGTCGCAAGATGGCGGAAAAGACGGAGATAAATTCTCCAGGATTTCCCGTGCGCCTGTCCGCTTACGCTGGTCACTGGGCTAAAATTAATTAATTTGGCAACAAATACCAAGCGGTGAGAGTAGGAGCATATTACAGAAGAAAATGAACATGTTCATTCTTAAAAATGGCGGAGCCATGCGGTAACAGCAGCATCCTCCTCCCTGTTATTCCGACGCGGCCCTAAGAAACTGATCATTGAAGGTTAAAACACAATTTTATAAAATTGTTTCGGCGTACTTTTGTCGGTTCTTATTGGTTTAAACCGAAAAGGTTGAACATAAAAACTGACCTTTTTCGGTTAAAACCGAATTTTCGAAACTGTATTCAGCGTACTTTTATCGGTTTTTATCGGTTTAAATAAAAGAACTCCGAACCCTAGTCATAAGGTAAACCTGAGTATCCCCCCCCCCCCTCACAAAAAAAAGTAAAAAAAGAAAAAAATCTTTTTTTAGTTTATGTTTTACGGGAAGAAGACACTACGCTTCTCCGAACACTGATTCTCCGCCCAAATGTAGCGCTGTTATGGTCTGAACCAGATGCCAAAGTTTCAGAACTAACCCTTACCTCGATCAAGAAACTTATAGGTGATTTTGTGGAAATTTCTGTAGGAAATGGAGCCCGTTTTCACCCGTTTTCGGTAAAAGGCGCCATTCGGCCGAATGTATAATAAGAGGTCCATAGACCACAATTTTCCCATTCAAAATTTCAGAAAATCGGTTGTAACTTTTGAATAAGATAACGGTTAGTTCAGAAACTTTGGCACCTGGTTCGGACCACGAAGACTACATTTGGGCGAAGAATGAAAGTTCGGTGACGCGTAATTTATTAGGGCTGTAAAAACAACAACAACAAAAAAACACGTATTTTTGTTTGTTTCTTGGGGGACATCTCGTGTATCTGACTATACACGTTTGCAAGTCCGGTCTCAGGGCGCCGCCATCTTCCTCAGTGGGGTGCGCTCTCGGGAGCGGCCATAATCCGATTACGACGCCTTAGCAAGGCTTCGTAATCGGATTATGACCGGTCCAAGCGCACCCCAGACAGGCAAGATGGCAGCGCCCTGAAGCCGGACTTGCAAACGTGTATACCAAGAGGCTAACAAGTTATATTTTTTTGTCACTAAACAATACTTGTCTAAAAAACAAAAGTCAAACATAAAAAAAAATCGACGGATTCAGTATGTATTGGTATGTTTCGCTGTGGCAAAAATTACAAATGCCATTAAAAAAACGAAGCAAAAAAAAAAAAAAAAAAACTGGGCGAAGCGACGGGGACCGCGACACTGGGTTGCCCATCGCTCGGACGCCGATCGTCTGAAGCTCTGAACGCAGAATAAGAAACATACGTTTTTTTGTGTTTTTTTTTTTTAATTGCTACATTAAGCCGTTTGTTTTCTTTTTTTTCATTTCATCGTCTTTTTACTCTTTTTTGCCGAGTTGCTCGTCTTCAACTTTGTCATTTAAGGTGGCTAGTTTGCAAGTACGGTGCGTGCTATACCCAAACCCCTTCAAGCTGAGGCTATACTTCGTTTTAGCTTCGGTCCGAGCGCGGCCGATGTTATGAGCCGAGGGGCCAATCAAACACCGCGAAAAGCGAAGCGTCATGGCGTGCTCTCCGCGCTTGATAAGGCTAGCTGGCAGAGGAGCACGCCCAGAGAGGTGGCGAATATCGGCTGGTCCTATCAACTGCAGAGGACAAGCCATGATGTTGTGCCTCTTTCGCTGTTTGAATGGCCCTTCGGTTCATAACATCGGCCGCGCTCGGACCGAAGCTGAAACGAAGTATAGGAGCTCCTCCTTCCGCGTGAGCTCGCAGGCTTCAACAGTGGTTCGGTCGCGCGTGCCTGAGCGTTCACACGAGTTAGCAAAGGCAGAAAGCTCGCGCTGAACGCGTAGCTTCTAGTATCAGCTTAAGGGTGAACAGAGTATAGTGTGGAGATAGGTGGCCGAGTGGGCTAGCGCACACCTGGCGCACACCAGCTCGGAGCACATGGAGCGAAAGCTCGCGCTGCAGAACCCAGGGGTCCTGGGTTCAATCCAGGGCTGGTCAGTATAGCGATACAAATGTATCGGGATAGTATCTTAGAGATACTTTCGAGTATCTGCATCTATATATCGAGATATATTTGAAAAATCGTTTTGTATCTCAGTAGTGAAATACATTTACAGTGTATCGCTCGTATTGCGATACTCTGCCAGACTTAGGTATCTCGTTACATTTGTTACCTTTTCTTCAAATAAATGTAAAGAATTAAAACGTCTGTTTAGTGCAAGTTGCTACGAAATTTAAAATATGAGCCCGTCCTACAACATGATCCATCTCAGTCACCAACAATACAAAAACTGTGGTTTGAAAAAGGTAACTTGCAGGAACAACAAAATCAGCTCCTCTCACAAAGTCCTCCGCTCTTTCAAATTTAGCAGAGCGAACGCTCTAAAGGAGTTGAGTGGAGAAAAAGTACGGCCCTGTTGTCTAATCTCCCCAAGCTATGGGTGACTCAGAAGCATATGAGGCGACAGTTTGGGATGCGCCCTCACGGTAAAACAGGGTTCGTTTCGGGCAGGCGCCTTTTGTCAAGCATGGTACGCAGGCTTTACCGTTCTGCAACTATGTGGTTCAACGGAGGTGACATGTTTTTTAGCGGCATTAATGATAAATAAAGAGTTCTGGGTAAGGGGTAGTGCATAAAATGGCACAAAAAAAGGAGCACATGTATGAATTACCATTCGCATTCACCGCGCGATACACCCTTCCCACGTAGCACCATTCGGGAACAAATACGTTTGTATAAGTATCTGTATTTGTACTCCGGAATACTCTTTCGCCGTTTTTGAAAAAAGTATCTCAAGGATATCCCGTTGCATGAAAAACAAATATATCTAAGTATCTGTATTTCGGGCTTTAAAACGCACGTACCTTAGTATTTGTATTCCCGAATACTTCTTTGGAGTATGTCTGCCCAGCCTTGGATCAATCCTCACCCCTCCCGTCTCGATCTGAATAAGCATCGTACCGGCGTGCCGTCGCGCATCACTATTGCGTGGTGCACCTTAAACACCCCAGGCAGTAGTACTGAACTGTCGGTAACAATGTCGCCATGCTCTGGCAGACTAAACTTCTGCTGTATAAACAATTATCTAATCGTTTGTTTTATTTTGCGTGCTATTGTCCCGGTTTAATTGTGGGTGCTGACTGATTTGCTTCACATGCGAGTGCTCTACTTTGATACTGCTTCCGAGTGCTTTTATGACCATGTAATCCACATTCAGCGGTGCTTAATTACGATTAAAAGCGAAAATAAAAAAAACAAACAGACCCCTTCACAAATGAAGTGCCATCTATTGGCTCAAGTATCAGTCTAAACCCGGTCGAAATCTGGCCCATCGTCAACCGTAGACGTACCAAAGTTATCGTGTTCTTTCCTGTCCAGATTTCCTACTCATTTCAATTTCCGACGGTGCCGAAAAACTACTACTCTGTTCAGGGCGCTTCATTACTTGAGTAAAACTCTCGATGAAGTTCACCAGATGTTAGTGTCCTGATCTATCTAGGGTGTGCAAGATCCGAGCATCCCAAGGATTTACATGAAACCATCGAAGGCGTAGTGGATACAAGCTTCTTAGTCTCATCACGGTGACATTGAAGAACAATTATAGCGAACTAACGTCCAGAATGTTCACATTCTGCGTCGGTGCTTGTCTTCAAATTCTTACTTCACCGGATATCGAAATTCCGCCGCTATTAGCATGTACGAATGATGTACACTTAGGTGATGATAGCTATCGATGTAGGCAGACTAGATTTCGGAAAGGGTCTATGCAGCATTTTTTTTTTTTGTTCTCGTTTTTTTGGCACTGTTTTTGTTAGCCAGTTTGTCGTAGTATTTTGAATGCAAATGACGTGCAGTCGAACGCACTTTTATATTATTAAAGTCTGGCAGTTGTGAACCTTTCTCTTTGTCTAGCGAAAAAAAAAAATGCACTGGCGGCCGCGTTCTAAGGTAGGGGAACCGGTTTGAACCGGTTCGCGCTTGTCGAGGCTGGTAACCGAACCGATATTTTGAATTCATCACTGAACCGGAGCCAAACAGGCATAAATTGCAAAGTTTGTGAGCCCGAACCCGAACCGAAGCGAAAGAATTACCGGTTCGACATCCTTGTTTAAAGGATCTCTTGAGCATTGGAAGAAACGGCTTGACAAGTGTATTACATCAGACGGAGAGCACCGCGAAGGTGACTGATATTTAACTGCGTAAAAGTAAATCCACAAGTTTGCAAATATAAAATTCGGTTTCTTTCACATGCTGCAATCTACCAAATGATGATATGCCTTTTTTCTTTCAGAAAACTCGCAGGGCTAATCACTGCAATTTCTGAATGAAGTTCATCGTTGAAATAAGGTCGAAAAGACGTTTTGGCACACACTTGAAATATTTTACGTGAGCATCTGTATCTTCGCGTTCATTGCAGATTTTATATCCTTCATTACAACGCTTTTGTTTTCGTGACATTTACTGAACTTCCGCCACGTGCCGTTATAATTACCTTTCGGAGCGCGCTGTGTAAACGTAGCTTTATGGGCAGGTTACGAACTACAAGGGAAAACCTCTGCGCACTGAACAGCTCCGTGCCACTGCTGCACCAAGGTGGTCGCCTGTAGGAGCGTTCGGGAATTGAAGATCGTGTCATATTTATGACCTCCGCCCTTTCTCTGGCAAAAACTAATTAACTAAAAATTAACTAATTTTATACTTTCAATGCACAATACATCAAAAATTTAACTAATACCAGTGTACGATATTCGACGGCCGAAACGTAAAGTACCCATAATACGAACAAATTACGGACGACAAATTTAGCCTTCCAGATTTCTGCAATTTTGAATCGTGACGTACTCGAATTAAACTATGATGTATCAATATCCCAATTTAAAAGAGATTGTAAGACAAATTTACTGTGCAATGTTCTCACATTTTGTTAGATACTGCTCGTCTTTCTTAAAACTGCAATCATATTTTGTTTTCTTACCTTTCTCGTTACATTGACTTTTGATAGGTCTGTTCAGTCTATACAAAGTTATTGTATAAAAATGTAATTTGTATTTTGAAATTCTTTCTTTTGTAGCTTCATGTTTTTCGACATAATTTTGTCAAATTATATCTCGTATCAACTTTATAAAACTGTTGCGATCTAGACTTTTGGTTTATACCGCGTCTATGTATCTAATACCTATCTGTTTTGTATGTCTAAGCTAAACAAACTGCATATTTGACAGTATTAAAATTTGGCTATTGAACTTATATGAATTTAATGTATATGTACTTAATATGTATAATGTATTATATGTGTATGATGTATTATACGTATGTGATGTATTGTATATGTATGTTGATGCTCGCTGCATACCAAGAGGGGGTTAAGGCCTTGTCAGGCACTCGTGCCTTTACCCTTAAACCCCCTCTGCAGAACATGTATCCGGAAACACAAATAAAGAAGAAAAAAAAAGCATATTTTAGCATGCCCCTATGATTTTGTTATCCTTGTAATAAAGTTCCAGTAATTAGGTTCTTCCGGTGTGCTGCGTGAGTCGACCCAGTTCGGCAACGATATACTATTAATAAACTAAAATTATAATTCGACCATTCGTATATTCGTATAGTATTGACCTTTCACCCAAACGTCGTATACCGCAAGTTTGTATTGTGTAGGTTGATACGTTTAAACAAAGAGGCAGAAATCCATTGAGACACCTTTTCCAGGGGGTGGGTTTCGATGATCCTGATAGCTTCTTCTGTCATGAGCTCAGTGTAGTATCGACCATCAAACTCCCGGCCCCCTAAAAGTCCCCGTCGAAAATCAAATCCTCCTAAGGCAACCTGCAAGGAGAAAAGCTGTTTCAATCACGACTATTATAAGTAAACATTTTGGTCCATGATATGACACTTTTAAGAAAAAAATAATCCGTATAATTAGCTTGTAAGTTATTATTGGGCTCGAGACTGCGCAAATAAGGAACGGCATACACAAAACGCAACTCCTTGTGAAGCAGTGTTTGTTTGTTTATTTGTCTCAATGCATCCGCATGTAGCTCATTGACACTCGAATTTTAGGTCCCTACCAGCTTGGCTTAGTTTTCATAATACAGTCAGCATCCTAGCTAGATCATTTATTTTCCAGAGCCTTTTTCCATCTGGTGCTGCCTTTAATGCGCAATTAAAGCAGTGACGCCTCTAAAGCCACTCTTGCCAAAGTAACAGAAAAACGCGAAAAATGAATTAGTTTGTCAGCCGTAGGTCTGCCCTAGCTGCTGCTTGTTATTGCTCGTGCTGGGGCCTGCCCGGTAGGTGGGGGATAGATGGCCGAGGCATTCCACTTTCGGCTGTCGAGCAAATCGAACGAGGGGCTCGTCAGGGGCGTTGATAACGCCTGACGCCGGCCGTGGTAACTCGGGTTTTTCTTGCCCCATGTACTAGCGTGTTACCTTGCGTCCCGTACCAAGAGGTGATGCCATACAGCGATCAGTTCTACCGCATAGCGACACCGCATCAAGGGCTTTCGAACGTCGTTTGAAGAAGCAGGGGTCCTCAGGACAATGATCGGAATAGTGGAGTTTCAGATGTCCCATGTCTGCTTGCTCAAGCACCCAAGTTAGTCAAGGCAGGGAGGTTTTACACCGTGGGACGCGCAGGCCTCGTCGTGGATCCTCCCAGGCAGCAGCTGGGTGACGTTCAAGGCGTCAAACGACACTATATTTAGGGCCTTCGCGGCCTACGGCAAGGTAGAAGATGCGACTACACTACCCGTAGAAAGTCCCCCGTTTAACGGATCATGTTGAAGATTGCCCGAGACTGGTCAAATATTGAAAACTTTAAACAAATGGCAGGAGAAAAACCTATCAACCTTTTTTAGACGTTATTTTCCCCTGTGTCATTTTTCATCTACTAAGCTTCCAATCTCTTACCACAGTTTCGGTCAATTTTCAACATGATCAACGTCCACCAGCTTGCCTGCACACTTAATGTATTTTGGTTTCACAGAGCCGCGTCAAACGCCCGAACTGTATCGTATGGTGCTTCAGGAGGACGTCGCCCTTGTCAGCCTACCGGACCAGTTACGCTTCGGCAGTGGCTTGGCCGTCGTGGAAGTGCCGGAGAAGGCCTCTACCTTCCTTCGCTACCACAGGACGGGGCACACCTGCTGTGTCGTGCTCCCAGATTCACCGAGTGTCGCGCGTGTGTGCATGAGTGGGCAAACTGTGTTTCCTTCTACGCATTGAGCACAAGGTTGAAGTGGTCATGGATGAAGAAGAGGCGGAAAGTGAGGCAGCGCTAGCGATAAGAGGCTGAGAACTACAACACGGTTGAAAGGATGACAAGCATATGGCACCGCCCGCCTGAAAGTTATCCTTAGTCATTCCATCCTAAGTTCAACAAGGCCATCAGTCGGCGTACACAACCTTTCGTGACCCCATTATCAAGGACGCCTGTTTGTACTTTCTCAAGCTTCATTGAGTTTCTTCTGTACATATTACACGCCTCTAGCGAGTAACGGTCTTGCTGGAGCATCGACGTAATGAATGAGAACCGAGGCGTTAACCTTCTTCGGGTAGGGCACCCAAAGACTTCTGCTACGTCAAAATAACTTGATAAATTAATGTGCCAATTAAGTGGTGAAGTATCTATACTACTTATCTACATTATCTGTTGTATTGAACAAAGCTTAATCAGTTTTGTGGTTTTCTTAGCTCATCAAAAGTTGAAAAAAAAAAACTTGATACATAGCTTTAGACACTAAAACATTTTACGAATGTGAATTAATCCGTTCCAAGGCGAAAACACTATTGGTGTTACTCAAACCTAAGGTTGCTGGTGAGCGCCCAATAATAGGATGCTTGTGATCCTAGCAGCACCTTAGAGATTGTTTTTACGAGCAGCAGTAATCAATAAGCACCACATACAGTCCTCATATAGACAGAAGAAGAAAAAGAAGAAACTACAAATGTAATGAATCACGCACGTGAGAGGAACCATAACCCTGGTGACTGCTCCCCCGGCTTATATTTATGACAATTCAAAGCACTCATTAACAGGTGCAGCACCTCAGCAATTACGAAGATTACACGAATGTTGTTCTGTTCTTGTGTCTAACTCGCGTATCGCATAAAATATCAAAGTTCAAGGAGTGTATCTCTATGCAAAAAGCTTTGGTAGAGGCAATAATTGTTCGGGATTGTTTTCTAAAGCAACCTGGCTCAAGCGGATGTTAGTGAGGCCAACACCCTTCAATGAGGCTGTTCGTCTTACTTTGGCCTTCTCCCCACCCTTTTTAGACCTTTTAGAAATGAAGTATGTTCAATGCAACACCCCATTTTACTACTGAGAATGGTGTATTAGGAAGAAAAAAAATGTGCCTAACAGATTTAGTGATGGGTGCAAGTGTCGAAAATATTGTTCTTACGCCGTGAAGGCTGTAAAATGTTTTAGTGTGTAACCTTCGTATAGCGTTCTCACCTTAGGATGACCTCTTTGGTGAGAATAGTAGTCTTGAAAGCCGCCCCAGGAGCCGATGTGCGTCTGGAAACCTCTCATTGTCGGAGTGTATTCTCTTCTATAGAAGCCCAGATGCCACTGCAAAATATTTGTCCCCATGGCCCGGTGTGGAGAAGAACTTAATTTAGGTTACCTTTCCGAGCATTTGACGGACGTATCCCAGATCGCCGAGCCATTCAGGAAGAAGCTTGAAATTCAAGGGAAGCCCGCGAGGTTCCATCTCCATGAGGACGAAGTGTTGCATACCTGTATATTGCAAAGCAAGACCACTATAAAGGAGTTCTTAAATTTATAGCCTGATAAAGCATTAGCACTTCCCACAATTTGCTGTCAGCATAGGCTGAGGATAATGAAGACAAATTCGTCGACCAAAAGAAAAGCATACCAAGAATAACAAGTCCGGTATGCTGGTTCCTAAAGTAATTTTATATACCCTTGTAATTTGAATCATAGTTTCTTATCCTGGCAGTATTGGGAAAAAATAACCCCGGGGATAAAATTTCAGAGATCATCATACTTCGATCAACATTGTTCACGACACTGTGCACAGGGTCTCAAACACGAAAAATTACCCTGCGTCTACATTCCCACAAAATACTCTGAGGGCTAATCATTGTGATCTGAGGAAGGAACTCGGCGAGTCAAGATGCCAGAAATAATTTTTGGACCTCGAAATCAAGTCTTTGATGCCTCATTGAGCATCATGTCACAAACAAAAAGACCTTCAGGAAACAATCGAAGATATATTTTCTAAATGTTGTGTAACGATTTTAATGGGGTTTATTCTTTAATGAACCGTATTTCAAAGTTTTTTGTTGCGTTGTATGTTTTTACATACTAATTTATTCGTAATTTTTAGGTTATGTTTTTTTGCTCTGTTATAGCTTTGCTTCTGTTGCAAATGTAGTCTGGTGCTAGGGGCCCACTTTTTGCCTCAGCTCCAAGGTAATTCTGTATTCTAAAAATTTAAAATTATCTCGAAACCTGAAAACTCAAACTTGAAACAAACTCAGTGCCACACCACACAAACAGTTTTTAGGTTTGAACATATTTTGGCAAGTTATTCAACGAGCTAGCTCACTCCATATATCGAAGTGATATTCTCTTCTAGTGCTCGGTGGGTAAGCAGGAGTACGGGCATTATTTTCTAAAGTGATGCGCCTAAAGTTTCGGCGTAACAAACTGTTCATTAACAAAAAGACACAAAGACACCTAAGTACTTCTTATGAGTTGTGAATGCGAAAGCATCCCAGGCTCCGTGACTGCTGCGTCGCTGGGTGACGGAGCGGTGGGAGCGCGGAGCTCGGCGCGGAGCGTGCTGAGATCCCCTGCTCCCTCATCATCATCATCGCCTTAGCTGCGGGTACCGGTTGACAACGTAAAGCAAGGGACTAGTGTCACTTAATAAGCTACGCTTCAGAGATAACGACACTTGGTCGCATTGTTTCTTAAAATAATGGTGGCCAGTTATCTCGACCTTCATCTGAAATCGCAGGAAACGCTTTTTCGCCCTTCACAAATGTTTAAACAGTTCGCGACAGAGCAAATCAATATTATATGACCTTCCTAACACCGAATCTCTTGCTGAGGAAGTCGCACTTTTGAATCACGACGATCGGCAGTTGCGTCTTATCTGCATACGAGCCAAAATGGCGGCGCGCACAACAATGCCGGGGAACGGAGTGCCGATGCTCTAAGCGTAGCTGATTTAGTGGTTCTACAAGAGACCTATGAGCGATGAAAAGCTAGCGGTTGTACTACACTGACTAAATTTCTCATCTACAGCTGGCAGACTCGTCGCCCGTGGAGGCAGGCCAAGTTCTAGAATGTATAAACATTAGGGGAGTGCGAATAAAGATTTCTGAAACCGAATCGAACACCAATCGAAGAATTCTGGCGCCGAATCGAATACGAATACGAATCGAATATTTTTTTTAATCGTTTTTCGAATAGTAAGTAGACTGCTACCAAAGATTGGTACAGATTTTAAAATTAGTTTGTTGTTCCAAAATGTTTCTTTATATCATCGTAACAACGCGACTAGACAATAATGACGTTCAAGGTTCACGCGTATGCTGAACATAAAATCACAGTTCGCGCGGAACTAAAAAAAAAAATCTTACACCTGATCACTTTTCTTTTCACTAGCCATTTGTGAGCGAGGTGAGACTGTACACTGACTGTATCTTATTTTTGCAGATCAGAAAATGAGAAGGCTTGTTACATCAGCTGAAGATACTTATAGTTCCTATGCAAGTAACAAAGCAAAAACACACACACAAGCATCTCCATGTGTCCTGCAGCAAGAGAGTCTCCTCGGCTTGTCACAGTGTTCGAGCACGTTAAAATTGTCTCTCGCTTGCCACCTTAGTTCCGGGAATTGCCAGGTATTGTCGCGCCGCACAGGGTCTTAAACTTTTCTTTACCTATAGTTTCCCACCTGTGGAATGGGGTGTCGGTGCAGGGCAAAACTGGAGAGTGGAGGTAGTCGTAGACCTCCTGCATTAGACAACTTGGTGCATCATTCTTCTTCGGAAATAGCAAGCTGTTCAATATCTTCCACACTGAAGGCTGCTCACTGGTTTGAGATTGCTGTTTGGCACAACTTTCTTCAGACGTGAGCTGTGTTGAGTCTGGTACATTCTGAAGCATTGTACTTACTAGGAACTCTATAGTATTTATTTCCTTGTTGTGGCAAACGTCTTTAAATCGAGGATCAAGGATGGTGGTAAGGGCATGAGGTGCCTGTGTGCTTACATCCTTGTTTTCACTGATCCTTGTTTTCACTGATCCGAGAAGATTCTGAGAAAACTCCTTGTCTTGGGTTCCACTAGCTTGCGCCCTCAGAAAGCAACATCCTCCCACAGTGAACAAGCGGAACAACCATGGAAGGCGTTGGAAAAGACTCGGCACAAGCAGCTGTCGTGGCTTCTTTCATTGGTTGCAATGATGACACCAAGGCCGTTATAAGACGCCATTCGTCCGTGGGCAAGTTCTCAACGGTATCGGTTTCTGCCAGGCCTAACGCAACAGCCGCCTTGAGCTTTAGCAGGCGGGCCAGCATGGCGTACTCACTATTCCATCTTGTGGGTACATCTTGTACCAGCTCAAGATGAACTTATATTCCCATCCTCTTTTGTATATCTTGTAGTCTTGCCCTTGCCCCGCTGCTTCGCTTGTTGTGTCCCACTATGGGTCGCGTTTTTGTGCACACATTTGCGAACCCCTTGGTTTCTTTCTTGGGTTATTGAACGCAAAGCTGCAAGCTATGCGCAAAGCATGCAATGTTCACCCACGGCGGTTTGGCAATTGCAGAAACGAAGTTCTGAATGTTATCAGTGATCACAAAGCAAGAAAGCGTCAGATGCATGCCCCACTCCCCAAAGACTTCCTCAATCAGAGAACGCAGATTCTCCGCAGTGTGGCGTTCACCTGTGCAGCGGCACGCAAGCACAAAACTGTTAGGCACGAAGTCCTCATCGAGCACATGGCACATCACTAACAACTGCCACCCGCTCGTGACGTCCAGCCGTCAGAGGTGATGGCGATCCACCCCACGTCCTTCCTTAGGACGCTGTGCGGCAAAGCGTGAAGAACATACCTAGCGGCATCGTAGATTTCCGGTACGACAGTCCTCAAGAACATCGTTCGAGGATCAGCGCTGTACTCAGACACTGCACATTTCACCAGCTCCAGAAAATCTGGTTCCTCTACGACTGTGTAGCTGTGCAAGCCAGTTGCGATGAAGCAGCCAATTTGCTTTGTTAGAGCTCTGGCGCGAACGCTCTGACTACTCAGTCGGGGCTTGAAGCCGGCATCATACTTGCGTCCATGTACTTTGGAGCATTACGTTGCTCCGCCGCAGCAGCTGCGCTTTCATAGTCCTTGTGGGCCCCTGTATGACGCTTCAGGTGATTCAACAAAGGCGTCATCGTGTTTGTTGGCATTTTCAGGAGGGTGTCACGCACAAGGCACTTCGACGAAACAGCGCAGGAGCGATCGAAGTACTTCCACACTCAGCTGCGCTTTCTCTTCGAAGAACTTCCCGCTTTAACCACTTCTACTTCGCTCATACTGAGCGGCGGCACAGTTGCAACCATTTCTGGAACGTTTCCACGACACGCTTTCCGAAAGCGTGCAAGATTAAAGTAATTGTGTACGGAGCCTTGCGGAGCAGAATACCGCAATGGTGCTTCCAAGTTCCAGGGCGGCCATGTTGGATCCAAGGCCGCACTGCGGGAAGCGGACGTCGCTTCTGCAAAATCCCCGGATGCTCGAGCTACGCGATCATCCTCCGTGTCGTCTTCTTCCCAGGATTTGAAACATGTTTTAAACAACGCTCGCGTTATAAAACAACGCGATTATACTGTATCCAGTGGCTACACATAATGTTGACGGATCAAGGAGCATTTCAGTTCGTTTTATTTTAGTGTAGGATGTATATTTCGGAAACGCAAAGCGAGACACCTGATGCCCGAAACTCGGCACCTGCAAGGTCGCTTTCCCGCACGAAGGTTGGATCCAGCTCGGTACACGTGTTCACTTCTCCGCCAATACGGAGTTGGTGACGAAAGGAAAAAGAACGCGATACTCTGGCTCTGCAAGCAGAGCCTATAAAGTCACTCTACGCACGATCAGCCTCGTGCGAAAGCTGAAGCAAAATAATAATAATAATAATAATAATAATAATAATATTTTATTTCCATCACACTCGATGGTGGCGACCAAGGGAAAAAGCTGCATACACAGCTTGACGAGCCCTTGACCGCCTACAGTGCACGGCGACGGAACACAACAGGAAAAAAAAAAAAAAAAAAAAAAACATACATACACACAGAGGTTGCAACACGCAAAAATTCACCATGGCAGATAAAGCAATATAATCAAATACGAGAACAGTGTTTTAACTAGGTATCATGACCACCCATAATATATAATGAACGGATTTCCCCTATTGACATTTTATTCCAGTCCAAGTTTTTCGATTCGTAAAGATTTAATAAATTAGGAATATTGTGCCTCAGCATTTGAGTGCCATAATTTGTTCTTGGCGTGACCACCCCCCAACATTCAGCGCCACGAGTAGGATAAGTAATAATATTTTTTGAGAGGCGGCCAAGGGTTACTAGAAAGTTTGTGTTCCTAATTAGTTCTATCTTAAGGCTTGTACTGAGCCTGTAAGCATACAAAGTGTGTACATTGATAATGCGGAACTTTTTGAATAGGTCGGATGTATGCGATTGAAATGGGACATCGGCTATGGCTCTTATTGCTTTTTTTTGTAACAAATGTATCCTTTCAAGATTCGTTGAAATGGTGGTACCCCAAACTAAATTACAATAATTTAAGTGCGAGTAGAACAAGGAATTATAAACTAGTAACTTGACGTGTATCGGTAAGGTATAACGATGGCGGTTTAACATGCCGACAGTTCTAGACAGTTTTGTAATAAGGTAGTTAACATGTTCATCCCACGACATATTATCCGAAAAAATTACGCCTAGAATTTTGAAGGAATTTACAATCTCAATCTTGGTTGAGTCTAAACTAAGATCTCTCGTAGTGTTGATTATTTTATTTTTAGGGCGAAAAAGCACTGCTTTTGATTTTTCTGTGTTTATTTGAAGTGAATTATATGTTCTCCACAAATTCAACCCGGAGAGCATTCGGTTCGCCTTATCAAATAATAAGTCGGTATTTTCTGCAGAGAAAAATATACTTGTGTCGTCAGCATAATTTACAAATTTCGCTTCTGAATCTATATTTATTATGTCATTTATGTATATATTAAAGAGAAAGGGACCCAATATACTACCTTGTGGTACACCAGAGTGAATAGGCTTGGTAACAGAGGAGATTCCATTGATAGAGACGTATTGCGATCGATGCTCCAGATATGACTTTATTAGCTGCAAGGCATGCCCTCGGAAACCGTAAGTGTCTAATTTTGCTAGAAGTATTTTATGATTAAGGCAGTCAAACGCCTTTGAGAAGTCGACAAACACACCGAGAACCAGTCTTCTTTCTTCGAAGTTTTGGAGAATAAATTCTTTTATAGATAATAAGGCAGCCTCGGTAGACCTATTTTTCATAAATCCAAACTGTGAGGTATTTATTAAGTTATGTTTGTTTGAAAACGCCATTATTCGAGTATAAATGATTTTTTCGAGAGCTTTAGAGAAAACTGGGAGTATAGAAACAGGCCGATAATTCCCCATTTCGTTTACGCTTCCTTTTTTATGCAATACTAACACCTTAGCTATCTGCATTTTCTTCGGAAATACGCTCGTGGATAAAGAGAGGTTAAAAACATGAGATAACGCCGGCGCTATCAAGTGAACAACGTACTTGACGGGTCTTATCTGAATGCCATCCACGTCACAGCTTCCACTATTGTTTAGTTGTAAAATTATGGAAATTACTTCTGGTTCGACCACCGGCTCTAAAAATATGGAGTCATTGTTTCTTTTGTCGCTAAAAGCAGAAGAATATAGAGTGTCATCATTACTTGCAATATTGATAAAATGCTCGTTAAAGGCATTTGCTAAAGAACATCCGGTAAGTTCAGTACCGTTGAAAAAGATGTTGTCGATAGAGTTTGAGGGTCGTTTACGATTGAGAAGGGAATTTAACTCTTTCCACATGGCGTCCGTACGTCCTTGTGCTGCTTTAAACACATCAAAATAATAGCTCTCTCTGGCGCGCCTTAATTCCTTGGTTAAATCATTGCGGTACTTCTTAAATTGCTTCAGATCATTCTGGTCTCTAGATTTGGCGAACCGACCATACAGAACATTTTTTGTACGAATCTTACCTAGCAAGTCTCGTGTTATCCAAGGCTTCCTTATCTGTTTTGATATTCTAATGGACTTAAAAGGAAAATACGCGTTATACAGTTCATGAAATAACTCCATAAATACATTGTAAGCCCCGTCGGCAGTATTTTCTTGTAATACCCTATCCCAGTTTGCGTTTGAAATGGCGAC
The DNA here is from genome assembly GCF_016920785.2 of Ixodes scapularis. NCBI lineage: Eukaryota > Metazoa > Arthropoda > Arachnida > Ixodida > Ixodidae > Ixodes > Ixodes scapularis. Next base: position 114,850,903 of record NW_024609868.1, read on the forward strand.
TCGAAAACGGTCAAGTTCATCGGGAGTTATTTTTTGAATCATTGTTCGTTGCGATTTACTGGCTTTTCTCGGAACACTTTTTAGAGCGATAAATACTGGGAGGTGGTCACTCAAGGCACATCCAATGACACCAGCTTTTATACAGTCGGTAGAGTAATTCGAAATAAACAAATCTATGAGTGTCTGAGATCGGCATGTAACACGTGTAGGTCTAGTGATAGCGTTTGTACAACCATTTGTGTTGATTAACAAGTCTAGCGTTCTTTTCGTATTTGTATCTATTGACATATCAATGTTAAAATCTCCGCCGCAAACAACTGTGCACTTTTCCTTATTAACAAACGACAAAAATAATTCAAAAAACTTAAAAAACACTTCGAGGTCACCCTTAGGTGGTCGGTACATGACAGCATAAATATTTTGATTGCTACGTAGACATAGCGCTTCGTAATCAGGAGTGATACAGCTAAAATCGCTAACAAGTTCACACGCAGGGTCTTTTGTTAGGATAGACAAACCACCACCACGTTTAGTTGTACGATTAATGTAAAAGGATCGATACAAAGGCAATCTTAAGACATCCTCTTCATCCGTATACCAAGTCTCAGATAGCATTATAACCTCGAATAAAAAATCAAATTGACTAAAAAGTAACTCAAGGTCGACAGCTTTATTTTTAGCCGACTGTACATTTAGGTGAAAGCATGTCATACTTGAGATATATTCTTTACCAAGGTGGCCTTTCAGGTTTTGCGGGAGTACAAAAGCGTCATTAGCCATTGCAAAAAAAAACAACAAAAAAAACAACGAACAGCCACAGAAGATCTAATCTTATTCGATTTTGACAAGGTCATCGTCATGCTCGATTCGGATACTTGGGTCGCCTTCTTTCTTTCTTACGTATGATAATCCCTCCTTGTGCCAAGCGAACTTGTAACCAAGATTTTTGGCCTTCGTCCTGGCATCATAGAACAACTTCCTGTTTGATGCGGTCATGTTCTCTTGTAAGTAAACGTTTTCTGCTCCTGCACCAGTTCTCAGCTTCTGCTTGTTTTCAAGCCACACGTTACGTTCGTTTCGGTTGATAAAGCGGACGATTACCACGGGCGTCTTGTTTGATTTGGCAGGAAGACGGTGGACCGCCTCTACACTATCTCTAGTCAGTTTTGGCACTTCTATTCGATCAGCGATTTCATTGAGCTTGTCCAGCAGGTTTTCATTCAAGGTTTTAACGAGTCCGTGCACCTCAAGATTATTTGCTCGCCCGTATTGCTCCAGCTTATTAAGCTCTCTCTTAAGTTGGGCAGTTTCGTCATTTTTTTGCTCGTTTTTCAGTTCATTTACCCTCTTCTTTAGAATCTTGATTTCACTGTCGTGTTCCTTCATTTTTTTTAACACTTCGTCGTATTGGTCAGACATGTTTTGAACTGACTTTTCAATCTGCATCACCGTGTCTTTCATGGTTACCAGCTCATCAACCTGGACTTTCAGTGGTGCAAGCACCGTCAACATGCTCATTATATGAGCCAGTTGGCTTTGCACGTCCTGCGATTCTTTACCCTGCTTATCTTCTTTAGACAGTTTATCGCCCGCGTTGCTCCGAATTTTCGGCTTTGCCCCCCGACATGTTTGGTACTTCCATGTTTCTACAAAACCTGGCTTTTTCCCCCGAAGAGCGGTCTCAGTCACACCGGCACAGGGTCCGAGGTGGTAACTAAGATGGCATTCATTACATTTCAGAGTATCGTCCTCGCCGATAGTTGTTTTGCAGTGAAAGCACAGATCGCCGTCATTTATCGCTTTGGTCATCTCAATAAACGCTAGGCAGCAGTCGGCGACAGGGACTCCGGTCTTCAAAGAAGGTTATGGTATTTTCCTACCTGCAAAGTGATGTGGTAAGCGTCCGACCTGCAGATAGCCCCGTCGCCGACTGCGCCTGTCGATGCCGCGCCTGGTTCTTTTGTAGCGTGTAGCGTGCTGGTGGCGTCTCAGTCGCTGCCGAGGCCGATACTGCTGACACTTGCTGATCGTGTTCTTGGCTTGCCCTTGATTGGTCGCCCAAGTTCAGCGCTGCCGGCCTTGATTACGCAGCTTCCGATGATGGGTGTCAGAATCTGCAAAGTGATGTGGTAAGCGTCCGACCTGCAGATAGCCCCGTCGCCGACTGCGCCTGTCGATGCCGCGCCTGGTTCTTTTGTAGCGTGTAGCGTGCTGGTGGCGTCTCAGTCGCTGCCGAGGCCGATACTGCTGACACTTGCTGATCGTGTTCTTGGCTTGCCCTTGATTGGTCGCCCAAGTTCAGCGCTGCCGGCCTTGATTACGCAGCTTCCGATGATGGGTGTCAGAATCTGCAAAGTGATGTGGTAAGCGTCCGACCTGCAGATAGCCCCGTCGCCGACTGCGCCTGTCGATGCCGCGCCTGGTTCTTTTGTAGCGTGTAGCGTGCTGGTGGCGTCTCAGTCGCTGCCGAGGCCGATACTGCTGACACTTGCTGATCGTGTTCTTGGCTTGCCCTTGATTGGTCGCCCAAGTTCAGCGCTGCCGGCCTTGATTACGCAGCTTCCGATGATGGGTGTCAGAATCTGCAAAGTGATGTGGTAAGCGTCCGACCTGCAGATAGCCCCGTCGCCGACTGCGCCTGTCGATGCCGCGCCTGGTTCTTTTGTAGCGTGTAGCGTGCTGGTGGCGTCTCAGTCGCTGCCGAGGCCGATACTGCTGACACTTGCTGATCGTGTTCTTGGCTTGCCCTTGATTGGTCGCCCAAGTTCAGCGCTGCCGGCCTTGATTACGCAGCTTCCGATGATGGGTGTCAGAATCTGCAAAGTGATGTGGTAAGCGTCCGACCTGCAGATAGCCCCGTCGCCGACTGCAGATAGCCCCGTCGCAACGTACGAATAGAGAGAAACTGCTGGTGCCGATGAGGATGATCATTGCCTAGGAGAAGAGGTTACGTATTGCCATCTTGCGGCACGTATGGCAGGCGCGCCGGCGCGTTGTGGGACGCTTGTAATAGAATCTTGCTGCGCGACGCCGTAACGACTACTCGAAAATTATTCTAAAAGTATTCGAAACTTTTGAAAATTATGATTTAATTCAATTAACAAATTGAGTATGGTAATATTCGATTCGCTATTTGAAAATTGCGAATATTCGCCACACCACTAATAAACATACAGACAACTAAATTTTTTTTTTCAAACAATATTTGCTATATTACGTCTTTCACACTCAAAGATCTGACGTTTTCGTCAAAATATAATGTACAATGAGACGAAAAATATCAATAATAGTAACTCTATTTTTTCACACTATGAACTATTTTTTTTTGTCAGATTTTACGGAGGGGGTGGGGATTCTAAAATCCCCCCTCCCCCTCAAAAGAAAATAGTGCCCGTGTATTTCGAGTGCAGTAAGTTTGACATTTAGAACATCAAGTACCAAAAACAAGCTTCTATATGAAGCCCTCGAGTACCCCGTTAAAATAATATTTTCAGTAAGGTTAAAGCGCAAATATTAAGGCATTTATTGAGATTTTTAGTTTTTGAGGTTACTTTTTTAAAGCTTTAGAATTAGTGATGTTGTAAATGGAATTAAAAAAAAAAGTAATACGCTACGCCATGTCTCGCTTCGAACACTCTTAGAGTGCAACATGCCGACATGAGAAAGCCTCGTTATGACGGGTCGGTATAATGTTCATGATGTCACGTTTTTTCCCCCAGACATGACACATATTCACATAAGGGGTATTCACACGAGGGAGAAATCCCGGGAATTTCTTCCTCGTGTGAATACCCCTTGAGCCCCCCCTGGGCGACAGTGACAGGCTAGAAGTTGAGCGCGCGATACGCCTCCATGTCGAGTTTCTGCCTTTGGTAACACTTGGTGACACGCGCAGCCGAAGCCCGCGGTGAAGGACACACGTGCGGGAGGCGGAGCTTCCATTCAATTCTTAGCCTGCAAGCTGTCTGTGTCACCCACAAGCAGCCAACGCCGGTCAAAGAGTGAGCACAACTATTGCGTCAGAGTTCGGTTGGGACTGCACTCATTCCCAGTGTGTGCCCGGCCGTGCTGTACTTCGGCAAGGGGCGTGAAAAATGCCAGCACTGGTTATTGTCTGAGAGCCGTTACACTATAGCCTAGAGACACATGTTGCCACAAGAGGAAAGCGTTTCTTAGCCCCCTGCGGAAATAAATAGCCGCTTACGGCCACACAATTTAGGCAACCGAGATGACGCCGTAGAATAAATATAGCATAGAGCACGAGCTCTTCACCGAGTGCTTGCTTCGGTAATTCATTTTGCTGTGTACGTCATATACATTAGCTTTTGCAGATAGGTTTAGATCGTTCAGTGAGCTCCCCTTCATACTCTTGTGGGCGTACGTCTAGCATTTGGTGCTGAATGTTGGGAGATGGCTACATTAAGAACAAACTTTGGCAAACAAATGCCCCCTTAAATACAGTCTCCCCAATCTACTCAATTCGTATAAGACTAAAAGTATAGATTGGGATAAGTTATCCCTAAGAGAAGTAAAATCATCCTTTTTCTCTAGCAGCTGAAGGTAGTTGCCTTTCTTTCTTTGTAATCTTTGCATAATCTTATCTCTGCTGTCTGACCTGCCTCAATGTAAAAAAAGGGGAAAAAATCTAAAATTTGTTTTAAAATGTGTGATAGCCACAATCAGTGTACATTTTTTTTTCCTCTTGAATATCCTTTTTTCCGGCTCTGTTGCTGCTTTCTCTAGGCGGTCAGGGACCCGTCAAGCTGTACCTGACTTTTTTCCCTTATCGCCACCATCTTATGGTGAAAAATAAACATTATTATTATTATTATTATTATTTCCTTAACTAGCAGGTCTGCCGGTATAGATCATTCGTCAAATATCCCAAGCGCCCCTGCCCCGCACTCGAAGGATCATGGGAAAGGTGTTCCTTCAGTTCCCTAGCAATCGGTAACTTCGACTTTAGAGAGAAATCCGGAATCCTGAATAAGCGTCGTGTAAATTGCCGAGACCCGTCATCTCACTTTTAAACATTCTCTTCAATGTCAGCGTTTTTCACGCCGTGCATGCAATCCACCATTCTACCAGGTTGAGTTGCGGAAGTCTCTTACACTATTATCATTCTCATGATTGATGTTTTAGCAAAAATTGCATAAAAAAGCCGATAGTTTACAACATCCAAAACCAGGATTTAGCTCGAATTCAGTGGGGCTGCTTATGGCATTCTTAGCGTTTCTATGTCAATGTCAGCGTCCTTGAATCTGTACGAGAATGATATTATTGTAAGAGATTTTCGCAGCTCAGTCAACTTGAAGAGCGCATTACATGCACAGTATCAAATCGCTGAGATTGACGATAAAATTTTAAAAGTGAAATGACACGTCTCTGCATTATACACGACTCTTATTCAGGATGACTCCAGATTACAGCCGAAAGTGTGTAAGCATGGAGTTGGTCGAAATCACAGATCATTAGGGAACTGAATGAACGCCGTTCCCCGTGATTCCTCGAGCGCGCCCAAAGCTTGGGGGAATTATCAAGTGGTCAACCGGGGAGGAGATCCAACCGCGGCGTCCTTGGCGGCTAGCTTTAGAACCACACTTCTTGGGACAACAACGACGCAGCGCTCGGTTGCCGTAGCCGCGAACACTGCGTCAGAGTTGGGGTGGGCTGTCGTTGTCCCGTCGGCCGAGAAGGGGCTCTTTTGTAGCCACTCCAGCCTGTGTGAACAGTGCGGCATGCACCGTGCATGTGACCAGTAGCTGCTCAGCACCAGGGCCGAAGTGAGTTAAGCACGTATCCTCTGCGCCTGCTTTCACGAAGAAATTCGCCTTGCCGCGTCCCGCCAAAATTACTCCTCTATTTGTCAACACTTTTTACATTACCTAAAGAATCAAGTCCACGAATATTGCGTTTGGTAAATACCGAGATTTGGTGAAAACAAATTTGAAAGAACGCCTCCTGTAGTTCGATTTCCTCGCAAATTCTTTTTCGCGGTCCTAAAACACTAATAAAATGATTCACACTTTTCCTCATAGAAAAAAAAAGGCCTATGTTGCCTTTCTGACTACTTCCATGGAGACGGTATAAACGGCGGTCGCGTGGTCACAAAATGGAGGCCATGTGACATCCTGACATGTGACTCAGTGTTGCAAGACGTCATGTCATGTGACGCTGTATCACATGCCATATAAGTGTCGCGCAACATCGTGACTTTATTGTGTCATGTAGCGTCACGTGACGACACCACAACGTGACGTCACGTAATCTAATACCACGTGATGTAACTTTGTTATGTCTTGTGATGTACGTCTGTGGTGTTAGGTGACACTGCATCACGACATGCGACGTCACAGATCACGCGACGTCACGTCATGTGACGTCACATGTATGACGTCACATGGCGTGACTCTCTAACTCAAAAGTGTTGTGAGTGCGCCCTTATGACGTCGTATACGTCACGCCACAAAGTCACATGGGTTAGCATTTAAAACGTACAGCGAAACAGACGGGACGGAAGAAAGGAGACAAAGAGTCGCTGAACTTACAACTATAGTTTTAATCGTCAAGGCGCAGCCTATAGGGAATATTCACTGGCGGCCATAGCTGTGTGAGCGACTGCTGAGCGCGTGCTGACGGCGAGCCTCAACAGTTCTTTTTCAGCGTGCATTTAATCATCAAGATTGCCGGTCTTAGCAGCCTATTAATATGACCTCGCTCTGAGCTTGTACCTTAAAGAGCACCCACAAATATGGCGTCCAGTGAATACTCCCTATATACACGACCAAACAAAAGGAATCACACTCAGCCTATAGAGTGTATTCATATGACGTCAGACTGTCTTTTAATGTCCAGTCACTACACACAAGCATGGCCGCCGAAGGCAAAAGCGGTTACCCGATTGGCGGGTTTGCTTTGCCTTTTTTATTTTTCTCAAAGCTCACTGCTAGCTTTATCGTTTGGTGGCCATGTTTGTGGGCGATGACTCAGCACGTGAATAGACCCTATAACTCCGTGCTGAAAACCCGCACTATCATCGCGCATCCTGTCGTCGTGAAAAGAAATATAATTCTTTAGCCGACAAATAAAACGACGGTGCGCTATACTTCGTTTCAGCTTCGGTCCGAGCGCGGTCGATGTTATGAGCCGAAGGGCTATAATCAAACAGCGCAAAACACGCAACGTCACGGCGTGCTCTCTGCGCTTGATAGGACTACCCGGCGGAGCAGCGCGCACAGACAAACGGTGAATACCGGCTGGTCCTATGAACGACAGAGAGCACGTCTTGACGTTTCGCTTTTTCCGATGTTTGATTGGCCCTTCTGCTCATAACATCGGCCGCGCTCGGACCGAAGCTGAAACGAAGTATAACACACTCTTACCCCAAGCGCGCTATCGTATCTGCCTCCATAATCTCTCTGGTCAGGGCACTGGCTATTTTTCCAATGACAGAGCTTTTTTTAAATTCCGCATCACACCCACAGTTACAAGAATGAATGCCCAAGTGTCTTGATACTACCCTGCTTACATTGTAACAATGTTCTCTTAACCTATCATTCAGGCCTCTACCCGTCTTGCCTACGTATTGTTTACCACAGGATAGCGGAAAGGCGTAAACAACGTTTTCAATACAATCAACAAACCGATTTTGATGCTTCTTTGTTCACTCCAGAGGCCTCCCGACAGACTGATTGACAGTTTTGCGAAGCTTAGACAACTTATTCGGAGCAGAGAAGACCTCAATGACGTCTACGCGCTTTCCTATTTTCTTTAAGCCATGGGAAACTATGTAAATACAGGACAACAACAACCTCTTGTGTTCTTTTTTTTTTTTTTTTTGGGGGGGGGGGGGGAGGGGGGGAGCATTTTGTTACGTTTGCTTTTTAATTTCATCTTTTGCAACAAAGCGCCTGCAACCGACGCCAATAGGTGTTATGGATAATCCGTTAACCGCAGGTGGTAAACTTGAGCATCAAAGCCAACCTATGCTTGATGAAAGCAGGATTTCTTCAGGACGTCCGTAAGTTGGATATGCTTCTTTGTTTATCTTGGCTTGCGATGATCAATCAGAATCATCCAATTGGATTAAAAATCGTTCATTTATATAACTTTGGTTTAGAGCGCAGCTCTTAGGCGCCCGTTTTTGGGTTGGGTGGCGTCGGCGTTGGCGTAACCACTCGTTGCATTATGGGACGTTTTCCACAATGACGTCAAACGTGACTTTACGTGTGACGTCGTGACAACGTCTTCACGTGTTAGCTCTATGCGGCACTCACCGAATACTTTGTGCAAGACAAAGAAGAATTTTAAACCAGTCATACAGGAAAACATCCCTTTGGCCCCTAGGGAATGCACTCGTGGCTCTGCTGTGCCATCCCAAGGAGCACGTTCAACACTGATTCTGAGGAAGTGAAAAACACCGAGCAGTCTTCGACAGAGCCGACAGCAAGTAGGATGAAATCGAGAGTATCACGTGCTTCGTTGAAGTGTTGACTGTAACGCTGGCTTGTTCTCCCGCCTTGCTTCTGCCTGTCCGGTTTCCTCGCACCAGCTGAACTTAGACAGAGTGGAGCTTCCAGATGTGAGGACTATATTTACCTTCCCTGGACAAGCGGTGAGCGAGAATGCCCCAACAGATATATATATATATATATATGCTGTAAACGGGGACTTCATTTTTGCGATGTCCTAACTTTCGCCAATTTCGCGAATTGCCTACAATTCGCAAAAAGAGGTCCCGCGTACAATTCCGGTAAAATGTAAACACATTGAAATATATATTGAGATCCCACCGCGTTGCGAAATTTAGAGCCCGCGAAAAATACATCGTTTACAGTCTCTCTCTCTCTCTCTCTCTCTCTCTATATATATATATATCTATATATATATATATATATATATATATATATATATAACGGGCATGGTGGCGGGAGGCCGAAGGCGTGGGTATAAAACTGAGGAGAAAAAAACCCTTAGTGAAAAACAGCAACAACGGACGATTTAATCTTCGACGTTTCGGCCGGAGTCCGGCCTTCGTCAGGAAGATTCCTGACGAAGGCCGGACTCCGGCCGAAACGTCGAAGATTAAATCGTCCGTTGTTGCTGTTTTTCACTAAGGGTTTTTTCTTCTCAGTTTTATATATATATATATATATATATATATATATATATATAGACAGACAATAAACGAAGTATTTTCGCGGGCAGAGTATATATATATATATATATATATATATTCAGACTGTACACGATGTATTTTTTGCGGGCTCTAAATTTCGCGACGCGGTGGGATCTCAATACATATTTCAATGTGTTTACATTTTACCGGAATTGTACGCTAGACCTATTCTTTGTGAATTGTAGGCGATTCGCGCAATTGGCGAAAATAAGGACATCGCGAAAATTAAGTCGTTTACAGTATATATATATATATCTTTCTCAGATTGTTGAGCACGGAGGAGGAGAGAAGGAGGAAAGAACAAGGAGCAGAGTACGAAGGGGGGAGGGGACACGGGAGGAGGAGAGGGTACGAATGAGGAGGAGGAACATACCTTCCCCCCAGTACCCTTCCCTCCTCCTCCTCAAGAGCTGCCCTCTGATTCGGCAATACAGGGAGTTGTAAACGTCTTTCATTTTTATAATGGGGACCTTCTGCTTGATGAACTTGTCTGCAAGATCTATTTACCCCAAGGCTGTCGTGGGATATGATATTTTAGAGCGCAGCTCTTAGGCGCCCGTTTCCGGTTTGAGGGGCGTCGCCGTCGGCGTAACCGCGCGGTGCATTAGGGGACGTTTCCCATGATGACGTCACACGTGACGTCACGTGTGACGTCACGAGGGTCACCAGTGACGAGATGACGTCCCACGTAACGTTACGTGTGACGTCACGAGGGTCACCGGTGACGTCACTGATGACGTCACCGCGCGTTGCATTAAGAGTAAATTTCCCCACTAAACTTAGCAGAAAATTTTCCCCGCTAAATTCCCCCATAAATTTAGTGACAAATTTCCCCGCTAAATTTAGAGAAAAAAGTCCCGCTAAAGTTGCTGGGAATTTTCCCCCAAGATGGAAGGCGAGCAGGAGAGGAGCAGAGGAGGATACGGATGAGGAGGAGGGGCATACCCTTTTCTCCATACCTTCCCCTCCTCCTCCTCAAGTGCTGCGCTCTAATTTGGCGTGAAGGGGATTGTGAACGTCTTTAATTTTTTGCACAAAATACTTCACAGCAACAAACAATAATATCTTTATTCAACCCTGGAAGGTTGCGGCACCGCAGAAAGGCCATTGGCCGACACCTCAGGCCTGTGGTGCCGCACTACTACAGCTTTTATGTACTGCGATTTAGATGTACCTGCTCGTAATAACAAGAATGCAGGGATGCATGCAAAAATTTAGTCATCGAAATCTCGATGTTCTTTAGAACTTTATGCTAATTTAAAATGCAAACTGCTCGAGATGATTTACCATTTTTAGTTGTGCATTTTTTCTTTTCGTCTGATTGCATATTGATTGAGCATGTTTTACGCCTGTATTGCTATGTTTACGTGTGCCACATTATAGGTTGCTTATGGGTACAGAAATAAAGTCATAATGATTAATTACTGTTTACTTTGCTCATAGGCTTCTTAGCCGAAAAGGACAACGGGTGCAGGTGGGATAACGTGGAGATTCTACGGGGACGTGCACCGTTTCCTGGGCTCCTTGCCCGCAAACGATGCTAGCATCATGGAGGAGTGCGTATGCGACGGAGGTGACTCCGTTGAGCATGTGAGTACACTCCTGGAGAAACCACTTTTCTAGCAGCACACAGACCTACAGAAATATCAACTTATTTTGGATATACGGGTGGATTGCTGGAACGGGCGAAATGATTAAAAACAGCTCAGCAGGGGCAGGACAAAAGCAGGAGCACTCAGGACGGACTCTGACTGAGAACTAAAAGTTGCACGCAGGCAGATGGCTCCAAAACCATTGGGCTAGTGGGGCCGCTCTGTGCTGTACTTCCTGGACGAGTTTTTCCAGTGGGGAGTGGCATCATGTAAATCTCGCACTGCGCCGCATGTAGCATAACGTTCACCTGTACTTCTCAAAAATGAAGAACAGGTTCCTGTTAAGCGTTAATGTTGATGGACATATTTTCTCTGCTCTGATGCACATATGCATTCTTTTAAATTTTAAATGAAATGGTCAGCGGGAACGCGGGCGAGGACGGAAAGCGGTCCTCTTATAAGATGGCCTCATCAGTAAGCCTGCATCATCTGGATCGCAAGCCTCAGCTGAGGAGTTACCAAACTCATCACCCTCTACATCCAGGCCATGGCAATAAGCAGCGGAGAGGCCAGCAAAGCCGAGGAAGCGTCAGGCTTCGCACGCAACCTTCTTGGTGTAGCCGCTCGAAGGACAGCGGCAGCTGCGTTTTCGCAAAAAAACATCTCGCAAAAAACATCTCGCAAAAAAAAAAAAAAAAAAAAAACTGGTTATACACGGACGGCAGTTAATGCTGCAAGAGCGTGCAGCAGAGAGGAAAGATCGTTTCATCGGCTTCCTTACTTAACTTCTAACAAAATAAAGCAAACGCATCACAGCTTCACACCATTTTGGTATGCATTTGTTTTATTGCACATATGTCGATGGTCTGTGTTGTCAATTGGCCTCTCTACCTGTGCCTAGTGTACGGTGAGTCACTTCCAGATGCGTTGTTAACTGGCTGCTGTAGCTGTTCCTGGTGCACGCTGATCCCGCTTTCAGAAATAGTCTTCCAGTGCGTCTCTGACTTCTTCGGCTCTCCCATCACGCACATCAGTGTTGCGAGCAGGCTGTGCATAGAAAGAGTCAAGCTCACGTGCTTCGTGCTCCCACTGCTGTTCAACTTTGTCCTTGAATTCCTCGCAGATGTTATGAAGTATGCATGCGGCCCTGATTGCTCGCTTTGCGTTTTGCAGGCGGCATTCTATTCTCTTCATAATAAATCAGAAGCGAGCTTTCAGTCTGGAAAAGGCATTTTCTAGTATTGCTCTCGTTTTTGAGAGGTTGTAGTTGAAGACAGTTTCTCGTGTCTCACTTGAGGAATTTGCGTACGGCTTTAGCAGGTGTGTTGTGAAAGAGAATGCCTGGTCGCACAAAATGACGGGTTCTACAACACTACCTTCAATGACTAGCACAGGAGACCGGAAGTGGTCAGCGTCAACAAGTGTGGACAGTATTGAACGTCCGGACACGTTCGCGTCATGGCACCTGCCGGGGCTTCCCAAGTTTATGTACCGGAAACGGTACTGGTGGTCCGCCAACCCCAAAAGGATTATACTATACCTGTTTTGAGAAAAAGAAAGGAAAACAGGCCAATAAGCATAAAAAGAGCATATTTCAGAAGTAATGAATAATGTTTAAAATTATTCATTGCAGTAAGAGAAAACAAAGTACAGTTTAATATTTTTTATATTAACTTCAAAATCATTACTATGGCTCAGAAGCTGTATACCTATACTTATTTTTTTAAATTCATGAATGATGTCATTAAGCGCTATATAGTGAGGGCCACTCATTTCTCTCCCAAAATTTGTAAATATATCGCATATTGCAGTCTGTAGACCAATATTTATCCTAGCAAACAAGTAATGTGGGAAAAGCATTAAGAGACACCTACCACTCCTTCAAGCTGTTGTAGTCAGATTTTCCCCTTGAAGCTGTGGTAGTCAGCTCTTGCTCTTTGGGTGGCGACACTGGAAAGTGGCAGCCGCCCGGGGCGCCGACAGAGTGCGGGAATCCAAAAACAGCGAAGAGCTCGCCCATGCGTGCCGTCATCTCGTCCGAGCGCGCCATCCGGAGCCAGTCGTCTTCCAGCTTTTGAATCACGGTATCGCAGAAGTCCTTGTACAGCATGTTTACGCTTGACCGACCGATTCCGAACAGGTGTGCGATTCTCCTGTCTTCAGCGCGCGAGCACAAACGGTACAAGCCCACTGCAACTCTCTCCTCAAGGAAGATTGGCTCCCTCATACCTGTTCTCTCCCGCTCCAGGAGGCACCTGCATGACTACACCAGAAATCTGAGCATGGCAGGAAAGCGCGAAAGGCTTGCTTGAAATGGAACTCACCCAAAAGTGCAAGGCGTATTCGAACCACCGTTCGTTCTTCAGGAACATCGCGGATATCGCCCTCCAGTTTGTCTTCCACACACTCCATGAGGTTTCGTTGTGGCGAGTGGCGAGTGGCCGAGTGGGCTCGCGCACATCAGCTCGTAGCACGTGGAGCGAAAGCTCGCGCTGCAGAACCCAGGGATCCTGGGCTCGAGCCCCACCCCCGTCCGTTTCGATCTGGATGAGCATCGTATCGGCGTGCGGTGGTGTATCACTACTGCATGGTGCACGTTAAAAACCCCAACCTACCGGTTGTACTGCATTGGCTAAATTTCACATCCACAGCTTGGAGACAAATCGCCTGTTGAGGCACACACCCGAATTTATTTTTCGTTGTGGCGAATGAAAGTGATATCTAGATTTTGGATTTGGCTGGATTGTAAAAGGCTCATCATAGTCCTCAAATTGGATTTAAATTTGGATTTAACCTCGTGACTTAGCGCAACAATGTGTGGTAACGTGTTTTTAATAAGACGACGAAGTTATTTATGAAAATATGCGTATGCGCTTATATATTTTGCGTGACTATTGCTTTACCTATCGTCATTGCCATCATTTTGGAGTGACACAGTGGTTACCGTGTTGCACCAACCCTCTTGGAGTGGGTTTCGGCGGGTTGAAGCGCACTCGCTTGAAGAGCACTAAACTATCCCGTCCGACAGGGGTACAAGTTCTCTCAGCTTTGCAGAACTGTCAATCAGTCTGTCGGGAGGCCTCCGGAGTGTACGAAAAAGCACCGAAATTGGTTTTTGATTGTACAGAAAAAGTTGTTTACGCCTTTCCGCTATCCTGTGGTAAACAATACGTAGGTAAGACGGGCAGATGCCTGAATGATAGGTTAAGAGGACATTGTTACAATGTAAGCAGGGTAGTATCAAGACACTTGGGCATTCATTCTCGTAACTGTGGGTGTAATTCGGGATTTAAAAAAACAAAACAAAAAAAAAAAAACGCCGTTATTGGAAGAAGTGTCAGTGCCCTGACCAGAGAGATTATGGAGGCAGAGATGATACCGCGCTTGGTGTAAGAGTGTGTTAACGCCCCGTCGTTTCCTTTGTCGGCTAAAGAATTATATTTCCTTTCACGACGACAGCAAGCGCGATGATAGTGCGGGTTTTCAGAGCGGAGTTATAGGCTGTGTGTACTCCCTTTTGTTTGTTGGTCGTGTATATAGGCTGCGCCTTTACGATTAAAACTTCAGTTGTAAGTTCAGCGACTGTTTGTCTCCTTTCTTCCGCCCCGTCTGTTTCGCTGTACGTTTTAAATAATAATTTCTTACCAACCCGCCCAAGTTTCCATTCCGAACGCGGCGTGACTCTGCGCCAATTATGCATAATTTCAGGCTTTCCGCTTGAATTCAGTGGGAAAACGATTACCACGAAATTTGCTCTCTTGGTGCTTACTAACGAACGCATACAACCTAATGGTTGAGTCGCTCTGGAAATCTTGTCCGATTTAAAAATATTGAGCGACTCTCATGTTTTTGCGGTGCTTGCGGCAAAGCTAAGAAACCGACCTGTGTGAATTGGATACCGTCCGGTCATCAGTGCCGCCCGCGACGGGGTGCACATGGACTGCGTGTAATAGCGCCGCAGCCGTATGCCGCTCCAGGCCAACGCGTCGATGTTGGCCGTTCTGATCTGGGGACATCCGTTGTAGCTCACGTCGTTCCAGCCCTAGAGGAATAAAGCAGAAATATAAAGCGGTGCACATATGCCATCCTGACGCACGTGAAGCGCGGGAAATCGCACTTACATATAAAAGTAGAAATAATCCGGGACAGGAAGCACCCAAAGTACGACACATGTGTCACCGCCGCGGTATCACCGAGGCAAAGCGACGGCCTTCGGATTCGCGATTTTAAACCTCTTCCAAAGTTGTCCACAATTTGACGGTGGCTGATGAGGAAATTGAGACTTCGGTTTGATGCCAAAGGATCGCCAGGTGAATGAAATCATTCCTGAATTCTCCGCTGGAACGTGCCAGATGTTCTGTGTACATTTGCCACGTAAAACCGCCAAATGTGGCATAAAGTTCATCTTGACTTGCTGATGCCATAAGACTGTCCCCTCTATATTCGTGGTCACCACCATCGCTGCATAAATAGGGACCATGAAATGATTTATTCAACAGTTTCCTTCTTAGCTTTAATCCTCGACTGAAAAAAGAACTGAGAAATCGCATGGTTGTGATGTTCTTTCTAGCACACCATGGAACGTGTCGTTCGCAAGTGATGGTAAGTGCCATTACGCCACTTGTAGCGACCACTTAAGAAAAGAAAGGAGAATGTTCCTCGGGACAGCAGAGCATCCAGTGGGGTTGCGCGGAATTGGCTTCAGGGTTAGCCTCTGTCACCACCATGCAACAGTGTCTGACATGAAGGTTTCATAACATTTTAAGTTGTTAAAAAGCACATCAAGAGTATATAGAGGCCTTCTATGCTAATGCAGCCTTTACATAAAGCTAGTAGCACGTATGTTTTTATAACGTCCCAAAAAGCCTGCATAATAATAATAATATTAATAATAATAATATTGGAAAAAGAATGCGGAGATATTTTACTTCGCTTGCGCTGTACCAAAAATCATGACTTGCAAAGCAAAGGGGTGTAGCGCAAATATCAGCCAATCAAAATTATGCATCATGATCTGTCCATACAAAGAGAGTTTGGCAAGTGTGAAGTGAAAACGTAAACAGCGTGCTGCAGCTGAAAAATTTCCCGATGTTGTGGCCCTAGACCTGTGGGTAAATGACACACATGCAATCACGAGAGTAAGCTTGAATGCGATCCCGCACAACACTTATCGCATTGAATGAGGTGCCCGTTTTCTATGGAGAGCTCTCTTGCAAGCTCATTGAAGAAATGTTCGATTCAGACTGTATTATAACCCAGCGTAATGGTACGCAAGAGTATTTACCGAACCAACCGCTGAATTCGCATCGCTGAGCTTCTTGGTTGTCGGCTTTTTGTTTTCTCATCGCGCGAAGCCCACCCATCTTAAGCCTCGGGTGATCGATTATCGCCTTTGTAACGTCCAACAGAATGCGACTCACAGCGCAGAGATGCACGGCGATGTCTTCCTCACTGCAAAATATCCCTCCAACAACGCAGAGGCTGAAAGCACTTGCGGCTCGGCTGCAAGAACACGACGCCCCTCACGCCGCCGCCACAGCTTCCATGGCGACTTTCAGAGCCAACGAGCGTAGGGCTCTCTGATTACGTCCCTGGAAAACCTCGACCCAAACTTGTACAAAACGCAGCGATGGTCCCTGAAAGCCTGCTTTGCCTTGCCCCGTCCTCGAACGTCAACGTCGCCATCTTCACTAACGTTAGCAACTCCGGCTGCCTGACGACTACGAAGTTATCTCCAACGCCAAACTGAATCGTGACGAGATTTTTACGTCACCGCAAACTTTAATATTTTACCAGCATGCCTCGAACTCCATGGAACACCATAGGTAAAACTCAATCACAATGTCATATCACGTGCCCAAGAGGGCAGCCAATTGGTAACCGACTGAGTTAACTTCATCGTTGAGGTTGCAATCTATAGCATAGAAAAACTGGTAATTTTAATTGAGAGCACAGGAATTCCTTTTCTCTCCTCTTCCTCCGTGCACACTCATTAATTATGCTCTCTCGTACTCGCGCGTTGATAGCAGCGCCGCCTGGATTGCTCTAAGATACCAGGCAGCAATGACCCGATAAGTGATGACGTCACAACGTGCCGCTCCGCTCCAAAGGAACCGTTGCTAGGGCCTCGAGGTGAGGCTATAAATTGTCTGATAAGAAGGTAAATAACTTTTTGTAAGCACTGTGTATTCTCGATATCTAATCACGAATACGTTCTCTATCTTCTCAGTACCATAAAGCGATGACAAAACCCCGTAATAAAGTTTCACAGTCGGATTTTTTCTTGCTAGCAGACGACAGAATGGATTTGCGGGCTAAGCGGCTCTTTCTGAGGAAGTACGCGACCGCGTTGAGTGAAGTTGGTGAAGACCGACTAAACTTCTATTCTTGGGGTCAACTTTCTGCAGGATTTTAGAAGCGCAGAAAGCCCGTGCACAGCTGTGATCGACGCTCGAGGTGAGCGAGCACGCAAACGCCTTCCTGTGGAGCTTGTTTTCGCAATATTTGAAAAGGTGAAAACAATGTGAAGCCGAATCACGTACGACGACGACGTGAGGTGTATATAGGTCGAAGTGCAGGCCAGCACACGTTTCAAGGATTTCTGACACCACCTTTGCTTCAGTGCACATTTTTGTGATCAAACGAACTGTGTCGTAGCAGATATAAATTGTCGCACTTGAAAACGAATCGACAAGCGTAAAAAATAAAATAAGGTTTCAATCGGCGATGTTGTGCCTAGAAACAAAAGGAAGGATGAGCGTCAACGGCGGCAGTATCGAGTGATGATGCGTCGGCATAACAGCTGGCTGGGAGCTCGACAAAGCCGCGCTCGGCTTTTTATCTACTACACTTGGCATCTCGAACATTCGATCTAGAATGTTCGTTAGTGAGGTGAGACTGATTAGGCAAAATCATTCTCATTTTCTTATATTCTACACTCGGGGTAAGAATAAACTCGAACCTTCTAGAGGCACGGAGACGCGTTCCTTCTCAGTCATGCACGCTTGGGGTGTTATTTAAAACTCATGAATAAGTAGGATTTTTTGTCAGTATGATTATTACAAGGCAGGTACAAACACGTATCTATATTGTAAGCCCGAAAAACTAAGTTTGGGGTCTCGAACCTCTCATGTTGGGGTCAAAATAAATGCTCCTTTATTGCAACGCACGCCAACTGAAAAATCAAAAAGCGTGCCCGACGCTGCTTTGATATCATGTTCTAAGTATATGCTTTCCTCGCTGTATTTTTAGTGGTGATGTGATGAGTTTCGTCACACAGTATCCCGTATCGCACGGAAATACTATTTGGTTTGAGGGGCGAAGCTCTTTGGGGTCTAGCCTTGTCCGTCCGTCCGTCCGTCCGCCGGCGTCTGCGCTCACATAAAAAAGAAAAAAATGTTTGTGCAGTCGACAGGATTCGAGCCTGTGCGGGGAAATCCCAATGGATTTCTAGTCCATCGCCTCAACCACTTGGCCACGACTGCGGGACGAGTAGGGGGCTCTGAGATGTGGTAGGAACTCAAGAGCTGGGGTTTCTGTCATGGATCAAACGTTGCATGTAGCTGCTCAACGTCTCTACAGGAGAGGGCACTGCGGTCAAATGCGTATATAATCGCGTTAAACTTTGCATATATTGGCTCAACGTTTATAGACGAGAAGGCGCTGCGGTCAAATGCTCAAATGCGTATTTAACCACGTTCCATACCACACATTCTCTTTCTGTCAAGGACCGTTGACTTAAGCGGTGGAGATGCGTTTCCACGGCTTCTAACGGATCCAAGCGAATCCGCTAGAAGAACCACTGGCTCTGCATTTAACCGACCATAAAGCAGTAATATTGAAGTGGAAACGCAACCCGGAACTCAGCACTACCTAGGAGCAATAAAATCAGTATCATGAGCACCACGAGAGCTTCGCCCCAATCAACATTATCCACCACGTGGAGATGCGGTCATTTTTTATAAACCTTTACTAGTTTTTTTAGGCCTGCCGTGTTCCAAATAAATACAAAATCAAAATCGCATAATTGTGCAAGTGATTCAAACTGTTGCAGACGGCATACTCCAGTCATCCGGTGCGCGTTCATTATTAACTCGTCGTCCACAACAGGTGTTTCGAGCCGTCCCGAGCACTGGGTTGCTGGAGGAAATATTTCAGAAACAGCCGATGCTCGCCAAACTCCCGTCGTGCTAAACGTGAAATCTAAGCTTTTTTTTATCCATTATTTTTGGACGTTTGAATAGCACGTATAAGTTTTGACCGATTGTTCTTTCGGAGCGAAATCCAGTCCCATGTATTCATCCATAACAACGCCCCTAGCTACGGTTGGTTTGGAGCGGCGACGTCACACTTACGGGGTCAGTTCTCCAAAGAATGTCGTTACTTTTTCGTATATAGGCGCTTTAGAAAAACTGTACATTGATAACATCTACATGAAAAGTATATTTCGCTCTTTTCATTTCTTTTTTTTCCCTTTTTTCTTCTTTGTTCGCCGGTTAATCGAGTTGACATACTCGAATTGAGATGATTGCGTCGGTTTTCGCCGTAGCGCGGAGGTGATCAGTGTCCTTAATTCCATGGTCTCGTATAAAACATCTAGTTAGTGCTGAGTGTGGGCCCGAACGTTATGAATATAGAGCTGTGCTCCGGTAAGGAATGTCTGTGCCAATCCGGCCGTGTTATGTGCGAAATACTTCCGCTATGAGCCAAAGCGTGGCGCCACCGTCTTGTCGCACTGTCTTGACGCAGGTTCTATCGGCTCATGCTGCAATCAGCTGGCTGCAAAGCGATGATCACACGCTCAGGACCGCCCTGCATCGTTTCATTTGTCACTAGCTATAGTCGCCGAGAGATTAAATAGAGTATATTCACGTTTTAGCGTCGTCCCTACGAAGTCCAAACATTAGGGGGGGGGGGGGGGGGGGTATAAATGATATTGTGTCTTGCGTAGATAAGTGTGAGCTATTACTTTTCGCAGATAACATTAAGTCGTTCAAAAGCATTCGTACCCTTCAAGATTACGATATCTTACAAAATGACGTGTAAAACATTCTTCAATGATGTAAAAACAAATTGTTGATGAACCCCGCAAAAACAAAAGTGCTTTCCTTGTGCCGACGGCATGCTGTTGTTGACTTTACTTATTCCCTTAAGGGATCGCCAATAGAACGTGCACCTCTCGTAAAGGATCTTAGCGTGTGTGTTGACTGTGCTTTAATTTTTAAAAATCATATGTCTTTACTCGTCGAAAATGCCTATAAAATACTAGGAACAATTTCCCCCTAGACGCGTATTTTAAACAAACCCTTTCATTGATCTACCTTTTTAATTCCCCAGTGACGTCGCGACTCTAGTTTGCTTCTGTCTTACGGAACTCGATGTCTAAGACACGGGTTTTAACAATCGAAATAGTCCAAAAAAAGGTTATCTGAATTGTTTATGATGGACACTTTGAGAGGCGCTTTTCTTATAATTACGAACATATACTGCAACTGTTTTCACTTGCACTTCTGTCTACCAGGAGAATTGTTCGAGACTTCGTTGTACTGCACAAGATTGCTAATGGTGCATTTGATTTCCCGCAACTCATTGAAAGGGTAAAGTTTCATGTTCCTTCGCGTCTAACCAGACATTTTGTATGAGGCATACAAAATGTCTGGTTAGACGCGAAGGAACACGAAACTTTACCCTTTCAATGAGTTGCGGGAAATCAAATGCACCATTAGCAATCTTGTGCAGTACAACGAAGTCTCGAACAATTCTCCTGGTAGACAGAAGTGCAAGTGAAAACAGTTGCAGTATATGTTCGTAATTTCAGTCACTGCGCAAGATACCTCACATCTTTCTCGGATTCAGTCATTATATAACGCCACCGCTCCACTCACCAGATCATCGGCCAGTATGAAGACGATGTGGGGCCGTCGAAGGCCCGCACGCCTGGAGAGCGCAAGTATACCAGCCGCGGCAATAAGGACCAAGATAACCACCCCGACCGCCACGACGGCAAGGCAGCTGGAGAGCCCTTTCGCCTCGTCGTTCGGCTTGTCGGTCGTCGATGCAGGAACCGGCGGTTCGGGGAAGGTCCGACGTCTGAACATGGCTTGCGAAGTCGGTGGCCCAGGTTTGTTGTCTGTTGAAGCTTCAACCTTACAACGTGCGCGCGTACTGCCGGAAACTCTCCCGAGCCTCGTAACATTTGCTCCTATCTCTTTTTTTTTTTCTTTTTGACGACACTGTTTAGGTACACGTACACCAACCAGGCTTTAGGAAGAGACTCGGAGAGTAAAACGGAGCGATAATAAAACGTGAAAAAAAATTAATTGTTTTGCACATGTGGCAGAAGGTATCCCGTTGGCATTGATGACCGGATTAATCGAACGCGTGTGAACTGTTCTGAACCGTGTTGTATGTATAACATACGGGATATCATTTAGTCTAATTTAAGGCTAGTTCACACATTAGAAACGGTTGCCTTCGCATGCACCCGAAACGACCGTAACGACCAAAACACCGCAAGCACCTAGACTCGTTGATTGCTTGGCGAAGCTAGCATTTGCATCACTTGCCAAGTTGTATACGGCGAACACTCGTCCAGTTGACTCTGTCGTTACGGTCGTTTCGGTTGCATGCGAACGCAACCGACGCATATGTGTAAATCAACTTTACTCTCAAAAGGTGTTAAAAAGAAAAAAAAAAACTCTTTTATGTATTTATACGAAGCAGAAAAAAAGGGCTTATTAGGGCTTTCTTAAAGAGACACTGAAGTAAAAACAAAACATTTTGAAGTGACTAAGTGGGAAAGGCCCGTCATTACAGCATTCCGTCCCCTCCCCACACAAAAAGAAAAAAAAAAAGCGCTGTGACCTCCACCCAGATTGCGCCAAGCGCAGTATCATTGTGTGGTGCTTGTAGTGTAAGGACCTCTTGAGCTCTTAGTAAAATTGTTGCTGTGTGTGATAATATTTTGTTCGAGTTAACTTTATGCCTAAAAATAAATGATCGAAACTGAGTCATCGCTTTGATGTCAAACAATAACAACTATGGCTGTCGGCGTTCGAGGCAAACAGTCTTACGCTCCACGTAGCTTGTCGAGCACGTCTGTTTTCATTAGTTCGAGTAGTTTGGCGGAAACCGCAATGTTCATAGGAAGACCTCCTCAACCGAGGTAGTTTGCAGTAGACAACTGCCGTAAGTACGCTTCTTAGGCATCATCCAAACAAGACGCGGCATATGTTACCGACACAGCATTGACAGATGATGCTAAAGTTGTTATCCAGGCGTCCTTTTTCAATTTGGACATGAATCAAGCGAACAGCACGATTCCCCTTCTGGCGCCTCCTCAG
The DNA here is from genome assembly GCF_016920785.2 of Ixodes scapularis. Taxonomy (NCBI): domain Eukaryota; kingdom Metazoa; phylum Arthropoda; class Arachnida; order Ixodida; family Ixodidae; genus Ixodes; species Ixodes scapularis. The sequence goes on from NW_024609868.1 coordinate 114,873,015, forward strand.
CTTTGTGATGACGGTGCTTGGCCAAATTGACATCACGCGCGACCTGCCATTGGTGTGCTTATGCATATGTTCTGCCGCAGCCCGCGGCCGCCTTCGCCACGGGAGGAAGGCCGAAGAGGTTTGGCCTCTTCACCCTCTCCTTGGTAAAAGGCAACACATTAAAAATATACTTAGCGTACTGAAAGTGTACCTTTTGCACGGCAGCCTGCTGAAAGCATACCCTAAGTGTACAAACAGTGTACTTTTAGACAGTACGGAAAGTGCTCTTGGAAATTCAAAACTATTACGCGTACTATGACATACTTGAATATTATTGAATATTACGCGTACTTTGGCATACTTCAATTTTTATCAATGCACTGAAATTAAGTATCAAAGAATATTTATAGTGTAATTTCATAAGCATACTTTAAGTGGAGTGTACGGAATATGTATTCTAACGAACTACAGTAATTTACTTGAAAATTATTGACGGCACATATTTCCCGTCGAGAAACTGTGAATCCCGTGTTTTTGTTTTTTTGTTGCTAAGTGGATAGCGGGGAAAAAATATACCTGACAGAGGTGTCGTACTGCACTAAACATATCGAAGTTAGCTAAATACTTAAATGATTTTAACGCCTCTTCAAAATTACAGCCACTAAATGTGACTTATTTGCTATACACCATTTTTTCCCTCAAAATGCATTTACAAAAGAAATTTAATATGTATTTTAGGCGTTTCTTAACACGGATGAAGTACAATTGCATTTGTATCTTGTTTATGTTTTAGTCCTTTAGTTCGTTCACGGCTTGAATTTGCCTGTGTTGTTTTGAATTCTCTAGCAAGTACACAGTCTTTAAGTATTGAGTCAGTGCAAAAAAAGAATGATACGCACTTTATATAATAGAAACTTTCAGCGTCGCTTTTATTATGATTATGAATTTCTTTTTAAGACCGTTTTACTTAAGTCTTTGTCAAATAGAAGATTCGAGCGTGATCTGTTTTTTTTTTACACAGGGTGGTAAATGGTTGGACCGATGCTAATCAACTTTTGCATTCTGTCGATTTTCATGTTCCTTGTCGCGTTACCAGAAATTTACTTTCTTTCATACTCCATTCATGTCTAAACTCTCACCGCTGTCCCGAATGCAAATTTCAGTTAATACAATCGCATCGTCTCGCTTGGACATTTTCACAGATCTCCTAGTTTTTTGCCGGAACTTCGCAACTCTAGTTGAAAGTTGAAACTCTATTACATTTTGTGTGAAGTGTGCGACCTATTTGTAGTCATGCTAATCTGTACATTTTAAGCTGTGCGTGTGCTGTGTTTCTTCTTTTTGTCTTGTGTGCGCCATTGTGAAGACCCGGGTGGTTGTTTTTGGGCACATTAAATAAAGAAATTATTATTATTATCAGGAGGCGGTGCCTACGAATATTTATTTGTAAACGCCTGTTTTTCGTACTGTGTTCTTTCGAAAAACACGCACTAAAATAAATCTGACAAACAAATTTACAAAACAGATGTATCGTTAGTTCCGACTTCTTTTTTCATTTTGTTCTGTAGGCTGCCAACCTTGTGACATAAGTGGCGCTAGTGCTCCTGCATTTATGATTGCATTGTCATGCTCATAAAATGAGTAGACGTTCAAGTCATGGCTCGGTGACTTCCTTCTACTCCCGCCTTCGGCCACGACACTACAATAACTTAAATTCGCCCTCATCTTATAGCAACTGGACGTAACCTTTAAAGGGGCCCTGCAATCATTTTTAAGCGTCTACCTTTTGTGGTTTCCACGCCTCTTGGGGTTCGGGCAAGCCAGCGGGCAGGGAGAGAGTAATTAAATATCAGAGCGCCATATTTTAACCGGACGACGCGGAAACCTCCTCCACCTACGGGGGCGACCCCCGGCGCCGGAAGCGCGCGAATTGTGACGTCATTGGTCCTCGGCTTACTACTGGTCAGAGCCGCTAAAAGCTTTTTCTTTTTTTTAATCGAAATCCAAAATATAAGTGGCGCGAACCGTTTCAATTATTGATAAAAGTAGTTTTTGTTCACTATTTTAGATCGGAAAAGAAACAAATGCAGTTTAGAAAGTACGGAAACAAGAAATGACCCGTCGACATACCCGCCACCAAGCGGTGCAAAAGGCGGCACATACCAGAAAGGTGTAGTGGGATCAGGCACCAACAGGCAGCGAGCGTAGAAACGTCCCGCACGTATGCGGCGGCGCTGCGTTCGTATGTATTGGAGGATCCGATCGGGGGTTCGAGTGTTCCCAAGGCTTTCGGCGAGCAGCTTTGGCTTGCGTTTTGTCCTTATGGCGGTATGGCAGCGCGAAGTGGCTCCCGTTCTGAACTGATCTTTACCCCGTGTTTGCCGTCGTTTGTGGTCAATGAAGTGCCATGCCGATTTAGTGTTTAATTGCGCGGCGATTAAAGCATTGGCGCCTTGATATTAAGTATAAACGGCATGCAAGCAATTCGGCGAGCAACGAGACACGCGACGGTGACCCGCTTCGCTGTCGCTCGGGCAGTTGCGCGACGAGGCACACCGCATGGAAGCGACGGGAGCAAGCGACCAAGACGGTGAGCGACGTTTTCTAGAAACCCAAAAAACCGAGCGATGCAACAGGCGACAGTGAGAAATCTTCGTCGCTGACTCTCGTCGTTGTCGCCGTCGCTCGTCTCGTCGCACGCTAAATCGCTTACATGCGGGTCGGCTTTACAGAAACGAGCGCACACATGCAGCGAGAAGCACGACTGCGATAGCCTCACTGCGTCAGTTGAAATTTGCATATGTCGCAATGGTGTTGACTGCCCTTTATAAGCGAAAAAAACGTTAGAATGGCATGAACTTACATCGTCTCTCAAGCCATAATCTCGTATCGTCGATTCATTCGCTCTCCGATTCCATTTCATAAATAAGAAAATATAAGAGCGATGTTGAAATATAGATATCGAATGATTAAATGAAAGCCCGAAATATCGAAAAGACCTAAAGAAAAGACACGATTTCAACGCCGGGCGTAAAAGAGCGCGAAAACAAAACTCCGGTAGTGGCCGGTGCAGCACACAACGCGGAGGAACGGCGAGAAACTGAAGGACGGCTATGGCGGCAGGGTCACGTGCACCAAGATGGCGGCGCCCATGAAATGTTGCCTGAAAGGGTCTATAGCGCGAAGGGCTGGGCGTGCTGTATGTGCCTTACAAGCTGTGTATTGCACAAAAAGATATATGACCCTGGTCTGGCAACATGAAGAGCTCGGTCCTTTTTCTCCGCCCTTTGTGCCCTGGCTTCGCGCATTGGATAATGGAACATCTGCTGCACCGCTAACGATCGGACTAAGGAATGTTAGTTCCCATCATTGCAAAATTAAGAAAATACAATATGTAACCAAGCACGAGTGTTCTCGGTCGAAATTAATTTACCCGCTGCATTTGGACACAAAAATAAGCAGTATAGTCTTTTCAGTGAAGCCGACCTGCGGAAATTGCGTTTGGTGGTTCTGAGACTGTGGGAGCGATTTCGATCACTTCTAAAAAAGATACAGCAAAAAAAAAAAAAAAAAAGCGGGGGGGGGGGGGGGATCATATCGAGCCATTTGAAAGTTCATAAGACCAGCAGCAATAATAAAAAAATTGAACGAAATAAAAAATGTCCTTTTTCGATTAAGTGGGTTCAAAATATCGGTTAATCTCATCTCCGACGATATTTAAAATTGTATATAAAAAATTCCCTGAAAACAAAATAAACTAAACTTATGCCCGTCAATAGCCCATGTATAGGACTTCACCCGCATAGTATTTGGTAAGCGACAAATATTATAACTCATGAGTTACAAGGCTCTGAAGATGTCGCCGGATTGTCAAAGAGGCGATGTTTGGCATTTTTTAACTGAATAAACATAAACACAAAAGTATTTTTTTTTAAACTAAAAAAACAGTTGAAACAACATACAAGAGCATAAACAATTACAGCGGCTTTTGTATGCTTTCCGTATTCATACCAGCGTACAGAACTGCGTAGGAAAATCACGGAGTAAAAAACAGATTTTCACCCTGCTCCACTCAATATTTTATTGTGAAACGAAATATCTTTTTAAACAATTTTGAAAAGCGGTTTTGCTCTTACCAGAAATGGGGCAATTATATATACTTTTTAAACAAAAATCGAAAAACCCACTTTGACAAGCGTGTTCGATTTCAAATGAAACCACCCGGCTGTATTGTAGTTTATAACGTCAATTGAAAATACCCTGAAATAAAGAATCGTACGCGTCCGTATTCTCATGTTTTCGTGTAATATATTTATGATGGGATTAGTAGTAGGTTGCCGAAAACAAAATTTTTGGGAACATTTTTTTAAATATGGAAGATACTTAAAACTATTTGGTAGTATGCAAATAAAATCACTCCGTAAGAAAAAAAAAACACGAATGTTAAAATACGACAGGTGCAAACATTTCAATCGTTAGCTTTGCACTGCAAAAAGTTTACATTTATGTCTAAGAAAAAATACGGATAAGTGGCACTGATTTCTTCCAAAGCCGTTGCTAACCACTGAAACTAAAAAAAAAAAAAAAAAAAAAAGCTTAATGCGTAAACGCTAAAATTAAACGAACAAAAAGTTCCGTTTTGCGGACGTAGTGCTACCCCTTGAACTCCCCTCTTGTTATTTTTTTTTAGATCTACGCGGTATATAAAATGCACTGACATCCATTTAAAGTAACCAAAATATTTTAATTGTTTCCCAAGGTTGCAATTTTATTGAGGTTTAATCACAACTCATTAAAGTTAAAATATTTTTGGGTCTGTTAAAAACATAAATGAATGAGAAATTTTGCTCACAAAGAAAACATCCGTAGGAAATATATCATGTCCTATAATGTTCGGTTTCTCCATCAAATATAATGCCGACCCTTACGATCATTATATAAACATGGTGAAATAATATAAATGAAATCTTAACCCAAGGACGATATTACCAAACGTAGAAGATAGGTCTACGAAGCCGAGCAGTGAAACTGTGGAAAAATGATAAATATCGTATTAGACACCATCAGCAGAAACGCTACATTTACGGAACTAAGGAGCATGTCTACAATCGCAAAAAACCGGGAACGGGTTTCGTCCTGACCTCGTGGCAACCTTAGGGCCACCATCGTTAAAATTCGCAAATTGTGCAAATACTTCATTATTGACGTACCTGAGAAAGCACCGGTCCAGGCAGAAAAGGCCCCGAGGTTGTCGAAGGGAAAAGCTGAAAAGCTTGTCAACTCCTGTCGACGGAACCAATAATAGAGATCAATATTGAACCTCTTCCAGTACGAACGACGCCTAAAAGTACGAATCTGGAAGACAACCGACGCGGGGCATCTCGAGGCTTGTGACTTTTTTTGTTGTTGCGGTTGTTGTTCGTTTCTGAGCGCGCAGCTGCCTCAAGGTTAGCAAAAAGCTTTATCTCCTTTTACGAGGTGTTGCGTAAAGAACGAGCGAAAGAAGTGTACCAAGACGCTAAACGCTGAAGTAGAAGGAAGAATCCACTGTTGGACTCGACAAAGGTATTTAAGGTACATTACAAACTACCCACTTCATAAACAATTGAAGCTACTACTAAAGTTATTTCCCAGCAAAACATCTTGAGTAAATAAAGTATGCATTTTTAGAAAAACTTTGAAATTATTTTCAAAACTGCTTCCGGATTGCGTAATCGGTATCTACCATAGAGGCACCAGACTTTTTTTTTTTTTTTTCTGCAAGCAACGGAAGCAAGCAAAACGAACTCATAGCAATATTCTATGGAGTCTCAGTTGAAGAACTAGCGTCACTCGTGAATGTTGCTTGATGTCGCAATGTTATTTTTAAGAGAAATGAGCAAAAAAAAAAGTTGCCTTATACCTATACAGTTGCATTCGTAAAAATCAGATATGTTTGTGGTTTTAAACGTACTTTGGGCGAATCGTTTAACTAAGCGCCATAGTCATTATATTCGGAGCTCAAATGAAAGAAATTTAGGGTACTAAAAAGATTGAGGTAATAAATAACACAAGTGCGCGAGGGGCTACGGAGGAGAGTAGTGTTGTATGATACACGATGGAACCAGAAGTAAACAAATTCTTGTCACGTACAGAGAGGTAAACAAATTCAGCGCACGTACTCGGCACGTGCCTTGGTTCCATCCTGTATCATCCTCCCGCGTGACCATGACGTCACGTTCCCACGCCCATTGCCCCGCCCATGGTCCTCGGACCCCAAATTTCGGGACCTGTCAGTCATTCGGTAGAGTGACATGATGATGACGTCAGAGAACGGGTGGCCCCTTCCACCGGCCCGTCCTCGGACGCGAAATTTCGGGACCCGTCAATCATTTGGGAGAGGGTGGATCACATGATGATGACGTCAGAGGTCGGGACGACACTCGGCACTTGGCTCCATCCCGTATCATCTTCCCACATGACCGTGACGTAACATTTCCCATAGCCCCCCCCCATGGCCCATTACCTCGGCCTCGAATTTCGGGACCTGCCATTCTCATAAGTGTTCCTAGAGTATAGAGGTTTTTTGCGCGACACAAGGGACAATTACAAGCGAGTAGACACGGACAAGCGCAAACTTTCAACTACTTTATTCGTGCGCAATCGACCACGAACATCCAGAAAGAGCATGCGCAGCACGCTACACAGACGAAAAAAAAAAAAAAACCCTCTATACTGCATCATGAACCAACTAGGCCAACAACAAGTTTTAATTGTTCCTAGAGGGCGCGAATTCAGTTGAGTTATTCGCCAGAGGGTGACGTCACATGATGATGACATCATATCGCGGGTCGGTCACATGACGACGAAGGACATGTGATATTTGAATCGCTGCGCGGTAAAAGCATTTTATTCGCTAAAAAAGGTTCTGCGGCGCTGGGAATCGACCTCAGCACCTTGTGCATGGGAGTCCGACACCCTACCGCCTGAGGTACAAGCACATTTTTTTTTTATTGCCGGTTTGGACATGTACAATACAAAAGGATCACACTGTTAAATTCACTTCAGGAAGATCACTTATGCGCGGTTGTAAAATTTAAAATTCTTTCAAGGTCTCAAGTACGTCTAGAATTGACACCCAATCAGGCGCACAAACCAAGGTGCCATATACAGATTTTAGTCTGCAGACAGATTCTATGAAATACATCCGTACGGGTCGGGCATGAACGTCGGCATGCCTCACTGCCGTTCTACTTCTCCATATGGCATGCATGCCCAGGAGCATGACTAGATCGACAGGGATTTCAACTTGTTTCTCCACAGGAAGAAACTTAATGCCGTATGGGGTTAAAGGCAAGTCTTTCTTAATAGTTCGCTGGAGGACGTCCCAAAAAAGGGAAGCGTCCCAGCAGTCGAGAAAAACATGTTCGATAGTTTCAGGTTTTTTGCGCAAGAAACAATCAACGCCCCACGGTACGTAAATTTTTTTTCCTCAAGCCAAGTTTTGACAGGGAGTGTATTGGAGTGTAACTGGAAAAAAAATGTCTTAATAGAAGGCTCAATGGTCATCTTTTTAACTCTAGATAACACATTACGCTCTGGGCCTGCATGAAACATGGAGCGATACATCGGTTCAGGAAAACCACTTTCAATAAGGTCACAAGTTAAGCGCTTGCGTGTCACCGTCGACAAGTATTGAAGAAAAAAAAACGCACAGACAAAAAACGACACGCTTCGACCATTTCTCGAAGAAAACTGCTGAGTTTCCTCTGCTCGGGTCTACATGAAGAAACAACAAAGAAAGGGATTTCATCTGCAAGTGTCATTTAAATTCCTGTCCGAAGAAAAGGGTTGCTTTGTTCTCTAAGAAACAGAAAACGGGATACAGTCTGCCTAACGAACACGTGAGAGATAACGATAGTCCTCCCACGCGACGAAACAAATTGTTCGCGACGCATTCTCTCCCATCCCGATCTCCAAATGAAAACGGCAAAAACACGATGTAATTTCTGAATATTCACTCTAGCACACGCCAGCACTTGAAGCACATACCAAAATTTAGCGATTAGAAAAATATTACAAACGGTAGCTCGCGTAAAAATGGACATATCCCATCCTCTCCATTTGCCAACTTCCTCGCGCGTTTTCTGCACTACTGATGACCAGTATATGTTCGATCTCTTATAATGTTGTAGAGGAACGCCTCAGTACTTTGGAGGTGTCGACGTGAAATTTATGTTTTCAAAAACGTCGGGTTTGGTGGCCCATGTTCCATGCCATAAGCCGCTGCACGTTTGCCAATTGACAGCTGAACCCGTAAGCTCGCAGCAGGCCTTCACCTCACATACTGCTGCTGTGATGCTATCCTTATCTTTACAAAAAAAATAGCGACATCATCGGCATAGGACTGGAGTTTGACCTCTATATTTTGTAACGAAAACCCATTAATATTCGTATTATTTATTATAGTTCGACAAAAGGGCTCTAAATAAATACTGAACAACAAAGGCGATAGCGGGCAACCCTGTTTAACTGATGAATCCACTGAAATTCTCGGTGTTGCTTTCCCGTTAATTATAATCTGTGTGGTACATCCCGTATATGCCATTTGTACAAATTTTCTTATGACTTTTCCCACTCGTACATGATCTAAAACCTTATATAGGACGGTACGTTGCACTCGGTCAGACGCTTTCTCAAGATCAACCTGGAGGATGGCAACCTGATCCAAGTTGAGCATCGCACAACTCTAATACACTTCTCGCAATGTGCACGTTCGTTAAAATAGATCTACCTCGGATACTGCAGGTCTGGAGATCCCCTACTATGTCGCAAAAAACATTCTGTAGTCGTCGGGTGAGAACTTTCATTAATATTTTATAGTCGACGTTGCCTAAAGCAATGGGTCTTTAGTTCTTAACATTTCTTAATTGGTCTGCATCATCTACTTTAGGAATAAGGACAGTATGGGTATTTAGAAAGGAAGGCGGTAACTTTTCTGCCTCATTCGACTCGGTTATTACGTCGTGCAGACGCGCAGCAATATCGTGTTTAAATTTTTTGTAAAATGCCGCAGTTAATCCGTCAGGACCCGGAGCTTTTTTTGTTGCCAGTTCTTCAATAGCCTTCTCAATCTCTGCGACGCTGATCGGTTCTTCTAATTTTTCTGTTATCTCTTCTTCGAGACGGGGCTTTACTACTAGGTATTTCTCAAATTGCGCATCGCTGCCGTGCTCCTGTCGCTGGAAGAGATTACTATAGTATTCAATAAATGCTTTTTCTATATTCTCCGGTTGACCACTTGGTAAGCCTTCGTATTCTATTTGGGCTACGTTTTTTTTTCCCTTTACATGCTTAGCTTGGGCATTTAATGCCCGTTTGGTGGGCTGCTCCCCTAGAATGTATTTAGCGGCTCGGGCCCGCACGATGGCTCGTTTATACTTTTCCACCTCTAAGTCCGCAATTTTGCTTTTTACTGTCTTAATCTCTTCTGAAAGCATGCCTGGGTTTTCATTTTCGAGTCTGCATAGCCGGTGAAGGTCATCAAGGAGCAACTTTTCTTCGGTCTTTTTCCAGTAAGCAAGCGTGCTAGACCGTTCTATTGCACTAAATATAACTTCGCGATTAAACCATTCCCACTTTTCACAGGCGCTCGCCCCCCCCCCTACATGGTGCATTTTACTTAATAATTTATCTACTGTCTCAGTAAAAACTTCATCCTTAAGAAGGTTATTATTCATTTTCCACTGGTCCCAACGAAACTGGGTTTTTTCTTTGAAACTACCAACAATAAATGAAACGAGTGCATGATCAGAGAAAAAAACCGGCAGTACATTATAGTCTTCGTATCTGGTTAAAAGTTCAATTGACACGTAAGCTCTATCAAGACGGGCATGACTCGAGGACTGATAATGTGTGTACCATAAACAATCGTTGGTTCTTTGGTACAGAGCGCGACACTGTTAGCGCGAACAAGCGATCTTCGGTTTTTCCAATTTTTCTTTTTGAAACCTAGGGATGTCATCCAAGTTAATATTGCTACGGGAAGAGCTCATTTAGTTTTATAATGTAAGTGAGAACATTTTGTGCTCACTAATACTATTTTGAAGTAAAATACGAAAAGGCGTCAATGTCGTGTTCGCGCTAACAGTGTCGCGATGTGTACGTCGCGACATCCTCCAAACTGTATTCCGTAATCATCTCGTTTAAAATAATTGCACTACTGTCGCTTTGTCGTGTAACTTTGGATCCGTCCCGTGTGCCACAAACGCAGTTAAAATCACGTAACAAGACAACTTTACGTTGAGAATCTAAATATTGGTCAGTGCTCTGAAAAAACACTTTCCTTTCGTTAATGTCGTTTGGGGCGTATACATTTATGATACTATATTCAACATTAGAAATACTACAGTCGCAAATGACGAGTCGACAAACATTGTCGACTATTACTGACTGGGCTTGTGCGTTCAAAGATTTTCGTAAAAACAGCACACAACCCCCGGACATACCATTTGCCCGCGGCACACACACTTCGAAAGAGTGCAAGAAAGAAGCCAGTAAGCATGCGGTCTCTTCGTCACTTCCAACTTTGGTCTCCTGAATTGCGAGGACATTTATACCTTTGTCGATTAGGAGCCTCTTTACCTGATATTGCTTGCGACGCGAAGCAAAGCCTCGAACGTTAAGTGTCGACAATTTCAGGTTTCCGACATAAATAGACGCCCTCGCATGTCTGGGGCTCACCTTGTCTAGAGAACCGCACCAAGTACCGGCTCATAACCGCATCAGCCGGTCGGCTTGTCCGGTTTTCTGGGTTCGGAAACACAAATTGGTGCGGGCGAGGCTTTCTCCGCCTCGTGGTCACCGTCTTCACAGGCAGCTCCTCCGGGTTCGAGTCATAGCCAACCTTAACAGCGTCCGAGTCTGAATCAGAATCGAGTTCGCGTGGTCGTTTCGTGGCCAAGGCCCCAGTGTCAGCCATATCCACGTCGACGCTTAGCTGCGCCTCAGAAGACACCGTTGGCTCGACGGTTCTCATCCTCTTCCTCCTCCTTCCCCGGCGCAGCGTTGCATGGTGTTTGGTCGAGGCTCGTCTCGGCCACGGCAACTGGCGTGACTTCCGTCATCTTCGGCAACTCTGCAGGCGCTAGTCGGTCGATGTCATGCTTAGCTGTCTCCTCATTGTCTTTGGCAGCGCTGGTGGCACTCGGGGCGACTTCCTCCGCATCTGTCTCGTCCATGACGTGCTCGGCGTTTGTCTCGCCGTTTCGGGCAGCTGCTGCCGCTGCATAAGTCCTCACACATTGGTCAGCGTCATGGCCGAAACGGTGGCACGACTCACACTTGGGCACGCGGCAGTCACGGCGGATGTGGCCGGTCCGCTGGCAGCGCAGGCAGAGCGGCGCCCTGCCCGGCGCTACGGCGAGCGCCAGCCCTCCGGCGATGCGCAATTGATGCGGCAGGTCGTCCAGTGTAAGTCCAGGCTTGAGCCGAATGACAGCCGTTCGCGTCATCGACGCGCAGTTCGCAATGCCTTGCACTCGCCACCTCTCGGTGCCCACCTCGATTACAGTGCCGTACAATGCCAACGCCGCCTTCACCTCGTCATCAGGAACAAGGTACAGCATCAAGTGAAGCTTGAGGCGGATGTCTCGGTTTCTCGGGTCGATGACGAGGCATCGCCGCCCCTTGACGACGAGGTAGCCGGCGGCAAGGGCCTTCCGCTTTCCCTCGGGTGACTTGAAAGTCACAGCCTAGACGTGATTCATCTGGTATGCTCCCAAAGCGGTGACTTCGGGGAGAATTTCCAGACGCTGCAGGGTGTCCCGGAAGTCCTCGGCCTGGGTACGTGCGGCCACGAACGTCAGCATGCAAAAATACGGTGTTTAACACCGCAGAGCCAGTCGGCAGGGGTGGCAGAATAGTCGGGTAGTCGGTAGACGCTGCGTCTTCCCTGGCACCGCGGCCCGGCCAGGCCGCAAAAACCGCTCCGCTGGAGCTCATGATTCCACGTTTGCACGCGCTGGTGTTCGAAATTGGAATGAGCTACGAGCACATTGCTTCTTCGACGTCTCAACTCGTCCTAGTATTTCGTACGTCGAGCGCACAATTCAGATCTCGTGTTAGAGATGTCGCGACGCTTGGATTTTGTAATGGGATTGGCGAGTCATTCCCCGGAGGGCGTTACGGGGGAAATGTGATGACCGAAGAGTCCAGGATTGTTGAGTCATCTGCCAGGGAAAAATGCACTGTCACGATGACGCCACAGATATGGGATCCGGACATTTCGGTGCAGAACGTTTCGGTGTAGGACTTTTCGGTGCGGACTTTTCGGTGCACGGACGTTTCGGTGCACAGACTTTTCGGTGCACGGACTTTTCGGTGCACGGACGTTTCGGTGCACAGACTTTTCGGTGCACGGTCTTTTCGGTACACTGACCTTTCGGTGTAGGAAGCAAGCATAACATCAGGCCACACCCAAGATTTTAACTTGAAACATCGTTGATTCACAAAACACGTGCAATCAAAAATTTAGACGGATACGTTAGGAGCAACGCCTTTCAGAAATCGAAGAGCACGGTTGCGGTCCTACTCTCTAGCGAGTGTCTGCAGGCGCTGGGAAACCTTCACATATTTTGTTGCCGGCTTAAATCGCTGACCCATCTCAAGTTGCGTGAGCCGGTGAAGCTGCTTGCAGTCCTCTTTTTGTAGAGCTTCCAGGAACCTCCAAAGGGACGGGTGAGAGCACTGCACATGAGCCTGGAAGCCCCTGTGCCATGCTTCCACCGAGTTGATGGTCTTGGAGTCGCACTGGAGCACGGTGTCATGGTGATTCCAGAGTTCCACAGGAAACCGTGCGACACGCCTTCCCCCCGCCGTTGGCCGTCCTATGAAGGTATCTGTAAAGTAATCCATCACTGGTTGCAGATCTGAGTGTACGCTGGACGCCAGTTCGGTAAAGATATCCTCCACATCACTCCGGGGTACCATGGAAAGAGCAGGTATTATGCGTGCCTCCAAGTTGATTTGAGGATCACAGGCATATAGTTCTTGATGTCCTTCAGATTGAACCTTGCGATAAACGCGCTACGATAGATGAAAGAAGCACCCACGCACGCACGCACGTCGGATGTTGGCAAGATCGTCTTGAAAGCGTTAATGGCTACAAGTTCCTGGTCCACTATTATGGTGCTTGGCTCGCAGACCCGTCCACACTCGCCAATAAGGGCGCTCAGAGCTCGCGTGTACGTAGGACAGTTTTTACGGGTTAGCAGCATATAAGCCGCGGGCAGAACAGATCCGCTAACCTCACAATGTAGGCTGTAGACTTGAAAAAAAACAGTTCTGGTGCAACCTTGAACAAAGACGGCTCGAGATTTCTTGTATTCGACTCCGGTGTGCAAGATCAGGACCGCTTTCTTATTTTCTGCAGTCCGCAGATGATTGAAGTTCTTCAAACATCCAAGAAATGGTTTGCCAACGTAACATCCAAGAAATGGTTTGCCGACCTACCGTCGGCAAACCATTTCTTGGATGTTTGAAGAACTTCAATCATCTGCTGACTGCAGTAAATAAGAAAGCGGTCCTGATTTGCACACCGGAGTCGAATAAAAGAAACCTCGAGCCGTCTTTCTTCGACGCGTAGTTAGCTGGAATGGCAACCTCTTCTAACCTCAAGGGTAGGGGCATGGGTCTTTGCTCCTTTGCACGAACTCTCCTGCACGTAAAAAAGTTGGGATATCGTTGGCATCACGGTTCAAAACAGTGACACATGTGAATAAGAAATGCGCGCAATGTACGATTTTAAACACTACGACGGGCTACGCCCTAAACACCTCTAGACTGTGAAATAAAAATAGCAAACGACTAGGAAAGTAAGAGGGGAATAGACTGCTCATATTCGTGAACTGTAGCGCGCGCATTGTTACTTATTCTATTTTTATACGAAGCGCCATGCACTTAAGCGCCCTTTCCTGTTCCCCTCTTATTTTCCTAGTCGTTTGCACTCTTTTTTATTTGACAGTCTAGATGTTTAACCGACTAGCCCGTCAGAGGTACGCGTTTAAACACCGTTTTTAACTGAAAAAATAACGAAAGTATGGTAAGTATTTTCCCACTGCCATTTGCTATACCTCTTCTAAACTTTCTCCTCCCAAAATATAATATTAAGGTCTATATTTGCAAACTGGGTAGCAATTATAGTAGCCTAAATGCTTACCTCAATGTTCTCTTGATGGTATCTTGAGGTGGCAGGTAGCTACACGCTTCCGGCGCCATCTCGGTGATGAAGCGCCCGACAATGGCTTGGTTGCATTCTTCCGTTGTTTTGGCTCTCTCCTTCATCGAGGAGTAAGCCAACTTGGCTTCTTGTTCCATTTGGCAGGTGGCATGAGTATGTTCGTTGATGATTTGCACGACTTCCCCATCAATGGTATGTGCTCTTGCCTTGCATTCGAGCTTCCTGCTGCATTTCCAATATGTCTGCGAGGAATAAAAGGTGAATTAAATCGAAGTCGTTTAGAGCGTGACCCTTAAGGACCGTCCACACTGCCCCATTTTCTTACGTTAAGTTACGTTACGAAATATTACGTTGAAGTCACCGGGGCTTCTGTGCTTCATATTAAGTGAGGCTACTAGTTCAAGCAGAAAGCATGACACGCGACATTTGAGGCAGGAATGTTTCGGTCGTAACGTAACTTAACGTAAAAAAATGGGCAGTGTGAATCAGCCTTTAGTTTGGTATTAAAGGGAAGCTGAAACACTTCCTAAGAGAAAAAAAAAAAAAGGAGTCAGATGTGAAGTTTGTCGTATTTTTATCCCTTGAATCTAAATATCAGGTTCGTTTGTTTCCGAAGATGTAACTCAACGCGAGAAAACACGAAAAACCGCCGACCAGTCGCGACGTCATACTAGGATCTTTTGGCAGCCAAGCGCGTGTCGCTCGTGTGGGCAGCGTGTGCAATTGCAAGCTTACCAGGTACATTCCCCCGTACTGACACCAGTCGTGACGTCTCTTTCTGACTTAAAAAAAAAATAGCAAGAGTGCACGTGCATAACTTTGACAGGCGCTGTACATACGTGAGAGCGGAGGTTCCGAAAACTCCTAATATGACGAACCGCCCCGGGAAGGGGGGCTTCAGTCGAACCACATTGAAAAGTAATCTCGATATTTGTGATCCTGGAGGCGCAATGAAGACGATTTAGGTGTTTTCCCTCAAATACAAAACCGCTTCAGTTTTCTTCATGAACAATTAACTAAGACTCATATTCCATCATAGTGATATTATTCTATTCCATGTAAGATTGGGCCACAAAATACGCTAAAACAAGCTCAACAAATTGATTGACTTCGCAGTCTTTCTTACACATTTGAAAACATATCGATATTTAATGCTTTAGGCAAACAGCACTCACCTTCTCTTTGAAGCAGCGCTCCTTGTCGCATTCAAACCCTTCGTGAGGAAGTTTGGACCCTCCACGTTTACTTCGCAAGTAGACCGCCATCCTAAAGCTTGTGGGCAACCTGGCGATTCCAAGCGGTTGGCCCAGGCTGCCCCTCCGACAATCATAAGTGGTCATCTTGGCCACGAGGGGGCCAAGGGCAACTGGCCACGCGAGCGGCGCTCCGCCGCTGATAAAGGGCCGTCGCAGCGGATGCGCGGGGGCTGTTGGGATCGCGGCGCAGGCGATAGCGGTCATTAAATGTTTACGTGTTGTTGAACCGGTGTGCTGTGTCATTCTCCGAGACGGGTAGCAGCAAGGGAAATCCCACAAGCTACCACCTCGACTCAACCAACATCAAATGAAATAGAACGATGACATGCAGATGCCGCACTCTTATCTTCGTTTTTGGACAGTAGTTAGCGCTGTACCAACGTTCCTGGGGCACCAGTAGGTTTTGTTTCTAAGCGGACGTTGTAGATAACAAAGTGTGTAGTTTGGGGTTGGTATGAGGTACTTGGAAAGGAACAAAAGATTCGGGTTTATAACACTGTTTCTGTAACTGCATAATGTTCAGAAAAACAAGCGAGGTAGCCGTGTTCGACACGCCACTGTTTTACTGTTTTCGTACTCTATCTTCTCGGTTTTAATTTCAACCCACTCTATTTCACACTGGTCTCGGGTAGTTTAGAAACATGATCCTCATTGTCCTTTGTGTGTCCCCGTTGCCCTTCTTTTTTGTTTCCTAGTTTAATTCTTAGAGATTTCCAGTGACTTGAAAGGGTTTTGCCCTTCTGTGTTCCCTAGTGTAAGGGTGCAAAGTTGCTAATGGGCTTGAAAGGATTTTGACCAATTCACTTTTGGTGCCTTCCAAAAAAGTGCGCACGCTTTGTTTAGGTGTTATAAAATATATGTTTCAGAAAAGACCGTGCACCGAAAAGTCCGCGCACCGAAACGTCCATACACCGAAAAGTCCGTACACCGAAAAGTCGGTACACCGAAAAGTCCGTGCACCGAAAACTCCGTGCACCGAAATGTCCGTGCACCGAAAAGTCCGCACCGAAAAGTCCGACACCGAAACGTCCTACACCGAAATGTCTTAGACCCCACAGATATGTCGTCCGTAGCCGTGGGATTAGTGACGAGAAATGCATTGTAGCGTTTTCTCCCTGTGGGTCATGTGACCAGCGTCACGTGATATTTGAATCGCTGCGCAGTTGACACCTCGGTTCATAGATGCCGCGTGTCTTTTGTTCCTAAGCGTCTTTTTTGTTAGGGCATGAGCGACATCTTGCGGCGTGGGTCTGACCTTGCGCCATCTGTTGCTGAAAAGTTAGATTGCGCGTCTTCCTAAGGTGTGCGCATCCGTATTTTCGCGCGCGCGCAATGCGTGTGAGTTGCCGAATCTGTTTGTTGATGGCGCGCACCTGAATCCCTCAGCTAGCGTGAACTTTCTCCATTATCACGCGACATTTCTCGATAATGTTAGCGGCAGCTTGGTAGATGTCGACAACTCTCGCGCTCACGGCATCTCTCGCTAACTTTAGCCGTCTGCTGAACGGAGCCTGTGTGGGAGATGGATCGGAGCGTGATCGCATCCATACGCGCTGAAAACGAGACAGATATGATGTTTAATTTTTTTATTATTATTATTCGCTCTAAAAACACGCATACTTATAAATACAAAGACGGTGTTGAAATTCACTCTACGCGACAAGGAAAGCATTGGAAACACTTTACACAAAAATGTAAAGCACAAGCAGTATCAAAACACATCCGAGGCAAAAAAAAAAAAAAAAAATTGTGGAATAACAGAGCAATCCGCGCGTTACAATCCAAAAAAAAAATATTTGAAGTGTCAGGGCGTGGGATGGGAGCAGAGAGATAGGATCCGGCTTCCGTACACTAGCGGAATATACAAAAAATGGACACAAGAAGTTTCAAGACATACCGGTGGGAAATGCGAGCAATTGCGCTACAGTCCAAAATATTTACAAGACGTGTCATGAGGAGGCAGATCGCTCGCTTCCGAAAATGCTCTTGTGACCAAAAGGGAACGTCGTAATCCCGTCGCTGCAAATGTATCGCTTGTTGTCGAACGGATTCAGAGCAATCTTTTCGACCGAGATGCTTTCGTTCTCGTTACGTTTTCGAGCAATCAAGTGCTGCGTCACTCTGTGCAAAGTTTTCGTCTCTAGAGCGTGCCTGTACAGCTCGTAGGTGAACTTGCGAGACTCAGATTTCTTTACTCCCTTGGCTCTTACGCGACACGTGTTGCTGCTTGTTTTGAAGCTGTATAGCTTTGGTTTTAAGCAACAAAAAGCCACTAAGTGAGTAGTCCGATATTCATTTTTTAACACACCGAGCCTCGTTTTGTTTTGGGTTGAAAAGAGCTTGTGACTCTCTGGATGTACAGATGTATCCAAGCATGCGTCTCGGAGTTGAAGCAGTTTGTCGTCTACGTCTGATCCCTGAAGGTGTAGGAAGAAGGAATCCGTGTCGCAGTAAAGAGCCCTCGCTGAGGGGATAGCACGACGAAGCTGATTATGAAAGAAGTCGTACATTACTATTTTTGACATCTTAAGAATTGAAAACCCCACGTAGAGTGGTTGCTTGAGTTTGATCACTTTCGGAGCAAACTGGAAAATTACGACCTGCGAGCTAAGTGCTCGAAACTGCGTCAGGTTCGGCTTCTAGAAAAAGTTTCTGTGTTTCGTCCCTTTAACGCAGAGTTTAATGTGTCCATGTTTACGTGCATTCTCGATCGTTTTGCCATATATGCTGTTCATGAACAGTTTGGAAAGATTCTTCTGGAAGGAGTTGGTTGCTTGCTGTCTCAGCTGGTGGTTAAAATGAATAAACTCCTTCAAGAACGCTCGCTGCGAGAATTTTAGAACTCGGTAAATTTTGGTGACCTCTAGTCCTAACCGGGTCTACAGTTTCAAAATCCGGTAGTGCAAAACGTATTTCGTTTTGTCGTGAAGTGTGAGCAACAGCTTCGTAGTAGATTCCTCTTTGGGCATTTCAAACTTGTCAATCAGATTTTTTTGATAGTCGGATAACCACCCGTAGGGAACGCTTTGCTTCACCGGGGCCAAGGTAAAGTCAGAATGAGTCTCGTGCAAGTGATGAGGATATCTGAGGTCTACCTCCAGAATGTAGCCCGTCGGAGCGTCATCTGGAACGTCACTGTAGTGGACTATTTCACTCTCGCAGGTATGCGACGCGAAGAGAAAGGATATCCAGACCAGTTTGATAGATATAAAGAAAAATAAACTTTAGATTTCAACAGGTAATACAATGATTAAAGCAAAAAGCACAAGATATAAGCGCGAATGACATAAGTACAAAAAGAAAATGGGAAAAGAAAAAGAAACGATAGACTAATGGAAGTCTTACAGTTCACAGATGCGGCGAGCTTCATCAGAGTTCATTTCTTCGTTGGTGGTGCAGCGGCGGAGTCCGGGTTTGGTAGTACCGTCTTGGCGGAAGGAGGTCTTGCGTAAAGCTGCAAGACTTCGACGTAGGGTGAAGACCTTGCGTATAGCTGCAAGCGTTAGCCCCCGTGAGCTTGATGATTCCCCTGTCCGTCCCGAGAACGTTTTGTACTTCCCCTTCGTCTCTCGTCTCAGTCTTTTTTCTCGTGCCAACTGCTTGCTCTTGTCTCTTTCTCTTCTTCATTTTCTTGCTCCCACCTTGTTGACCCCGAAATCACCACAATCAACCCCCACTTGAGAATGTTGTTCAGCTGAAACAACTTCTAGCACGTTGAAGTCATATTGTTCGCAGCCCATCACAACACAATGCACATTGAAAAACACATCACTTTTGACAGACACAAAAGTACATACATTTACAAAAGTCACTTAATAAGCAACGCCGGGCACACATACAATTCCAAAAATTCAGTAAATTCGTGATATTGTTCCTTTACACAAAAAAAAAATCTCATTCAGCAACAGACATGCGGCTCATGTAATCAGCGCCCACGTTGTTACTACCCTTAATGTACTCAACAGTAAAGTCATATTCCATCAGCATTAGGCTCCAACGTAATACGCGACTGTTTACATGCTTTGCGGAATTGACGTAAACGAGTGGCTGATGATCACTTTGCAGAATGAATGGTCTTCCAAATAAGAACACATGAAACTTCTTAACCGCCCAAGTAATGGCTAGTCCTTCTCGTTCCACTGTCGAGTAGGCAGCTTCACGTGGCAACAGTCGACGACTTGCGTACGATACGGGGTGGAGAACATCATTATGGCGCTGCATGAGTACGGCTCCTATGCTTCTCGACGAAGCGTCGGTACGCAACACGAAAGGTTCTGATAATTCTTGGGCTTTTAAGATGGGCTGGCTGGACAGTAGTTATTTTAGTCTGTCAAAAGACGCCTGTTCGCTCTTCCCCCAATGCACCTTGTTTGGTGTTCTTTTACGTGTCAACTCCGTAAGTGGGTGAGAGATTTCAGAGTACTGGGGTACGAAATCCCTATAGTAGCCCGTAAGGCCAAGGAAAGATCGCACTTCCTTTTTTGTTTCGGGTCGATTGGTAGCTTGAACTTTCTCCAGGGTCTCGGCTTGAGGGCGCAGGAGACCATGCCCAACGATGTGGCCAAGAAATTTGACAGATGCGAAACCAATTTCGCTCTTTGTGGGACGGATCGTTAAACCCGCCTGCTTCACGCGCTGGAAGAACAACTCCAGAGTCGATAAATGCTCCTCCCAGCACTCCGTGGCGATGAGGACATCATCAAAGTAGTGGTAGATGTTCGAGACCCCCTCGACCACTTTTCTCATAAGCCGGATGAATACAGCTGGTGCTGTTTTGATGCCAAATGGAATAAATCGAAACTGATAAAATCCAGACGTGGAAGAAAAAGCTGTCATGTGCTTTGAATCTTCGTGCATCGAAACCTGCCAGTATCCTTTAGAGAAGTCAAACTTCGAGAAGTACCGGCTTTTTCCCAACTTTGCAAACATCATGTCCACTCTTGGGATAGGTTCACTGTCGGGAATCAGGACCTTGTTAAGTTGTCTGAAGTCAATGCAGAGTCGCATTGTCCCGTCTTTTTTCTTCACCATCACGATGGGTGCTTGATAGGGGGACTCGGAGGGCTCAATGATGCCCCGTTGTAGCATTTCTTTTACTTCCTCCTGACATGAAATGACAAATTGCAACATCAAAATAAATTACAAATAAAACATCTGAAATCAGCACATACGAAACGGGATACATCGTAGTGTAAGGCTCAGGGATTTCTACCAGGAATGGTTTCTTTATGTGCACTCAAAGGTTACCTCACCGACTTTTACGCATTCGGACTTCATCTAATTGGGTCCGACGCAGTAGCTGTAAAATCCGCGACCTCCTTACAAACTCACTTACAAGAAGAACTCGCTAACTATCCCGCCACCTCGGCGTGTAAGCAATTGAAGGAACAGTGTGGAGAAAATACAGCTTTCTTTATTTGAACTAGCTTTCGGTAACTCAAATTAGACCCGTAAAGGAGTTTTCATTAAACAAGATACGGAATATGAAAAACAGTTCACCGAA
Source organism: Ixodes scapularis (assembly GCF_016920785.2). Classification (NCBI taxonomy): domain Eukaryota; kingdom Metazoa; phylum Arthropoda; class Arachnida; order Ixodida; family Ixodidae; genus Ixodes; species Ixodes scapularis. The sequence continues at coordinate 114,893,971 of NW_024609868.1, forward strand.
CGCAACGCCAGAAGGACGTAATAGGATAAATATTAAAATAGAAGAGTTCGCTGTCTCACAAATATGTTAGCTTCTAAGTGCCTATACGAAACCGGATGCATTATTATCAAACTCCACAGCCTTTTCTTTTATCATTCCGATGGAAGCAAGCTTCAAGAACTCGCGCGTTCTAGAAACGTGTTATGAAATGAGCACACAGCAGCATTTAGGATTTACGAGATTGTATGAAAATGAAATCCCGTGACGCGATTTTTTTTTTTGCACAGCTTTCCAATTTTTTTCTTCCGTGCAAGCCGCGACTAGCGCAGTACTGGTTCCTATGTCAAGATTCATGGATGCAGCGTTTGTCAAAATTCATGGATGCAGCGTTTATATCCCTAAGACTGAGTGGAGAAGAAACATATGTAAGTGAGGTGTGTGTCAGTTGACGGCACTTAAAGAACAAATGGCATTGATAGCACATTCATTGTCAACAGCGCGTGGCCGAACCGTTTTGACATGAGCCGGTAACCGTTATTTTTTTTTTCGGTTCAGTTCCGGTTCGGGTTCATCGCGATAACAATATAACGGTTCGGGTTCGGGTTCAGTTCCGGAAAAAATACCGGTTCGGTTCCGGTTTTCGGTTCGGTTCGGTTCGGTTCCGGTTCGACACCCTGATTTATATATATATATATATATATATATATTTTTTTTGTGGTTGGGGGTGGGGAAGGGGGTATTTTAACGTGGCGTTTTAGGTCCTGGTTTCATTATTGTTTTCTTTTCGATCGTTTCCTCCCGGAGGAACGCCTCCAGGCGTAAAAGATCGAAAACAGAAGATCCCTGCTGAAAGACGCCGAGCCGCCCTGCTCGAAGTTCTAGTTGCGCGACCCTCACACCCCAAGCTACACAAAGCAAAAAATTAAAACTCGAATATATAGAGTTTGGCCACCAGTGTCTTCTACGCTGTAAAAGAAGCAGCCAAAATCGGCGCATGTACATAGAAATCTCATCGAATGCGCACCTTCTTAGTGGATTTTACGTTGTAAAACTTAAGGAATCGTTTTTTTTTTTTTTTTAAATAAGTTTAAGAAAATTGTTGAAGTGAACAGCGGACATGTTCGTAGACGACAGAGTTATCGATGACTGCACCTTACGGCTCCATCTCCCGAGAGACGAAGCTAGCAGACAACAAAGTGCGTCGGTCGAACTAAAGTAAAACGAAGTATATAAGTTATAACCGTCAAATCACGCGTAAGGACGCCCACCCAAAATGAAGGGATACATTTGGAAACACATGGGGTGGGCTACCTTTAAGGATGCGACAGCAAATATTTATAAAAAAAAAAAGACGATAAGACACTGTGCTATCTGCTACAAACCACATAAAACTGGAACTGATACCACGCACTGCGGACACGGCCAGCTTGAGTTTTATGATGCGATAAACACGGGGTAATTTGTTACGACACCCTGTAAAAGCGGTTGCGGACGCAGAAGTTCGCTTTACAGCGCTTGGACACTTCTAACGGGCCCCCAAATCAAACGCGCAGGCACATTTAGCTTTGAGATGTTCAGAAAGTAACTAGTGGCCGATTCTACCGCAAAGGTTAAATAATGAAGATTTAACACATATCTCGTAGAATGAATGTTATGAAACGAACGCCAACACCAAAATAAATGACATGCACTACTCGTCGTTGTCGGAGTCCGACGATGGTTCTTCGCTGCCCACAGAGGTGATCCCGCATTCACATGCACTCTTGCCGACCGACTTCGACCGAGAGAGACCAGACCGGTTTTTAAGCCTTTTGCGACTTCTTAGGACCGGATGCGATGCATGGGAGCTGGTCCGAAGAAGTCGCAAGAGGCTTAAAAAGCGGTCTGGTCTCTCTCGGTCTTACTCGGTCGCAAGAGTGTGAACGGACCTTTAAGCGTTTCAAGTACCGCGCTTCTTGCCCATGTACAAGTGAGCGACCGTCACTTTGGGAGGGACGTCTTCTAAATAACACTTTGCAAGCTCGTCGGGTCGCAGGGACTGCGAGGCCACGCGGTGCTGCTCCTCTGTTATCTTCAGCGGCAGCGTGACGGCCTTTCATTTAATTAAAGCCTCCCAGTGGATTTTGTTGTTTATCTTAAAACGGCGGACACGAGTCCGTAGAGGCGAGAGAATGCGCGCGATGCGAATACCAAAATGGCGAATGCAAACAAACTGTTACGATGGCGATGGTGCTAGCCGCCTTATACCGAGTATTGCGTTTCTCTCGAGTTTCGCTTTTAGAGCGCAGCTCTTAGGCGCCCGTTTCCGGCTTGAGCGGCGTCGGCGTCGCCGTCGGCGTAACCGCGCGGTGCATTATGGAAGGCGTGACGTCACTGATGACGTCATCAGTGGCGTCACTGATGACGTCATCGGCATCGGTATCGTCACTGATGACGTCATCGGCATCATCATTGTTCCTGATGACGTCATCAGTGACGTCACTAATAACGTCATCGTCATCGTCACGTGACCTCATAGGAGTCACGTGACCCCCGTGGGGTCACGTAACCCTCGTGAGACGACGGCGACGCCGCTCGGAGGGAGGAGTAGCAGACAGAATGAGGAGGAAGGATATATTTCCCCTGAGTACCCTTCCCCTCCTCCTCCTCCTCTAGAGCTGCGCTCTAATCCGGCGTTACAGGGAGTTGTAAATGGATTTCATTTTTGTTTTCGATTGTAACGCGCATGTAGTTTTGGGCACCGATTTTGACGAAGAAAAGTGCAGTTTAGAATCGTGCAAACACAGCACATGTGCGAAGGTCACTCGAGAACCTGCCGCGAACTCGTATGTTGCGGGAACCGAATGCAGCAGAATTGCATTTCACGGTGCAACAAACATTCGGGACAACTCCTATGTCACGGGAACCGATATCGCGTGCGCCGATCGCGGACTGAAAAAAAAATGAAAGCCGTTTACAAATCCCTGTAACGCCGAATTGGAGCGCAGCTCTTGAGGAGGAGTAGGGAAGGGTACTGGGGGGGTCACGTCACCTGCGGGTAGTCACGTGACCTCGGGGGGGGGGGGGGTCACGTGATCTCGGGGGGGGGGGGAGTCATACCTGACCTCGGGGGGGGGGGGGGTGTCACGTGACCTTGGAGGGTCACGTGACCTTGGGGGGTCACGTGACCTTGGGGGGTCACGTGACCTTGGGGGGTCACGTGACCTTGGGGGGGTCACGTGATATGGGGGAGGGGGTACGTGACCTGGGGGTCACGTGACCTTGGGGGGTCACGTGACCTCGGGGGGTCACGTGACCACCCCCGGTTACGCCGACGCCGACGCCGCTAAGGCTGGAAACGGGCCCCTAAGAGCTGCGCTCTAAAACGAGAGAACCCATTATGAACGCGCATGCCACAGGAAAAACAAATTGGGTTGTATGTATGTTTATACAGCCTAGAACTTGGTGTGCTTCAACGGGCGACGAGTCTCCCAGCTGTAGATGACAAATTTAGCCAGTGCAGTGCAACCGCTAGCCTGATGTCTTTAACGTGCACCACGCAGTAGTGATACACAACCGCACGCCGGTACGATTCTCATCCAGATCGAAACGGGCAGGGGTGGAAATTGAAACCAGGATCCTGGGTTCTGCAGATCGAGCTTTCGCTCCACGTGTGCTAGCCAACGAGGCAGAGGGGCTTAAGCCTGGTTCAGACACTTGTGTTTGTCTGCGTTTGACTGCATTGCAGCTGCGAGAAACCAGGACATCTCTGCTGCTTATATCGCGTGCCAAAATGATTCCTTGAATTGGATTCCATAATTCATACGAAGCACAGATGTGCCGGTGACTGGCTTTCGGTTCTCGACGCAACGCAGTCAAATGCAATCAAATCCAAGTGCCTGAACCGGCCTTTAGAGCGATAAACCGGGGTTCCGGTCTGCACTCGAAAGTGACCCCCATAAGGCCGCTGCAATTGTACGCAAGTTTTACCACTCGTCACGTGACCAAACCAAATACGTGACGTCACAGGAAAGGTGGCAGCGCCTAGAGCCACTCTATATGGCAGCGTAGCTGCCAGAGTAGCGACACGACGCAAAATTATCTAGATGCACGACGCCAGAAGCGCTGATAGTGATCTCCATTTTGGGCCTGGGAGGTTGCCATGGTAACCGTGCTTCTAGCGACGCCGGGCGGCAACGTACCTTTGTAGTCTAGTTGATATCTCCATTCGTTCATGGAAAAGTGGTATAAGACGCTTGGCATCGCGGTACGGCAAGAACCTCTGGAGGAACGGTGCCTGTTTTTTCTGAAAAGTGAGACGATTTGCACCCAGGGACTGTCGGGCGTCGAGAGCTGCTATGGTATCGTGCGTGCACGGACAAGGCTAGTGGTTTTCGGCGCCGCCGGGATGGCAGCCGCTTCGTGGGACGAACGTACCGTATAGTATTTTCGGACTTCGCTCCGATAGAACAAAATCCGATTACGCCGGCCGCGACAGGACGATTGGCTCGGAACATGACTGCTGCTCGACTGCCCTATAGTGAGCGAGTATATTTGTTTATCATCATACTTCTTCAAGACCCGATCATCCCTTCAAGATGAGATTTTCTCACCGACGGGTGAGGAACGACGTCGACGGGGTTCAACCGTTCAACCAAGAAGGACGGCATGGTGGTCTCTAGGGAATTGTTGACGCCATCAAAAGAGACGGACGCCGGATATGAGGTGTTCTTGCCGACAGGCCAAACGGTCGTTCAGACGTTTACCGGCATTCAAAAAGTCAATATTTTTATCTGGTTTTGCACACATATCCGTGTTAAAGGGGCCACAAATTTATTTTTAAACTTCTTCTTCCTTACTTGTAATCCTCAACTCAGAAGAGAACTGTGAAATCACGCAGTGGCACCGGTGCTATGACCCCAAGCTTTCACCGTGCTTTTTAAGCACACCGTAGAACTTGGCATTCGCAAGTAATGATAAGTTCCGTCAGGGCACTCATTCGTCAGAAACGCGAATTCAAATATCCATGGACGAATTGATTGCTGACGAGCGCATACATCCGAGCGACGCAGTTTTCGTGTCCAATGCGTGAGTTGGGGTCGGCTGACGTCATTTTGGCCTTTGTAGTTATTGTAAAGAGGATATTTAGAACCATACACACATGATGATAACGTCATAGCACACTGACATTAAGGAGCACAAAACGGGCCCAGCTACAGAAAATAAATATTACACTCGTAAAAAATAAATACGTCTGTAACTTGTTAATTACAAAGACGAACACACCTCTGAACATCTAAGTTTAATAGTATGTGTTGATGCATTGTCATATAGCAGGACATTTCCTATACGTCACTTGAGCAAACGCCAGCTTTTCACTTGAGAAACAAACCAAAAAACACTGCGATCAAATGCAAGCTATTGCAACGAAAGCAAGTTATATCGAAATATTCAGAACTGCCAATTTGTAGAATTGGCGATTAGTAAAAAAGGTTAAAGATCGCAGGAGCTTCCTCGCTAAAAAAGGCTGTGATTATTCGGTGACCCAGGGCTGAAACAATTTCCCCTAGGCCCTAACGCGCCTTATACCTTTCGTTATGATTCTCAGAAATTCAGACTTTCAAAGGAAGCTAGAAAAATGCAAAAATTTTATCCCCAAAACTATGTAGAGCGCAAATTCGTCTGCTTCTTTTTGCAGGGCTTGTGGTGACGTCAGTACGCCGAGATCTAAGTGGCTCCGATTGAAAGAGAGTGGGTAGACCTAAAAGCAAGCTGCCCTGACGTCTACCCACTGTTCTTTATTCAGAACCAATCAGAGCTCGGCATTCTGACGTCACCACAACCCCTACTAAAAGAAGCAGACGAACTTGCGTTGCGCATATCGTAAAATCGTTGATTAGTATACTTGGGAGTTGTGTGAATATTTATACAGCGTGTACTTGGTCAGTTATTTCAAAGTTTTGACGAGTCACTCGCTGTAGATGAGCAATTTAGCCAATGCAGTATAACCGCTAGCTCTATAGGTCTTTAACGTGCATCACGCAGTAGTGATACACAACCGCAGGCCGGTACGATGCTCATCCACATCGAAACGGGCAGGGATGGGAATTGAACCCAGGTTCCCTGGGTGATTAGTACAAAACGTAAACATTGCAAAAGCTTCCTCGCTAAAAGTTTGTAATCATGCGGTTACATGGGGCAAAAACAAATTCCCCAAGGCCCAGCATGCGACGCATAGATTTCGCATCGATTCTCAGACACTCGAACGTTCAAATAAAGCTAAGAGAATTCGAAAATTGCATGCTAAATATCTTATCGATCCTCAAACACATCCGGAAACCCGAGCACCGCTAAGGCGATAATAATGATGTTGTCGCACGGGTGCTAATATCCAGAGCGATCTTGCACAGAAAACGTATGAAGTATCATTCTTTCAGATCTTCACGTTATACCTACGTCAGAAAGCACGAAGAGGCCCTAAATCGTCGGCAAGCTGCGGCACATCACGACTCCGCGCACCGAACAAACTCGCATCCACCAGCTCTGGGCGCTGCCATCTTACCGATGACATCACGGCTCTTGAGAGACCACGAGACGAGTCGTCACTCGGTTGCTACGAAAACCGAGCCAGCTCAGCTTGTTGCTATGGTACCGCGTGTGACCAATCGCGGTGAGAGGCGGCACAGGGAAAAGCGTGGCGCTACTCTGGCAGCTACGCTGCCATATCGAGTGGCTCTAGCAGCGCCCAGGCCGCGGCTGGCCCCAGCTGGGTCGGAGCATTGGCCAGAGCAGGAGGCTATGCCAGAGCTTGTCGGATGCTTTGTTCGTTGTCGTTCGTCTCGGCAAATTGATTTCAGACGCGGAAGCCGTCATACGAAGCCGGTTGAAAGCGACTTTAGAGATCAGCGAGGTGTCTGACGTAGGTATAACGTGAAAATACGGAGGAACGGTGTGCATTTCGGTGGTGACCGAAGGGGATATTGCCATGAAAGAAACAATCGGCCCTACGTTGCTCGGACTTCGGATTGATTCGCATACCGCTAGGATAAATTTTAAGGCGACGTTTCTGTGCTCTGGTTGACCATCGGAATCTTCGAGGTCTGCAGTGAAGCGTGTGTAATATATTTGGATACACAGTTCAGCGACGGAAATTGCGTGAGTCGTGCTTGGCAATGTGCAATCGTGGTGCCGCTTCATTCAAATGACCGAACGCTCACTTTGGTTGTGCGGTGCACCGGAGAGCTGCCTTGAAGCTTGTAGTTCCCGAGCCGTGCTAAATGATGCTGTGCTGCTTACTAAATTGTTCTGGCGCAGACGTGCACTTTCACGGAGCACAGGTGTGCGGCACACCGAAGAGCTGCCTTCGTTCCTGTGCCGTCCTATAGGTGATGCTGTGCTGCTTCCTAAATTGTTCTGGCGTAGACGTGCACGTTCACTGAGCACAGGTGTTGCAGTTGGCATTGATTCCGCTGGTCTGTCGCACCTTTCGTCGACAAAAAAGTTTCATCAACGCTCGTTACGCGAATCGCGAGCTGTATGGATATTTCATCGCGCGTGTCACTTACCCAGTCCACCCGTTCATGCCGCTTTGCGACTACAGTCTGCAGCGGCTTATTACCAGAAAAGTGGTCCCACATTTATTTCGGTTCAGCTGGTCCACGGCAGTTGCCGAGCCCCGAAGGAGAGGATTTATTAGGACAGAATGCTACTAAAGCAATGCAGGTTCTTTAGTTGTCAGGATAGACTCTCTTCTGTCTGTTTTGTTATATTGTCACGAATGCTTGCTCCAGTCCTATTTTCAATCGATATTTACTATTCTGGAAAGTTCCAGGCCATTCTCAGCTGTCATCGTATGTTCTAATAGAGGTGCTGCGCACTTTACTCATAGCCCTTTACTCTGATGTGGGCCCTGGCGGCTCCTCAGCCGAGTTGCCCGACAACAAGACACGGGTGGCGGATTACCCCGCGTCTTAAACCGCCGGCGAGCCGTGAACCAAGTACTATCCCGAGCCCGGCAGAAAAACCGCAAGACGAGCGAGTACCAAAAGGACGAACCTCGAAAATACACCACGAAGAGCCTGAAATCCGAGCGAGTTACTGCTACCAGCAACAAACGCCGGAATTCCGTCTTTTGCCAGAAAACCCGAAGCTGACAAAGCCAACAATGAGAACCCTGTAGCAGCAAACCGCGTCCGCTCCCACCATCGTTTTTTTGGCCGTCGCAATATGACCATGTCGCCCGCCACAGCGGGTGGGAGGAACTGCCAGGCACTAGTTTGAGTTGTTGATCTTAAATCTGATGGCGACTTCCACTGGTCGTTTTGGAGCGCGCCGAGATCGACTTTTCTGGAGCGAGCCTATTTCACTTGGCAATCGGTATAGAGACCGACTTGTTTCACTGGTCGTTTTGGATTAGCTCCCGTTTGACCTCTGTTGCGGTTCGGGAGGGTGACGGCCTCAGGTGCGGAACCACGATTCGGGGCTGTGGCTCGCTGCTAGCATGGCCCCGAGGAAACAGGCCTGGAGTGGCAGTACTGAAGGAGAACTTTTATATACAGTGAATATACAAGTAGCATGGTCGACTGGTTAATCGGCAATCGGCGATTTCGGGCTCCCCAATCTCAAGTTATATAGCCCTCCGAAGGCGAGAAGGCCCTCTTGTAGTGTGCCATCAACTAGCTAGATGGCGCAAGAAGTCATGGTTTGTGTCGTTACTACGAGATGGTGCACGTGCTTGACAGCGGCGCGCGCTGTCTCGAGATTGATGTGTACATATTGAAAATAGAACAGTCTTCACAGAAACTCCGAGCTGGTGTGACGTCTCTTCCTTTCGTCGGGGTTCCCGCCTTGGGCCCCGCACCTCGGCACCCCGCTGCCCACGCGCCGGCAATGTAAGCCTTTCCAGCATCTCTACAGGCCTTTCGGGGCGCTGTCTTTATCTGAGCTTTCCCTGTCTCTTTCCACCCTTTCGTAATGGCCCCAAGCGACCACAACATCTTAGCGACGAGCTATAACCACTACATTTTGGCGACGAGGTATTTTCTTGCATTTTTTCCATTTTCGCCCTCGTGAGTTTTTTTTATGTGAGACTCCGTGCCGGAGATGAGTGGTGGCAGCACCGGCACGTATAGTTTTCTTTTGTGTGTTAGGAAATATTTGAACGTTCGAAATGTAAGGAGGTCCTTTTGAATATTCCCATCCACCACATCTTTTGCATATGTAGTACATGAAAATACTGTCGATGCATAGCGACATTTAACGTTCCGTTTCGAGCGGCAATGGTCCATTCCGAACGCCAGTAGGGTTAGGCGTAACGCCATCCTTTGTTCTTTTTTTTCGAACGCCGTAACGGCCGTTCGGATGGTTCTTTTTCTTTCATGCAAGTAGTGCGCACCGCACGGAAGCGTCGTTCTTAATTTTCTGAGACTCGGAGAAACTGTCTCGTTTCCATTTCGGTGGAATTTTTTTTTTCGGATTTTCACCTTCGTTTTCAACTTTTGTCTCCCAACCATAGCCATAGTAGACGATAGCGTCGCTATGTTTCATGTCCATGTAGTACATCCCAATTTACTTTAATAGGCGAAGTGAATAGATATAATAGATATTTTGTCCATCAAATATGCGTATGTAGCCATTGGCTTCACTCATTCATAAGTTCCAAAAAATGGCAACAGCTTCTTTCCCGACACCTCCACCATTTCTTCCCACGCCAGGTGCCCCTGTGCAGCCTTGGTTAAATTGGAAAGCGTCGTTTTTAAATTATCTTGTAGTCCTAGAGGCTGATGAAAGCTCGCCGAAGCGTAAGCGCGCGTTGTTGTGGTCCTTGCTTGGTCTCGAAGGCCAAAGAATAGTTTCAACGTTTCCATCCACGGCCCTCGCACATAGCGAGACCGTTTCCGAATTTGACGTTCTTATGACGTCGCTTGATCAGCACTTCGCTGCCAAAAAGAATGTTGTTGTCGAACGGAGGTTATTCCTCACCCGCGTCCAGTCGCAGGGAGAAAGTGTCCTTGAGTACCTTGGTGCCCTACGGCACCTCGGCTCTTTTTGTGATTTTGGAGAGTCTCTTGAAACCCGCATCGCGGAAGTTTTTTTGGCTGGATTATTATCATCGGAGGTACAAGATCGGGTAATCCGAGAGTCTGCGGAAGCTGGACTACCCAGCCTCGAACGTATCGTGCTTCTGGCACAACAGTTCGAACGGGCTGCTCGAGATTGCGATCGTTACCGCCAAATTTCGTCATGTCTTCCGCGTTCTGAGTCGGCACAGGCCGTTGAGGCAGTACAAAGGGTTCCCGTTCGACGTGGACAAGATGGCCGCCAGTTGAGGTCAAATTCGAACATGCAACGTCAAAATGGAGGGCGGCCTCCTGCCGTTTCCTGCTCCCCCGCAAATGTTTCCTCCTCACCTTCCAAGGTTTCCTTCTCGCCGCGCCACCAGTCGCGTGGACTCACCCGTGTTTTTACAAGCCGAGTGCCTCGGGATGCTTCTCCGGGCGCGCGCGCTCTTGGGCGCGGGGCGGAATCGTGCCACTTTTGCGGTCGCCGACCCCATCCGCGTGAGGAGTGTCCAGCGTCCGGAATGACTTGTTTTTCTTGTGGCAAGATAGGCCACTTTTCAAATGTTTGCCGAAGTTCGTCTTCGTCGTCTGAAGTCATCGACCCCCGTCGCCTGGCGTTTCCGCCGGGACGAGGCCGCGCCGCCGGTCGCCGGTACGAGAGGCTTGGACCTGGCCGTAACCAGACGCCGATCCATGGAGTCGTGACGTTTCCTGACGACGACGAGGGGGAACAACATCCAAACAACGTCTTCACCGTCGGATCCCCGGAGGTCCTCCCTGAAGGACATGCGGACCGTCGCCCACGGAATTTCACCGCTGATGTTCAGGTGAATGGATTTACATTACCCTTACTCATTGATACTGGCTCCGAAGTGTCAATACTTTCCGAGAGCATGTTTAACAAGATCAACTTCAAGCAGCAAATCCGGCTAAGGAAACCGCCGCGCACTCTTGTGCACTACCTCCGTGGGTCGATTCCAGTCATGGGATGTTTCCAGACCAAAGTCAGCTTCAAAGAACGCTCCGCCGACATTCTTTTTTACATCGTTCGCAATGGCCGATCCCTGCTTGGGACAGATGCCGTGCATGGACTGCGTCTAATTTTATCGGGCGCGCCACTCAAGTGCTTCCATGTCAATGCAGCTGATCCTCGCTCGGCCATCCCGGGACATGTAAAGTCGGCTGGAGTCCCGCAGCCCCCATGTACGGTGGAGCCCAGTCCTCCACCGCGTCCTTCAAGTGCTCCCTGCAAGCACCCTTCATCATTGTCCTCTGTTCACAGCACTCAGCCATCCACATCGTCTGAATACTACTCCAGTAGAGGCGTCTTCGGAGACCAGCCTTCAAGGGATCCGTCGACGTCGGGACCATCTTTGCAACCTTCATCGGTGAGCGATGCATCTAAGTTACCTTCTGGTTTTGAAGAATTTGAGGATCTCTTTTCTCCTGAGTTAGGGTTAGTTAAAAACCAAACTCACACAATCACTGTCCGGCACCATGTCCCGCCGGTACAGGCTAAACTTCGCCGCTTACCCATCACGTTGCGTGATGCCGTCAGTGCGGAAATTCAGAAGCTCGAGCGCCAAGGCGTTATCGAGCGCGTAAACGCGTCGGAATGGGTGTCCCCCATTGTAGTAGTTAAGAAGAAAGACGGTGGAATTCGTATGTGTGTCGATCTGCGGGCGCCAAATCAGGCAGTCGTCATTGATTCTTTTCCGCTTCCGCACATCGAGGAGCTTCTGAACTCCCTCAGTGGAGCTTCCCATTTTTCTAAGTTAGACCTTGCGTCTGCTTATCGTCAGGTCCGTCTCGACCCCAAGAGTCGCGACTTAACAGCATTCATTACCCATGAAGGGCTTTTTCGTTTCAAACGAGTTTGTTTCGGGCTGGCGTCTGCACCAGCGGCCTTCCAACAGGTCATGTCCAAGATATTAAAACATTGTCCAGGAGTCCAGTTTTATCTGGACGACATCATTGTCTATGGCTCCTCCCAGAAGGAACACGATAATAATCTCAGACAAGTCCTCAAATGTATTAGAGAGGCCGGCATGAAACTAAATAGAAAAGCCGTTTTCAATGTTTCTGAACTGTCATTCCTTGGTCATCGTCTGTCTGCGGAGGGTCTAGCACCCCTTCCGTCGAAGATAGACGCGGTCCTAAATTTTCCAGTTCCATCGGAACCTTCGCAGTTGAAGGCCTTCCTAGGTCTAGTAGAATACTACAGTAAGTTTGTCCCCCATTGTGCTACTCTGGTAGAACCCCTCCGAAGGCTTCTGCGTAAGGGCGCATCTTTTGTCTGGTCGACCGACGTAGTGGCCAGTTTTCAAAGTGTCAAGTCCTGCCTTCAGCAGGCTCCCATTCTTGCAATGTTCAATCCAAATCTTCCAGTTGTCGTCTCCACAGACGCGTCCAATTACGGACTAGGTGCTGTTCTCCAGCAGCAGCATGGGAAGCAACTAAAGACTGTTGCTTTCGCTTCCCGCTCTCTCTCTGAAGCAGAGCGGAAGTACTCAGCAGGAGAGAAAGAAGCTCTCGCAATCCTTTGGGCTTGCGAGAGATGGCACGTTTATCTTTGGGGTCGACATTTCGAAATTCAGACAGATCATCAAGCCCTTGTCACACTAATGTCCACTCAAGGGACAGGTGTTCGTCCACGACGCATCAGTCGTTGGACTGCTAGACTTTTCAACTATAATTTCACAATGAAGTATCGTAAAGGCAGCGACAACGTAGTTGCCGACGCTCTGTCTCGCCTTCCGGTCGCAGATACCGAAGAAGGTACGTCTTTTGAAGAAGAGGTTGTTTCAATTGTCTGTGCATGTCTCACACAGAAGGAGTTCAAGGAAGAAACTCTAAAAGATCCTGTATTACCAGTTATTATGACATACCTTTCAAACACATGGCCCTCAGAGGAAAAGTTGCCTCCAGAATTCAAGCCGTATTTCGTCGTAAGAGACCAGCTCTCAGTCACCGATGCCTTGTTGTTCCAAGGAGAGAAAATAGTGGTTCCGTCCACTCTCCGCGATCAAGTGATTGATGTAGCTCACGAAACCCATCAAGGTATCTCGCGCACCACCAGTATCATCAAGGAGCTTTACTGGTGGCCGCATTTAAGTCAACATGTCAGGACGAAAGTGCAGAACTGTTCGGTATGTCAGTCGACAGATAAGCCTGCAAAGGCATCTCCAGCACCTCTTCAACCAGTTGAATTCCCCAACCGTCCATGGGTAAAACTGGGCATGGATATAGTAGGTCCCTTTGAACGAGCCCCAGCTCAAGGGAGGTTTTTCATTACACTTGTAGATTACCACAGTAAGTGGCCTGAAGTGGCACCAGCCCACAACGTCACGACTGCTACAGTCATTAAGTTTTTGAAGTCTGTCTTTGCCCGCGAGGGTTTGCCGCAAGAGATCACGACAGACAATGGTCCTCAATTCATTTCGAAGGAATTCAGCGATTTCTTGAAGACGCATGGTATCAAACATGTGAAGTCGTCCCTTTACCATCCCCAAGCTAATGGACAGGTAGAGAGATTCCATAGAGTCCTTAAGTCTGTTATTCAGTTGGCTCTCGTCCAACATCGTCCGCTTTCCGAAGCCATTACAGAATATCTCGGGGTATACCGGAGTACGCGCCATGCCGCGACTGGAGAAACGCCAGCTTTTCTTTTACACGGTCGCACCCACCGGACGCGACTGCATCTTCAAGGGCGAGGGACCCCAGAGTCCGCCGTCCCTCCGCAGGTCGTTCAGGAAGAGCTTCCTGATAGAGTCAAGGCATATCAAATGAAGATGAAACAGTATTCAGATGCCCGGCGAGCAGTCAAGCACCCTGTTTTTGCTCCTGGGCAAGCAGTAAAGGTTTTCAAGCCTAACATTAGAGGGAAAATGCGCAACAAATATGCCCCACCGCAACATATACATGAACAAGTTGGGCCAGCCACATATAGATTAGATGATGGAACCATATGGAATGCAGACAAAATGACACATACAACATTGAAACCACCCCAACGTCAGCCGTGGTGGCTTATGGATGATGACATATTACCTACTTCAACTAATGCGGCTCCAGCTATAAGCCTGGGCCATGTGCCACCTGAGGGTCCGGCACCTGCAACTTTGCGTGCTGCGGCCCCCAGCGTCACTCCTGTCCGGGCGGCCCCTGTTGCCGTTCCTGCTTTTTCGGCCCCTGTTGCCGTTCCTGTTTTTGCGGCCCCTGCTGCCGTTCCTGCTTTTGCGGCCCCTGCTGCCGTTCCTGTCCATGCGGCCCCTGCGGCCGTTCCTGCCCCTGCGGCCGGTCCTGTTTTTGCGGCCCCTGATGCCGGTCCTGTTCCGACGGCCCAAGAGGTCGTCCAAGCCACTGCGGCCCCTGTGGCCGCCCATGCTACTGCGGCACCCGGCCATGGCCATATTGCTGTGGTGCCTGGTGCCTGTAGTCAAGCGACCCCTGGCGCTGCCCATGATCCTGCTGTGCCAGGCGTCGTTCCTCATCATACGGCTCCTGCAGCCCATGTAGCTGTGGTCCCTGGTACTGCCCATGTACCGGTAGTACCCGGTGCCCTTCCTGTCCCTGGTGTACCCGGCACCAGTTCCGTGGTACCCTGTACCGTGCAAGATGCGGTGGTTTTCGGTGGCCTTCCCGCCACCGCAGTCCCCGGTGCCGTTCCTGATTCCGGTCTCCAAGCGGCCTTCCGCGCTGCTGTACCAGTCCAAGCCAGCAGCCAGCCACCAGTCCCGCCGGCTGCCCCGGCTGCAGTCTTCCAAGAGGCCTCCAGGCTCGCTTTCCAAGAGGGTCCTGAACCTTCCGTTCCTACAAGCGGTGCAATATTGAGCACCGCATCAAGTTCATCTCAACTGGGACTAGGGTATTGGAGCGAGCTGCCGTCATCAAGCTCCGCAACGGTCTCAGCGGAGTCCCTGCACTCCGTTGGGCCAAAGACCTCCATGCTTTCCGAGCCTTCAGTGGCTCCTGGTTTAGCAGAAGACCTGGATTCAAGTCCTGAGGCAACCCAAGAATCGACTTCTACATCAGGTGACGGTGGTGCAGTCACACTACCAAGGACATATCGTACTCCACCACAATCCCCATCGGACACTCCACCACAACGCCCCACGCGGCGTAGACGACTTCCCGCAAAATTTCGTGACTTTCAAGTGGATATGTACTCCAAAGACGCTCCTTAAAAACTCTGGAACTTAAGTCATAGTGGTTTGCAATTTCATAGTGTGCACTGTATTTTTATGGGATAGATGTGAACAGATCGTTATTTTTGCATTTTTCATATGTCTTCAAATGTCAAATTTCCATGTTATGGACATGGAAGTTTGGACGAACTGCCTTATGTATATTTTTTTTCATACGTTGTGTAGTTACCATCGAGTACAAAGGTAAAATGCTAATTCTTGTCATGCATATGTAAATGGAGTTTTCAAGTTTGACAGTGCAATTTTTGTTTTCTGATGTTGAATTTTATTAGAGCACTGCTGTCGAGCAGAGGAGGTTACTGCCAATCCAGGGTTCAGCGCTGTGTGAATGTCTAAATAATTCCTGAACTTCACCACCACAGGACATACACGGTGTAGTTTTTTTTTGTGTGATGTATGAGTTGCCATAAGAGCACTCGTAAAAGGAACATCTTATTTCTTGTGTTTAGCAGGACTTGCTTCACTGAATTCTTCCAAGGAAGAAAAGACGTTATTTCTCAATTTTTCAGGAATTGTCCAGCTGAATTCACTTGTGAAAGTGAGTGTATTTTCATGTTTCTAAAGGACTAGTCATTCATTTCACTTGCTGAGGTGAAAGTGTTATTCGTGTTTCGAAGGACTCGTCTTATAGCGAGATTACTTGAGTGTTCTTTGTTTCAAAAGGTTTCTAGTGACATTTTCACTTCCAGTGGAGATCTAGCATTCATGATCGTATCTTTGAAAATGTATTTCTTTACCCTTATTTTCCCCCGACCACTTCACAATTATTTTCCTTGTAGTGATTGGTCGGTAGGGCTTCGTGTGCGTGTGATTTTCCATATCGTAAAGAGTAAGCT
Source organism: Ixodes scapularis (assembly GCF_016920785.2). Classification (NCBI taxonomy): domain Eukaryota; kingdom Metazoa; phylum Arthropoda; class Arachnida; order Ixodida; family Ixodidae; genus Ixodes; species Ixodes scapularis. The sequence goes on from NW_024609868.1 coordinate 114,910,033, forward strand.
GTTCTTTTCGGTCTAGTACCAATTTATCCAACAGTCATTTTGTCTAAGGGGGGAAAAGATGTAGTGTGCCATCAACTAGCTAGATGGCGCAAGAAGTCATGGTTTGTGTCGTTACTACGAGATGGTGCACGTGCTTGACAGCGGCGCGCGCTGTCTCGAGATTGATGTGTACATATTGAAAATAGAACAGTCTTCACAGAAACTCCGAGCTGGTGTGACGTCTCTTCCTTTCGTCGGGGTTCCCGCCTTGGGCCCCGCACCTCGGCACCCCGCTGCCCACGCGCCGGCAATGTAAGCCTTTCCAGCATCTCTACAGGCCTTTCGGGGCGCTGTCTTTATCTGAGCTTTCCCTGTCTCTTTCCACCCTTTCGTAATGGCCCCAAGCGACCACAACATCTTAGCGACGAGCTATAACCACTACACCTCTGAGAGAGAGGAGGCTTCCCCGGTGTTCGAGTGTTCACGGGGTGTCCGAAGTGCGGGGGCGGCTGATGCAATTTTTGGGTTTCTTTCAGCGAGGGGCAGATGATGTAATCTCTCGATGTTCTTGCCGCGCTCCAGTGGCTGATGTAAGGAGTCGACGTTCTTGCTGAAACCCAACACCGACAGACCCACGCACACACAGGCACGCACAGGTACGCCGGTGTTTCTCCTTGCGAGAGCCCGCGATTCCAGATGGTCTCGCGGCTTCAGGAAGACGTTCTTTTTGAGTTTAAAGCCCCCAGCGAAGGCCGTCGCAACAGTCCCTCCGCCACCCGGAAGTCGGTCCCGAAGAGAAGAGGTCAGCAGCCACTCCTTTGAGGGACCGCAGAAGTGCCGACGCGGAGGTGGATCACCGTCTCCTGCTTTTCTTGAGTGCCGCGCCTTCTCTCTGCTCATCTCCAAGCGCTTGGGGCAGCTTGCGAAAAATCTTGAGAGGATGAGAAAATTGAACCAAGACCGCACTGCAAATGCGCATCTAGCAAACCCCTTCTAACACACACCAGGCACTAAAAGGTATGAAAATCGCTCTTAGCAAGATCACGAATAAAACGAAACCCCTACCAGGGCTTGGCACCCGCAAGAAAGCAACAAAAGGCACGAAACCAAGATCAATAGTATCCCAGCTTGGGTACATTTGTTTAGCAAAATAAAGTAAAATTTTGGTATCCATGAGCTCGCTCAGTGAAGACTTTTCTCTACTCACTCTTGAGCGTCTGCTCAAGCCATCCGCGTTGGTGTGCAGTTTACCCTTTTTTTACCTGACCTCAAAAGAAAACTGCTGCAAAGCTAGGCTCCAGCGAAGGAGTCGGCCATTTTTGGGTGACATATTCTACAACCATTGGAGGAGACAATGGTCCGTCTCGATGATAAACCTCGAGCCTGCCACATAGCACACAAGCTTTTGCACGGCCCACACCAAGCAAGCGCACTTTTTTTTCCGAAGCGCAGTAGGCTTCTTCGCGAGCTGTCAGCTTTCGACTGACGTACAAGATGGGATGCTCCTCGCCTAAGTCGTCCCTCTGGCTTAGCACGATTCCAAGACCGCGGTTGCTGGCGTCTCACTGAATGATAAACGTGCGCTCATAATCTGGCGCCCTTAGGACTGGTTTGCTCATCAGAGACTTCTGCAAAGCGCGAAAAGCCTGCTCTTTTCGATCATTCCAACGAACTTCTTGAGGCTTTGTCTTTCGGAGGGCGTCAGTGAGTGGGCTAGCAACATCCGAATATTTTGGGATGTAGTGTTGGTAGTATCCTGCAATGCCTAGGAAAGACCTAATGTCGGTTCTTGTGAGTGGTCGAGGAAACTCCTTGATGGCTGCAAGCTTTACCTCGGATGGTCCGCGGCAACCGCGACCCACCACGTGTCCCAAATACGTTACTTGTCCCCTTCCCCATTGACACTTTTCCGCCTTTAGGGTGAAGCCTGCATCGCGGAGTCGTTCGAAGACAACACGAAAATGTGCAAGATGTTCGTCCCAGGACTCGGAAAACACGGCGATGTCGTCTAAGTACGGAAGGGCAAACTCCTCTAGACCTCGGAGCACCCGATTTATTAAGCTTAAAAACAAAACGGTGCATTTTTGAGGCCGAAACTGAGAACACGAGGCCGGAACGTTCCAAAGGGGGATATAAAAGCGGCATACCGGCTCGCTCTCTCCGAAAGGGGGACCCGCCAGTAGCCTCGAACAATGTCCAACGTGAAGATGTACTTGGCAGCGCTCACCATCTCCACCTGTTCTTCAATATTGGGGATGGGATACGTCTGATCTTTGGTGATAAGGTTGAGGCGCCGGTAGTCAACGCACGGGCGAGGTTCTTTTCCCGGTACCTTCATAATTATCAAAGAAAAAGTGTAGTCGCTCTCTCCTGCTTCAATCACCCCCAGATCAAGCATGCGCTTCACCTGCCACTCCATGATTTCCCTCTGTCTAGGCGAGACTCGGTAGGGCTTTGACCGCACGGGCTGGTCGGTGGTAAGCTCGATGTCGTGAACTACAAGATCGGTTATTCCTGGCTTACTGTGGAACTGATCTATAAACTCTCCAAGGAGTGCCTTCAGATCACCTAGTTGCCTTGGGTCCAAATCAGCCGATACAACAGCCTTCTCGAGTATCTGTCCGACCGAGCATGCGATCGGGGTTTCACTAATCTCGGGAAACTCAAGACTGACCTCATCGGGGTGGTTTACCGTCAAACTCATCACAGTCTCACGTTGCTGGTACGGCTTCATTAGATTGCTGTGATACACCCTCTGGATTTTACGTTTCCGGGGCGTGCTCACGACGTAGTTCATGTCCGAAAGTTTCTGCAACACTTCCACGGGTCCCTGCCATTGCACCTCGAGCTTATTATTTGTCGATGGCCTCAAGAGCATCACCTTGTCACCGATGGAAAAGGTTCGCGGCTTAGCGGTTTCGTCGTAATACCGCTTTGCCGTCACCTGAGCTTCCTTCATATAACTTTCGGGAATACTTCGCTCTTCGACTGCGGTTCAGGCGATCAAGATGCTCGAGCACGTACTCCACTACAGTGGGGCCTTCCCCGTAACCCTCCCATGACTGTCTTAGCATTTGGAGCGGAGATCTCAAAGATCGGCCGTATACAAGCTCGGCGGGGCTAAAACCAGTTGCCTCGTGTGGCACTGATCTCAAAGCAAACATCGTGGCTGGGAGGCATGCCTCCCAGTCAGTCTTGTGCTCATAACACAATGCTCGCAGCACCCGTTTCATCACCGAATGCCATTTTTCTACGCTGTTGGATTGCGGGTGGTAGACGGAGCTACGAATCAGCTTAATACCACATCTCTTCAAAAACGTAGTGGTCAGAGCACTGGTGAACACACTCCCCTGGTCGCTTTAGATTTCGGCGGGAAATCCAACGCGTGCGAACACCGAAAACAACGCGTTCACCACTTCCACAGAGCTGAGCTCTTTTAGCGGGATCGCTTCGGGAAACTTGATGGAATCGTCAGGATGTGGCGGTATCCCGTCTGTGTAACGGGGAAGGGCCCAACCGTGTCGATCACCAAACGGCGAAAGGGTTTTGTGATTATTGGCACGAGCTTTAGCGGTGCCTTGGTCTTGTCATGTGGTTTTCCGATTCGTTGACACGTGTCGCAGGACAGGACGACCTCCTCAACCTCCATGATGCACCCAGGCCAGTAAAACTCCTGGAGGAGGCGATCTTTCGTTTTTCTCTCTCCTAAGTGTCCTGACCATGAGTTGCCATGCGCTAGGTGGATGAGATCGCGCCGGTACTTTGCAGGCACCACAAGCTGATCAAATTCAATACCCTTTCGGTCTTTATACCTCCGATACCACACCCCTTTCCTTTTTGGGAAAGCTACATTCCGTCGGGAGACTCCTTCTTCCGTTCTCGAGCTCAGATCCTTAATAGTGGGGTCTGCTTCCTGTTGTGCGATCAGAGAATCGCGATCGACTCCCAGCAGTTTCTGCAATTCACCTGACTCGGGGGTAGCACAGATGCCTTCGGAACCCTCCATGTCGAGATATTCTTGAGCCTTCCCTTCTGACGTTTTCTCTACCGGTGTTTCTAGTTCTTTTCGCCTCTCTGGATCGGTAGCGCCAACGTCACCCTTGACAGCCGAACGCGAGGCGTTCGAAAGCGGGGTTCTCCCGGTGGGAACGTCTGCTTCATTTCGCCTGTCCTGTTTACTTCTTGTCCTTGTTTCTGTTGCGCTATTTTATATGTTTTACTAAGATGAACCAACTAGCCCAACAACGTACCTTGCTTCATTTCCGTACTCTAGTTTTGCTGCCAAGTCTCGGGCTTTAGCCCTAGTTAAGGCCAGGATGGTGCCCTCACAAAACGTTTTGCCTCTCTCCCGCAGCAGCTCTTCCGACCTGTTGGAAAACAGGTACGGATACCCCAACGGGAGATTGGCCGGCACGGCCGCCTCCGTCTGAAGGGCGCGGAAAGGACCCTCGATGCGCACCCTGGCGACCGGCAGGCACACGCTATGCTCTTCGACCACCTGTTTAATCTACGCGCACTCTCCCGTGTACTTCGTAGAGTCCCCGTAAGAGGGGTGAATCACATCCATAGTGGCGGCCGAATCGCGAAGCACTCGGCACTGCCTGCCGTTCACCGTTAGGCCGCGCAAATATGGCTCTAGTAACCGGAGGTTCTCTTCGCCATCATTTCCATAGGCGAAGACCACCTTGGGCTCTCTGCATCCGGCCGCAACTTGACCGGGCTTTTGGCAGTTATAGACCTTTTCTTTAACGGCGCCGCCATCTTGAGAATTGCGGCGCCGACGACGCCGTCTAGCGGCTTAGAAAAAGAAATACCGGCTAGTTATGGCAGCACAGCTATCTGGGTAGGCAACGGTGTGGGTATGGGCGGAACTTGGCTAGACTTGGCTATGGTGGGCTGCAATAACTTGGAGCTTGTCCGGTTGAATCGAGCTGGCTAATCCCAGGCCATCACCTTGCCTCCTCGAGAGAATGAGGACGAAGACGGTGGGGTGTTTTGATTGAGTTTCCACAGCGAAGTATATATGAGCAGTTTAATGTAGTCTATGCAGGTAAGCTCTCGACATTCGATAGCTCCATCTTGAGTGGCGACATGTAAACTTTTTCATACCTTTCACATACTATGGGGCTTGCAGTGATAACCTAATTGGACCACCTGCACCGGGAATTAAAATTGGTCCTCTTGTCGTAGACGAAGTGGTCGTGAGCTTAAACGTGACGTTGATTCTGATACGAATCTCTCGCAATTCAAGCTCGCAATCGACTGACTTCATAAATAAGATTCTTGGGGAAAATGCGAAGTACGATAACATTGCAGCCACACTCGCGCTGCAGCTTCTTGTGCTCATGGCACACTTGCTGCTACTGTTCTTATGCTTTTTAAAATTATTTATCCATCGACCACGCAGTGGTAGCCAGACAACGGTAGGTTTTCGGAAATTACAGTACGGTAAAAAGGAGCACTCGGAATTAACTCATGCACGACGTCCGTTTTTAAGCATTTTCGCCCATACCCTTGGCGGTTGCATACCCTGTGTCAGCGGGCAATCCAAAAATGCACCAGGTCGAGGGTACGTCAGTTACTGGCTGGTTTGAGGTTATGCGAAAAAGGTCTATAGCATGTTAGGGGCCGGCGAGCCTCAAACGACTTTTTTTTTTCTCGTGATCCACCGTGCCATCGGCACCGTCGCCGGCCTCTCCTTTCGTTTGCGCTGGTTCCTTCCGGTTTTCGCCCTCGACCCTCTTTGGCCGCCCGTCTCTCGAAAATCGACCCCCTGGCCACCTCCCGTCATCTCTTTTGCCAGGCGGGAACGCTTTCTCTTTACGCGGGTGACCTTTCTCGTCTAAGGCCCGGCGAGTCGCAAACTCTTCCGCCAGCTCCGCGGCCCTCTGAACAGCCTTAGCGTCCGGCTTATCTTGAACCCAAAAGCGGGTCTCCTCAGAGATGCGACACAAAAACTGCTCTAAGAAAATGCACTCCACTGCTTTATCGTGGTCCCCGTGCGCGTCTACGCCTTTGAGCCATTCCGCTAGATTTGCTCTCAAATTGTAAGCAAACTCCGGAAATGACTCTTTCGGCTTCTTCTCGGCGCTACGAAAACGCTGCCGAAAGGCCTCAGCGGAAAGACGATACTTTCTAAGGAGGCTTGTTTTGACCTTTTCATAGTCCTCCGCTTCGTCTTTCGTGAGCCTTGCGACCACGTCTGCAGTCGGGCAAGGAAAAAGCGTTAAGAGGCGCTGCGGCCAGGTTTGCCTAGCGAACCCGACCTTTTCGCAAGTGCGCTCGAAGTTCACCAGGAACAAACCAACGTCCTCTCCGATTTTAAAAGGCTGCATTAAGTTCTTCATCTTAAATGATTTGCCTTCTTCTGTGCTCGATGCCGGGCTGCCTTCCCGATCACCCCTTGACTTTACTAGCTCGAGTTCAAGTCTCTTCATCTCGAGCTCCTGCTCTTGGCATTGTAATTCCGCCTCTTGGAGCTTCAATTCCGCCTCTTGCGACTTGAGTCTGTCGCTCCGCTCCTGTTCGTCTAGCTCCCTTTTCTCTTTGTCTATTCTCTGCACTTCCTCCCAACACTCCGATAACTCGGCCTCATCTGTACCAAAGTCGAGAAGTGCCTTGATAATGAGCGGCTTTCTTTTTAGTCCCCTGATATCCACACCTAACTCCTCGCAGATACGTATCAATTCTGGCTTACGCAGCGAATGGAGGTCCATGATCGTTCCGAGCACTGGCCAAATCCCAAAACTACTATTATGGCGTGCAACAAATGCTGCGTCACAGACAGTCACAAAACAAAACACCCGCTTTACACTATTTAACCCAGAAGGTAAAGCCTGGTGAGTACTCAAAGGGAAAAGCCAGACACTCACCCACACGTGCGATCAATGGTCTGCGTGGAGTCTATCCCTCCGCTGCCACCAGTTGTTGCGGTTCGGGAGGGTGACGGCCTCAGGTACAGAACCAAGAGTCGGGGCTGTGGCTCGCTGCTAGCATGGCCCCGAGGAAACAGGCCTGGAGTGGGAGTACTGAAGGAGAACTTTTATATACAGTGAATATACAAGTAGCATTGTCGACTGGTTAATCGGCAATCGGCGATTTCGGGCTCCCCAATCTCAAGTTATATAGCCCTCCGAGGGCGAGAAGGCCCTCTGAGAGAGAGGAGCCTTCCCCGGTGTTCGAGTGTTCACGAGGTGTCCGAAGTGCGGGGGCGGCTGATGCAATTTCCGGGTTTCTTTTAGCGAGGGGCAGATGATGTAATCCCTCGACGTTCTTGCCGCGCTCCAGTGCCAGATGTAAGGAGTCGACGTTCTTGCTGAAACCCAACACCGACAGACCCGCACACACACAGGCACGCACACGCACGCCGATGTTTCTCCTTGCGAGGGCCCCCGATTCCAGATGGTCTCGTGGCTTCAGGAAGACGTTCTTTTTGAGTTTAAAGCCCCCAGCGAAGGCCGTCGCAACACCTCTCGCTATTTTGTAAATTTTGTAAACACACCAGAGATTTTCTAGAGCTCTCTGTTTTATATAAGGTCAGCAAGGCATGTAGTTGGGCTAGTTAGTGGTATATACTGTTTGAAGGGAACAGCGCAAAAAGGACGTAGGACGAGGTCGAAGAAACACAGACAGGGCGCTGACTTACAACTGAAAGTTTATTGCTCTGAAGAAAGGGAAATAAACACAGAAAGGAGGAAGGGGAGAGAACAAACAAATCAAACCAATAACATGCGGCATCACCCACGTCCACGCTCCGTCACACCCGAACCTGCCACACTTTCTTACAAAATCCACCTCGTCATTTGCAAGGGCAACCGAAGGAGCGCTCACACACGTGTCAGCTCCGATAGACGCGATAAAAAACGCTTCGTCTATCTCCCTCGCAGTTTTGTTTTTGTGACGAGACAAAATCTTTATGTCACGAAATGACGGCGTGCAGCCACACCTGTCACAATGAACCGCTAGGTTTCCTGAGGGCGAGGAACGCAAAGAAAGGGAATGTTCCCTTGCCCTTACGTTTACACAACGCCCGGTTTGACCAATATACACCCTGCCGCAGGGCAGGGGGATCTGGTACACGACCCCGCTTACACAGGCGACGTACGGGGTGCGATGTTTGACGTCGCACACAACGGAAGGGCGTCCCTCTCTACTAACAGCAGCACAAAGGTGTGAAAGCTTAGATGGCGCCGAGAAGACGACAGGCACCTCAAACCTACCGGCAACACGCTTAATTCGGTGAGACAAGGCATGGGTATACGGAAGTACGACAGGTCTAGTGGATGGCCTTTGTTTTTTCCCAGGACTAGCGTGCCCTTTAAACATCCGAACAAGGGCACCCCGTACGTCGTCTGTGTAAGCGGGGTCGTGTACCAGATCCCCCTGTCCTGCGGCAGGGTGTATATTGGTCAAACCGGGCGTTGTGTAAACGTAAGGGCAAGGGAACATTCCCTTTCTTTGCGTTCCTCGCCCTCAGGAAACCTAGCGGATCATTGTGACAGGTGTGGCTGCACGCCGTCATTTCGTGACATAAAGATTTTGTCCCGTCACAAAAACAAAACTGCGAGGGAGACAGACGAAGCGTTTTTTTATCGCGTCTATCGGAGCTGACACGTGTGTGAGCGCTCCTTCGGTTGCCCTTGCAAATGACGAGGTGGATTTTGTAAGAAAGTGTGGCAGGTTCGGGGTGTGACGGAGCGTGGGCGTGGGTGATGCCGCATGTTATTGGCTTGATTTGTTTGTTCTCTCCCCTTCCTCCTTTCTGTGTTTGTTTATCTTTCTTCAGAGCAATAAACTTTCAGTTGTAAGTCAGCGCCCTGTCTGTGTGTTTCTTCGACCTCGTCCTACGTCCTTTTTGCGCTGTTCCCTCCAAACGTTATGTAAGGTCGCCGTGTATCCAGTGACATCTTTAGCCTCGATTTGCATATATGTCTACTTTGGGTCTGCACCTGATATGATAATAAGATTTAAAACGCCAACGCGCTGGCAGTTTTCAACATAAGAAGTGCAATCGCACAATCGTTGACCTATAGCACTATTCAGAAGGGCCACCCTGCAGTCACTAAACAAATATGATATCTGGCTATTTTTATTCATGCATCTCGTGTAGATGCTTTTACAGCCCTGCGACTAATTTGCCAAGTTTTATTTCTTTCAGAAATAAATAGAACGCTGGATAGTAAAATAATTTAATTTCGAAAGGCACTTTTAAAATCTCGAAAGATTTACGCATAGAAGGGCAGAATGCAGACAGCAGAGCTGGATCGCAAGACGTGCTATCCATCATTCTATATGTAATTCTTTCACAACTTTTACACCTACCCGCGCGCTCCCCTCAAAACAATTAAAACTCACGTTAGGCATTTTTTTTGTCGTTTGTTGCACATGAAATCGCAACATTTGCATTATGTGTTGTTTTTTGTGTATCCATGCAGATGCTCAAGGCATGAAAATCACCCCAACAAGCCTCAGGTACAGGGAACTCTAATAAACAAAAGGTAGTGTCCGTGCACTTTTTTGTGAAGTGCATTTGATTGCTGGCCACCTATCAAGCTGAATATGTAGCCATCAGCATGCTAGGTTCCACCATAGTGATCTATGTAATCTAATCTACGGCCAACTGCTCTGTAAAACGAGAATGGCTGGGGCAAAGAGGATGATAACAAAGACGAAAGGATAGTAGGAGCAGCCCTATGGGATGTTTCGTAGCTCTGTTTCTCTTCTGCAAATGTATGTGTTGCGACAAGAAAAATTAATGTGTTCCTACATTACCCTGTGAAGATTCTGAGAAGATAGAGAACACGCATGCAGCAAGAATGAGAAAGAACAATGAAGTGGCTGGTTCATCCGTGGGCATCACAGGATCTCGGCGGACACACCAAGGAAACCTGGTTCAGCTCATGGTTCAACTTGACGGCGCAAGCGACAGGGATCGGAAGCTCATCAAGAGGCCAAGAGAAATGAGAAATACAGATGTGGTCTACAGACAGAAAATGCCTACACAGTATTAAGGAATATGTCTCTAAAGATTTTGGTTCAGGTTTGTAAGTAAGCAACAAATATGGTTGCCCGAATAACAATGCATTGTGTTAGCTTTATATTTGTATAGACTAGTCAGAATGACACGAAATTTCAGCTGGTCATGAACTCTTTCGGCTATGCTTATCGAGACCTTTGAGGGACAATGTTGTTCACTGCGTCAGCAGGTTGCTCCGTACATGATTTTTAAGAAGCAAGATGATAGACTATCCGAAGCCTCTGAGCATCCACTTTGTTCAGACAAGCTGTTTGCCTGCTGGTAACCTACAACATTTAAGCAGTTTTTTTGTTTTTTTTAAGAGGGAAGGGGAGGGTAAGATCTGTTGCTTCGAACCAGTTATACCAGGACCTTCCGCAGCTAGAATTCAAACTACTTCTTGGAGAGCTTCACTTATTGAGATCTGAAGTTTTGCTGGATAATATCTGACCCACTAAAATTTGCGTTACTGTCTTATTACACGGGTTGAAAAATTGATATTTTATCATAATATACGTTCAGGTTGGTATTTGCGATTCCACAAGAAATAAACATTTAAATACTATTTTAGACATACCTCATCGATAGGGCTGTTTGCATAAAATTCTCAGGCAGGGCTGCATATCTATGTCACGCTGGGTTTGTTTCTATGTAACACATCGGAGATTCTAATTATTTTGTTTTCATGCCACGGAAACAAACATGTCTGATTGCTATTACAGTATTTTCTCTTTAATACGCACATCTCCAGTTTCCAAAACAATGCTCCATAATGTTATTCCTCCATAATCATGATTCAACGCCATGATCACAAATAATTAACAATGAAGTTTGTATTTTTGTCATCTGCAACTGGGAAAGGGAAAGAGCTACAAGTGATTCAGGCAAGGAACCCCTGAAAAGTTTAACTATTGTCATTCACCATTGAGTTGTCTGACAATGGAGACGCTCTGAGTAAATTCTGTAACCGATGTGCTTTGCTAATCTTTATTGTCGTAATATATTTTTTTTTATTTTTTACGTTTGCTTTTACAGACACCACAATAAAAAGATAAAAACATGAATTTACCCATTTCGATCCCAAGCTAGCTGTCCATAGTACCTACTCTGGGTTTCTTTAATTAACGTGACGAGTTTGAATTGTATAGGGACACATATCAGTTCCCAAAAATATGACCTATACAGCGGCGTGACCGAAACGATCGACCATGTTAGTGAGGCATGACTGTATTGTGTTTTTCAATCGCGAAGACAGATATTCTCGCGCCATAGTTGCAGCTGAGTTTACGAAACTTTAAACATTCACTTGGCGAACTATAGCAGTATTATTTGGTGCCCGCCGAAAGCCTTTAAAGGGCAACTCCGCTCAATTCCGAACAATTTAGGCTTCCATGTGATTCACATTCACAAAGCACTACTAAACAACTCTACGTCTTCGGATTCGCGAAATGTGGAATATTATTTGTGTAATCCTAATTTAAACATCAGCAGATACCGAAACCGAAACTTCGGCTGCGTCAGGCAACATTGGTCTCGGGTGGTCAGAGTCATGGCACGTCACGTCGAACCACGTGGTCTTGTGACTTTCGGGAGGGAGCGAGAAACAGGACACGCGACGCGGGCAGGTCTTTTTTTTTATTATTGGACGCAGGCAGGTCGCTTCGCATGGCGTGGACGGTGATGGCCCGGGGGAGAGAAGGAAAGGGAGAAGACGAAAGAGTCGAAAGGGAGCGGAGAAACCGACCGATAAGCGCGCAGGGCAGCGCAAACTAGCGCATCCGTGTTACGGTGGTCACGTGAAAGCCCGGTCAGCCAACACCGGGAGGAGAGGCTCATGACGTCATCGTTCAATTTCGCTCTGAGAAGTAAAAACAAGCAAAACGCGAGAATGATGTAGTCATGGCTCTGACGTAGTGGTTCAACGTTGGCCGCTCCAACTCCGTGGCATTGACTGCGCTGATGATTGCGCCTCGCGCCGCACGCTAGAGTTGGCAGATTTCGGCGACTTGGTTCGCTTGAAGGTTTGCTGGCCAGTTTATTAAATATATAAACGGAATTAGATCGTAATATTTGACATGAGGTCTTCCTATATAATACTGAAGAGGGCTACATAGTTTTCTAGATATCAAAAATGAAGCGGAGTTGCCCTTTAAATGTGAAAAAAGCACTATGTCGTATTTGCGCTAACAATGTCGCATATTGTATCTTCCCTGTGGCACCTCTTGCTAACGTAAATACTGCGCGCATTATGATTTTTTTTTCCGGATATCAACGCTTGCTTAAAGTGACAGCGAAAATTGTTTTTCTTTGTTATGCAAATGATTGAATAAATGCGTCCACGAGTGCGAAAAATGCTTCATCTGTTTCGATTCTCTGGAAGACGCCGACGACAAGTAACGGACTGTCAACCGTTGGACAGAAGGTAGGCAAGCATAACTTACAATTCTTTGTCATAACAAGTGGCATGGCACGCGCGAACCGTGAATTTCCAAACAAAACGTACCGCGGTAGCGGTAGTACCGCGGTAGGGAGCAGCGGCAGGGTACGGCGAAGGGCCTGCGCCATGTTGGATTTTGAGCGGCTTCGTCTTCGCAAACGGCTAGGAAGCCGCTGAAGCTAGCTTGACGGCGTCAAAAGTCATAATTAAAACGTTAACGCTCTTTTTTATGAGCAGTGATCCTTGTTTCTTATTTTAGTTTCGCAATGTATCCACAGAGCAATGAGTCTCCGATTCGTCGCAGTAATGAGCGCCCAGTTTACCCAGAAATCGACTCCATTGGGTCTATGGCAGTAACCGGGCACTGACTATGCCACCTTTATTATAATAAGTGTTTGGACAAGTTACAGTCATGTCAAAGTACCTGTGTGCCGAAAATCAGCACCTCGCACAATCAAGTCACTACACAACAGCTGACCGCAAAAGCCTTTCACGGCCAAACTATCTGTTGTCCGACAACTTTGTTTTCTCGGCTTTGCAACCGCCTTGCGTATAGTTTTCAGTTGGAAGTACAGTCCACTATAGTAAGTTACACGTCAAGAAGGTAGCGGCAAATGCCCCTTAAAGGGAATCATATATTGTCCCGAATGACGATTGATGAGGCGATAATATCTGAAGAAACTAAACGTTTATTGGGGCTAAAATGTGCCCGAAAATAAATAGGGAACTGAAGAAACCAGAGCATCGCGGCGTCGAAGTCGGCGTGACAGCAGAGTCGAACGCTGGGGCGAAAACTGACTCCGGCTTGCCACGCGGAGCCGCCTTTGTGCACGCGTGGGCTTCTGCACTCTTAGGAAAAAGGGTCAGTATAGTCCTCCCTAAAGGGAGGAACGCTCTTGATACATATGTTCGTTCAGAAAGGGAGAAACTTTCGTCCCTTAAGCAGGGGAGCAAAAGTTCCTCCGTCGACTGCATCTCATTATGGCGGCCACGAATCGAGCAAATCGAGCTCGATAAGGCTTAACGAGAACACTAAGTCTACTGTACGGAGCGAGAGGAGCAGCAAATAAATACGTAACACGAGCTTTCCGCGAACTGTATTTATTTCCAAAGCCGGCTTCCCTCTGCAGGTAAAAAAACTTGCGTTTCTGAAGCATGCAGTCACTCATTCTTCTCATCGTCAGCACTGCGATGTTCAACGGAGACAACCAGCACCCAGTTCGCGCACTTTATGTCTTACCTTCGCTATTCCTCGAGCCACAATTCCTTCGTCAGCCGTTGCGTCAACCGCACATCACGGAGGAGTGAAAACCATTTGCCCGCAAAACCAAAAGTCGCTCTAAAAAAAAGTGAAAGCCGTTTACAACTTCCTGTAACGCCGAATTGGAGCGCAGCTCTTGAGGAAGAGGAGTGGAGGGTATATTCCTCCTCTTCCCTCGTGATCATGCCTGCTAGTCCTCCTCCCCTCCTGCTCCCCCTCCCTCTCCTTTACCACCTCCTCGTCCTTCAAGCTCCTCCCCTCCCCTCGCCTCCGCCTCCTCGTCTCTCCTCCCCCCCTCCTCCATCTTCGTACTGCTTTCCTCCTTGCCGCTCAAGCCGGAAAGGGTCGCGTAAGAGCTGTGCTCTTACTCGACCCTTTCCCCCCCCGAACCATACTAGACAATGAGGGGAGGAGGAGGAGGGGGAGGAGGAGGAGGGCAGAGGTCCGGGGGGTCACGTGACTTCGAGGGGACGGGATCACATGACCTTGGGTGGGCCGTCACGTGACCGGCGGGGGGAGGGGAGTCACCCCCCGGGGTCACGTGACCTTGGTGGGGGAGGAGGGGGGAGGAGAAGGAGGAGGAGGGGGAGGGGCGACGCCGACGCCGCACAGGCTGGAAACGGGTCATGTGACCCCCTCCCCCCGAGGTCACGTGACCCGCCCGGACCATACTACACAATGAGGGGAGGAGGAGAAGGAGGGGGAGGAAGAGGAGGAGGAGGGGGAGGAGGAGGAGAGGGAGGGGCGCGGTTACGCCGACGCCGACGCGGACGCCGACGCCGACAGCGACGGCGACGCCGACGCCGCTCAGGCTGGAAACGGGCCCCTAAGAGCTGCGCTCTAAAAAAAGCAAATCCGAAGCAACCACTTGGCTTACCTCAGCACGGTAACACGAAATTATGGCGGTGGGTAGTAAGTAAACGTTTATTGGAAGAAACATTCGAACGGTCGCCCTAGGCGTGGTTCGAGGAGGGAACAGGTTCTGAGGAAGTCTTTGACGTGAAGGAACGGCCGTGCTCAGAACGTCGATTCCAGGCCCGTGTTCTCCAAGTACAGGAGCAATGAGTCCAGGATCAGTGCGATTCTGGCCGAGTCTCCCTCAGGTCGGGCCCAGTTTTCCAGGTTGGACGGCCTCGATGCGGGTGGTAGAAGACTAAGCGCCTTCTTTCTTTCGTCGGTGAAGTAACCGCACTCCCACACGATGTGGTGCAGGTTTGCACTTAAGGGTTTCTTTGCAGTAGGGACATATCTCAGGCTGTTCCAGTGAATGTTGGCGTTGCATCTGCTGCGGCTGTGGCGGAAGGCCGGCGGACTGGCTGTCGGCCAGTGTTGCGGAGTTGCCACTCCGGAGTTGGAATGATTCCGGAATTATTCCGCATTTTCACGACCCCGGAATGGAATGGGAATGGAATGGCGGCAACGTTGAAGGGAATGGAATGGGAATGGAATTAGGTGCCTTTTGCCCGGAATGCAATGGGAATGAAATAAACACAGTTCTTCTTTTTTTTTTTTTTTTTTTTTTAGTATTAACGGTCAGCTAAGTTGAGCCAGTCAGTGAGTCAGTTGCTCAGAAATAAAATGAGCGGGAAACTGCTTGGTGTGACCGAGCTGACTAGACCTGCAGAAAGACCGACCCGCGCCAGACGAGGTGCGACCGTTGCTGTGAGGGCAACTGAGAAGGAGAGCTGGGTGCTAGCTGCCACTGAGGTTTTGGCTTCCGCGCGTCTCGGCTGTCCGGTCCGCATTCGTGCTCCTTGTCCTGGACCCTATTTGTAGCGGTGAGAAGTCAGTTGGACGGTGTTAATGAGGAAACACGGGGAATGTCGATTCGAACGGTGCGGTCTTACCCCGTTAATTGTATCTTGATGTGAAGAGCTTTGCCAACGGTGACTTCCCGACCCGTCGCCACAACGCGAACAACCGACACCGAGGTAGAAGAATGAATCGGTTGGTACCGTCTGCTGCCTGAACCCGACACTCGATCAGTGCGAAGAGGAACATCACAATTCGGACGAGAAGACAAGATAAATACAGATTGAGTCATGACATCGTAGAAGACATTTTTCTATATTAGTCGCGAAGAAAATAAACAAGCTGCACGCTGAAAGTTGTGCAACGAAACTACACACGGTGCAGTCGGCGTATATCATCAAACTTTATTCGCCGTCTGAAGAGGAAACACGAGAATGAGTATGCGGAGGGTGGAAAAAGGGCCCGCCACCAGCCAAAAATTGAATTGAATATGATAAGAAATATCGAGATTCGTAAAGCAAGCGTGAACTTATGCGTTTTAAAACAGGTTTTGTGACATGGTCTATACGGTCTCTCGTGCTGCGCCGCAGAGGTTGCATTTTGTCAGAGGATGTGTTCTGCCGCTGTGCATGGAGTCGTTTCCAGCAGTGTACTAGCCGTGTTGCTGTATTTGAAGAATACAGTAATATGGCTTATTCCTGCGCCACGCACGAACTGGATATTTTTATGGTCTTATTAAACAAACACGCTGGCCGCGTATGTCTTAAAAGTCAAATGCAAAAAAAAAAGTTAAAAAAAGAAAAGAAAATGAGTGGATTTAAGTTTTGCTGTTTGTTGCGAGCGACGTGGTCGCGAGACCGATGTCTTAAACAAGCATTGACATATCAAGGGGCTTTCTCGATGTTTGCAGTACGTTGTAAATAAACACTTTGTGCCACCAGCGGTCCGCTTAGTAAAAATCAGTGCTTTTTTGAGGAATTTAGTTTTGTTTTCTTTTTTTTGCAATTGTCTCTGCATTTGATAATGTCAGTTTTATGCTGCTTATGCCGGCAACAAAATGTAGCTGTCAAGTGCCAATTTGTACGTTTAGGAATTAAAGGAATGGAATGGAACGATTTAGCCATTCCAGGAGTGGGAATGGGCTCAGCGTCTCCATTCCTAGGAATTGAAAGGAATTGAATAATCGAAAACTCTAATGCCCCGGAATGGAATCGGAATGGAATGGGGGTGCCCATTCCGCAACACTGCTGTCGACACTGACGGTCTGTTTCTGCCGATCTTGCCAGCACTCAGTTCCCACTTGCGTCGGTCGTGGGGGGTCACGGCACTGCCGGTCCTGATCCTGCACAGAAGGACCATTTTCTCTCTGGAGTAGCGGCCGAGCGGGATGGGGTCGGGTTCGCGCGGGAGGGAGGCCAGGAACCTCTTCTTTAAGTCTTGTCTGACCTTCCTCATTGCGTCTTTAGGGTCGTAGGGGGTCCGGTCTCTTGTCTTGTCTTGTTTCCTGGGGCCGGTCCTGCCAGAGTTGGCTGAAGTGCCAGGCAGGGAGTCCACAACTTGTGGTCGCGAAAGGAGAAACGTTGCTAGCGCTTCCGCGGACCGGTGAGCGGCATCGTTCCCCGGCACTCCGGCATGGCCGGGGACCCAGTGTACGGTGGTCTTAACGTGGTTGCTCTCGAGGCGCCTGGCGAGTGCAAGAATGCGCCGGGTGGTCGGGCTGTTGCGGTCGTGTTTTCGACACCTTCGTATGGCTTCCTGGGCGTCGGTGTAAATGTCCACCGTCTTCACTGGTGTGTTCAGGCTTTGGGTAAGGTGTTTCAGGGCGTGAAGGATCGCCTGGGCTTCGGCTTCCTCGGGCGTTCCAGCGGTCTTAGTTTCGCGGCTCCATGACTTGTTTTGGCGGAGATCGTGCCAGGCCGTGGTGGTGACTAGTTCCTTGTGGGCTGCGTCTGCGTACAGCACGATGGTGGTGGGGTCTTCCAGTTTCGACGTTACGACGGTCAGGTGCCTTTGGGCGTAGTCCCGGCGCCGTTCCGGTTGGTCCAAGCCCATATTCCGCGGTACAGGCGTGCTGGAGGCCACGTCTGCTATTTTTCAGGGGGGGGGGGGGGGGATTGGGCGGCCGAGTTTAGGAAGCGTGGACACGTCTTGTCGCAGGAGTCGTAGTATGGCCCTGCCCTTACTAGTGTGTTGCAGTGAGACGAGGTGCAGTTCGTGCTGGTCCTTGGCTACGTCCTGTAGTTTGGGGAGGGGAACGTATCTGTGCAGCTCCTCCAGTTTCGTGTGTCTCGGTAAGCCCGCAATAGTTCTTCGGGCGTCATTCTGCCATCTTTCAATTGCTCGCCAGTGACTCTTATTCAACTTGTAGCACTTTGCGCCGTAAAGTACCTTGGAAGCTAGCACGGCCCGTATCAGGGTCTTGGCCAACTCCTCGCTCGCACCACCGGTCTTTTGGGCGATGCGGCGGACCAGTGCCGTGCCCTGTTTCCAAACCTTGGCCATCCTGGTTAGCCATTCTTTGGGGGACTTTCGTTGGTTGAAGGACACTCCCAGGATCTTGTGCGTCTCTGCTTGGGCAATGGGGAGACCACCGAAGGTCAAGTCGTGAGTTGGGTTGCCTTTGCGGGCAAATATCATGTATCTGGTTTTGTCTGGTGACGGGGAGAGTCCGGTCTCTTTGAGGAATGCTTCAATGGTGTCCAGACCTTTCTGAAGGGTCTGCTCCCTCCTCGCCGGATTCCCACTTGTCCAGATGGTGATTTCGTCTGCGTATATGGTGAACTTCAAGGTGGAAATCTTGTTCAGGAGCCACGCCAGCGGGGCCATTGTCAGGTTAAACAGGATTGGGGAGATCACCGCGCCCTGGGGCACACCAATATCGTTGTTCCTTAAAGGTCCGCATATGTCGCCAGTCTTGATGGAGTACTTCCTTTGTTTTAGAAACCCCTTCACAAAGTTGTCCTGCTTGTGCGTGATGCCACCTTCTCGGAGTGCCTTTACGATCGCTTCGTGGGGTAGCAAGTCGAATCCCTTACAGACGTCGACCGCGACTAGCGAGTAGGTGCTTCCCTTGCGGTAGACGTCTGTAGACAGAAGTAGGAGGCTGTCTCTCACACCCAAATGTTGTCGGAAGCCCGTTTGTGCCGCGTGGAAGAGCTTGCGGTCCTCGGCGATCCAGGTGATGCGGGCTAGGACGATCCTCTCGAACAGCTTGCACATTACCGAGGTCAGGGATATAGGCCGGCTATTCCACGGTGTGTTCGGGGGTTAACCCGCTTTCGGGATCGGGGTGACCCACGACTCGCGCCATTCGTCCGGGAAGGTGTCGGCTTCCCACATCTGGTTGAACCAGCGAAGGACTTGCTGCTTTTCTTCTTCGTGCAGGTTCCGCAGCATGCTCGCGGTTATGCCGTCTGGGCCGGGAGCAGACTTTATTCTCCCTTGGTCAATAGCGGTCGCGAGCTCCCATCGGGTGATCGGGGTGTTCCACGGAGGGGGGTCTTTCGGTGCTGATTCTAGAGCGTAGATTGCTGCATTCGGGTGTCGTCGAGGGTTGGGGGAAGAAGGCGTTTCCCATATCTTCAAGTACGTCCTCGAGGGGCTTGTCCAGGGCTAGAGCCATGTTTTCTATCGTGTTGCCGACCTTGGTGATACCGAGCATGCCTCGGAAGGTGCGCCACAGCTTGCGTATCGACGTACGCTGGTCAAAGGAAGCGCAATGGTCAAGCCACTCGTTGAATCTGAGCTTTCGTACATATTCCTCTGCTTCGGCGGTGATTCTTTTCACTTCCTTCAGTGTGTTCCGGTCTTTGGTGTTCCTTTACTCCGCGAGTTTGCGCGTGCGGTGGTCCCACAGCGATATGAGGTGGGTGTCCGGCGTGGGGCAGTCTCAGTTCACCTCCTTCTTGGTCGAGGCTTCCTTCGTGGAGGCTACTAGCAAGGCGCAGATTGTTGTCGAAATGGCGTTTTCGTCAATATGGGCGCGTAATAGGGCTGGAAATTTGTCCCAGAGGTCTGTGACCACAGTTTTCTTGGCCTTGGCCCTGTTCTTGATATGGATCGATATTTCTATGGGGTACCCTACTGAAAAAAACCATTTGAAATTCAAACGGGTGGCAAACTGGTCGCCCGTTTGAATCAAACCTGTCGATCCGTTTGGATCAAACGTGATTATGGGATACGGGTACCCGTTTGGAAACGGTACCCGTTCGAAACGGTACCCGTTTGATACGGGTGCCCGTTTGATACGGGTGCCGTATGGTACGAGTACCCGTTCGAAATGGCACGTGACCACACGTTTGAACGTGCCCTTCGAAATGGCAAATTATGCGCTAGCCCTAAATGGGTATCGTCTGGGAGGTTGGTTATCTTAAACATATTTAAGACGTCCCGAAACTCATAAACGTATTTATAACATGGAGAAAACACGTAGAACAAATGCACTCGCGTAGGTGCTTGTAAGTGGACAGGAAAACCGACACAAAAGATTGTTTTCAATTCTCCTCGAAGTTCATTACCTCTTCTGTAGACAAGTACAAACGTGCAAGCGATCTGTGAACACTATACAGGTAGACTTTCGGGGAAATTATTCTGCTGGCTGCCGCGCGAATAGGCGCTGCATAATTCTTTAGATAATTTAGAAGAGTACGCGTAGAAGAACGGTCAATCGTTGCCAACACGAAGGTTGCAGTGCACTTACCATAACAATAACGGACTTGAAAGAGGTAATCCGTGATATTTGTCGACACGGTCAAAGCAGGACAACCACACAAACACAAACGAGAGGGAACGGCTCCTTGGAAGTTTCAACACGATGCGGCGCACAAGCTGTCATTTGCCGAACCCAACCAAACCGCGAGAATTTGCGACTTCTTTGAAGAATCGCTCGTTGCCGACATACACGTGGGTCTTTTCGAACACTGATAGCTTTGGTGCACATCCAATACGTTGTCGAGAGGCGTCCCAATAAGACCGCAGGGTTAGGCGACAGATTGAAGCAGGTAGGAGGGGCGAACTTCGAGCAGCAACTGACAACAAGCAGACAAAGAAAAAAGCGGCTGCAAGGCGCGCCCTTCCGGATCTCGATGCTTATCAGCGTGTAGCTCGCGCGCTGCTGTGGGTCACGTGACAGGGGTGACAAGAGAGGAGGGAGGGGGCGAGGTCAAGGCGCTGGGACCACCGGGACAGCCCCTCTCCCTCTCCCCAGGCATTCCAGGGAGATGCGTTTTTGTAGTCCCGAAGAACAAACGCGCGCGCGCGCGCGCGCTCGAACTTCTGGAAATGGCGGCGGGGCTGCCAGAAGCTCGGCTTGCGCCCAAGCGAAGAAAGAACTCAGCGCAAGCTCGTAGTTTGAGTGCTGCAACGGCGGGCATGCTCTCGCAATGCTCGATGTTCTTGCAGCCGCGTGTACGCGTGCTACCTTCGCTGCGTCTTGAATTAAAGTGAAACGGAGTCTAGACGTACATTCTTTCACGCGGTCGCGTCTTCTGCGAGAGAGATTCGAGCTGAATAAGTAAATTGAGGCAACAAAGATGGACAAAGTATTAAAGGTCTGTCAAAAATATCGGCTCACCAACGTCGCGCGTTTACGTAAAACAAAAAAAAAAAGGTGTTAGTTTTAGTTGCAGTATAATCGAAAATCAGCGCAATTTAAATATAAATATAATTACTTGCATTACGCGGACGATCTGAAATCGATGAACCGGCGCTCCCAGCCTTCCGGAAAACATTGGCTGCCACGGCTGAAACGCTAGGCGTGCCCACGCCGCCGATCTCTACGTTCAATATCAAACGGGCTCCGGAGAGCCGTTTGATTAAACCGGTGCAGTTTGCAACATGGTCGCCGGTTTGAGCAAACGTGCGACAACTTTGCCCAAACGAGTCGCCCATTTGCCCAGACGAGCGACCCGTTTGCCAAATAGGTGACCGTTATGGCTCATACGGGGGACCGCTTTGAGCCATACGGGCGACCCCTTTGACAAACTGGTGACCAGTATGGTTAAACGGTTACCGGTATGGACCCGTTTATTTTCATATGGGCGCCAAATGGTTTTTTTCAGTAGGGTAGTGGTCGCGGCCCCATGCGTCGGGGGACACCGACCACTCCATCCCCTCGATTCTTGAGTCCACTAAGGTTAGGTCCGGGTTGGTGTCCTGCTGGTTGGCCGAGGTGCCTACTCTCGTCTTCTCATGCATGTCGTTCGCCAGCTCGAGACCCGCCTTCTCGTAAGCTTCCAGTAATCTGGCTCCTCTCTGGTCGTCGTCGTCGTAGCCCCACTCCCGGTGGGGCGCATTAAAATCGCCGCATATGACCATCCTATCATATGGGTAGACCGTTCGTAGCTCTTCGAGCCAACTGGAGTTGGGGTCTTCGGCGGTAGGGCGGACGTACGTCGACACGAGGATGAGCTTGTCGTTGTCCATGAGTGTGCGCACCGCAGTTACTTCCTGGTCTGGTGTGCACCATTTCTGCGTATCAATTTGGGCATGTAATACGGTCCCCTTGAGGTAGACGGTGGCCAGTCCTCGAGCTTCAGGGGGGCCGGTCTTTGTATATTTCCGTTCGATCGCAGGGTTGTGGAAGTAGTTGTATACGGAGCTTCTGGGGTCTTTCACATTGGTTTCTTGCATCAAGATTGCGTCGTACGAGTGTCGGTGTTGCGCCAGTCGAAGCTGGAATTCGTTTTTGCGTTTGGTTAGGCTTCTGCAGTTCCATTGTAGGATCCGAAGTTGTGCCGGAACCAGGGGCGAGGCTAGTGACGGTATGAACTTCCCGGGGCCTTGAGCTTGCTGGTTATGAGGATTGCTGGTGTGACTGCTGCATGGATCCCCCTTGTTCCGCGGCTTATTGTCCAGGGACATTAAAGGTGAGGATGGGCTGACGTAGTTGGAACTGCGGCGGTGCCGGCGGGTGGGGGCAAGGGTTGAGTGTTGGAGCTCGGCTATGGGTTGATTGAAGTGGGCCTGGATTTGCTTCTGCATTTGCTGCTGGAGATGTGCTTGCATTTGTTGCAGCCAGACTTGCATTTCGGACTTGAGGTCATCCTGAGATGGTGGAGGCTGGGATTGCTGCTGCTGTGGTTGCTTGTTGCTCGCTGGAGGGGGTGCGGGGTGGTTTCTCCGTGATTGCTGCGCGTTTCGCAGAGGTGGTGGCGGGCTTGGGTGAGCTTGCGGCTGGCTCGACACTTGATGCTGGGGGCACGGCTGGAAATTGACTTCCAGTTCATCTATCCTTTTTTGTAGGGTAGCCATTTTTCGTCGGCGGTCAGCAGCTATGCGTGCGTGCTCTGCTTCCTCCTCCTTATACCGCTTTAAGAGGGCGAGAAGCTCGTTGCGTTGGTCCATGAGCGGCGTGGTTGATGGGGTTCTGCAGTTGCGAGGCGTGGCTTCATGTGTGTACATGTTTTGCGGTGCCGCTGGCTGGTCAGTAACGTTTACAGTCGATCGGGGCGATGGGTTTTTGGTCTGCTTGGAGGAGTGCGGGGCTCGCCCGTCTCCTACATGTGGGGTCTGGGCTTGCCTTCCCGGCTTTGGTTGCTGTGGGGGACGATCGGGAGTCTGGCCTTGGTTTCCCACTGTTGGTTGTTGGTTCAAGGCCGGGCGTGGTCGGGCACGAGCTTAGATCCTAGAGTCTACCTTTTTCCTCTCTGGACAGTCCCGGGAGGTGGCGACGTGGTCTTGGGAGCCGCAGTTGCGACACTTGACTGACTCACAGCGGTGTCCATCGGTCAGAAGACCGTCGCAGGACTGGCAGCGCTTTTCCTGCGTGCAGATGTCGGACTTGTGGCCCAGGCCGTGGCAGTTGTTGCAGACCAACGTGGAGGGGCGGTACGGCTTGACTTGTATGATCTCGCGCCAGACGCGGATGCGGCGGGGTACACCTTGGCCTTGGAAGGTCATAAGGTATGTGCCGTTGGATCCCAGCGGCCTGGCCTGAACAACCTCATGGTAGTCGGCTCGAAGCCCCTCGAGGAGCTTCGCCGGTGGAATGTCGGGTGTCAAATGAACGACCCCGCGTGGAAATTCCCTGGTGGCCGTTCGGTAGACTTGGACTTCGACTCTTCCGCTGCCTGCCTCAAGGTGCGTAAGCTGAAGTAGACTTGCTAAGTGTCGTTTGTCGTAAACAGTGACGGAAATTGTATTCGTCATTCCGTTGCGGCGGTAGGCGAGGCGATCTTCAAGAACGGTCTCGCCTATTATTCTTTGAAGTTGTTCTCCGATAAGATAGCTCGGGAGTTTTGAGACTTCGAAGCGGGCCCGTGTGCGGATGGTGCCTTGGTATTTGTCCACGTCGTGACGGGGTAGTTTGCTACCTTTGTCCGGCTTGTTGATCCTCTTCCTTCGGGATACGGTGATCCAGGGGAACTGATTGTCGGAGTCGGTGAAATCGGTGGAAGCATCTTGGTTATCCTCGAAATCCGTCGGGCTGCACTCGGAGCACTCGCTCTCGTTGCGGGCTCTCTTTGGGGGGAGTCTGTTCGTGATGGTGGTGGTGGGAGTTCCTTGCTTGGATGTTGTCAGCGTTTCGTCGGGTGGCGGAGATGCGTCGGGTGTCATTTTCGTGTCGGAGGAAGCCGGTAGTTCCGTGCTGGAGGCGGTAGCTATCGTAGCCGAAGGCAGGGCGAGCTAGGCCTAACGCTAGGCCCAGCCTTCCCACTGGCCGGGAACGGCGGCGGCGTCGATGTCGGAGGCTTCGGAAAAGATGCGGCTGTGACACTCACTTGCCTTCGGGCAGCTCTTTCCGGTGGCGAGAGAAGCTTTCCGGCGGAAAAACGAAGCTCGGGTTCGGGTTCGGGCGGGCGAGCGGCGGGCAGGGGCGATTCATGCAGCTCGGCGGGAGCGCCAAAAACACGACCTTCTCCCACGGCGGCTCAATCGCGAGTCCCGAAATTATGACGTAGCCGCGTCAGCCGAGTGCATCTGTAGCCTCCACCGTAAGGAGAAACTAGCACCACAAGGAGCAAGTGGCAGAAAGTACGGCGTGAGACTAAAAAAAGTCAACCAGTCGGTCAGTCACATGGACCAAAACTTTTTTTAAAACAGGGCGGGCGTTTGTAGAAGTGCCTCTGGTATCGTGAATAAAATAAAATAAAATAAAAGAAAAGAAAATAAAATATTGAGAGCGCGCCAGATGGCGCCACTAATGTCGTTAGCGAGCGCCCTCCGGCCCTCCTCCTCCCTCTCACGCTCCTTTTATTATTATTTCTTTTTTTTTTTTTGCGGTTTGTCTTGCTTGTTTGCTCGATCGGTGTCGCGCTGGCCGCTGCGCGCGGCCAGCGTGGCACCGGTCGAGCAGCCGAGCCGCGCGCGCTACACTTCGCAACAAATGCGCTTCGCGAGATATTTATTACCAGTCTAATAAAACAGAAACAGCCCGTTCATTGAAATGTATTTTTTATTGAACACCATCCAAACGAGTTGCTGTATTTCAAGCACGTATTTACAAACTCCGCCGGCAGTCCGCCGCCCCTTAAGCGGAACCCAGAACTGCAGTAGGCAGTAAACGCAGTAAACGTTACCAAATATGTAAAAACCAAATTAACTACTTTAATGTACAAACTAACAGAAGAGCACTTATAATCGAATTATCTCAATGGGTTTATAAACAACTCCTACACTCTAAACCCGGTAGCGGATGTATCCGCTATTTATCCACCACCTTTTTTTGCAAATTCGTGGTGGATATATTTGTGACGAATATATCTGGGTCCGCTTGAAAATGCTTTATCTGGGTCACCTTGAATAACTTTTATCTGGGTCACCTTGGAGAACCTTTATCTGGGTCACCTTGGAGAACTTTTATCTGGGTCACCTTGGCGAACTTTTATCTGGGTCACCTCAAAAATCTTTTACCTGGGTCACCTTGAAAATCTTTTATATGGGTAACCCCGGATATTTTTTTATCTGGGTCACCTCGAAAACTTTTTATTTGGGTCAAATTAGACACTTCTTTATCTGGGTTGATTAAAGAATAGTTCACCGCTACGAACCTTATTTGATACAAATTAAAGCCTTCTTTTAGGGCTGCTAACGTCATTCCCTAAGCCTTGAACACATGTTTTCATTATAGTGATGCAGTCGGCAACAATGATAGCATGCATTTAAGTGTTGAGGACGGCGCTAGTGACGCTAAAAATGAATGAAGCTGAATTATATCTACAGCTAGAACTTTTCTTGCGCCTAAGCACGGGGTTATCTAAAAGCTTCAAGAATATGTGAGAAGCAAGAAATAAATAGTACGGTTTTTCACATACGATGCTATATTTCTGCATCTAACATTATGAGAGGACATGCTTCGTTACTACATTAGGTCACTTAACCGGCGGCTGTTGGCAGTGAGCGCATCGGATCGTTTTATGTCACCTCGGACACAATATGTTGCTGTGTGTAAACTCCGGGACACTGTGAGCACGGCTACATCAACAATTCTTCGTACCAGGGCTGTATTTTTTTTTTTTACTTCCGACAAATTGTGTGGAGAAAAAAGGTGCGATAAAAAATATTAGTATATGCAGCTTGCAGATACATGCTCCAGCCACTTTACCACATAATCATGGCATAGATTTAGGCAGCCATTATGACATTGCACATCGTATGCACCCCCCTTTACCACTAAAAGGGGAGGGCCTACGAAAGGAAGCATACAAAAGCTCGTGCCACGTCATAATGACTTCTATGTGGTTATTATTTGTAAGAGTATCTGGAGTTTGTATCTAAATTCTGAGCGTAAAAAAATATTTTTAAGCACCAATGTCTTGTTTACTTAGTTCTTTGGCGGAAGCCTCCTTTGGGGAGAGCATCTAAAGGTTTGCACCACGTTATAACTGCCTTAAACATTACGGTGATTATGTAAAAAGGTAGCCAGAGTACATAGCCACTATTAGCGTATATTAGAATATTTTAATCATTATTGTATTTTTACATTTAATCGGAAGTAAAAAAAGTAATACTTTATATGGAAGTTTGCGGGTATAAAATATGAGCGCTTAGGTTAGTGCGCCCCAAAAAACATTTTCCACCAAACTACTAGTTTTGAAGACAGCCCTTAGGCTTTAAAAGGATAAAAAACAACAAAAAACATAGCAATCACGTGTTTGCGCAGTGTACTTAACCAGCTTTCTCCAGGCACTATACTAGGATGTCTACCGATATGACACTTTCAAATTTGCAACTTTTTCAGGTTTTCCCTACTCTATCGTAATTCTCTGCTTGGTTCCAAGGGGGCAGGGCGTATCTGGACACTTAAGCACGGCCCAAAGCCTTGGCCAATCACTATATCATACTACCTTGTCAGTCTATTCTTTGTTATTCTATCCTGAATAAATGTTTTAGCGCGAGCACCTCATTTTAATACGAGCACAAGGGTAGAAGCTCATCTTAGTGCGAGCGTTTCAAGAGAGTGCGATTGGAGTTCCAGAGATTTGCGTCGGCACGCCAGCTGAGTTGCATGCAATTATGCCACACCACACGCGCGTGATTTTCGGTCGCTCAGGGAAAGAAAAGCTCGATTTCCCTGACTGCGAGGTGTATATTCCCCAACTTTTCGAACTCGCCGAATTCGCTGACAATTACAGGTTTTCTGTTTGCCAGGTTGGTAGACAGCCTGCATACAAGGTAGGTCATAGGGATCTTCAGTTTTTGCGCAACTGTTGATAGCCTGTTTGCATTCAAGAGGTAGGGAAAAGTACGTTCTTTTGGCTACATCAGCCAAAAGAACGTAATAAAAAGATACGTGAGGCAAATGTTAAACAATGGGAAACATATTTATTTGATCTTAAAATATTGGCACAGTGAATCCTGGTGAGCTTCCAGAAATTTTGTATGCGTATATGGAAACGTGACTAGTTCCAAAAACTGTATAGTGACGTCTATCCAGCTTTTTTACTCTTTCAGGCGGTCAAAGATTTTAAGAGGGCCTTCAGAGGTGCCCTTCTCCAACTTTGGCGAAAGTTGGCGTCGCCCGCCACCACTATCTGGATTAATGCCAGGAGCTGAGAAAACGCCACTGGGTAGGTTATGTTTCTTACATAAAACACTCCCAGGCACAACACCAGTGCTCGCTCCATCGAGGTTGTCTTGAGGACGATCTTTTGGTCGCTTGAACACCAGATGGTTTTTCGGTCAGTGCCGAAAAATAGTTTCGGCCCAGGTTCCACGACGTTGTCCTCCGGACATTCTAGCTGCAATATAAAATGAACAAACTCACTTATACCGTGTGCAAAATGATCTTGTCAAAGATGAGTCGATTCATAATTTACAATATTTGTTAAGCTAAATAGCAAACAATGTGGTTTACCAGACTGATGAGCTCAAAACGGGTGTTCTGAGGCCTCAGATGCTTGTCGATGCTGACAAACGAGCTGGATTCATTTCCTTGGTCTCGTCGAAACACCGCGAGCAAATTCACCATTTCTCTCTCCATTTCAGCCATTTTCTTTTCGAATCGCAGTTCCAGCTCAATGGCAAGCTAGGGAAACACAAGTAGAGAAAAAGACTTCATGAAAAACCTAAAAGATGCACTATAACATCCCGTAATATTCTGAAAAGATCGTTTATCAGAGTTTAAGAGAATAAATATTTATGCCTAGAATGCCTTTATCATGTGATTTCGGCCCCTTAGTATCTCGATTCTTCGAAAAGAAAAGAGAGGAGCTT
Source organism: Ixodes scapularis (assembly GCF_016920785.2). Lineage (NCBI taxonomy): Eukaryota > Metazoa > Arthropoda > Arachnida > Ixodida > Ixodidae > Ixodes > Ixodes scapularis. The sequence goes on from NW_024609868.1 coordinate 114,938,131, forward strand.
CCGATCTCTTTCGTTAACTGTTATTATCATAAATTGCTCACAACAACTTGAACATTGCAAGCGGTGCCTGGGAAGCTTCAGATGTGCAGCCGACGTTTTGTTAGGGAACTTAATGTCGAAGGTAACAATGCTGAAATTAATCCGAGACTGGGGCAGTTGGTGGTGGAAAACATTTTACAGAGGTGGGAAAAGGAACAGGGGCAGACGTGTCTAGCTCAGCTAATAGTTTCATTTAATAACGCTCCTTTTTTGGTTGTGATGTTGGTTCTGTGCGTGTTCTTGAAAACAGGGTGTTCTGCAGTTCGGTGGCGTTGTGGATATGTTTATACAGGTTTCTTATTTCAGCCTTACTGACTTGTTTAAAAGAAGGTGTGCAATTTACACTTATGCGGTTTGTGCAGGTGAGCTATACAGTCAGGGGGACATTATGTGGGTGGCTTATCTTTGCGTTAAGTCAGCTAATTAATTAAAATTCATTACTTAACTTTTAATTAATGAAAATAGACATATGGTTTCAATTAAAAACTTACTGATCGTCATCAAAAATTTTGTAATTTAACTCTTTTTAGAACGCCTTGTATCTCGTGGAAAACTCGGGGGCGCACCAAAGTTGCCACTCGCACAGCAGGCGCAAAGCTATCAGTGGCCAAACGCGGATGATTAGATTATCATTGCGTTCCGCCACTACCAGCTTTGAGCTTGCTGCACGAGTAGTAATTTTGGTGCGCCCCAGAATTTCCCACGAGCTACAAGGCGTTCTAAAAAGAGTTAAATTACAAGGTTTTTGATAACGCTCAGTAAGTTTTTAATTGAAACCATGCCTAATTTCACTAATCAAAAGTTAAGTAACGAATTTTAATTATTTAGCCGGGTTATCGCAAAGATTAGCCATCCACATAGTGTCCCCCAGGCCGTATAACTCACCTGCACAAACCGTATAAGTGTAACTTTCACGACTTTTATAAATCAAATATGTAAAACTTAAAAAAAAAAAATACCGGTAGCAAAACTTGGAGTGATTAAATAAAACCATTTGCTGAGCTAAAAACGTTGTCTATCCGTGTTTCTTTTCGCTACCACAGTAAAAATGTTTTTATGCTGCCCCAGTCTTCGGTTAACTTCATCATGGTAAACTTCCATCAGCTGGACTGTGCACCAACTCTATATTTTCTTCGAAAGCTAAGCCTCCCAGCAAAACGTCGGCTGCAATCCTGAGATTTCCAAGTGATAAGTTTTTCTGTTCTGCATCCAGATTACGTAATTTTCCGTGTTTTGCTCTGAAGTTAATATGCCACATAATTTTACTTACGACGTCTTCGTCCAGAAAATAAAGTGGAAGAGATTCAGGTGATTTCAGCTGCCTGTTCGGAAGTGTGATCTCCAAGAGCAAGGACATCCTGCTGAAGTCGTAATCAACGGTGATCCCCGTCACCTCCAGAGCCTGCATGGAAGAACACAGTATTACACCATGGGCAATTGGCTTAGCAAGCGCGAGACATACTTTCAGTTCTGCTACAGCGTCCAAGTAAGAGACGGTCTGTTTTGGAATCTGTTGCTGGCTAGTTTTTTTTGCAAGTTTCGCTACCTGCCTCAGCCTTCGCATTTTCCGTGTGTTGGCCAGTCTTGAAATAAACAGCCCCTGAAATTTAGCAGAAACCAATCAAGCAATGGCAAGGTGCACTTTCGAAGCTTGATGTCATACACAACTGTAGGTAAAGAAAAACAAGATAAAAAAGGGGACACTGTTACCACTCCGTCCGCAGCTTGCCCTAGCGGCTTTTTTCTGCTGTCTTCGAGCATCATGTCTGGGTAGGCAAATCGCAATGCCACTCCCAGAGAATGGTAACTCCATCTCCTATTCGCAGTTGTCCCTTCGGCAACTATGTTCTTCGAGCTGAAGAAGGAAGTGTTAAAATATCACTGAATGTATTAAAATAAATGCTGGTAATCTTAAATAAGGTTAAAGAACAAGAAATACATTGGCTTACTCTAAGTAACGTATCAAGTCGTCCCTCAGTATGCCAGACAGCTTTTTCTTTTTTTTCTCGTTCATTGGTTCTCCCATCAAAAGCGGGTTTAAGACAGGCGACATATTTGGTAGGCCATGTTTCCAACCACCCGCGCAGTCCTGCGGCTGGAAGGAATTAGAACAGCAAGTAAAACATTTATCTTGCAAGTATAGGTATCACATTTGGGCATCAGTTACCAGAAGCAGTGGGAGGTCAATATGCCTGCTGTGACATTACAATTCACGCTGAAAATTGAATTTTCAAATTTAATTGTTACCAGCAGGTGCTCATTTTCTCCATTCTACAGGTTCATCACTTATGGTAGAACTACTCACAGTGGAACATTTTTTTTATTGAAATCGTTGACAAATTACAGAGACCACAACAGGCAGGAGGATATTTCTTGTGAGCCATCGTGTCAGTGTTAGTGTGTACACAACGGAAACATACACTTATAATACACATCACGAAATTGTAATTAAACGAAACTAAGAGCAAATTGGAACCTTTTTTGTTTAGTTCGTAGCTCTAGCATGAAAGCATCTCGCAACACCAAAGCACTTGTCGTGGTGCTTGTAAAGATACAATGGCCAAGGGAACATGAACTGCTTTTTGTTTACAACTGCCATATGAGTAGTGTCTGTTAGTACGAAACTATTGTAGTCAATGCTAAATTCTTCTTGAAACATAAGACTGCAAACAAAAAATATTCTGCCTTCAAAATTCACAATGCTCTGAATTTTTACAAAGCTAAAATCTCCGCCTGGCGTTCCAGCAGTCATTACCGTTCCTTGTCTAAGAGTTGTGCCGTCCATTGATGCACTAGAAACACAAGCGGCGTCCTTTCCTATGTCTTCATGGGTCAAACCAGCATTGAGGAACAAATTAGTTATTTGTGTTCCAGACGCGGTTATCCCATTGCATGTGATGCTCTCCGCTGGAGTTCGAGGTTTGTTTATAGTCTCCCATAGAGCGTTCGAAGTCCGCAATTGAAAGAACTCTGCGACCGATTTAGGAATGTTTCTGAAATTAAAAAAACGCTTCGTTTTTGGCACCGCATTTTTTGCTTCAAACCGCATCGCCCAATGGTGCCTCCCGGGACCATGCTGCTTGATTTGGTTGACCAGATGAACCAACATGTGCAGCTTCGGAAAGTATGCTGATTCCCCATAGCACGAACAAAACAGTTTGTTGTGGTCAGCAATTAATTCCTCAAGCTCACAAAGAGTGTCAACTGGCAGAAAGGGAGACAAAATAATTTGAGTCAACTGCGCCAGTGATAGCAGACATCGAACGCTTGGACCGCCAGATGGTAAATAACCTTTCAGTATCAAAGGCAGATGCAGAATCAGTATCCATGCAGCGCTAGCGGACGTAACAGTCCGAAGGTTTTGTTCAAACTGCCTGGGATAATCGCTTCTGCTGATTGATTTGTCAAAGAGGAACTGAGAAATTCGTTCATTTAGTTGATTTCTGGAAAACCACTTATGCGTATGAATAGCATCTTTAAGAAACAGTGTCACTTCTTTTGGTATAATTCCTTCAAGAATTATATGCATAGGGTCAAAAAGAAGATCCGCAGTCACGGAAAAATTAAGAATATCTGTAAAAATGCATTCGCTGTTTATTCCCGTCTCCGTTGAGAGCGATGCGCGCTCTGCAGGGGTGGCGGCAGAATTCAACGAACTAACTTGGTGAGCTAGTTGAGCATCATTTCGCAAGCTGCACTGTTCATGAAAAAATATTCTTGGAAACGTTTCCGAACTTTCCAAGCACGTTCTACATGGTCTCTTGACGAGTGGACTAAATGACTCCTTGAAGCCTCCAACAGAGTGACACGCGAGAGCATCGCCTACAAATGCAACAAGGCATCCATAAAACTTTTCCGGGCCAGATACTGTGTCGAACACAATACCAGAGGTGGCTAAGGCGTTTATTGTCGAAACCGCCTCCCGTAATAACTGTCTTTTTGCTTCTGGAGTTTTAAGCGCTGAGCTGTGACCCACGGCTAAAAGAAATATTTGGTCCAATTTTGATCGTTGCTGTGGGTTGAAGTTTAAGAACGAAATATAGAACACAGTCAACTTTCCTTTCAACCACCTCTTCATTCCCATCGCATTAGTGAGTTCGATGTCGTCACAGTAGATAAGCATACGTAAAAGGTTACGGGCATGGGCCTCCTGGACAGGATGGCACTGAGCGCGAATTCCGTCTTGAAAATCGGACAAAACGCCTTCCACTGATTCTGGCAGGGAATCTCTGAAAGCAGTGTTGTAAAGTGGGTGACGCAACAAATGAGCTACCAGTGCTTTCAGGGGAATGTAGTAAGCAGTGTCCTTTTCGGATAACGATATAGAAGATGGCGGAAGAAAGATTCCGGAATCCTGGTAGTGTTTGAGCCGCAACTTGTTTGTTTTGAAATTAGCTGAGTCAATAGCAACACCTCTAGCATCAAACATAGCATCTATAGACCCCACGACAAAGTCAACAGCCTTTTTGGGAACTCTGTAGTCAGCCTCAAGGGAGCGACAAAGCTTCATCAAGCAATGGTTATCTGGTGAGTTTGGGATTAAGTTGTACGAGCTCGATACATCAGGAGAAACGGAACAAATATCACTACTCTCTGCACACATTTGCTGCTGTGAGTTCAAAGAAACCAACCCCGAAGATTGTGCTCTACAACCACTGCAGTGAACAAAGTGTTCCTTATAATGCACAAAAACTTCAAACATTGATGTGCATTTCACACACACAAATGTCTGTTGTGGGTGAAAAGTCTTCATGTGGTCGAGATACAACGTCATTCGATCCGTCGTGAAGTTGCAGGGGCTACAGCCATGAAGACCTACCGATGGGTGCGTAGGTTCCGTGTTCAGAGGCTCGATGTTCTCAGAAAACTGAGATGTAGTGGGTTCTTCACTTTCTGAAAGAATAATGACAAAAAACAAAAATGACATAATACAAGTAACAAGTACAAAACGTGTTCGAACATTTCCCAGTGATTATCTCAGTCTGCATTACTTTCGTGTCATATAAACTTGCGGAACAAGAAACAAAAAAAAATATTCGCACGAAACACGCGTGGATATCAATATTACATGCATTGTGTTCATTCTTTTTCCTGTCGTGTTGCCTTTACCTCACCTATCCATATATTTATTGATTTTTCATAGTGCAGGTTTATAGGCCTTTAGAGAGGAATATAATACAACAGAGGGTCTAGCACAATGGCGTTTTCAAATTCCCTAACTTGCCAGGTTCTATTTCATCAAAATTCCCTTACCAACCCTTACGAGCATAGCGAGTGCCTGGATTCTGAAGTCCAGTTTCTATGAGGAAAACACTGGCACACCTGACGGTCATCGAAGTGGTGTCCAAGCACTGGATCCCATTTGTTTGTCAGTCTATTTCTTGATATATTTTGTTGGGTAAATGTCCTGTTTTAAATCAACCACTGGGCAAACATATTGTCACGGGTGGTGACCAAACAAAAAACAGGAAATAAACAGAAAGAAATAAACGTTTAATGTGGCGAACTTGTGCCAAAAAAATAAAGAAGGAAACAGAAGAAAGCAGAGCGTCGCGGGCGTCGAAGTCGGCGTGTCAGCAGAATCGAGCGCTAGGGCGAGACTGACTCGACAAGGTCGCGGGCGGCCTCTTATCTAGAGTGCGCCGCTATCTCGAAGATTCGGCGAAAGCGGTTCGAGCGTCGCGTGATCGGGGCGAGAATGAACACGCACTTTCTAGAAAACAAAAGCAGGGATAAATGATAGAAGTTACGTGCGGTACATGAATAAACGGGAACTTTCTGGAGGACCGTGACCGAGCGTTGCTTTCTCAGCCTTGCGCGCGGCATTACTCCCCCCTTTAAAAGTGCATCGCCCCGATGCAGTGTAAAACAAGTCAAAATAAAAAAGAACGATAAACTAAAGAGTCTTTTGGAGCACAAAGTCCAAGGAATCTTCGCACGGCCTTCTTATCTGTCGGCGCTGGAAATTCCGCGACGGCGCGAGTCTTCTCGGGGTCTGGGCGGACGCCTTCGTTACTAACCACGTGGCCAAGGAACTTCAGTTCGTCATAGGCGAACCGGCACTTTGACGGCTTGAGTGTGAGTCCGGCGGTCTGAATGGCTTGAAGAACAGCTCGGAGTCGTCTCAAGTGCTCGTCGAAGTCAGCTGAAAATACTACGACGTCGTCAAGGTAGACGAGACAACTCTGCCACTTCAGCCCTGCCAGTACGGTGTCCATGACACGCTGGAAAGTTGCTGGCGCTGTGCATAGTCCGAAGGGCATCACCTTGAACTCGTACAGTCCATCCGGCGTGACGAAGGCTGTCTTCTCTCGGTCCCGTTCGTCGACCTCGATTTGCCAGTAGCCGCTCTTCAGGTCCATCGATGAAAAGTATCGAGAGTGGCGCAGCCGGTCTAGAGTGTCGTCGATGCGGGGGAGTGGGTAGACGTCTTTCTTCGTAACCGTGTTGAGCTGCCGGTAGTCCACGCAGAACCGAAGAGTTCCGTCCTTCTTCTTAACCAGCACGACTGGAGAGGCCCATGGACTGCTTGAAGGTTGGATTATGTCGTCATTCAGCATCTCTTGAACTTGCTGATGGATCACCTCCCTTTCCTTAGCGGAGACTCTGTACGGCGATCGATGCACAGGGCGCGCGTCGTCCTCAGTAACGATGCGGTGCTTGGCAACCGCGGTCTGGCGCACCTTCGACGACGTCGCAAAGCAGTCGCGGTATTCGGCGAGGAGGTTAACCAGCTGACGCCGTTCAGGGTCCGGAAGCTTAGGGTCAATGTCGAGCTGCGCTGGCGACGTACTGTCTTGCTGGGGCGGCGAGGATTCGTCAGTGATCGCAGTGATTTCGGCGGGGTTTCGGAGTTTCTCGACGTGGCCCACGGCTGCACCTTTCGTGAGGTGTTGCGTTTCGTTTCGGAAGTTCGTCACGAGGGCCACAGTCCGCCCATCCTGCAGTTCAGCTACTCCCCTTGCGACGCCTATGCCTCTTCCCAGGAGCAATTGGAGGCTTCCCTCGAGAAGAACTTCGCCACAGGAAGCTTCATCGATCCCGACAAGTACGAAAACACTCGACCGCGGTGGTAGGTTTACGTGGTTTGCGAGGACTCGGACCGTGGGTGACGTCGCTTCGGGTTCCTCCGCTGGTGGAGCAGGTTTTCGTAGCGTCAGCCGGTTTGTTCCGAGGTCGATGACGGCGCCATACTCGCAGAGAAAGTCCATTCCGAGGATAACGTCCCTCGAACAGTCTTGCAGAACGACGAACTTGACAGGGCACGTTTCACCGTGGATCTCGACGCGAGTAGTGCATCTCCCGACTGGTGTGATGAGATGTCCTCCGGCGGTTCGTATTTGGGGTCCTTCCCACGGCGTCATGACTTTTCGAAGGCGGCGGGAGAGCCTCCCACTCAAGACTGAGTAGTCTGCTCCGGTGTCCACGAGTGCCGATGCGTCGTGACCGTCGATGACGACGTTTAGGTTGTTGGACACCGTTGCAGGGGCGTCGTAGCGATGCGTGGTGTCGGGAGAGTGGGAGCGCTCCGGCGTTCTTGGAGGCTCTTTACATCGGTCGTCTTCGGCAACTCCACCTCCAGGGGTTGCCGCGCCTAGTTTCCCCGGCGAGGAGCGAGGGGCGACAGGCTTTCACGTCGGGGTCGGTGCATCGGCGAAGCTGGACGTCGTGGCGATGGCGATCGGAACTCTCGGCGGGACGCAGGCTCGGGGGACTGGGGTCGTCGCAGGTACTCGTCGATCTCCCGAGGGCGTTCACCACACCGGGGGGCGCGGGTCGTTTGGGTGGAATCCGCGCAGCCCGAGTCGTCGGTATGGGCATCGGCGGTACACATGGTCGGCTTCCCCGCAGTGGTAGCAGAGCGGGCGTCGGTCGGCCGTTCGCCACACGTCGGTCTTCCTCGACGAGGTTTGCTCCGGAAGAACGTCGTGGACTTGTCCTTCCTGGCGTCGAGGATACTGTGGCATCGGAGGGTCTCGTCGGGGTGGCGCCGTGGTCTGGCGGTTAGCTTGCGGCGATCTTCGGGCCATGGCGGCGTAGCTCAAAGTAGGCTCCTCTGGCGTCGTCGTTTTGATCGGAATCTCAGGTTGGAAGGCTCGGTGGACTTCCTCTCGGACGACCTCGGCGAGGGACAGGGAGGACGAGCGACCCGTAGCGGGGAGCATCTTGCGGATTTCTTCCCGGACGACTTCACGGATGATGTCACGGATGCCTGGGAGGTCGGTACCAAGGTCGTATCCGGATGTCGCCAGAGTAGTCACGCCAGGGTGCCGCTCGTAGTGTCTGGCGCGTGCTAGTAGCGCACGCTCCATATTCGTCGCCTCCGTGACGAACCCGTCAACAGTTGTCGGAGGATTGCGAATGAGACCTCCGAATATCTCGCTTTTGACACCCCTCATCAGGTGTCGCAGCTTCTTCTCCTCTGTAGCCTGAGGATCGGCGCGGGCGCTCAGGCGAAGAACATCCTCAACGAAGCTGGTGATGCTTTCATTCAGACCTTGGGTCCTTGTTCGAAGGATGTCTTCGGCCCTCTCGCGTCGGTGTTGGCTGGTAAACGTCTTCACTAGCTCTTGCTTGCACACCTCCCACGAGGTTAAAGAAGCCTCGTGGTTCTCCAGCCAGTACCTTGCAGTACCTTCCAGCGAGAAGTAAAGGTTCTGCAAGCAGTGCTCAGCTGACCACCCGTTATGTCGGGCCACACGTTCATAATGTTGCAGCCAGTCCTCGATGTCCTCGTGGGTGTCTCCGTGGAAAGGCGTCGGAGTTTTGGGTGCGACGGGCAGGTATACGACGCTGGCGGTGGACGGGTTCTGGGACGACTGGCTGTCCATCGTTGGCCTCGTTGGCTGCTTAGTCTTGGGCGGTAGAGGTCCGAATTCCGGGTGTAGACCTTGGGTGCGACGACTGAACCGGATCTCGGAGGTGCTTTCGTCGGTTCTTCGTGGGCTAGGCGTCGGACTTGCACTGTGGGCCCTCGGAGGGATACGCGGCAGGGGCATGCGGTACCCCGCACCTCCACCAAATGTCACGGGTGGTGACCAAACAAAAAACAGGAAATAAACAGAAAGAAATAAACGTTTAATGTGGCGAACTTGTGCCAAAAAAATAAAGAAGGAAACAGAAGAAAGCAGAGCGTCGCGGGCGTCGAAGTCGGCGTGTCAGCAGAATCGAGCGCTAGGGCGAGACTGACTCGACAAGGTCGCGGGCGGCCTCTTATCTAGAGTGTGCCGCTATCTCGAAGATTCGGCGAAAGCGGTTCGAGCGTCGCGTGATCGGGGCGAGAATGAACACGCACTTTCTAGAAAACAAAAGCAGGGATAAATGATAGAAGTTACGTGCGGTACATGAATAAACGGGAACTTTCTGGAGGACCGTGACCGAGCGTTGCTTTCTCAGCCTTGCGCGCGGCAATATTATTGCGAGTGCAAAGAGAGAAGCTTGTCTAAGTGCAGGTCTCCAAAAAGGACGCGATTCTGGTATTGCAAAGACTATATACAAGGCGTTTTTTTTTCTAGCTGCACCATTTTTTTTTTAACAAAGGGGAAAACGTTATGCGAATGCGGTTTTCACTGTGCGTTTATCCGGCTCAGCGGGTATTAGATAGAATATAACCCTATGTGGTCATCATGCTAAGTACGAAATTTCAATAATTAACGCATTAGTTATTGTAATTATATATGATATTTATATTCAGTGGCGTGCCAATTTGTTTTTGTGTGTGTGTGGGGGGGGGGCAAACCAGACACCCCCCTCCCCCCCCCCCCAAGACCGGGGGGCGGTGCCCTTGCAATAGTATACCGTTGGTGCCGCCGGCCAGTGTTTGCCCTGCCCAGTGGCGGCTATTTTAAAGAGGGCAAAACTCATGGCTTGACCCCCCCCCCCCCCACTCTGAAAACTGGGGGGGGGGCAAGAGCCCCCCCCGCCCACCGGTTGGTACGCCCATGTTTATATTACAAACTTTCAGACGGTCGGATGCCATGATTTTTTATTCAGTAGAATTCTCGTAGCCAGTCCGTGTTCCGAGATATCTGCCCCCGAATCAGCAGACTTAATCAGACTTCTTTTTCACTCAATCCGGCAAACCCGCTAAACCCGCACAATAGCCGAACTCCGCTACATTACCCGGAATAAAGTGCGAAATTGGGGGACGGATATCTTGGAACACCCGGGCTGGTTACTCGAATTCTACAAAATGGAACAGCATTGGCATACGGTCGCTTCAAGGTGTGTAACATAAACATATATCCTAAGTACGCAAATAAAAAGTTAAATAACGAATTTTAGTTAAGTAGGTTGATAATAGCGACAGCTATATTCCCATCCAATGCCCCGCCGAGCCACATAAACGCACAGTGAAAACGGCATTCATATAACTTTTTCCCCCTTCACATGAAAATGTTATGCAGCTATAAAAAAAAATCTTGGGACAGATTTTGATTAGAGACTCGTGTCGGGGGGGGGGGGGGAGGGGGGGGGGGCGCCAGCTGAGTCGCACAGTCTGTAACGCAAAACAGAAGCGTATTTTGCAGTCACTCAGAGAAAGCTTAATTTTCTTGACGAAGCTCATGGGGTGGAAATTCCGTAACTTTTATAGACTCACTAAATTCCGTGACAATTCTAGGTTTTTCCTGTTTTCCAGGTTGGTAAATCTGTACAAATTAAATATACAATCCGAATCTCCATAAATACATTAAAAAAAATGACCTAAAATAAACATTTTAAAACGTGCGCCAATCACACAGTTAAAACTAGTGTACCCGTCACGCAGTATAAATTAAAAAAAAAAAAAAAAAAAAAAAACCAGAAGACGTGGGTAAAATAACTAAGCATCCAAGACATAATGTATATCACTCAACGGTTCCCCCTTATCGGCATGCATTCATCGGCACGAATTTACTGTGCCTCTGGTGCTCTCCTGAGAAGACGAGATTTTATTTGAATCAAGCTGTTCACCTGTAGCCATTGCGGATGAATCGGGACCACTGCATTCTGGTAGGCTGTCCTCTTGCCAGTCTGAAGCAAGAATGAGTACAATATAACTTTTAGTAAGCGTGTGACTTTTCCGATAAGGCATTTCACGTATTTGCATAGTTATAATCCGCGCGTTCAAGTTTGCTACTTAAAAATGACATTCCCGTCACTCTCACCGTGTTCCCACTTATCGGCATGCATTCGACGGCACGAATTTACTGTGCTTGTGGTATTCTCCTCATAACACGAAAGTTCATTTAAATCAAGCTGTTTTCCTATAGCCACTGCAGAGGGGGCAGGACCACTGCATCCAGGTAAGCTGTCTTCTTGCAAGTCTGACGCAAAAAGGAGTACAACATAACTTTTAGTAACCGTGTACCTGTTCTGATAAAGCATTTCACGTAATAGCATAGTATATAATCCGCGCGATCAAGTTTGGCACCTCAAAATAGCGTTCCCGTCACTCAACCACGTAAATTATCAAGAAGATTGTAGTAATGTATTACAAACTTAAGTTACGTCGTAACGAAAGCACTGCACAGTGGTGAGAACCTGCAGTAACAAACTGCTAATGGTCGCACTCAAGTGTTGTCAGCAAAACGTCTTAACTTTATAGATATTATCCCCGCTTCTTTCCTCTCTCTCTCCATAAGTGCACAGTTGTACTACCAAGAAAATAAAGTAGCGTTCAATAAAAACAAATAATTTAATGGCAAATATAAACAAATTTTACACCAAGGTCATGTATTTTAAATGGTTTATACACATATAAATTTACCATAATAATTGTCAAGCGAAAGAAAAGGAGGCACGACGAGCTGGCAATCAGCTCGATAAAACTACGTTTCATCGACAGATCTTTTGGTCGACATGCAACGTTTCATCGATAGTTCGTTGTATCGAAAGGTTTCCCGCGTTCATTTCACCGACGTACGCGGCACCCGGATTCGGTTTTAGGAGAAAACAAATAAACAAGTTTCGACGAAACGAAGCGTGTGTCCTAGAAAAAATGCGCCATGAGAAGTGTTTCGGCAAAACGATACGAACCCGATACAAAGCTATATGCGAGCACACCGAGCCCTTCACGAGAAAGCCTATGTCATGGCCATGATTGCTTCCTTAGAATTCGTTCGGTCGATCCCACCGCCTCCCATGCCGAAACCCAGACAATAGCTGATGCCATCAAGCTCCTCTACACACTATTCCCCTCCAACACATCTTCGCACTCGGTATCTACACAGTTTTCCTCTGCACCATAACTACCACCCTCGACCTGAGGCCACAAATGACCCTCCGCATCACCTGGACACCTGGCCATGGAGCTATCGCAGGTAACGTTCGAGCAAACGCGCTCGCCCGAGTCAATTTCACTCCGGGACTGCGATCTCCTGGCCAAACCAGTACCTGCCTGAGGATAAAAAGCGTGCCCTTCGTCGCTTCCGAAGACAACACCATGCATCACCTCCTCCTCTCTAAATTACGACTTCCTGCCCCGCTCGCTCCCTTTCCCGATCGCAGTCCGCCACCCTACGACAAGCCTGAACCGACTCTATCCCAACCCCAGATATTATGCACTGCATCCTTAACTTCCCCAGACATTCCCTCATCCTGCTCTACTTTTGAACTTATCTTCTGGAGCAGTCCACGCTCCCAAACCCTCCTCTCTCCGCCCCCCCCCCCCCCCCCCCCCCCCCAAACACGGGAGGCACTCACTTGATCGAATGGCGTTTTAGCGAACGCCCACGTTTCACCGAATGACACTTTAGCGAATAGTCGGACGCCGCGAAGCGGCGTTTTTGGGTGGGCCAAATGGGTTCACATTTTTGTAATGAGCCGCCGCAGACTGTCGCCGCGAAGCGGCGTAGAGCGCAGCGCGGCGGATGGGTTAACGCGCGCCCCCGTTATTCGCTAAAACGTCGATTCGCTCAAATGTCGCTGTTCGCTACAATGTCATTCGCTCATGTGATATGGACCCGCGGACCTCCGGAAACGCTTTAGAACGGGCCCCTGTCGTTTCATCAAAACGCGTTTCGTGGGACTGCCTTTCGTGGACAACTTTTCATAGACACACTTTTTATGAACACACGTTTCGTCGACACTGCATGGTTTCGTGGATATGTGTTCACTAAATGCGACCGTAACACACCTTGCGACGAACTGGCGCGAGGAGTGTCGATGAAACGAACGTGGAAAGCCTTGCGATAAAACAACGTCGCACGTCGACGACTTGGCGATGACTGATTGTCACCGCTTTAAAACAGGTTCAGCTAGTTCACTTCATTTCCACAAGTGCGAACGGGTTCCAGAACACTAAGTACTTCTATCCTCAAGACCTTCGCTAGGCGAGAAGACAGTTCATTTCTACAAACATACTTGCAAAAACCGAGGTAAAGAAATGAGTTGTGAAAACTTACTCAATTCACTGTGCGAAACCGGGCGGTGCCAGCAGTCGATGCAAGCACCGAGTGGAATATCCGGGGCAAGCTGAACCAACTCCATCGTTCTAACGTAGCGCTCGCACCGACACTCAGCACAGTTACCGCGCAAAGCGCCGCGGAGGTCACGGCTTGTTGTCTCCATTATAGCTCCTTTTGTCTGACTATCGCTTCTCTCTCTTGGTACATCTCCCGCGCTTTTGAAAATTCATGACTTCCCATTGGCTGGAGTTTTCCCGGGACCGGCGTCCCGGCGTCGTGTTGTAGCATGGTTTTGTTTTTTCTGTCGGCTTGAGGCTCTCTCTTTACAGCCAACCCTTCGTCCCCTCCTTTTCCCTCCCCGTCCCCCGACAGTGCGGTGATAGATTCACAAACACAAACAAAACAAAAAAGCAAAAAGAAAGAACAATTGGCCGCAGATTTTACTTTGTTTCTTCGTTTTCGAGCACAAGTCAGGGTTGCGCTCTGAGATTCATCCGCTACCGGTCTATTTTACCTAAACACAAAATGTAAAGAAAAGAAGGTCCCTTAACCTTGAAAAATCCTTTCCGCAACAGCGTGGGGAAAAAATATTCGCCACGAAAGGATTGTATCTTTTTTGATGGATTCATTCGCTACGTACCTCTTTTTGTATGTTAGGTTGCTCGACGTTTTGTTGTTATTTTACTTTTTTTGTGTCTGTAGCGAATACGGGACTGTAGAAGCCGACTTTTTATCTCCGTTGTAGCGAATATATTCGCTACGAGCGCTTTTATTCGCTATATATTCGCAACAGAGATTTAGAGTGTACAAACAAAAATGCTGAGTACCCAAACAGACTAATCAACTCCGTTATAAGGCAGGCTTGCGTTTGTGGGAATAAAAGAAGGGCCGATCACGTACCTTTCACGTCCGGAGATCGGTCCGGTGCTCAAAGGGGAAATCCGCTGCCCGTCCCATCGCGCGGCCGACGACTACCGGCGAGGGCGGTCGCCGCGCCGGGTTCGGCCAACGCCATGCCATCAACGATAATCCCGGTATCCTACAGCACTTATTGAGTACCAGGGGTCCTCAACAAGATACTGGGGTCAAGCGAGCCGCCGCGGGCACAGTGTGCCCGCATCGCCCGCCGACCTGAGAGCCAAAGGGGTAATTGCGAGCGGAGTCATCGCCGGTCGGACGAGCTCACGCCGCTACCCGTCGTCGCAGGAGTTCGGGGCCGGGGCACTCGGCAGACGGACGTCCACAGGTTGTGGGGACGCCGACTGTCAGAGCCAGGGGAGTCACTAGCGTGGAGTCATCGCCGGTCGGACGAGCTCGCACCGTGACTCGACCCGTTGCCCGGAGTCCAATACAGGACTCCTCGACCACACGGCCGTCCACTCGGAGGGCAGGCCCGACTCTCTTTCGTGCGATGTCGCTGTTCCCCCAAAATCGAGGAGACGCGCGGAGGAGTTTGAGAGAGTAGGTCAGCATGGTGACGTATTAGGGAGTTTTAGAATAACGTGCGCAATTTTAGCGCACGCTAGCGCTAAATTTAGCGCTTGTTTTAGCGCACGCGACGCGAGAGAGTTTTAGAATAGCGTTTCTCCGTCGCGACGCAAAAGCCCAAGCAGCTCGCGCTTGCGACGCCACCAAGATACAGTCACAATTTTTATTTCACACACGAGATGCTGTAGCTTTAGGAAAAAAAAAAAAGCAAGTTTTTTGGTCCAAAGTACTATTTTAGATTTGTTTAAACATGAGAATGCGACGCGAGCGGTTGACCGGTCGTGTCCGTTTGCGTCGCCTTGGCAAGAGAGGTCTCGTGTACTGACCTTCGCACATCGTACCTTCGCCGAGAAATGTACGCGCGTCGCAAGTATCAAGTTGCCGGTGATCATTGCCAAACCGAAAAAAATGTCGTCCCGTATTGAAAATCGCAGTCGCGAGGATGCCGCCGACGTCGCACTCACGACGCCGCCAAAGCAGCCGCCGACAAAATCCTGGAAGCCGCCATTTTCTTAACTCTGCTCGTCTTGGCTTTAGCCAACTTCTCATCACGAATCCGCCTTGGAGAAGCGCAAAGACTCTTTGCGTACGCACGCTATTTCCGCCAAATAGCGCACGCTAAAATTGCGCGCGCAAAGCGCAAAACTTGATTTGCGTTCGGAGCATGCGCAGTGGTGACGACGCTATTCTTTGCGTACGCAAAGCTTTAGCGTGCACTATTCTAAAACTCCCTATTCTCCCCCACACGATATGGAGCGACCGGGCTCGAAGTCAGATGGCTTCGCCCGAAACGTCCGCGGCTCACGCCTTCTCGGGGGAGGGAAACCAGTGGCTCCCACACATTTTAAGTTAATTAATACAGGGTTGCAGGCGAGCTCCATAAGAATGAACGATAAATAAACTCGCTAATTGGCAACGCAAGGAAGAAAAAAAACGTTTTAGAGTGACTATATATCTGACTGTGGGTGCTTTTAGGTATGTAGCAGCCGTGCCAGCTGTACCACTGGAGCGAGAGAAAAGGAGCCGAGACGCACGGGAACAGACCACGAGACACGAGCTTTGCGATTCGGCGACCGAGCGGACCGGCGGCTAGATCGGACGATGTTTTCTACTGTTACGGTTTTCTTGTAAATATTGTATATAAAATATGTTGAGTGCCACCTGACTGGTACCCACATAACTGGTGACCCGGCCATGCAGTCTGGTGAAGGAGCCCCCCTGTCAAGTAGCCCCACAGCAAGTACCTCCCAGATGACCGCCACCTTGGGAATTGGAGCTACTGCGGTCCTCACCTTACCAAAGTTCTGGGCCGAGGACCCGGCGCTCTGGTTCGTGCAAGTTGAAAACAAGTTCCGCTTGCACCGCATCACCTCCCAGGCTCGGCAGTACGAATTTCTCATTGACGCCCTCCCGCCGCAAGCCGCCACCGAGGTCCGAGATATTCTGCTGTCCCCGGTCAGCGACACGCCTTATGACGTACTCAAGGAGGCCTTGATCAGTTGTCTTGTTGCCTCCGAACAACGACGCCTTCAACAGCTCCTCAGCGCTGAAGAGCTAGGCGACCGCCGACCTAGCCAGTTCTTGCGTCATCTGCAGCACCTGCTGGGTGACAAGGCGGCCTCCGTCGACGCCGCCATCCTCCGCGAACTCTTTCTACACAGGCTTCCGGCTTCTGTTCGCGTCGGCTTAGCGGCGGCCCACAGGCTTCCCCTCGTTGAACTAGCCGAGCTGGCGGATCGAATCATGGAGGTTACCGGCCCCACTATCGGTGCCACGCAGCAGTCTCCAGACCTCGTCTCCGACATCGCCGAGCTGCGTCGAGCTGTACAGGACTTGACGACCACTGTTGCCGAATTTCGCCGAGAATTTCGACACCGGTCTCAGTCCTCACAGCGGCACTCACAAGGCCGCGCGCAGCACGCTGGTCGTGACAACCGCCGTCGAGCATCACCATCGCCTCGACCCTCGGGCAACTTGCTCTGCAGGTACCACCGACAATTTGGATCAGAGGCCCGCCATTGTCACCCTCCCTGTTCCTGGGATCAGGAAAACGGGACGGCCGATCGCTAGTGGCGGCGAGCGACCCATATCGGCCCACCAGTCGCCTATTCCACATCCATGACAAGCTGGTCGGCACACGCTTTTTGGTGGACACAGGCGCTGAGGTCAGCATTATTCCCGCCACATCTTTTGATCGCCGACACCGCGCCAAAACCACGTCACTGCAAGCCGTCAACGCGTCCATCATCGAAACATACAGACAAAAGTCACTGACGTTGGACCTGGGTCTCCGGCGCCGATTTCAGTGGCTCTTCTGGGTAGCGGATGTCAGCTATGCAATTATTGGAGCAGATTTTCTTAGAAACTTCAACATCTTGGTGGATATGGCACACAAGAGGCTGGTTGACGCGACCACTCACCTACAAGTTTCCGGTGTGGCGTCCCGAACTCCAACTCTTAGCCCCACCTTCATCAAGCCTCCTTCCAATACATTTGCCAGCCTGCTCGAGAACTATCCAGACCTCACCAAGCCACGCAACATCAGCGAGATGCCTAAGCATGACGTCACGCATCATATAGTGACAACCGGCCCACCTGCTCATTGCCGACCACGTCGACTAGGACCTGAAAAGCTCCGGGTCGCACGACAGGAATTTGAGCATATGCTCCAGCTCAGAATCGTACGCCCGTCTTCCAGCCCCTGGTCGTCCGCTCTGCACATGGTGCCCAAGAAAAGCGGTGATTGGCGACCATGCGGCGATTATAGGGCTCTTAACACAGCTACGATTCCGGACCGGTATCCACTCCCAAACGTTCAAGACTGCACTGCCTATTTGAAAGACACTACCATTTACTCAAAAATAGACCTCATAAAAGCTTACCATCAGATCCCTGTCGAACCTGCAGACGTTCCCAAGACGGCAATAACCACACCTTTCGGTCTCTTCGAGTTTGTCACGATGCCATTTGGTCTACGTAATGCGGCCCAAACCTTTCAACGATTTATTTACCAGGTCCTCCGTGGTTTACCTTTCTGTTTTGCCTACCTGGATGACCTCCTCGTAGCAAGCAAAAACCCGGAGGAACATAAGAACCACCTGATCACGCTGTTCGACAGGCTGCGAGAGTATGGCATCGTCATTAACGTTGATAAATGCCAGTTTGGAGTACCGGAGTTAACATTCCTTGGTCACCACATCGACTCTCAAGGTATCCGGCCACTTCCAGACAAGGTCGAAGTTATCACTGATTGTCCACAGCCTACAACAAAGCGTGCCCTCCGGCGATTCCTGGGGTTGATAAATTTTTACAGGCGTTTCCTTCACCACTGCGCCAAGCTTCTACAGCCGTTAGAGGCACTGCTTTCTACCTCCAAAGGCGAGAAGGCAAAATTATCATGGTCCCCGGAGGCAATGCTTGCGTTTGAGGACGTGAAGAAAGGGCTCACCAGCGCCACACTCCTCGTGCATCCGTCTCAAGATGCCCCAACGTGCCTCATGGTCGACGCCTCGGACATCGCTGTCGGAGGAGTGTTGCAGCAGAAGATCGGTGATATATGGTCCCCCATATCGTTCTTCTCACGTAAACTTGAAGATTCCGAGAGGAAGTACAGCACCTTCGGAAGAGAGCTGCTTGCGGCTTATTTAGCCGTCAAACACTTCCGACACTTTCTCGAAGGACGTACCTTCTTCATCGCCACAGACCACAAACCGCTGGTCTATGCCATGCAGTCATCACACCAGAACCATTCCCCACGTGAACTGCGACATCTTTCATTCATAGCGTAATTCACTTCTGACGTCCGCCATGTGAAAGGAAAAGAAAACACCGTCGCGGACACGTTATCACGCCTCGAGCTGAATGCTTTGAACACAGAAAAAGAACAGTTCACCTACACTGAACTGGCAGCAGCTCAAGCTCAGGACGAAGAACTCGAATCCCTCAGGAAGACAGGCACATCCCTCGTCCTTGAAGAAGTTGCCCTCTCCGATCACGGCATCAGCTTAGTATGCGATACATCGACAGGAAAACCCGACCCTATGTTCCACGACAACTACGTCATGCGGTGTGCACCTCACTTCACTCGCTCTGCCACCCAGGCATACGCGCGACACAAGAGCTTGTAACGAACCGTTTCGTATGGCCCAAGATCAACGCCGACATTCGGGACTTCGTTCGCTCTTGTATAGCCTGCCAGAAGTCAAAGGTGCAACGCCACACGCACACACCACTCGGAAAGTTTCCCCCACCATCCTCACGCTTTGAGAACGTCCACCTGGACATCGTTGGCCCACTTCCAACTTCACGGAATTTCACGTACTTGTTGACCTGTGTGGACAGATTTTCTCGCTGGCCAGAGGTGATGCCTCTAGAAAACATCACCGCGGAAACAGTGGCTCGAGCTTTCGTTTTCACCTGGGTCAGCCGCTTCGGCGTGCCTGCCACGGTCACCACCGATCGCGGCCGCCAGTTCGAGTCCGCACTATTCCACGAGCTAACATCTCTTCTAGGCTCAATACGGACGCGTACAACAGCATACCACCCTGCTGCAAATGGCCTCGTCGAGCGACTCCACAGACAGCTGAAGTCTGCGCTCCGAGCACAGCCACTCCCCGACGCGTGGGTCGACAACCCACCTGTTGTGTTGCTCGGACTACGTTCAACTCTAAAACCAGATTTGGGTTGTACCGTGGCAGAACTCGTGTACGGTTCTCCCCTTCGTCTACCTGCTGACATGGTCGAACCATCAACGGCACAAGGGGTAATGGATCCTTCATCTTATGTCCAACGACTCCGAGAAGCAATGAGCTCCTTACGCCCAGTACAAACACGAAAACCTAGTGCTCGGCAAGTCTTCATTCACCCTGCTCTCGCCCAGTCTTCACATGTATTTGTCCGTCGAGATGCGGTTAGAAAGCCCCTCAGACCTCTCTACGATGGTCCATATCTTGTCGTAGCCAGAACACCGAAGTTTTACACTGTTCTCATACAGGGACGTCGTGAAACAGTTTCCCTGGATCGTCTAAAACCCGCTTTCACCGCCGCTCTCGACAGTGCTACCACTCCGCTCTCCCATAACAATTTCCCCACCCACTCTACACTTCCGACGCAAGTGGCCAAGGCCACTTGTCTAAGGGGGGGCATCTGTAGCAGCCGTGCCAGCTGTACCACTGGAGCGAGAGAAAAGAAGCCGAGACGCACGGGAACAGACCACGAGACACGAGCTTTGCGATTCGGCGACCGAGCGGACCGGCGGCTAGATCGGACGATGTTTTCTACTGTTACGGTTTTCTTGTAAATATTGTATATAAAATATGTTGAGTGCCACCTGACTGGTACCCACAGGTACTATATCCTAAGATATAAACACGAAGCTGTCAGATTAACTAAAGACTCTGACAGCAACTCACTTGGAGGAACCAGTCCTTGCACCAACGGATTCGTAACAAGAACGGTGAGGCACGCGTTTTTCCGCAAACGAATCTTCCTACATTTTGCAAACGCGGTTGCACCGGCGTGCTCGCTACACAGACGACACGGACGCAGCTTGCTCACCGGCAGGCTTCCAAAGTCCTGACGCTTTGCATAAGCAATCCATTTCGATGCTGTAATGGAAAGATTGAGAGATCATATATTTCAATGCTTCCAGTTTCGAACGTTGACAAAAAACGTTTGATATAAAGGCTCACCTGCCGTTTGTTGGAAACCGGAAGAATAAGCACTCCGAGTTCTTTTGAAGAACTGTTACACCACTTGGCCGTGCAGTCGACTCCGTAATACGCCGTCATGAGGCACGCAACCCACTCGGCAGAATCTCTGTCAAACTAGAGACGTCTCTAATCCCTCTAATCATTTTCTGTGCGCAGACGCGCAGCTCCGTACTCCATAAAATCTACACTTTCGATTTAAACACGCGCGGAACGGTTTGAAAGCTTGGAGTAACAAGCTCAAACAAAAAGAGAAGACGAAAACGGTCGTTTGCCCTCACACTGAAGGTTGATGATTGGTCGGAAGAGCCCAGAGTGCTTCGGTTTTGGTAGCAAAGATCCTATACACGACGCCAGCGCTCAAAAGCACAGCGGCGAAACAGTCTGGTGTGAGACTGTTGGCTAGACCAGCGAATCTGCTCTTTGGGTGGACGTACGAGAGAGAAGCCAGCGACGCGGCGCCAACTATCGGCCCAACCGGGAACTCCGGAGCTCCATTCGGCTGGCCGCGTAGCGTAAAAAAATGTTAAATCGCTTGCCACCAGATGGCAGGGTCAAGCAGAGTAATTGCAAGTAGCTAGGCTAGCTGGCGCTAGGTACCACCCAATTCATGTTTTACAAAAAATATTTTAATTTTCTTACGCCACAATTGCGTTTCCCTTCGGGAACATCTAACACATGTAGACACGTTACGCACACTACAAGCATCAGGTGAACATATATTGAGCGCATACACATGCATCTCCCATAGAAACACCAATACGACAGCACACTAACCCGATCACTACACCCGAGCTCTGCGTTTCCGTCTTTTATACTGGTCGTTTTGAACGTACGGAACTTTTCGGTGACTCCCTAAGCAATCAAAAAATATTCCGAGCATGTTCATTTTTTCCAGCAATGTCATACATATGAGACTATTTTTAATGGCTCAGGGGATGAATCTCTTATTAAAAAGTGAAAGCCGTTTACAACTTGCTGTAACGCCGAATTGGAGCGCAGCTCTTGAGGAGGAGGAGGGAAGGGTACTAAGGGGAGTGAAGACCAATCCTCCCG
The DNA here is from genome assembly GCF_016920785.2 of Ixodes scapularis. Lineage (NCBI taxonomy): Eukaryota > Metazoa > Arthropoda > Arachnida > Ixodida > Ixodidae > Ixodes > Ixodes scapularis. The sequence goes on from NW_024609868.1 coordinate 114,959,810, forward strand.
CTCCTTCTCCTCCTCCTCCCCTCATTCTTTAATATGCTCCGGGGGGTCACCTGACCTCGGGGGGGGGGGGGGAGGGGGGTTACGTGACCTCGGGGAGGGGTCGCGTGACCTCGGGGAGGGGGGCCACGTGACGTTGGGGGGTCACGTGGGGGTCACACGACCTTGAGGTAACCACGGGGGTCACGTGACCTTGGGAGGGGTCACGTAACCCCGGGGGGTCACGTGACCTTGGGAGGGGTCACATGACCTTGGGAGGGGTCACGCGACCTTGGTGGGTAACGTGACCTTGGGAGGGGTCACGTGACCTTGTGGTGACCTGGGGGTCACGTGACCTTATGGTGACCTGGGGGGGTCACGTGACCTTGGGGTGACCTTGGGAGGTCACGTGACCTTGTGGTGACCTTGGGGGGTCGCGTGACCTTGGGGTGACCTTGGTTACGCCGACAGCGACGCCGCTCAAGCCGGAAACGGGTGCCTAAGAGCTGCACTCTAAAAGAAAACGCTCGATCATGCCGTAATTATTTGAAAGCCAATAAATCGAGCCGCTCCAATGTGGTTCCAAGCCATGAGTTTGTTTTCCCGCACGGCCCTTCGTAGCCAGTATATCTGTTGTAGTCAGGGTGTCGAACCGAAATTTTTATCGGTTCGGTTCCGGTTCGGGTTCACGGCTTTCGGTTCGGTTCCGGTTCAGTTCCGGGGAGCAAAAAATAACGGTTCAAACCGGTTCGAACCGGTTCGAACCGGTTTGAACCGCCAAATTGAGAATATATTTTCCGCGTTGTTCTGGCAATATACACTATTCACGCAGTGAAACGATTAACTATATAGTTTCTTTGATCGTCCGTGCAATTTACTTTTGTTTTAGGTACCAGGAATATGAAATTCAGTTATCTAATTTCGACGCAAGAGCAGAAGTAAATTGACATTAACATACATAACGTCGTGTTCATACGACTCAACATCCCTTTGTTTACCAGTAAAATATATTTTACCTGAATTAGAATGTTTAGGTACAAGAGTAAAGAGTTGAGTTGTTGGTACATATCTGTAATTAGATCAGCGTCTAAGTTAGAACTATACTGTATTTTCCTGTCCTTTCTTCGTGTTTTAATAAAACTCTAAAGTTCAAGCTGATCTATTTACGCGGTATAAAATGTTGTTGTGAAGTGTGGTAGGTCGCCTAAAACACCCGTAATTGGTACAACTTTGTGTCGCAGTATTAAAAGTGAAATTGTGTCCTTGAACTAAGGAAATAATTACATCACATAAAATTATGAAATGAACACCTCGTGGCTATATATATCATGAAATAATGTTTACGAAATACACTTCACAATATATATGTATATGATGACGACCCAACTGAGCTAAAAGCGATGAAATTTTTAAAATGTAACGAAAGTTTTAGGATAATTGTTTTCAGTCTATTTTTTATAGAAGCACCGAGCGGCAATCCAAATGCCTGCTGTTCTAACCAAATATTGTTTACACTGAGCACCGCATGCATGCGACTAGTCATGCAGCAAGAAGTAATCACAACCGTTCACTCTAATATATACGCACCTTCGCACTCAGATCGAATCTGGCCCAAAATGGCGCTTGCCCAACTGAACATTTCCTTATACAGAATAAGCTGGCATAGGCCTGGCTGTTAAGGTTTGTTCTTGACAAGATGCCGGACAATTTAATTTGCAAATGAGCATCTTCCTTGCTTATTGAAGATTTTAACACGATAGTCCTAAGGAGCTCATGTCGCAGAAAAGCCGATGTCGGTGGCGTGACTGAAAAATCCTGATTGGTCGATAGGTTGATGACGTCAGAGCTACATACCCTCGCTCAAGAATTTTCAACAACTCACAATGCTTACATGAAACGTGACATCAGGCGCGGAATGAGAGTGATTAAAACATGACATGTAATGCGAATTAAAGATCGCCATATGTTTCAAACGATTTCACTTTTAGAAGTAATTCCTTTGCCTTAAAAAAAAAAAATAAAAACATTTAGGCGGGATTCGAACCCACGACCCTTCAGTTGCGAGTAAGACGCTTTTTGACTAGGCCACGCGAGGCACGCTAGCGAGGCAAATGAGAATGCGATGCAAACGAGGCCCGTTGACACTATCGCGTTCCACTTTTAAAGGCGAAGCTTAAGCGTCCTTCAAGATTCGTTTTTGCTAAGTAAAACGAAGTAGTATTTCACGTTCTACTCGACATGGCAGCTACTTAATTGGACACTTTCTGACGGTTTGCGTACGCATGTCATAGTTCCGCCGCGAACCCCTGTTTACTTTGCTTTTGTCCTGCCCACAGACACATGAAAGCCATGTTCACCACATAAAAAAAAGGCAATAGCAGACTTCTATATGTTTGAGAAGTTACATGTGTGAGGAACACATAGTTATTTAAATTAGCTTCAAAATCAGAAATGTATGTAAGGCCGTCCCATATCACTTACAACGTGCCTGTCGAGGATAAAAACGTCGAAAAAGATTGGCAGAACACCTTTCAAGTAATTTGGGGGGCAGTGCTTTAGGGTGGTCGGCCCTCTATTTATGTTGTCAATTATTCAGTTAGTAATTAAATATATTTTATATTGATCAATAAATTTTACTTTAAGAAGTTCACATAACCGCTTGAGACCAACGCGGAAGGACGATACTCGAAACTACGCGAGCTGTGGAGTCTGCTTAAAAGTGTTTTTCTGTTTGCTGATTGGCAGTGTGAAACATCGGGTTGCAGGGTACGCTAAAAAGGACTCTGTGCTCACATGATGGATTGGAAGTCAAATATACGAAATGTTCAAAAAGAGAGATATAATTAATGTTACTTGTTTCAAATAATCCCTTCCAGAACGCCTTACTGCAAAAAGAGATGTGTAAAGATGCACGCAATGAAATTCGTGATTTTACATACATAGCGCGAAGGACAGACAAAGATTCATAAAATCTTAATATAAATTACATTTCATCAGCTTGCTTCAGCTCTAAACTTCGCGAAACACTGCCTCCGGAGGCTAATGTTATGTTCGGTTTTACCTGCACTTGTTTTGGGCCCCCACTTTAGGACACTATGCTAGAGTAGTCATGCGCTGTGACATTTCTCTATGCTGCCATATCTCATCGCGAGACTGCTACAAATACTGCACAACTTTACAAATAGGACACCTATGCTAGTGTTGCGAATATCACATTTCACCAGAAAGCTGCACTATTTAGCTTGGTATGCACGTGATGTCATCACACTGTAGGCTGGTGGCCATTCTGATTTCTTCTTGCCGAGAAAATCGAATTTGACGGTGCAAAAGGCACGCTGCAGGAGGTTCATGCTCAGTGAAAGCCAAGTATTTGAAAGGCACGTATTATTATTCTTAGTGCATCGTCGTGAGGAATGGCGCGGCGTCTGGCACGACAAAAACGTGCTTTTTGGCAAGAGCGTTTTTGCAAACAAAGTAGTTTCCGGGGCCACGCTTTTTGGTCTGCGGCAAAGATGCAGGGAAGAGGAACCTTTACAACACAGTATGTTTTTAAAACTCCCCTCTCTCCCCTTTCCCCAAACACACACACACAGATGCACTTCTTCATACAGCGGTGCTGCTAAGGGCTAGTTTCCCCAGTGTCCTGTCCGTCAGCAAACAAATGATGACACTAAACTCTGGAGAGCTACCGCCATCTACAAATGACGGCGGCAACCAGGCAACTGGCTGCCGGTTGTCTGATTGCCTCCGTGGCTCATAGAAGGCGGCAACCCCTCCAGCTTTTCCACTCTGGCTTGCCCACTTGCGGCCGGCCATTACTTCACTCCCACCATAGTAGAGCTTTTCTGGTCTTCCTTCTTCACCAGAGTGGAAAGGCTGAAAGTATTCCTGAGGAATTGCCTCCTTCGTTCCTGTTTGTTAATTCGACAATTTTATTTGACACGTTTTAACCGCAACCTTTCATTGCTTTTATTTTGCACCCTGTGAAGTTTAAAGGGATCATGAAACGATATCGGGTTGAAATGTTCATGACTTTACCGAGGCGTACTGGTCCCCTGATCCAAGCGTACTCGCACAGGCCGCCACTGATTCAGAAGCTTCTAGGTCACGGTGGAATTGCGAGGATTAAACGTAACTATTTCTTTTAGTCTTGCCTTTTCAAAGATTAATGTCGTAATTTAGGATCAAAACCACCCACTTGTCGACAGTCCAGCGCGGCTCATGGATTGGACGGGAGCACTGCGTGAGCACCGTACATCGGCTCGAAACAATTAATGCCTCGGTGGACACTTGGGTAGTGGCTCGTGTCCAACCACTGCGGTGATGACAATAGTCGAACTCTAGCAATGCCTGGAGCTCAGCACGCGTTTTCTTCCTTTAAAATCCCTGCGCGGCGATATGATTAACGTTGGCGGCATAAGATAGGCAACAGGCCACGTGGCCGCTTCTGGCTCTGAGTTGAGGGGATGAAAGATGCTGATATTTCTCTAATTTTTTGGCGACTGCCATTGCCTAGAAAAAAGAGCAAAGCCAAGTTCAATCAGTTATTAACGTTAGGGAGTTATCCTGAGTAGTATTTAGTAATGTATAGAAATATTTTTATAGCTCATTTAAGCAAAATGCAGAAGGGGTCGAAAGTTGGGCAATAACTTCAGAACGTCGCTTGTGTGAGACTTGCAGTGACCGCCAACGTTCGGCTGATCTGCATAGGTAACTAAAATATCTTCTTTTTTTTTAGGTATCCCTTCCATACGCACATGTAGTTCTATATAAAGTCATATTAATAAGTCGCATTTAGTCATTTTAGAACTTCTATTCTCAGGGACATCTTTCGGATGAAGTTCAGCAACAACGAAAAAATGTTTCGGTGCCTCAATAATGTGATATTGGTCTTGCAACATTTTTTTGTACTTTCAATAAATAGTGCTACAAAATTACCCATTAGTTTTCCCCTAATGACAGAGGCAGAAACAAATAAAGGACAGAGACAGCTGTCAATACCTCCTCAACTCGCAATTTGAACAAGCGGCCACGTGATCTGACGCTAATTATATACCGCCAGTGTTCCTCACAGTCATGCCCTAGGCGGCTAGGGTTTGGAAAGCAAAAGCTTGGGCTGAGCTTCAGATTCTCATATTTAATTGATATTAGTCATTAGCCGAATATTTGGCGATGCTGATTGTCATGAACCCGAGCACTCAACTAGGGGTTATGAAAATCGCTTAGGTCACGGTGTCACGTGACTCTAGGAGCGAAATCGTAATGTCATGTTACGTCATGCTGTGAACAAGGTTAATACATCTAATGAATTCCTCAAATTAAATCGAGTTGACGCAGTAAGTCACGTGACGTCACGAGGCCACGTGACGTTATTTGACAACATGTATTGGCACCATAACGTCACGTGGCAACGTGACATATGGTTAAACCTAGTGCTAATACAAAGCTGCCACGAAAGCCCACAATTTATCATACATTGCAATTCGCTATATGGCGATTTGATCAATAGATAGAAATACAGCCGCCATTTTTTTATTCCCATATGTTCATTTTGTGATTCTAATAAAAAAGAAAAAAAAAGAAATATTACCTTGAACCGTTTTGAACCGGTTACCGTTATGTTTTTTTTCGGTTCGGTTCCGGTTCAGTTCGAAGAGGGCGGCGAAGATTTCGGTTCGGTTCAGTTCCGGTTCGGCTAAAAATAACGGTTCTGTTCCGGTTTTCCGTTCAGTTCGGTTCCGGTTCGACACCCTGGTTATAGTGTTTGTTTTTCTATTTGTGCAGTTCGCGCACGGCTGCAATTGCCGTCTTGTATTAATCTTTGTAGAGCGGATATTCACTCAGCTGGAAGTGATGCTTTACAGGCAGAGAAATCGCTTTTCGATCAACTTGAATGCAGTCAAAGCCGCGACTTGCGGCAGGTGTTAAGTGTACGGAGCTACGCCTTTGCGAGCTCGAAAACTTTAAGCGCTCATCGCAGCGCGCCACTTGGAGTGCAGTTTCTACAGGAACCGTAGTATATTTAAACAGTAAAATAAAGGATAGCGTGTTTTTTTTTCGACTTCAGCTTTTTTTTTAATGCTAAACTTTCATTGTAAATATACGTACTTTCCGTCATAATTTCGTACTGTTCAGTTTTTACCCCAGAGCGCAATCACTCTCGGGGACCGACAGTCACATTGGCCACTGTACGATAGGAGCTTACCGTTGAGACCAGCATTCCAACATGACTATCCACACGTCGATCGACTGCACCTAATCCCTCAAGTGGTCTTAAACTCTTTAATGTTTAATGTAAAGCGGAATGTCATCGGGTCCGGCTCGAAATAAACAAGCAACTCGGAGCAATTCGAATACGTTTGCAGCGGCTACATCCAATCAGGGACGCAAAATTTTCACGTGATACCTCGTGCCGGTGATGATGACACCGAAAGACTTGGTTCTGGTTTGAAACCTATCGTTTTTTTGGAAATAAACTGTTTCAGAAAGGTGCATTAGTATTCTTAACGAGATTTAAATGCATAAAAACACGTTTATAACGCCTAATTGTGTGTAAATAGTGCAAGAAAAATAAAATTTTATGATGACGATGGCAAATTGCAGCAATTGGTTGCTGCGTGTGATCGCGGGCGGCCCGTGTTGCTGGTGTTGCGACGTAAAGTTTCTGGGCGAAATTGCCCCATCTGAAGCTGGCCTGAGTGGCGTGAGGGCCATGAGCGCGTGAGGGGTGTGAGGGCCGCAAGGGCGGTGAGTGTCGTGAGGGCGGTGAGTGGCGTGAGGGCGGTGAGTGGCGTGAGGGCGGTGAGTGGCGTGAGGGCGGTGAGTGGCGTGAGGGCCGTGAGGGCGGTGAGGGCCGTGAGGGCGGTGAGGGCCGTGAGGGCGGTGAGGGCGGTGAGGGCCGTGAGGGCGGTGAGTGGCGTGAGGGCGGTGAGTGGCGTGAGGGCCGTGAGGGCGGTGAGGGCCGTGAGGGCGGTGAGGGCCGTGAGGGCGGTGAGGGCCGTGAGGGCGGTGAGGGCCGTGAGGGTGGTGAGGGCCGTGAGGGGCGTGAGGGCCGTGAGGGCGGTGAGTGCGTGAGGGCCGTGAGGTTCAGTGAGGGTGAGTGAAGGGCTGAAGGTGAGTGTGTCTGTGAGGGTGAGGATGAGTGAGGGGCTGAAGGTGAGTGTAGCTGTGAGGGTGAGGGTGAGTGAGGGGCTTAGGTGAGTGTGGCTGTGAGGGTGAGGGTGAGTGAGGGCGAGCTTAAATGCCGACCTCTGGTCCTGACGGGTCCTTAAGGTTGGGGCCATCCAACAGAGAGCGTGGTGGTCCGTGACAACGCGGAACGGGATCCCGTACAGGTACGGGCGGAACTTTGTTAACGTCCAGATGACAGCGAGACAGTCCTTGTCAGTCGTTGAGTAATTTTTCTCTGCCTTGGACAGTGCCCTGCTTGCGTAAGCGATCACCCTCTCTGCTCCGTCTAGCTACTGGACGAGTACCGCGCCCAGTCCGTCGTTCCTGGCGTTCGTGTGAACTTCCGTTTCCGCTGACAGATCGAAGTGTCCGAGGGTAGGGGGTGACTGGAGACTTTTCTTCAGTTCGTTGAACGCTAGTTCTTGCTCATCCCCCCCCGCCCGCCCCCCCCCCCCCCCCCCCTGGAAGTTCACGTCGTCTTTTGTCAGATGCGTGTGCGGTGCAGAAATCTTGGCAAAATCGCGAGCGCAACGTCCGTAGTAAGCGCACAGCCCAAGAAATTTTGTGACGGCTTTCTTGTCTGATGGCTTCGGAAATTGGGCAACAGCGGATGTCTTTGCAGGATCAGGGCTTACACCCTGAGCGCTCACGACATGGCCTAGGAATTTGAGCTCGCCGTAAGCGAACCGGCATTTTGACGGCTTTAGTGTTAGTCCAGCATTCTAGATAGCCTGTAGCACGGCTCGCAAACGTCTCAGGTGCTCGTCGAAGCTTTGCTGTTTCAAGCCGAAAAAAACGGTGTCCATTACGCGCGGGGACGTCGCCGGTGCTGTGCACAGTCTGATCGGCATCATTTTAAATTCGTGCAGTCCATCCGGCGTGACGAAGGCAGTCTTTTCACGATCCCGTTCGTCGTTCTCAATCTGCCAGTACCCACCATAGGTCGGCATTTTAAGCTGTCCTCTTTCAAAATCACAATCACCATTTTTTTCGCAATCAGAACTCACGCCCACTCACGATCACGATTTTTTCAAAATAGGGTTATCACCCTCACTCACCCTCACGGTTCAACATAAAACCAAAACTCACTCGCCGTCATCATCACGGTCGTCACGCTCACAGATCATCACGGTCATCACGCTCACAGGTCATCAGGAATCATCAGACTCACAGGTCACCAGACTCACAGGTCATCAAGCTCATAGGTCCTCACACTTACAGGTAATCACGGTCCCCACGGCACTCGCACTCAGAGGTCCTCATGGTCCTCACATTTACAGGTCATCACGGTCTTCACGGCACTCACACTCACAGTTCCTCACAGTCCTCACACTCACAGGTCACGTGCTCATCACACTCACAGGTCCTCACGGTCCTCACGCTCACAGCTCCTCACGGTCCTCACACTTACACAGATCCTCACGCTCATCACACTCACAGGTCCTCGCAGTCACAGGTCACCACGGTTACAGGTTGCGTTCTTTGTGATTTTCTTTTGAATCTCGTAAGCCGTTGGTTTGTCTTCGCGTGGCTCGTGTGGCGGGAAAACTATCCCGAAACAGTGAACTTCTGAACCGCCTATTCAATTTGAAAGAAATGTACTATGTTTATGTTTATGCTGCGCACATTTCCACCAAATTTAGTTCACCCGGATTAATTACGAAAGAATCTAAATGCAAGCTGACGAAAGTGGGTGTGCTGAACTTTCGCCTGCTGACAAGGGCGGCGGTAAAACACAAACGCGCCTTCCGACAATGTTACACAGGCAACGTCGCAGTGGTTAGAGCATCGCCTCGCTGTGCATACCACGCCTCATTTGTACCCAAATAAACTATTACTAAAGATATATCATCCCCGTTTCTTTTTTTGTGCCGCCCACACGTACTTCTGCGGAAGTTTATGCAGCATATCTGTATACAATAAACATATGCATCGACCAATTTTTTTTTTCTGTTTTGGGAGGGCGGTAATATTAGGTAGCGTGGATTCATGTGACGTACCTCTGGTTTGAAATTTCACCATAATCCTTGTTGGCAGTGGTGTCCGTCAGTCGTATGCGGCTCTATACGAGCAGAGGCCGCGGAGGCCGAGGTTTCCTTGTCACTCGAGTTGCTTCTGCTTTTGTTGATCGACCGTTCTTGCCGGAGGGCTGCGATTTAAGGAATCATCGGCCGGCATTGTTTTTCAGTCCTCTCGGCCTTTATAAAATACTGTCAGCATTTATTTTTGGATACATGTAGCCGCCCTGATTTGGTTTCGTTTGGATAGGTTGTGCATGGCTTCGCTTGGTTTGGTTTGTAGTGGTTTGGGGGTTTGGCGTCGTTCCCGTGTGTCTCTGTCGCGCTCCCGATCATGTAGGGCGCGCCACTTTTCATGTGCCAATCCGCGTCATTCTTTGCCCGCAGTTCTATAATGGGCAATCAGTTCATCGAACAAGGTTCCATAGACAGATCGCTTCATCGACACTGCGAAGTTTCATCAGCAGATCGTTTCTTCGTCATTGGATGCTCGACAGAACTTCCTACATTTCGTCGACAAATGTTTTTTTTTTTTTTTTTTTTGCTCGGACGTTTAGACGGTATTTCTCTTTCTCTCTCTTTCGTCGACGCGGCGTTGGCTTCTTGACGTCTCGTGTTCTTAGCGTGTTCGCTACAGACAGGGCCTAGGTGGCGCAAACGCAAATGCACCTCACTCTTTGTACGCAGTGCGCTGTGCGCTTATGTTGCTGGAGCGGTGCGTGCGGCGTGGCGGCCTTTTAAATACGTTTGGCCGCTTGGGCACGTGCTCGGCCTGTCTAGCGGATATTTGTTTATGTAAGGAGCATGCTCTATGAAGCTGAGGCTCGGCGCTTGGCAGCCAGACGGCCGGACGTAATTGTTGCTTTGTGTCGTGCTTTTGGCTGCGTGCACTCTCGAAGCTCGCAAGACGCTGAATCGTTCCAAACGTTTTGTAAAAGGCGTGTTTGTCGTCGCAATGGTGGCCTAGTATAGCGCTTATTTGTTTATAGAATCATGTGAGGCTTATTTTGTTCCCAGTAATGCACGCAAAATACCAAAACTGACGTTTTGCATTCGCGTGTAGCAAGTGTTCCGAAAAAGGAAGTGACGTAAAGGTTGACCTGTCGGTTTCAGCAGTCTTTAAGAGTCGATGAACAAGGTTTTTACCAACGTTACTGGAGCAAGCTCAGTTTTGCAGCTCCCCACACTGTTAGCAAGTCCCGTGTACTTGGTGAATATTTGGGGTGAAAAACACGCTATTTACACAAATTACCAGAAATTTACACGTTGAGTAACGGATAATTCGTTCAAAAAGCATGCGAGGTTGTAAAAAATGTGTTTTGGTTCGGTCATACAGGCGGAACCGTGTAGCCGACCATACCGGGCCTTCAAGCGATAAGAAGTGTTTTAGAATAGAATTGTAAAAAGTTGGTTATCAAATATATCATTTTTGTTTTACAAGAAATTCTTACCTTACTTTGTGTACCTATGCATTCAACAATAATAACGTAAAAACGCAACATGAGTAACTAACGGGCAAGGGCAGTACAGCGTCGTGCACGAAGCCCACGAAGCCCGGGCAATTGGGGGTTAACTGCGGTTGATCGAATGCCGTTTAATCGAAGCACATTTTAGAGAATGGGCACGTTTTATCGAAGCACGGTTTAGAGAAAGCAGAGCCTCACTTTAGAGAAACGGCGTTTATCAAAAACGGAACGCTTAAAAAAAAAATGCTTTCCTACTTCTCGCGTGTATCACTAATGCGCGTGTTAATCCATGCCCCCCGCTGCGCTTCCGCCGCTTCGCGGCGGCAGTCTGCGGCGGCTCAGTACAAAAATGTTAACTCACCTGATTTATCCGTACACGCCGCTTTGTGGCGGCCGAATTCGCTCAAAGGAGGCTCGTCGCCATTTTTTCTAAACTAGGTTCTCTGTAAAGGCATTCGATAAACGGGGGTCAGTAAACCGGCGTTCGTTAAAACGAGCTTCTCTAAACCGCATGCCTGGGGGCAATTGGCGCCTCGGAGTCGCGTCCAGCCGGAGCGCCGACAACCCGGCCGTGGCCGTGCGGCAGGCGCCGCGACGTTGCGGCGCTGCGCGCCGCCGTCATCTACTTCTCAGTGTAAGCAGGCGCACGGCACACGGCGAATTTTGCGGATCCCGATGAGCCAGTAAATTCATTGGAGTGGGACACTTGACAGCGTCTCGCAGGCATCCATTCTAGATGCCACCTGTCTCTATGCGACGCTCAAATTGGCCCACTGAGTCGCACCTTCCACATTTTGCTAAGCCATACTGAAACCAGCAATGCACTTTCGCACTACATGTTGCGCCATCTAGCGGCTGCAAAATAAAACAAATTGGGTAGGCCAGGGCGGCACGGGTCGTGGAGACTGCAGGCGGGCGCATGTAGAAACCACGCGTGAACGTGGCATTTCGGATCGGCGTGAGCCTTTTTGGAATCGTTTTTCGTAAAAGTAAGCATCAACTTCACGTCTCTATGACCTCACCGGGTTCCTGTGACATCTCGCCCTACTCCTAGAGTTCCCGCAAAAACTAAACGTCGCTACTGCTGCGTGAAAGACTGACACAGTCGCGAAAGTGACTCTAGCGTCAAACTTTACCGCTTCCCTTCAAGATCTTGGGAAGCGACACGGCGACAAAATGGATTACTGCAGTGCGACGCCTCAAGTAAGTGAACTTGTTTGAGGCAATTATTTTGCCTCAAGCGAGTAAGGCAAAATAATATATTTATACAAGTTGTGTAAAGAGTCTCTGAGGCAACCACATAAAGAAATACGGTAGGAAAAGTTGGGCCGATTGTTGGCTTCGCTGTGACGTCGAGAATCAGGCGATCAGGTCTTCAAACGTGTTGCCCGTCGGCCCGTTCCGGCACTCGTAGTTGTAGGCGTGCATTTAGTTGTACCGTATTTTCTGGACTATAGTCCGCACCCGGTGTATAATCCGCAGAGGCAAATTTGGGGTCAAAAATGAAAGTTTTTGCTTGGATAGTCCGCACCCAGTGCATATTCCGCACCTGGTGCTTAGTCGGCACGAAATTCTTCTCATACGTGGCACACCTTGACTAATGTATGTTTTCTTAGCTCACAAAAAAAGCCTATAATATACATAAATTATCAATAACATACTTTTTTATTCACAGAATCTGTCCCGTCTCGTCATAATCAACGATATTGAAAAACATAATTCCTTTATAGTCCGCACGCGTAGATAGTCCGCACAGCCAGAAATTTCAACTTTTAAACATGTACAGGGTGTCACAAATGAAAATTTACACGGTCTTTTTTACCGCAAAAATAAACTAGGCATCGCTGAACACTTATTCTCCGCCCAAAGGTAGAGCTAGAGGTCACAACCAGATGCCAAAGTTTCAGCCCGATCCGATAACTTAATCAAAAGTTATAAGTGATTTTCTGAAAGTTTCAATGGGAAAATGGAGCCCTTTTTTGCAAGTTTTCGGTTTCTGGTGCCATAGAGCCCCATGTGTTTGAAAACTCCGTCGGCCGCCATTTTCCCAATGAAATTTTCAGAAAATCACTTATAATTTTTGATTAAGTTATCGGATCGGGCTGAAACTTTGGCGTCTGGTTGTGACCTCTAGCTCTACCTTTGGGCGGAGAATGAGCGTTCAGCGATGCCTAGTTTATTTTTGGGGTAAAAAAGACCGTGTAAATTTTCTTTTGTGACACCCTGTATAGTCCGCGGACTATAGACCGGATAATACGGTAAAACCTTCGAAACCTGCGAGTTTTCAAACAGTGGATTTTCATACAGCAAATTTTTGTTTGTTTTGGCTACCAAATTTAATGCTGAGTCGGGTAACAAATGTGACGGCGTGCAGAAAACAGGAGGAAAAAGTTTTTTAGAGCGCAGCTCTTAGGCGCCCGTTTCCGGCTTGAGCGGTGTCGCCGTCGCCGTCAGCGTAACCGAGCGGTGCATCATGGGTAAATTTCCTCGCTAAATCTAGCGGAAAAAATTTCCCCGTTAAATCTAGCGTAAAAATTTCTCCGCTAAATCTAGCGGAAAAATTTCCCCGCTAAATCTAGCAGAAAAATTTCCCCGGTAAATCTAGCGGGAAAATTTCCCCGCTAAATCTAGCGGAAAAATTTCCCCGCTAAATCTAGCGGAAAAAGTTCCCCGCTAAATTTAGCGAAAAAATTTCCCCCGTTAAATCTAGCGGAAAAAATTTCTCCGCTAGCGGTAAAATTTCCCCGCTAAATTTAGCGGAAAAATTTACCCGCTAAATTTAGCAAAAAAATGTTCCCGCAAAATTTAGCGGAAATATTTCCCCGCTAAATCTAGCGGAAAAATTTTCCCGCTAAATTTAGCGGAAAAACTTTTGCGCTAAATCTAGCGGAAAAGTTTCCCCGCTAAATCTAGCGGAAATACTCCCCCGTTAGATTTAGCGGAAAAATTTTCTGGGGGTCACGTGACCTAAGGGTCACTGACCCCCCGCCGAGGTCACGTGACCCTCAGTACTCTTCCCTCCTCCTCCTCAAGAGCTGCGCTCTAATTCGGCGTTACAGGGAGTTGGCTTTCATTTTTTTAGAGCGCAGCTCTTAAGGCCCGACCACATTAGCGTGCACGGCGCCACCGCCGTCCGGCGTCCCAACGCGAGGAGTCCACATTGGCCTCCGTTTTGCGGGCGTCACGTGACAGCACTGGATCTCGCGATCGCGCCTCCCGTCGGATTTCCCGCTCTTTCGTCGTCTGCTCGTTAGATCCTTCCGTTTTGGCTCCCATCTTTCGCATATATCAGCATCGAAACCGCACTCGCTACCTACATAGTAGGAGTCCACAATGACCTGGTGATCAGCGTGAATGTGATTATCCTAGCCTGCTCGTTGATCTTGCGACGTCGCCGCGCTCTGAAGGGAAGGAGACGCAGGTTTTGGGTCCGACCGAGTTGGTTCTACCCAAGGAGGTTACCTTCTTGGTTCTACCGAGACACCGAAGGACAGGTAAGTGCATTGCTGCCCCGGTGGCGCACCAGAGATGAAGGCTACTTTCGAAAGTGTCACGAAATCAACACGACATCCGTCACAACACAGACGACATGCAACAAGTGCCACGGAGAAACTCACTTGCAATCCCGAATTCCTCTGCTATAATTTCTCTGCGGTTGTTCTTAGCGTCATTATCTAGGTGGTCTGGCTGCGTCTGGTCATAAAAAGAGGGAAACAGTCGCACAGTTTCAAGGAACCGCTTCGTTGCGGAAGGCATCGGGGGAAATAGGGATAGCAGACGACACGAAACACGTCCTTCGGAACATGAAAGACGCGCCGAGGACCGGCTCGAGCGTTGCCATGGCATCGCGACGTCACTATCTACGCCACCACTCATTGGCTCCTCTTTTCTGCGGCGTGCGGCGCCGAGCTCTGAACCGCGCACGGAGCGGTTGACTCTGCGGCGCCGTACGTCGCGCCGTTGAAGCCGAAAACTGGTTTCGGTCGGCAAACGGCAGCACCGACCGTCGCGCCGCAGGCCTCCGCGACGCCAATGTGGTTGTGCCTTTAGGCGCCCGATTCCGGCTTGAGCGGCGTCGCCGTCGCCGTCGGCATAACCGTGCGGTGCATTATGGCTAAATTTCCCGCTAAATCTAGCGGAAAAATCTCCCTGCTAAATGTAGCGGAAAAATTTCTACGCTAAATCTAGCGGAAAAATTTCCCCGCTAGATCTAGCGGAAAAATTTCCCCGCTAAATCTAGCGGAACGATTTCCCCGCTAAATTTAGCGGAAAAATTTCCCGCCAGATCTAGCGGAAACAATTTCTCCGGTAAATCTAGCAAAAAAAATTTCCCTGCTCAATCTAGCGCGAAAATTTCCCCGCTAAATCTAGCGGGGAAATTTTAGTAACGTAACCGGGGGTCACGTGACCTGGGGAGTCACGTGACACCCCGAGGTCAGGTGACCTCGGAGGGGGCACCAAGGTCACGTGCCCTCGGGGGGGGGAGGGGGTCACGTGCCCCCCCCCCCCCCCCCCCCGAGAACACGTGGCCCTCAGTACCCTTCCCTCCTCCTCCTCAAGAGCTGCGCTCCAATTCGGCGTTACATGGAGTTGTAAACGGCTTTCACTTTTTTTGTCTAGAAAAAGCTCGGGCGAAGCGTAAATATCCTTCTCACACGTACACTTTGTTACTTGTCGCCTTTTTACACCAAGCTTGTGTACAAAAAGCAGAGGTTGCTTCTAATTATCCACATTTTATTCTAGTGTCGTGGGGGTGTCGGGAGAAGAAGAGGACGGTCGAGCAAGGCGCGAGCAGGGGCACGCCGGCGAGGAAAGAGGAAGAGCGTGCTGCACGAGGCTGGGGCCGGGCAGGAGCGATAGAGCCGTTCTGGCTGGTCTGGCCCACTGATCTCTATGTCTATTTGCTGGATCGCGTTTGACCAGTTCCTCCTATGGACCGGAATGCGGTCACTGGCGGCCATCTTTAGGTAGAGTTATATCATCTCTAGCCATCATAGTAATATGGCGGACAGCGCAATGGCGGCAGGCTGCCATAAAAATAGCCGTAGATCTAGTACACTGTACCGTGGGTGACATTTCGTGCTTGATTGAAGTTGTTCGACGAAGCAGATTCTTGAAACCCGGCGTGAACGGTAGCCTCATCTTTGAGGACCCGGCAAAAGTTCTACGAAAGCGCAGCACCGGGGGAAAGCAGCGCAGCTCGCATCAAAAGCAGACTCCGTACCATCGTCTGCTTTCGATGCTCCTTTCGATGCGACTTTCGATACGTGCTGTGCTGCTTTTCTCTCGGTGCTGCGATTTTGTGAAACTTTCACCGGGTCCTCAAAACCAGACTACTGTTCACGCAGGGTTTCAAAAACATGTTTCGTCAAATAATTTTAATCAAGCATGCAATATCACCCACGCTATTTTGACCGCAGCCTGCCAACCCACCTGCCAAAACGCTATCTGCCATGGATGGATGATAGCGGCTGCAGCAGCTTACATTGGCTAGAGGTGATATAACTCTACCTAAAGATGGCCGCCAGTGACCGCATTCGCGGAGCGGGTAAACTCGATCCAGCAATTGTCATAGAGATCAGTGGTCTGGCCCATGGCGATCCCAGGAGCATTCCACTATAGGGAGTATTCACTGGACGCCATATTCGTTGGTTCTGTTTAGAGCGCATGCTCAGAACGAATTCACATTAATAGGTTGCTAAGACCGGCAATCTTGATGGCGCGGAATGCACGTTGCAAAAGAACTGTGGAAGCTCGCCATCAGCACGCGCTCAGCTTCCACAGTTTGTTTGCAACGTGCATTCCGCACGATCAAGAGTGCCGGTCTTAGCAGCCGATTGATGTGAGCTTGTTCTGAGCATGCGCTTTAAACAGCACCCACATATATGGCGTTCATTGAATACTTGCTATACTCCGTTTCACCTTATGTTGTGCCGCAGACGAGGCTAGAAGCGCGAGCTTAAAGCGTTGGGAGCTACTCTTAACGCACGAGAGCTTGTTGCGCCGAGATGTACCGTGGAGCAAGGAGCTCGAGCTTGTAGCCTTTCCTGCAGTACACCATAAGGTGAAACAGAGTATAGCGAGGTTCGGATCATGACTGGCGGAAACGGCGAGCCCTGGCCTTACCGGCCTAGGCCATGACGATGCAGGAGTGGTTCCGCAGCGAGACTCGGGCTGTGAGAGCCCGGAACACCTAGCCTACACAGCGCTGGAGTGGGAAGGACAATCCGCAGGCGGGGACACGGACTCCGACTGCGAGGAGACGAGCGAAGCACAGACCGATCGGGCGGCGGTTATTATAGAGCAACCCCACAAGTGGTGAAGACAACTCAAACTGGTGTCCAAATGACAATCTAGAATATGCTCTAAACACTTCGACCTGTAAGGGCTCCGATGGTCTTTAAAAACCGCATAAAAAAACCAGGGACATGGCGCGCACGTGCACACGGGGACTACTGAAATTGGGGTTGCCGCCGCTCGCCACGGTCCGACGGGCAGACTGGCTGCCCCATTAACAGAGACACCTCCGCTTGTGGCGCTGAATGCAGCACTCTCGTGACGCCGGCTGGCTATCATGTACTTGCGCCATCTTGCCCCGAACGATGCAGAAAAGCATGATATCGCATAATGTGAAAGATCTCACTCGAAGCTTTGATCGATCATGACACCGCCATTGTTGCACTTCCTGACTGATGACTCATTTGCGAAAGGACCGGGGAGGTGTGCGGAAAGATAAAATTATTTGTGCGACTGGGTGCTGATGAGTATCATGCGAGTCACTTAATTTTATCGCAGCCATGCGAACGTAATAGTTGACGCAATCATAAAATACTATGCCTACCAGCATCAACTTGGCAACAGGAGCTGAAATCCACACGAGCCTTCCTATGCCACAGAGAAAGGAGCTCTAACTAGGAGCGCTTCCCCAACTCCAACATTACCGCGCCGCCTCGAGGCGCCACCACTCCGCTGGCGTCTCGCCATCTGCCGTGAAGCGAGGTGCGAACGCCGAGGAGAAACGAAAGCGAACCCCCTCACCCCCTTGCCCCATACCCCCTCTGCCCTCCACAGCTGGTGGAGACATTGCGGAGGGCGCAGGCAAGGAGGAGCCTGCCAGAGCAAGCACCCCCCCCCCCCCCTTCCCGCTCCGCCCTCCACAGGACCCAGCGCGTTTACATAGAGGAGGAGCAGGCGAGCGACACCCAAACCAACCCTGAGCACCGCGCAGTAGTTGCAACTCGCCCACTGAGATGGCCCGGGAGCTCACTTGACCAACACAGCCAAGCTAATACCAGCGCTCATCGCGACTCATGATGGCCATGGTCCGCAGACTCACATCATCACGCAGACTAATGCAATCACCGAACTCATATCCATCCTAAGGCTCACGCATTAATTCAAATTCATGCTCAGCCTTAAAATTCAACATCACACTCAAGAGATCTCAAAATTCACGCTCCTGAGTACTTCACTGAGAGCTCAAGCTCACACTCACACTCATGAGTCCTAAGAATTCAGGCTCACAATCACGCTCATCAGTTTTTAGAACTCACACTCAGACTTTGAGGTCTCAGGACCCATACTCACAC
Source organism: Ixodes scapularis (assembly GCF_016920785.2). Taxonomy (NCBI): domain Eukaryota; kingdom Metazoa; phylum Arthropoda; class Arachnida; order Ixodida; family Ixodidae; genus Ixodes; species Ixodes scapularis. The sequence goes on from NW_024609868.1 coordinate 114,978,029, forward strand.
TCAAGAGTTTTCAGAACTTATCACAATCACGATCAAACTCACGCTCATGAGTTCGCAGGACTCACACCTACACTCACATTCATGAGTTCTCAAAACTCACGATCACACTCACGATCAGATTCACGCTCATGAGTTCTCAGGACTCACCCTCCCACTTATGAGTTCACATAACTCACGATCACACTCACACTCACAATTTTTCCAGACTCGCGTCCTCACTCACGATCACCTCAAATCTGACGGCGAGCGTGAGTGATCGTGAGTGATCGCACTCATGAGTGAGAATGCTGAGGTATGGTACCCACTTTTCAGGTCCGTCGACGAAAAGTATCGGGCGTGGCGCAGCCGGTCCAGAGTGTCGTCGATGCGTGGCAGCGGGTAGGCGTCCTTTTTCGTTAGGGCGTTTAGTCGACGATAGTCCACGCAGAACCGAAGAGTCCCGCCTTTCTTTTTCACCAGGACTACCGGTGAGGCCCACGGACTGTTTGAGGGCTGAACCATGTCGTCGTCGAGCATTTCTTGGACCTGCTTCTGTATGACTTTTCTCTCTTTCACAGAGAAACGATACGGCGACCGATGAACAGGAAGCGCGTCGTCATCAGTAATAATTCGATATTTCACAACCGCCGTTTGGCGCACATTTGACGGCGTGGTAAAGCACTCATTAAACTCGGCGAGAAGGTCACTGAGTTGTCGTCGTTGTGGGGTAGGCAGGACTGGATCGATTTCAAACTGCGAATGCGGGGTTGTCTCGTGTGGGCCACGAAGAGAGGTCTTCTGCTATTCCGGCGATTGCGACTGAGTCCGCGTGTTCCTCGGCGTGACCCACGGCGGTGCCTTTCGTAAGGTGCTGAGCCTCCTGTCGGAATTTTGTTACGGGTGCAGCAGTGTGTCCGCCTTGGAGCTCCGCGATGCCTCTTGCGACGCCGATCCCCCTTCCGAGAAGCAACTGGAGGCTTCCCTCGAGCGGAACGTCGCCGCAGAAAGCCTCATCGGTCCCGACGGGTACGAAAACCTCGACCGCGGCGGTAAGTTCACGTGATTTCCAAGGACTCGAACCGCGGATGACGTCGCTTTGGGTTCCTCCCGTCGTGGAGCAGGTTTTCGGAGTGTCAGCCGATTTTCTCCGAGGTCGATGACGGCGCCATACTCGCAAAGAAAGTCCATTCCGAGGATAACGTCCTTCGAACAGTCTTGCAGGACGACTAACTTGACAAGGCATGTCTCACCGTGGATCTCGACGCGAGCAGTGCACGTGCCAACAGGTGTGATGAGATGTCTTCCGGCGGTTCGTATCTGCTGTCAGTCCCACGACGTCGTAACTTTCCGAAGGCGGCGAGAGAGTGCCTCCCACAAAAATGCTTCTGACACATGCTTCTGACAACGGAAGCATTGCATAGCGATTCCGAACGTACTTTTCTACAGGGTGGCTCGTAAAGCCGAAAAACATCTCTGTTGTCATTGGTTTGTCAGGTCGAAATGTGAGGATCACACTCTCGTAAGGCTTGACTGTTATAGTTTCATCGTCATCTCGAATGTGCGATGCTTGCCGACGGACTGTTGTAACTCCGGAGTCTTTCAGGTACTCCAACAGCTACTCATCTGTGTATTCTCGTGGCACTCCTGTCGTTTTGCCGACGTTTCTGGAGCACGACACGGGAACACTACTTGTACATGGAATTCCAGCGACCGCTGCGATGGCGAAAAGTTTGTTGGCTGATGTCAGAGATGACACGTTCATGACTAGGCTGCCATCTTTTGTAAAATGGTGGGCTAGTAGCTTTTCTTGCGTAACGTCGACTATCTCTGTGGCCAGGTTGTTAGGGTTTACCAGCCGAAAGGATGCCATTGGATCGGTAGCCTTGAACATAGTTGGGATTCCTGTTGCTCAATCTTTTCTAGGCGATACCAGTGTAAATGTGGTGGGGTTTGTCGTCCTCACTGTTTTGCATGTCGTTTTCAAATTCGCTCATGTCTCGGTGTCTTTTTGCGCACGTAGTCTTCGGGTCAGAGATGTTCGCGGAGGCGGTGCAATTGTTCAGGCCAGGGTTCGACATTTTCTTTGACGGCAGTCCGAAAGTGGTACTGGCAGACCTCCCGAAGGCGACAGATGACCGCTGTTAGCGCAATATAGTGAGAAGTTCGAAATATTTCAAGAAAATAATAATATCAGCAGGAACACAAAAAAATGGAGGACTTGCCTTTGCGTCGCAGATTTGTTGCAGTGATGTCATGGGCCCCTTCCTACGTAGTCCCCGGCGCAATCCGTACTTGCTTGTGGTAACCGACCACTTCAGGAAGTGTGTTGAGTTATTTCTTTTGCAAAAGTAAGAGTCGCAAAAAAGCTGGGACTGCCTGCTTGAAATATTGGCTAGGTTCGGGCTTTCCATTACAACATATAAGCGATAATGCCTCCTACCTAACGAGTAAGGTGTTCCTGGACGCATGCGCGGTGCTGAGTATTAAACAGAAAAGAACTTCCCCATACCACGAACAAGAAACATCATGGAAAGGTTAAATCTGAACCTTAAGGTGATGTTAGTGGCGTGGCCTAAACCGAGCGCCACAAGGACAGGGGCGGGAAACCGCCGTAGCTAGCATTCGCCACCTGTACAACGTGTCTCACTCCTGACCAAGGAGCTCGCGTTTCTGCTTATTAACAGCCGCCATTCTGCATAGTCTAAAGGAAGGCTTCGCCCCCACGTGAACTTTGCAGGGGACCTGCGAACTTTCCGCAGGTGCGAGGCCTTTCCTCTACGCGAAGCTTTCCCCCTAATAATCTCAGGGGCGAAGCCTTCTCCAAGACGCGTAGAGGCGAAGCCTTGCCCCGCCAACCTTCGAGCGGCGCAAAGAGAATCTCGACATCACCCGAGTGTAGCAGTGGGAGCAGTAGAACCGGGGACGACGTGACCTGCAGTTCGAGGTGGGAGATGTTGTACTGCGGCGTACTCACTTAATGAGTGATGCTGCTCGAGGCTTCCAGCCTCCCTCGTTGACAGGTGAAAATGTCAATTTCGCGTGCATGCAAGGCGCTCACCACTCACAAACTAGTTCACTGAGACTAGTGAAGAAACTGGACCGGCTCATGTCACCAACCTTAAACAATTTTTTCAAGCAGAAGACGATGATCTCTCGCAGGACCGGAACGGCACTGACTCCAGTCCCGTTCAAGAGGACCCCCCCTTCCCCCTCTCCACGGCGGCGGTATAACGCGCGACGTCGGTAACGCCAAGAAGAGAGGAACCATTTTTTTTTGTCTCCTCTCTTTCGCTTTTCTCGCATTTTGGGGGATAGTTTTCTGCTTCCACGGATCTGCTCTCTTTTCAAGACAAGGGGCGGGGGTGGAAAAGATTGTGTGCAGACCTTAGATGTGTTATTTCAACCTTTCTGGAAGGGGTGGGAAGATAAAGTCAGGCTCAACTTTGTACTGAACACCCATGTCGTCTGCTTCCCTGTTTCTCCGGGAAGATACCCCGTGGACAACACCGTCACTAGACTCCGCCATCAGAACGACAGGGCGGCCGCGCTCCTGGTGAACCGGGCCACCAAGCATGACGGCGCGTCAGGAGCGGCCTAGCAGATCGTGGACCATGGACCGCGGCCACCCTCTACAGGACGGCCCCAAAGACACGGCCTATGCCGTTGATGCAATGGACGGCCACATCGTACCGTCACTAGCAGGACAGTGCTCGAGGAGCAAAACTCTGTGGGACGGTACACCAACGCGGGCACCTTCATAGGCAACCTGCAACGCTGTCTGATTTGGCGCTGTCTAGCGACGTAAGCTACAAATATTGGGTATGCCTGGGAGTGGCGGCTGCATTGTTCAATCGTGAGTTATTACTCCGGTGGCGCCGCTTAGCCTAGTGTCTGAAGCAAGAAATACTGGGTAGTACGGAGGAACCTACGGCCCCGGCGGGCCAATCGGAACGTGACAACATATCACCGGAGTATTCTTTTACTGCGAAAAAATGCAAAGCTTTTAGCTGCGTCATCCTCCAATATGCGTGCGTTGAGCTCGTATACGTAGCGCAGATCGAAGCTGTCGGCACGTAATGTGGGGCTTATCGTTCACCCTTTGCCGATTTACAACAAGATAGGGTATAACCGTGGGCTCTCACTCTGCTGGTGCGGCCTGGCTGTTGCCGGCTTGCTATGGCGAGACGGCGGACGTCGAACGCATTGCGCGCATCAAGACTCGGCAGTCGCGATCTCGAACGGGCCATCGTACTCGTCCAGCGACTCCGACCGCACCTGCTACGCGAGTCCGACCAGCAGCGCCATGCACCCCCTGACGCCCACAATGACGATCAACATGTCGGACAAAATGTGAGAGGGGGGGGGGGGGGGAGTGTGGGCACTTTGGCGGCTCCCCAGCCCAGTTGCTGCCAGACGACGGTGCACAGGGGACGGGCTTCCCCGCCTGGCGGCGAAGTCAAGGTGGCCACGCGCACATCTCGCGCGCTGCCTTGATAAAATGGATAAGAAGCGGCGCGCAAATAGTTGCTATCCGGACTCAAGCGCTGCCGGTAACGATGTTAGTGTATTGATCGTCTCGTCCATGTCCATTTAAATGTATTTTCTTGTTCTTGAAACCGCTGATTCCGTATTATTCCTCCAGGTCGGGTACGCAGCAAGGCAAACCGACCACAATGTCTCAGTATATAGATGGGAGCTGTATGCGTATACAAATTCTATATAGATATACGGGATCCTGAATGCAGATACAGATCCTATACAGCTATACCCAATCCTGGTCTTGTGAATGTAGGTCCCGTATACGTGTACAGGATCCTGTATCCAATAGGCTCGTATAAAATTTATACAAGACCCAGGAGATATTTATGCGGGGTTTTTAAGAGGGAGCTAACATACCTGTGTAAAAAAAAAGCCAACTGTGAAGGCAGCTACCTTGACTTCTCCCGAAGTTTGCAAATTAAAAAAAAAGAAAATATATTATTTGTTTACTTATTTTGTAAGACACGCGGATTTATTCGATCGTTATTTTCTCACCCTAATAAAAATATAATTTAGCTCCTGTACTAAAGTAAGAGGGTTCATACCGACAACAGTTTAGCCCTACCGGTCGCACGTTTGCCAATCGGGTCACCTCTTTGAGTCACAACGGTCACCCGTTTGAGCATACGTACCGGACTCCCATTTAGACGAACGGGTCACTCCTTTGGGCAAATGGGTTACTTCTTTGGTGAAACGGGTCAATCCTTTGCGCACACGGGTCACTCGTCTGAGTAGGCGGGTCGCCCCTTTGTTGAAATGGGTGACCATTTTGTACAAGCAGATGACCGGTGACCGTCAAACAGCAAAGGTTTAACCAAACGGCTCCCCCGTTAAGCGGTGAACCCGTTTGATACTGAAGTGGAGAGAGGCGGCACACGGGCATTGCTGTTTCATCCGCATGCATTCTCGAGAAAGCTGTTTGGAATGTCAGTGCACATGGCATCAGTGTAGGCAGAGCGACGACGTAGCTATCGCCACGGGAGAGCCGACTGCGCCAGGATTTAGCCGAGCGTGGTAGCTCTGCTGAAATGTGAGTGCGGCGCTCTCTAGCACTGTTAGCTTGCTGAAGATGCAAGACGCTGCTTTGTCTTCGAAAATACTTCGGACTTCGAATGCCCGCGAAGCCGTTCAAACGCTCGGCTTACCTTACATTGCGTCTTTCATCAACGGTTCAATTCCAAAAGCTAGCCTTCCTGCAGCTGTCCGGTTTACTTGGCATTGCCAGCAGATTGGACGCTATGCGTATTCAAGGAGAATCGTGTCTCTGGTTACGGTCACATGGCTATAGAGTTCAAGCCGGTGGTAAGAGAGCGAACGGCACCTGCCCGAAGGCCGCTGCTTGGTAGGCCACTCACATGGCATCTACTGCGCTATTAATTTTGGGACGAACTCACAAAAAGATATATGTGTCAAATCATATCGCTGTTTCATTTTTGGGATGCTCCTTGAAGTTAAGGTTCTTGTGAGCGCACTCCCTTCCGACCTTGAAGGAGAGCCTTCTTTGCAGGCTGGGGAATAGGAGGCAGGCGGAATGCTGGAGGGAGGGGGATGTTTCCTCCTCTCCTTTCCAGCAATTCATCTGCTTCCTCCTCCCCAGCCTTGCTTTCCCTCGCCTTCAACTCTTAGCTGCGTCTTATGGGGAATCCGTGCAACAACGGTTACCAGGTTGGGATATGAATAGCCAAATTTTGCCACTTTGTACTGCGTTTGGCGCCGACATTTGTTGGGTGGCTATGCGGCTTTCTTGGGGCTATTTCAAATCCTAACGCGGCAATGTTTTATTTTTCTTAATTTAGAGTAGTTTTACAAAGTCACTTCAGCATGAACAAGAGCATCAGTCCAACCTTTGCGGATTCCCGCTTTCAAGATGTAAGATCCGTGGGCGTGACGCAAGATCCTATTAGCTCCAATGAGCTACCGTGACCTAGACTCAGCTCCGAAGACATCGTTTTTGTATTCATTGTGGTTTATCTTATGCTCCGAAGTCCTTTCGCCTTCCTACTGGCGTCTCATCTCTTAGAGTTTCTTACCATCTTCTACGGGAGGCACTTTTTTCAAGGAAAAATAACACTAAAGACCACTCAAGACATCTAGCAGAATTTTATGTTGTCAGATTACTCGAGCTATACTGAATATAGCAAAGGAGGCATTTCCGCGAAACATGGAAGTTTCTTAAAGCCCAATGAGCCATAACATTGGACGACAGATTTAGAACAATGAAAAATCCGAACAAGGCCAACTTCGAAGCGCAGGAGCAGTCAGTTTTCCTTGCTGTCCGGGCTTTCCATCGCGCTCTTGACTCTGCCCATGTCGAATTCCGCCGTGGAGAGAGTATTCAGTCACTTGTCCCTCATAAAGCCAGACCTAAGAAACAGGATGTACCTTTAAACTCTTTAAAACATCTTCTATGTAAACTACGCTTTCCTTGGGAATAACGAGTGCTGTAAGGACGTCAGCCCTGCTAACTACTTTTTTGCCTGTAGGAACAAGGAAATCATGTAGGAGGGGAGTCAGCTGAGCACGAGGGAGTGTTTCATAACTACATGACCGTAAAAACGGGTGTGAAAAATCTTCGACTTATTATTATTTAAAATAAAACGTTTTCAATTCATTTCCAGATGCCACAGATCTTTGCAGGCTGCACATAAAACGTAGAGATGCCGACGCTGTGATTCGCCTTGAGCTTGTATATTCGAGCTCCTAATGTTGTGGGCTAAGTAGATATCTTAATTATGGCTACGTTTGGGCTACATCGACTGGCATTTGACAGTTTGAGCTAGAAACTACCTGGCAACTCTGTGTGCATTTCACTGGCAACGTGACAACGTATTCGAAGTGTACCAAAACTATCAGCAATCGAAAAGTCCTGCGCGTATGTCGGCAACAAGCGATTTCTTGAAACAAGTCAGAGGTTCTTGTGGTGGTTCGGTTCGGCAAATGACAGCTTGTGGAACATCGTGCTGAATCGTTCCCGAGCCTTCTTGCTTTTATGTATGTGTGGTTGTTCCGCAGTGCGCATGTCAATATATATTTCGGATGACATCTTTGAAGTACGCTTACTTTACCTGAAGTGCACGGCAACCTTATTTTTGGCAATGAATGAACGTTCTTTTATGGAAAGACTTCTGGATTATCTATATAATTAGGCAGCCCCTGTTCTCACGGCCGCGGGAGAATAATTTCCCTGTATTTCTTCCGGCAGTTGTCTCCCATTAGCTGTCTGAAACCATTAGGCAGCTGCCGGTAGAACGCTAACTTTCTCATTCTCCCGGAATTTTATGGAGACACTTTTCATGGAAAGCTTCGCGAATACACGTTTTATGGAAACGTTTCTTTGACACTAACATATCACAAACACTCGTTACGCGAAGTGCACGCTGTAGGAACATTTCGTCGCGTGTGTATCCCCGGCCGGCCGACCCGCCCACGCAGTTCCGCGGCGACACTCTGCCACGGCTCATTACAAAAATGTTAACTCACCTGGTCCGCCCTACATGCCATTTGCGGCAACAGTCTGGGGTGATTTGTTATCAAAAAAGAGAACGCTAATCATAGCTGTCTATAAAACAATCTGTCATCTGTCGATGAAACAGTGTGTCAATTAAACAGTCTGTCTATATAACGTCGTTCAATGAACAGATTTTCACCCCCAGTGAGAGGCATCTGCCACTAGAAATTTTAGGAAATTATTTTACTAGCTCCCGGGGGAATATGCAATACCGCTTAGAATTACCCCGATTTTTGTTTTGCAATAATCGAAGCTGTATGAAAGCTTAGTAAAACCTCTTCCCATTTCACAGATCGCTCGCACGTTTCTACTTGTCGACGAAATGAGCTGGATGTAATAACTTCTATGAGATTTGAGAATAATCTTTTAGGTTTGTTATCCCGCCTATTTGCAGACACCTGCGCGAGGACATTTTCTTTGCGGGTTTTGCCCACGCTTATATAAATCAATCAAATTTGATACGTCTTAAATTGGTTTGATATATTCAACCTTTCGGACGGTACTCATTTAGGCTAACAAATAACCTGCCCAAGTAGTCAAAGGGCCCGTTCAAATCCGTGGGCACGTGCCATGTCGAACGGGCGCCCATATCAAGCGGGTACCGCATTTAACGGGAACCGCTTTAAACGGATAGCTGTATCCCGTAATCACGCTTGATCCGAACGGGTCGATTGGTTTTTAACCCGTTTTAATTTCAAATTGACTTTTTCAATAGGATAGTGCTCCTCTTAATATTAAAATATTCAAAGGCCAAGCGACCAAAAGTATATCCAGCACAAATTAGTACAGTAAGAAGTTTTCAGTAGACGTGTTATAAAAATATTCCTTCTTGCCAACAAAAACTCGACTGTCATGATGAACAATTTATTGTATATTTCGTGCATTAAGAATAGAAAAAAATTAACGAACATTTCCGTTCAAAAACGTTATTACAAAAGCAACGGCAAGGACACAAATAAAAAAAGTGCACATTAACACGTTATTGGGAAGTTTGCTTCTTGCATCTTCGTGAAAAAAAGAAGAAAAAGGATGTCATTCCCAAGGCGCCCACAATCCGTGGTTGTATTTTGGCAGACCTCTAGGATCAATCGGTTTGTTGGCTGGGGGAATCATGGATGCTGCGTAGGCTGCTAACTTCTCCATTAGCTCATCAACTTCCTGCAAAAACACATATGCATAAGGGTTTGTACACTCCTCGAAACGACAACAGAGGTCCTTATTTAAATTTTGGCTTCCTTTAGCAGGAGCACCTGCTAAAAGAAACCGGGATCTGAAATTTCATTTTATACGTGATTTTATACGTGATCTGAAATATAGGGGGTTAGTCAAGTCGGCGGACGTGTAGCGACAGCCCCTCCTACTAACATTCTGGGTTCAATGCCCAGTCCCGCCCGTTTGGATTTGCATGAGCTCCGTACCGGCATGCAATCGTGTATCACTACTCCGTGGTGTGCACCTAGAAGACCCCAGGCTAACAGATGTACTCCAGTTGGTAGATTTTTTTCCTACTGCTGAGACACAAGACGCCGAATGAGGTTGATTAACTCCCAGCTGTACAAACATACATACAGTAACATTATTATTCTAAACAACTGGTGTGGTGGGAACGTATTACAAGTAGAGACGTCAGTGGTAGCGCATTACTTTACTTTCTTTTTTCTTTACAAAACTAGCGTGCTGGTTCAAATCTGAAACGCTCACTCTGTAAAGTCATTTCGTTACTATTTATGTTGTTGTCCATACACTAATTTAGTCATTGCTCACCACGTTTGAGTATAATTATTCACGTTTTGTGTTTTGTTTAAGAGACAAGGCCCCATCGGGACCGCGCTACATTCTTCATATTTCACAAATTAAGCATACAATTATGGTAAGCATTTTGTGCAAAAGATTAATTCCTGTCGAAGTCTGTAGCTGCGGTTTAGCGCTGCCGAACCTAGAAAATCTCAAATTAAACCAAACTGACGTTCGTTAGGGTTTGAAAGTAACGGTAATTTGTAACGGGCACAACATCGATAGAAAGCGCACATTTGGGAATAGCCATAAGCGGTATAAACTTCTTTTCAATGTAAAATTCTAAAAACACCGATGCCGTGTGAGCGAAAATTCTGTCGCACAGTGTCCAGAGTGCCCCCGAAAAAAAAAAAACACAAAACACTATACAGAGTTAGCTTCACTGAAAAAAAAAAAAAAAAATGAAAGCCGTTCACAACTCCTTGTAACGCCGAATTAGAGCGCAGCTCTTGAGGAGGAGGAGGGAAGAGTACTGAGGGGAAGGTATACCCAAGTATACCCCTCCACCCCCTCCTCACCTTCTCATACTGCCTGCTACCCTTCCCTACGAATGGCGAAGGCATCGCCGTCGTCGTCGGCGTAATCGTGAGGTCACGTGACCCTCGTGACCTCACGGGGGTCACGTGACCTCACGGCTATGTTGACGGTGACGGCGACCTCAACGCCGCTCAAGCCGGAAACGGGCGCCTAAGAGCTCCGCTCTGAAACAAACTACGCATTGCCTAACGCTCAATTTCCGCACAAATGTGGCACTAATGGTCCGGACCATATTTCAGCTTCAATCCTTGCTGTTTTCTAGATGATTAAGCTACTTTCAAAATTTGCCAATGCGCCGAGAAACTGAAGAAGAGAAGGAGACGGCAGCGCATGGGGGGATCTCAGAACGCCGAGTTCTTTGTTGGTATGATTAATGTGCGAACCTAAAGCTAGCTGCCTTTATCTCCACTGCACGCGTCAAAGGCGTCAGAACGCCGGCGTCCGACGTTTGGCTCTCGCATTCGAGCACGTTCGATGAGTGCAGTGAAGACGAAAGTCATTAGCGTCAGGTCTGTCAACAAATCAGTCCAACCAGAGCTCGGCATTTTGAGATCCCCGTGCGCTCTCATCTCCTTCCCTCCCTCAGTCTACAAAAGCATAGGAAACATGACGGCCGTCATAATTATAATTGCATTATAATTATGACGGCCGTCGAAGCCCAAGAATGCATGGAATGGCCTCTACGACCGGGTACGGGCCGCATTTTGCTATTGAAACTTTTAAAAACAACCTAAAACTTGTGATAAGATAACGGCTGCTTATAACAAATTGGCCTCCGGTCCTGGCCGGAAGGGCTACAATTTGGCGGAAACTGCGTGTGGGGAGGCCCAGTTTATTTATTTTTTTTTTGTCAAAAACTCCGGAAACGCCTTTCGGGGATGCTCTCTACGTTAGCCCGTGGTGAATATATTAAATGTAACTCAGTAAAAATTATACGTAAGATATCAGTGCATGAAGATGCGCGTCCGCCTAGGAAAAGCTCAATACTTGCTGATCACAGTCACAACTCTCGGATGAAGTCAGCGCGGTTAGCAGTGTATCGTAATGTTTCAATATGTTTCGCTACTTATTATATTCAGTGGCGTAGCCAAGGGGGGAAGGGGTCGACTAAGAAGCCTGAGACCGCTTCCAACCCGTACCAATCGGGTCTCCTGTCTCCCTTTTCACCATTTTGACATACTAAAAAAAGCGAACACCTATCGCATTGCTTCCGTACTTCACATCTGGAATTTCGCGTGCTGTATCGGGCCCTGCATATCCGCGGATTACCCGCGGATATCGGAAGTAAACGGGCGGATGCGGATAAAAATTAGACAAATTTTGACGGATTGCTGATGGTATGCGGATGTCAGGGGCTGTTAATGCGGATATTCGCGGATCCTGATCTAAATGTCTGCCCTGTGGCATTCAGTTCGCCGACTGACGTTCCATATACAGATCGTTTCGTCGACATGCGACATTTGATCGAAAAGCTTCCCGTGCTTGTTCCATCCAAAAACCTGAGACGTTTCGTCGCACACAACCCTGCTATTTTTGTAGCAAACTTTTTGCGTCTCGCCAGGATTACAGGGGGGAGGGGGCGTGGTTTGGTTAAGCACGTCTTAGTGAATCGCACGCTAGCTTTTAGCGGCTTAGTGAAGAAATGCGTTGTCGACAAAACATCTCAGGCGCATGTGCCCACAAAACGTACAGCGTCGACAAACCGTGTGTCCACGAAATTTATGTTCATGAAAATTTGTTCACAAAACGTTTTTTCACAAAACGCCTTTCGAAGAAACGATAGGGATCCTAGGAAAGATCGGACTCTCACTGAAGGTCGCTTCAGTCAATGCGTTTCCTCTCTCCAAAAATGTTATCTATAGAAAAAGTAAAGAATGCAGGGCATTAATCGTCCCGAGAAACCTAGTTCATTGGCAAGAAAGAGCGAAAAAGTTTCTCCGGGGCAAGCAAAACCTCAAACGTGGAAGTCACGACAAAGTAGAAGAAACCTCCCCCTTTCCGCAAAGTAGTGTGGTCATGATTCCAAAAACAAAAGTGCCTCGACAGCGAGCGCGACCCTGTGGCGCCACGGTTCGTAAAGCTTCAGAATCAACAGCGCACGTACATAGGCAGCCCATAAACTGCCTGTGTGTTTCTTTTTTGTATGCTTAAAGTCCTAGTCAAAAAGTCTGTTAGTTCATACTCGTCCAACTACGACGCTAGGGCGTCGTAGCCGAACGATTATGAATCTCTCTTACTTTTCAATTGTTTGACGGAACCAAAATTCCCTAATTTAGAACGCATTTTTAAATTTTATGTTTCAAAAGTACGCGTCTGCATAAAATATATGTTACAAAGTAGAAAAAAATATATATCCTTTTTGTACGCTTCTTTTGGGCAGTGTCGCAGACTCCTAGGACGGTCACATAACTGAGATAATTTTTCCTTCGACGCGCAGTGCCTCGGGAAGGCTGATCGCTTTTAATATGAATACAATGAAACTGATAATGATAAAATGACATCCCCTTTGTATGGAGATCAGACGATTTCTTTGTGTAAAGATAAGCAAACAACCTAAAAAGTGCTATTAGTATTTTTTTTTTTTTTTCATTCACGCTTGGTGTTGTGATATACAATGCCTGGCCAGAGTCGGATGTGGTTCCACATTTTGCGGATGCGGTTCGGATACGGAAACAGAGTCTGCGGATGCGGATCGTATGCGAATAATCAAACTGTTATCCGCGCAGGGCTACAGTATCGCCGACGTGTGGCGACAGAGTGTTCTGTTTCCGGCCTGTCTTTCGCAGTCAACTTCCGACTCGTTTGAGCAGCTCGGGCGGCTCGGGCCAACATTACCTATTAGTAGCTATACCAGCCTTAAGTTGACAGTGCGGTTTAAGCTTTGTGCTCATTGAACCAGTCGTCGTATACTCTTTTTTTTTGGCATCAAGGGATCACACGGCAGAGCTATGGAGAGGCGCCCAGAGCGCACTCTTTTTACTCCTCTTTCGCGCGACGCGGGCCTCTTAGCGCTCTCCGTTTTTACCATTTCTGAAGTCCTCATGCAACCTCCTATACCTCCCACCACAGCTCTAGCATCTCAGTATCCCCCCTCCCATTCCCCCGCCCCCTCATCGCCGGGACACATTCAGCTTTGCTCTAAAGAAATGCGTTGTGCCATAGAAACCAGATTGGCTAAAAGTAACAACATGCTCGGTCGATGAAAGGACCGACGAGACGGTCAGCTGTTTGTTTTGCTTCTTGACATTAAAAAGATCAGAGCTTTGCCAACGTGCAGGTGGAGCCAGCCGTTTGAACTTGTTGCCAATCCGTAACCATGCCGCGCTTGTAGTGGTTGCACGGTTGAACCCTTTCCAGCTTTTTAACCGAGCCGGTCTGACTGCGGTACAAGTTAAAGGTTTGCTTAAAAGTTATTCAGTATAACAGAAAAATATTACGTTTTGAACGTAAATAACATTTCTATAGTCACATTATAGAAATACCTTAAACGGTTCTTGGAGCAAGGAAGTTTTGAAATCATATCTTTTCGAAGTTCTAGAGACACCAATTCCTCAGCAACGTATTTAGGGTACGTGCCCGTCCGCGCTAGCGCACCGACAGTAATATTTAAAATTACATTGTTGAATTATCTGTGTTTGCGGTCCATATAAAATTATATTGTAATGTGTTATTCAGTTTTCATCCCGTTTAACGTGATGATACTGGAGTCCGAAGTAAAACTTAGTTTTCAACAATTTGACGGGGCTACGAGCCTTCCTTGGCGAGTTCATAAACGGTAAAAAATATACCATTGAAAAGTTACAACCCCCCCCCCCCCCTTTCCTCCCGGGAGCATGGTAAATCGCGCACTTTGAGCAGAAACGGATGCAGCAAAATGATAATTTATTGAAGTAACTGTCTGGAATAGCGCCAGGACTGTGAAATGGTCTTAGCCTCTACACGTTTTGGTTGCCAATGAATACTTGTAAGAGCAGTATACTATAGATGTCCTCAGGCCAGTATTGATGTCCTACAGAGCTTATTCGAGTTTCTTCTAACTAAAACCAAGCAATCTTCACGTATAGTAATGGCCGATGATTTTAATATGCCAGATACAGATTGGAATTGCTTGATGATCAATGGGGTATCCAATCAGTCTAGGCTTCCTGTTGATATTTCCTTTAGTAATAATTTAAGTCAAGAGGTCAAGAGTGCCACACGTGTGTCAAATGGTAGGGAATCCTTGCTTGATCTCGTACTTTCATCTGAAGTTGTTACAATCAGTATACTTGATGTATCAATCGCGAATGGCATATCTGGCCGTGCAGTAGTTGTATGTGACCTATCTGCACCGCAGCATGCGCACAATAAAATCGATGCAAAATTTTATCGTGATTTCAACAGGGTGAATGATATCGATATTATAGACTTCTTGGAGGTAGCTTTAGACAGATTTCCTGTGTTCTACAATGCGAACCCGGACTCAGTAGATAAGCTTTGGCTCTTTTTTAAGCAACTCATGCTTACATGAATTGGTAAGTTTATTCCAGAGCGACCGACAAAAAGGAACAGGCACAATCCATGGGTGACGCGCAACGTTTTATATTTAAAACGCAAGATAAAACGAGTAGATAGGTTCTAACCAAATTCAAAATTTATGCTTCCTCCTCTTCGCCAAGAGCTACGCACCCTTGTGCGCACATCTGAATATCAATGCTTTAATGTCACGATCACCATGAAAGAGTATGAAACTCTTTCATAGAAAATTCAAGAAAGTTCTAGGCTAATATAACAAAAAAGAAAACGTGATGATGATTAAGGAGCTTATTCACAGCGGGCAGACGTTTTCCGATGAAGCGAGCATCGCAAGTGAGCTTAATTATTTTTTCTCTTCTGTCTCCACCTTTGATAACGGTATGCTACCTTCATTTAATCATGACAGTTGTGGAATCAGTGACTTTGTGGTTTCTACAAGCGGTACTTTTAACAGTCTTTTGCAATAAGACACTGGAAAGTCGAGTGGCCCAAATGGAATTCCTTATTAAAAAAACAACGTGAATAACACACGAACAAAGAGAAGAGAACACACAGGACGAGGCGCTGTCCGTGTGTTATTCGCGCTGTTTTTCAGTATGGATTATTACAAACTAGCTCAACTTTCCATTCTAGTAAAATAGAATTCCTAACGCTTTCTTACGAGGGTACGCTGAATGGTGTTCCACGTTTATTTACGGCATTGACTCTCGCAGTTTAAAAACTTGTGACGTGCCTCAAGTTTGGAAAGTAGTCAAGGTTGTCCATATATCTAAAAGTTGAGAAAAAAAAGTGTTTGCAATAACGGACTAGTGTCATTGTTGAGTACATGTAGTAACGTTCTTGAATCGTTACTGACATGAAACACTCTTAGTAAATTATCAATACGGGCTCCGAAGAGGCTTTTCGACAATGACACAGCTGCTTTATTCGGTCTACAATTTTGGTTGAGTGATTGATAACAATGGTCAAGTCGACACTGTCTTCTTAAAATTTTCAAAGGTATTCAAGAGGGTTTCGCATCGCAAATTGCTGCATCAATTGAAGCAAGTGTTCGGCAACGATCGCCTACTGATGTTCATAGAGTCGTACCTTACAAATCGTAAACAGTTTGTGTGTGTGGGCAATGCTGAATCAAAAAAGCTACCGTTTCTTTCAGGAATGCCCCAGGGCTCGGTACTCGGACCGTGACCTTTTTTTTTTTTTTATCAATGAACTGCGAGTTGATAATCCCTCGATACAGTACCGATTTTTTGCTGATGATAGTGTATTGTTTTCAAATATATCTTGTGTATCTAACCAAGAATGCTTAGGAGAGAGTGTTAAAACGATTTCGTTGTAGAATCAAAAATGGCGAATGAATCTGAATGTCAAGAAATATGTGAAGATGTACGTTGCGCTAAAGAAAGTGCCTATCTTTTTTCATTTTCGATTTATTCAAATGCCTTAGAAGCAGGTAATGAATATAAGTGTCTGGGCGTTACTATCACTTCCAACTTAAGTTAGGATGGTCATACTGAGCAGATTATTACAAAAGCTTGAAGTAAACTGTGGTCGCTACGTAGGAAAATGTGTCACTGCACTCCTGCAACAAAGCTGACAGCCTATAAATTGCTGATTCGTCCTTTGCTGGAATATGCTGACACTGTATGGGACCCGCACTCGCAATCGCTGATTGACCACTTGGAAGGCCTTAAAGAAAATCTCTTAGGTTTATTTAGAGCCGACATGGCAAAGATTCACACGTGTCGCCGTTGTACACCGCCTCCAGAGTGTCTATACTATCACGCCGAAGGAAAGTAAAGCGTTTGAAATTTTTTTATAATATAACTTATAATAAAGCTGGTTTAAATTTTGATGATTATTTGCAGTATAACGCTAGTCGTGATGCAAGGCAGAAGCACCAGATTTGCTGCCTGAGTTCCGCTGCAGAATATATGTTTTTAAATACTCCTTTTTTCCTCGTTCTGTTTGCGAGTTGAATGAGCTGCCCCCAAGTGTGACGGCGATTGCCTCTACCGCTTTATTTGCGAGTGCAGTTGATGCATTTTTTTTCGTCACCAAATACTAAGCTACTTGTTAATTGTTGTGTTCATTCGACTCATTGACGGTTTCTGATGTTGTCTTATCATGCCTTGGCCCTCAAAAGTTGGCCAGCAGTATTCTCAAATAAATAAATGAATATGTGAAACAAATATACATGCACCCAATTTAAAATATATGTGAAATAAAAAAATAGGTGCTATCAATACAAATGATAGAAATTATTTGAATATAACGTCTTGAACAGCTAGCACTGCTTTGGACAAGACTTAACTTAATTTACAGATGCTATATACAGTCGTTACATCAAATGACGTATTTGAGACGAGGTCGCAGGTTCGATTCACCTGGGTAAAACCAAAATGGACAGTGTGTGCAGCATTTCACCGTACGGTAAAAATCCCTGGTGGTCTAAGCTAATCCGTGGAGGTCCTATTCGGCCAAGCCTTTGTTCGGCGTGTGAAAACCCCTAAACTTGATCTTTGAAGATTGAACAACAGTTCACCCACACTAAGCTGCAGGCTCCTACGCTCACGACAGAGAACGCCAAGGACGTCCTCCGCGCGGACCTCAATGTTGCGATGCACATCCAGGAGAGCCAGTTCTAGCAATCGGTGGTTTCAAGTCGAAGACCTCAAATACGTCTTCAAGTGACGCACAGAGGAGAACGAGCGCTCCGCTTCTGTTGTAGTTACAGGCAAAGTTGCGAGAATTTTAAGGAGACGGTGAACGTTTGGAAACAGAGCCTCCGGAAAAGTGCGACGGCCTGTGGCGCACATGTGGCGAGCGTTTTGTTTTTCGTCCTCCTGCACTTGGCCGCCCATACAAGCAGTTCTCCTTGCAGTTCCGAAATCGAAACAAGGCTCAAGCACACGGCTGAAACCTGCTCAGCGTCAGGAGGTCCGATAAAGCAAGAGGTTTTTTCTGGTAGAGGAGAAGAAAGAAATTCCAAAGTGCTCTGCTGCTTTTTCAACCGTTCGTCTAACTGGGTGATCACGTCATTCACGAAGGGAAGGAAAAGTGAAAGTCTAAAATAGTCCTCCGCGTCGGTAGCCGGACTGTTCTGGCGGTCGCGCTGCCGGCTCGTGATTCGCAGCATTCGAATCTCCACATTTGCTGCCTCGGCCATGCTTACGGTGGCTTGGACTACCGCAGGAAAGCAGGATTGACGTAGCTCTTGCACAGCGGCCTCGACGTTATCGACATGACTGAGGGCGCCGGTTACGTCGAGCGAGGTTGTTTGGAGCTGCCTGGAGAGCGGCAACGTCAACGAAAGCACCTCAGCGGTGATGTTATTGCTGACAGCAAACATTGGCGTCACAATACATGCCAGTAATTGATGGGCATTTGCAGACGCCTCGCCACCACCAGCTTCATGCTGCAGAATCTCAAGTGACAACACAACAGCTTCGTAGAGCTCGAAAAATGTTTGAACGGCCTTGTGGCGTTAAACTCAACGAGTTTCACACAGCGCTAAAAGTCGCCGCTTCGTCGTTTCAGGGTGCAGCTTCTTCATATTTTCCTTGAGCATTGCTGACCTACGAGCAGATCTTCTAAAAACACAGACTTCCTGCACCACACTCAACGCGTTACGCATCTCGACGACACTGCACGAACACCAAAGCGCCACGTTGAGCGGGTGATTTGCGCAATGCATATAGAGGGCTCCGCGGGGTGCTCCCGTTGGATCACAGTGGACCCCGTTAGGCGGCCGGACATTTTGACCACACCATCATATTTTCGGCCGCACAAATAGGTGGCGTCGAAACCTTTGTCCCTAAGAAACGCCATAAGGGTCGAAGAGAGTTTTTGTCCAGGCAGATTTGTCACCTCTACGAATGCCAGGAAGTCTTCTTGTAGCTTGTCGTCCAGCAGGTACCGCACGCAGACAGACATCTGCTCGGTTCCAGAAAAGCGTACCCCATCGTCAATTTTACAAGATTTACAAAAGACTTATGCTTTCTTTCAATGTTTACACTGAAATGCATATAATGACTCTAGTAGCTACCGAGCATTCTGTACAGCAAGCCCCTGCCACCCAGCTGGTAGAATTGCGTCATCTTATAGCTATTTCGAGAAAACGATCGGCGCGCCGTCGACGAAGACAACGAAAAAGGTCGTGCACCGAGGAGCTAACGTAGCCTTCGGTGCGCTGACCGTAAAGTAAAAACAAAACCCGCTGCATGCGGTTTTCACTCTCTCCCGCCTCCTTCTGCAACCACGTGAGGAAAAAATGTGTTGTCTTCCACCGGGGTAGCGACGAACGGCTTCACCGTGGCGGGGGCGACGAAGGCGCCGCGAGGATAGGAGCTGCGGGCGTCTCGCAAATCTCGTGCTCGAAACGCGTTGGGCGCGCAAGCACGACGCGGTCAACGCGTTTCGACCGGGCAAGCACGACGACTGCTGGGGCTGTGCTGTGACCAGCGCGTCAAAACGCTTTCGACAGCGTCGCCCCTTCGGACCTCAGAAGACTCATTGGGAGGAGATTGCGGACCATTGCACGGGTCCCGGTGAATATTGGACTTCGTGAACTTGCTTTCGTAGCGAGTCTCAAAGGCGTTTTGTTAACTCTCTTACTCTCTCGTTTGTATTCACGTTGTACGTTCTTAATTTATTCCCTTGTGTTGTCGATTTTCGTAACATGGCCAGAAGTTTAGTTACCTTGCCCTGCATTTGACTTTGCCTTGTATTCGGGGCTCCTTCTTGTTCTCTACGCCGGTGGAAGCTGAGCATTGAATGCCCACCGACTCGTCACTGGTAACCGGCAAAGGATACGTTCCTCGGCGGAATATGGCGGTTGTGACAGTGTCCACTGTTGGGTGTCGGACCGCACGCCTAGAGGGAAGACATGCCGTTTCATCGCTTTTGGACGTAGTTTACAGCGAAGCAAGCAAAAGGCCCGGGAATATTTGAAAGCTTTTTTTGTATTTTTCGTCGTCGCCCTTACCTACTACGTACCCTCCTGCACTGACCGTTGGCTACTTTTTCACTTAAAAATTATAAGTGCTATATTTTGCGTGACTCGTGCTGCACGAAACTTTCCTGATGGCTTTCGCTAGAGCAATTTCAGTCGTTAGTTCTACATTGTTTAAGAGATGCGTGCCGGAGAGCTCTCTAGTTGGAAATGAAGTACAAACAATATTATTAAGATTTCTTAACCGAAATGTCTGTTGTTTTATCCGCAAGCAAAGAGAAGCACTTCGCACTTTTTACTCGACATACGATAGTCTGCTAAACCAGCGTGCTGCTCGCCAGCAAAATTTCGTTTTGTATTTGTGAGCTCAGGTACGTCGTGTTTCCTAATGCTGTGTCCAGGTGATATCTGGGGCGGTCGTCCCCGCTGCGAATTTTCAAGCACACCAATGAAAGAAAGTTGCCTTAATTTTCGAGAGGGTTCTCCAGAGCGAGCGGTCCGGCGTCACGGTGTCCTCTGATCGCTATGCCTTGCCTCCCGCAAAATAATACTTCTATAATTGGCATTAGCTTCTTTTGGTTGGTCTGCCTCTGCACGCCGTGCAGCAAATCTCATATTTGACTGACTCTGACTGACCCTCCTTCCACGGCTTGTATTAATTTGTCGGCGACGAGATCGGCCGTCTTGTTGTGTTTGGATTAGCTGTGTGCTTTGAAGGTCTCTAGTGCACTCGTTCAACGCACAAAGGAAGTCAGCACCAAGCCGCCGAGTTTCTCGTGGCTCCCTTTTCCCGGACATTCCTGCCCAAAGAGGACACAAACCTTGGCACCTCGAGTATACCAACCAGCGGTACTCTTCTGTCCATTGAGTCTGGGATTTCGGCTTGAGTTTTCCCAGTGTAGGGAAACAATACTTCCTGCCAGGCTTCCAGGGGTTCATGAGCAATCAGCGCCTTTTCTCGTCGTCCTTGATCTTCTGACGTTTTGGACCGGTCAGGACGCACAGTCCAATGTCATTATTGGAAACATTGCGTGCCTCGCCCACGACGTCATCGCAAAAGGTGGATTTAGGACACGCTGCTTTGTGGGTCATTATTTCTGCTGTGGACGTAGGAGCATCGAGAGTAGCAGAACCACTTTCTCTTCTAAAAAAATGGTCCAGCATTACCTTTGGCCGCTTCGCTGAAGCCATCCTGGAAGAACCTTGCGTCAGCACACAGTGGTTCAGAATCTCTACCGAAGCTGCGGTGAGCGGTGCGTCCGTTGGATCTGGAAAGCCTGGAGCCCTCTCCAGATGCCTCTCCAGCGGCTCCGGACAGGAAAGGAGGAGCGGCAGCGGGAGAAACAAAGCCATACCCGGGAATCCGAAGATCCAAAGACAGAGTCTGATTGGCCGAAGCATTGGCGCGAAAGTTAGCACGCCGAAGAGCAGCGTACCTTTCCGCGCAGTAACGCATGCACGGGGGCGGGATCTGCTCCGGCGGAGCTTCCCCCATTGTCCGCGCACATGCACTCACAGACACGCGCCTCTAGTTTGCTTGCCGACGGCGATCGGAGTTCCTTTCGCAGTACACCACCTAGCGGAATCAATTCTTTTTCTTGTGGTTCGTGGATATTGCAGTGTATATAGTCTAATAAGAAGGGTGATGATTGACAAGTACAGCCACGAGTAACAAAGAAAATGAGGACTGGAGGGGAGGGTGATATTTTTTTGCGCGACGCAAAAAGAGAGCCGAAAGGAAAAGAGCTGTCGCGAAATTGGGCCAGGAGCGGTAATTCAACCCGCAAGCTCTCCCAGTCCGGTGCAATGCCTTAACGGCTAAGGCGCAGTATGGACCGACAAAGGTTGTGAATTCCTGGCGCATTTTTTGTAAAACTTTTCCCCTTTTGCCCTTAATAAAAAAAAAATGAAAAAGTCACCCTCTCCACCTTTCATTTTATATCGCGGGACTCGCAAGCCGTGGCTTCACTCTACGGTCAAGACCTGAAAAGCGGTCCCCGCTTGCAACGTCGTCAAATTAATCTACGTTAGTAGAAGGAATCGTCTTTCAAAGCATATCCAGGGTGTCGCAGTTATCTCAAAGTAAGCTAAAGAAAACGGAATGCTCTTGGCAAATGAAACTAACTGTTCGCTTTTAGCAGTCGTCTTGACACGGAGACAAAAAGACAGTGTCGGGGGGTCAGTATCTTGGAGCGGGAGGGGGAAGCTGTAAACCCCCCCCCCCCCCCCCCCCCCGCACCCCCGAAATAAGATCCTGGCTACGCCACTGATTATATGAGTCCTAAGCAGATAAATTTGCACCAGACGGGTACTGAAGATCACGCTCGGAAAAAATCATTTTGGGACGAGGATTCAACATCGTTCATAGACAGGCGCCGAAAAACAACAAGGACAAGAACAGACGTAAACACTGGCGCTTACTGTGTTTACGTCCTTTCCTGTCCTTGTGTTTTTCGGTGCCTGTCTACAATCATGTACCAACTTGCCCAAATTGCCACATTAATGCAGGAATTAACAACAGCATCTCCCTTGGCGCTTACAATTCGCTTAATTTTAGTATGTTATGGCTTTGTACGTTCTACAGGAAGACACCCTGTTCAATCCCCGTGTTTAAATCGAAAGGTTTAAACTTTTAAGGAGAAGCATGTCTGGCGTATTCCAAAATGCTCTTTTATGGAAAAAACAGAGAGCATTCCAGGCCGGATGGTCTGCTAAGCAGATCACGCCTTGCCCTATGTTTTTCTCTAACTCTTCCTTTCCAGACACTTCAATTAGCTTAGCCTGCGTGTAGGACATAATGTATTTTTCCTGTTTAAAATATGTATATAACAAATTGTGCCACTTCTTTTTGTATTATTTATCTAATATAACTTAAATTACGCTCACAACAGGCTCGCATGTATAAACATTTAAAATATAATCGGAACAAAACCTTATTTTTTAAAGATATGGCAGAGAAACGCATCAAACAAATGAGTAAGAAATCAGCTGCGTTGTATACTGCATAAGGCGTAAGGCCACGGCAGTTCATTCGCCGTCAATTTTTTTATATTTCTTAGGACTTATCTTACCGTCGCATTGATAGCTGCCAAATTTTCAAGCTCACAGGGATCCCGTTGAATGTCGAAGTAGTAGGGGGAACTGTTGGCGACGAAATTGCTTCCCGGGTTGTACTGAGAGCAGTTCACCACTACCTCTTGACGCCAATTAGGCCTAATTGACAGTTTCTCAACCTTGTAGAAGTCCCTGAGCACTGTTCCGGTGCGAGACTTCAGCATCATTTCGTCCAGGCCTTCAACGGGTCGTGTGCCTCCTGGAACTTCGCTGCGATGATATCTTAATTCGTCAGGGAAGGTGGAGGTGAGAAACACCTTACGATTTCCCACGATCAACGCCGAGGAATTAGCGGCCGAGTCAATGTTGAGAAGGATCTCATGGCGCGGAGAAGGCAGGTCCTCACAAAGCGCTTCCCACATGTCTATTCCGTCAATGACACCTAGCCTTGACACATCTCCTCCTGAAAGGATGAAAATATCAAAGATATTAGAGGTTCCTTAAAGGAACGCTAGCGTGAGGATAACTTTAAAGACGTTTATTGTCATGACCTTGCTGCTGAACACTTTTCTTTTAAGTAAAGTTGTTTACAGAGCTACGTTTTTGCAAGTGCGACTTGGATAGCGCAGCGTATAATTTTTGAAGTTAGCAACAGCACTTGCCCTTAAAACATTTCCCGTGGCAATGCACGGATTGTGAAATATTCCGAAATGAGCCAATTTGATTTCTCTATTGCTATTATTTGAACTTCTTCATGTCCTTTGAACTGGAATTGTATGAAGTAAAGGAAAATACTTCGCAAAAAAGACATTCTTACTACACAAAAGATTCGTGAAATGTCAAGCTAAAATAAAATCATGAAGCTTGATGATTTCCCTTTTTTTACAACTGCTTTTGGCAACTGAAGCCTCTTCGCAAACTTCGTGGCCATTCATTTTGCGTTCCGGTTATTTCATTTGTTTGTAAATTTTAATGTTATCTCCCAACTCGTCTTTACTATATACAACAAATATGGTTATCGCGTTTATGGAATTAAATAAAATGAATCAGTGAGGGAACAAAAATATGAGAACACAACTTTCTAGTAAAAGGGCCAATTTCTCACTAGCTATTACCCTTAATCGCCACGCACACTTCAACACGAGGGGCGCCATGTTGCGAAGGCAGTTTTGTTTTTACACAGCCAATTTTGCTGAGTTTTAACAGCCATTGATATGTAGTTTTAGCCTCCATGAAGCTAATACAATGAAGTGCACGCCAAACCCTGCTACGGGGTAAGACCTAACGTAGCTGTGACAGAAAAGAATATGGCGTCTTAAACTCAAATATTAAAGGAAAACGTTTTCTCACAACCGAAAATCAGTACCACAATAAAAACTACAGATATGGTAAGTAGGAAGAAATGCGCTCTGTACGGATATTTAAACGCCTAGATTTGCTTTCTATTTTTTTGCGCTTTGACCCCATCCGATCTCATCTCTTGTTTGACTACTACTTCCATATTGTTTCAAGAACTCTAACAAAAAAGCCGTTTACAACTTCCTGTAACGCCGAATTGGAGCGCAGCTCTTGAGGAGGAGGAGTGGAGGGTATATTCCTCCTCCTCCCTCGTGATCATGCCTGCTAGTCCTCCTCCCCTCCTGCTTCCCCTCCCTCTCCTTTACCACCTCCTCGTCCTTCAAGCTCCTCCCCTCCCCTCGCCTCCCCCTCCTCGTCTCTCCTCCCCCCCTCCTCCACCTTCGTACTGCTTTCCTCCTCGCCGCTGAAGTCATGTGACCCCCTCCCCCCGAGGTCACGTGACCCCCCGAACCAGACAATGAGGGGAGGAGGAGGAGGGGGAGGAGGAGGAGGGCAGAGGTCCGGGGGGTCACGTGACCTCGAGGGGACGGGATCACATGGCCTTGGGCGGGCCGTCACGTGACCGGCGGGGGGAGGGGAGTCACCCCCCGGGGTCACGTGACCTGGGCGGGGGAGGAGGGGGGAGGAGGAGGAGCGGGGGGGAGGAGGAGGAGGGGGAGGGGCGACGCCGACGCCGCACAGGCTGGAAACGGGTCATGTGACCCCCTCCCCCCGAGGTCACGTGACCCGCCCGGACCATACTACACAATGAGGGGAGGAGGAGAAGGAGGGGGAGGAAGAGGAGGGGGAGGAGGAGAGGGAGGGGCGCGGTTACGCCGACGCCGACGCCGACGCCGACGCCGACGGCGACGCCAACGGCGACGCCGACGCCGCTCAGGCTGGAAACGGGCCCCTAAGAGCTGCGCTCTAAAAACTCGCCGAAGATACTTAAAACTGCTTACGTGTAGGAATGCGCAAGCATTGCTTCACGCAGCGCATTCCCACAAGCAGCGAGGCACGTCTTGCTTTCACACACGCGCTCCAATGGTGACACCAGGCTCCCCACTGCGCAGGCGCGGAGAAGCTTGCCGGCATCCGTGACGAAGCATCTCCGTTGTTCTGCTTTTCTTTGTGTTTTATTTCTCAGGCAAATGCTTGATCACGTACATTTATGGCAATCTTTCGGGGACAACGCCGACGTTTCTTCGCGTAATGAGAGAGGCTTTCGTTGAAAATCAAACTTACCTGCTGCAGAATACAGAGTTGGCAACCAGTCGGTAATGTGCATCATCTGGCTCGAGATGCGACCTGACCTCCGCAACAGAGGGCTCCAGATAAAAGCGGCTCCCCGCACGCCTCCTTCCCACAAGGTAGCCTTGAAGCCCCTCAGAGGCCAGTTGAAACCGTAGTTGGATCCAAGACCCGTGGGAAGGCCTCCGTTGTCGGTGCTGAAGATGACGATGCTGTTTTCCAGCATATTCCTTTTGTGGAGTGCCTCAATAACCAGACCAATTGATTGGTCCATCTCGTAGACAGCCCCTTCAAAGAACCACCTCTTTAATTCTGGCTGCACATCATGAACGAAACGAGATTTTGGCAAAGTTGAGTTAATATCACGGTGCAAGATACGTGTATATAGGTGTGGACACGCAACATGGCGAACGCCGTGATGCGATCGACCAGATAAAGTCTTATATAGTGGCGCACGATCCAGTAGCCTCTTTTGTCAGCGTCTCCGCAGGGCAGATGACGAAACTGATCAGAAATAAACCAACTAGCAGAAATATGTGCGCTTTTGTCATTGTAAATTCACGCTTGGGCTCTCCGCTCGGCATGGGCTCTGATTTCGACGGACACTGGCTTGGACTTCGCTTCAACGCATTCATAATGATGTTCTTGGTGACGTTAAGGCGCAAAACTGAGGTCAATGACGATGCTGTGTGTAACAAATACCCGTAGCTCATGTGCCAAAATCAACATGATACGACAAACCCAGAGAACGACTTTAAAAACTAGCATGTCTCCTACGAAGAATCATAAAAAACAAGGTCCGCGACAGGCTACCTCTATCCGCTTACCCAAGAGCCGTACGGTGGTATCACTGGCAACCAGGCGAGGACAGGGCCTTCTCTGGCACCTGCGACGCGCGCGTTGTCCACAGCTATATATCTTATACCGTGGTTACTACCGAACAAAAGCACTTCGTTCCGACAGAACGAGAAGTGAGAAGAAAACCTATTTAAACCAATGCGGAGTCCGTAGCCATATATAAGTGTGTGTGCAGAGAAGGACGGTCATGGTGGTGTCATGCCCATTTATTTGTTTTCAATAAATGTTTTATATGAGGTAGCGAAACCTGTCCACACAACGGGAAAGACGTCACTTTTGCAAGACACTTATTTGTATACGTAAAAAAATTGTATTAGAAACGAGGTTGAGAAAAACGATTTTCCCAACTACGCGATGACGCAAATATGAAGGCCGTTGGAACAGAGAATGAAGCTTTGTACATTATCGAAATTTTTATGCTTAATGCGCGCATACCGTGCTGCCAGAATTAGTTAAAGTTAACTTATATGAGCATATATTTCAAGCGAAATAATATGAGAAACTGGGCTTCTAGAGCAAAACTTGTATAATGAGACCATTTTTCGGC
The DNA here is from genome assembly GCF_016920785.2 of Ixodes scapularis. Classification (NCBI taxonomy): domain Eukaryota; kingdom Metazoa; phylum Arthropoda; class Arachnida; order Ixodida; family Ixodidae; genus Ixodes; species Ixodes scapularis. Next base: position 115,004,903 of record NW_024609868.1, read on the forward strand.
AAAGTTTTAAGTGCCTTTAAATTTATATAATAAAGCTGAAACTTCTTGTGTAGAGCGTTTTATGCTTTGTGAACGTTCGGCAAATTAAATACTGTTATACTGTTGAAAATTGTTCCTGCACTGCACCCAGAAATTTAGTTAAAATCGAAAAAAGTCAAAGTTTTGCGATATTTGTGTGGCAATTAAAAAACAAAATCATACTCCATTTTTTTTTAAATTTTACCCAATGGGCTCTTGATGAGTGGTAATTACAAATCTGCAGAGACATGCTACTGTATTTTGTTAAAAAAAATGTGCAACTAGGTCGTGGTCGCATCAGTTACCGCAGGGGCGTTCCTGTCCTAACGACTAGAGGTACAGGATCGACGCATGCCACAGTATTCGTACTTTATCATATTTAATTTTATTTCATTTATTATACTCTCAGGGCCCGAAGGCATTACAGAGAGCAGTGCAATTATACATCAATATAAATTGAACAATGAAAACAAAACGCTAAAGAACAAAACATTAGGTAAAAAAATCGCTATGGAACGTTACTGAGAACATCAGTTATGGCGGTTTTAAAATAAGCAGCGTCAGTAAGTGAGACTACGGATGCCGGAAGGCGATTCCAGTCGACGGGGGCCAGGGGTAGGAAGGAGGCATAAAAGGTGGAGGTGATGCAGTAGGGGATTCCTACCTTTAGTAGATGATAGGTACACGGCGATATGTATGATGGCTCGGAAAATAATGAGGTTCGAAGTGCTGGGTTAGTGATAAATCTTGTGGAATAACCAGAGGCGCGCTATTTCTCTACGAAAGGAGAGGTTGGGCAAATATAGAGGCGCTTTCATGGATGTGACGCTGGCTGTACGGTGGTAGTTAGAAACTATAAAACGTGCAGAGTGATTTTGAATGGATTCAATGGATGATGCTAGGGATATGCCAAGGTTCCAGATAGAGCCTGCACATTCAAGTTTGGTGCGCACTAAAGCTTTGTATAGGAGAAGTTTGGGTGAAGCAGGGGCAAGGGAAAAGTTTGTTTTGAGATAGCCTAATAAGCGAATAGCGTTGTTAGTGATATAATCGACATGGATGTCCCAGGAAGATGTATTTAGTATATGAACACCGAAGTGTTTATAGGCTGACACAGAAAGTTAGGTGGATTTATTAGTAGAGTAGTAGGGACAAGTGTTATTTTGATGGGACACTCTCATGGATTTACATTTAAAGGTGCTAAGTCCCATAAGCCAATAATCGCACCAGCGGCTGACGTTGTTAATATTGGTCTGAAGAGCAGATATGTCAGAGTCGTTAATGATTTCCTTATAAATCACACAGTCATTAGCGAATAGGCTAATAGAAGAGGGTACATGCGTGGGAAGATCATTAATATATATAAGAAATAAAAATGGACCTAATACGGAACCTTATGGGATACCGGACTTGACACGTGAGGTTGAGGAATTAGTTCCGTTAGCGTGTACAAATTGGTAACGGTCTGATAGAAACAATTCTATCCAAGAGATTATTTTAATATCTATGTTAAGTTTACGGAGTTTATGAAGAAGCAGCGCGCAAGGAACCTTGTCGAACGCTTTTGAGAAATCAAGAAATATGCAGTCATTCCTGGAACCCCGGTCAAGTGTTATATGAAGGTCATGAGTAAAGGTTAGGACTTGAGTTTCACATGAATAAAACCTTCGAAATCCATGTTGCACTCAGTTAGAAAAGGAGTTTGAGTGTAGATAATTGAAAATGTGAGTATAAATGATGCGCTCAAGCATTTTACAAGGAATGCTCGTTAAAGAAATGGGACAAAAGTTTAAAGACGTTATGCTTATTCCCCCCTCCCCTTTTAGTGGCGAGGGATCACCTTCCCCACCTTCAAATGTTTTGGTAATTTTCCTTGTTCCAGTGATTGCGAAAATTATTTAGATAAGGTAACGCATTGGTACATAATACTGTTTTTCAAAAACTGAGCATTAATATTTTCAATTCCTGCTGCCGTATTGGTTTTAAGGTTTTCGATAATGTTAGATATACGTTCACAGTCTATGATAACAGAAAAGACGGGCGAAAAATCATAAGTTCTGAATACCGGACAATCTGAGGTTACTGTGCATGAAAAGGATCTAACAAATACATCATTTAACACAAAAGAACACAGTTCACTGGGCACCTCCCCTCCATGGGTGTCCCTAAGTACTATGACAGGACTAGAAAGAGGGTTAATAATTTTCCAAAATTGACGCGGATTGTTAAGTAACACTGACGGCAGCGTACTGTTAAATTAATGTAATTTTGCCTCTTTGAGTGCTTTCTTTATACGTTAGCCGCAACATGGTAGGCTTCCCAGCGTTGTACAATGTCCGATAGCCTTGCAGCGCGAAATAATCGTTCCTTTTATTTGACAGCTTTTTCAGTGTCAAGCTGTATCATGGAGATTTTAGTGAAGAATATACCACGCGAAAGGGAGCATGCTGCTTTCATCAGTGACATAACTTTTTCTGTAAATAAACACCAGTTATCATCAACTGAGCGCTCAGCAAAACAACCTATGTAGTCCTCTAGAAAACGACAAAGTTCATTGTTGAGTGAATCAAATCCAGCCCTAGCATAGTCAAAAAATGTTTTCGCGCGCTCAGCTCCTATATATTACTCTAAAAATAACACGTGAACTTGTTTTCACCGCTGATGTGGCTGGTATCGCCAACGAATACTGAACTTTACGGCGAATCCGATCCTTATTAGTGTGTTACACTTGACTCGTTCGATGCTCATCGCGCTACCTACTGACTGACAAAATAATTTGATACGCCGTTCTAGGCACCACTAGGATTGAGCGATGTTACAGATGTTTTTGGCCCGACCGATGGATGGCGTGGCGTGAACGGAAGGTTAAGCCGGTGGTATATTATGGCATTGTTACGCATGGCGTAACTGGACTCCAATTCGGTACATAATTGAAGACGGCGCCGGAGGAAAAGAAGTGCTTCTTGATGCAGACTTGCCGAAAAATACGTAAAAGTCCCCCCCTCCCCCCCATGCACAAAGTGAGGCCAACGGTTACACCCGCGCGCGCAAAGGCGATAGTATCTCACCGACTCGCAGCGGCGATACGCGACAAGGGCGGCGCCCCTGCACGGTGTAAACATAACCGGCCGGGCGTGTGGCCATGGTAAACAAACACCAAAGTCATCTCTCGTGCGGGGACACAACAGCCCCTCCCTACGGAAGAAGAAACAGAGCAAACAGAGGAGGAAGGGGGGGGGGGGCAAGGACTCTTGGAGAGTTTTGCCGGTGCTAGCAGACTGTACGAATGTACGAAACATGTCTTATGCATGGGTCTGTATTCGTGTCCGCTCCAGAGCGCCTTGAGGAATTTCTGCCTATGATCCAAAACAACATCTTTACGTGCATTGTAACGTGAAAGAAGTCGACGCGGAGCTATGCCGCAATTTCCGACAATCTAACTTATGACTCGGCGCATCTATGCTTGGCCTTGTAAAAAATTAAGGCGCATCTCGAGGACAACGTAACCAATCTACTCTCGCCTCACTTCCGTTAGCGATGGTCCAGCCGCTCATTTTAAGAGCCGGTACCATTTTCACGTGTTGCAGTGCAGTGAGCTCCAGACGACGAAGTGAATCTTTTCGGCAACAGGGCACGGCAAGAATGCATGCGACGGGGTAGGGGGACTTGTAAAACATCAAGCCACCCTGCAAAATTTGTGGGCGCCTGCCACGTACGCCATTCAAGGTGCGAGTGAGTTTCTACGGGCACTGGAAGGAAAAATGAAGAACGTCTCCTTGCTCTACATTGTGGATGGCTAGCTTTAGGCATATCGAGAACAAAAAAACAAAACAAAAAACGAGTGGTAGGGCGCCAAGAGGGTGCCTAGAATCCAGTTGCTTCACATGTGAAAATATAAAAAAATCAGATCAGAAAAATTCATTGTACCTTGCATGTGTACTAGTACGTTACTTGTTTCACCAAATCCGGCTGCGCCCGGATATATTAGAGACTCCTCTCGTCGAACTACCGGAGACCGACCCAGGCAAGCATCACAGTTTCCCGAATTCCTATGCCCTTCAAAGTAAGCAAGACCCCGGGGGACAAACGATTCGAAGGCCTTCCTGCACTTGGTTTGACATATCGGGCTTTCAACCACGCTCTTTTCGTCTCGCACAAAACACGACCTGTGAGAACACGGAGTCTGCTCTGGACTTGGAGCCGTAAGATTCGGTCTGCAAAAAAGCGGATCGGGCCCGGGAAAAGCGACGGCGGCGGGCCACGTCTGTGAAGAGGAACCCTTCGCAAGAAGAGTGTGTGTGTGTGTGTGTGTGTGTGTGTGTGTGTGTGTGTGTGTGTGTGTGTGTGTGCGTGTGCGCGTGTGTGTGTGTGTGTGTGTGTGTGTGTGTGTGTTTGTGGCCTCATCGGGTCGCCCACTTGCCCACCGTGGAATCCACCAGTACCACCCACTTCGGACAACGCAAGGGAAGAGGCCGTAACTCCCGGATTGTGAGAGATTAGACACTCCCTCCACCCTCTAGCTCCTCAGTGTTGCAATCTGGTTGGTAGTAATTCAGGATTTTAATAATTCAGCTTTCAATTGTCTAGTCATTGTGTTTCTTCTGTGTATTTGCCAGGTATATTTGCATTTTGCCGCCCGCGCACCGGCTGGGTAAAGGGCTAAGACTATTTATTGCCACGCTTCGATACTTGCGAACCCCATTATATTACTTCTCTTTCTAATTAAACCTACGTTTTAGTTAAACTCCCGTTGTTTAAAAACTTGTGTTACGCCCTCTTTATAGGCAAGACCTCACCGCGGTGTAGGCCGGTCGTCTGGTCAGCAGATCTTTTGTTCCTATTCTGTTTATAGTGAACCACGAACCTGTGCGCCTGTGGCGGCTCACGGCAGTCGGTGGCGGCGCTGGCTGATTCTCGTCAAGAGCGTCCTAATTGCAGATCTGCAGGTTTCTGTACAATATGAATCTCTCGGAATTTTATAAATATATTTCCCCAGATCGATAACTCTCTTTCCCCCTCCACCCAGTCACAGATCAGGACGATCGCGGATGAGGCGTCGCAGGAGATCCTGTTGGAGCGACTTGAGCAGCGCCCGAGCGCACACTTGGCTGCTGCCTCCGACACTGAACCGCTTACGCTGCCTAAGTCTCCCTTAACTGAACCTTGGTTTACACTCCTCCGCAATTGTTTTTAGAGAAATATCCTGTTTTTGTTCCGTTCTAGCCACGCGCGCCATTGGTCGTGGCAGAAGTTTTCGCACTGTCGCTCGTTTATGCGATGCCTAGAGAAATTAATCAAACGTTTTGTCAACAAGCTTTCGAGCGGCGCGTAGAAATACAAATCAAATTATTTTGTCAGCCAGGTACTAATATTAAAGTATTTAAATGATAGCACAATGAAACTCTAACCAGCCAAGTACAACGCCCTAATAAGGATCTTCCGCGCCGTAACGTTCAGTTTATATTAGCTATATCAAAAACATCAGCAATGAAACCAAGTTCGCGCACTATATTTATAGTGCTTTATGACGCCTTGGTAATAATAAGACAAGTCTGTATACTGTGGCGTGCGTCGCTCGCGTACCACTAGTCGTTAAGGCAGAAACTCCCCAGCGCTAATTGATGCGATCATGACCTGGTTACATATGTCTTTTTTTTAAACAAACTAATGCCACATGTCTTTGCAGATTTGTAATTACTGGTCATCAAGAAATCATCGGGCAAATTTTAAAGAAAATCGAGAATGATTATTCTTTTTAATTGCCAGACAAAAATCGCGAAATTTTGACTTTTTCAATTTTGACCGAATTCCCGGGCGCAATCCAGAAAAAAAAAAAAAACCTTTCCACAGTATAACGTTAATTGATTTGTTAAATGTTCACAAGGCACGGAACACTCGACACAAACAGTTTCAGCTTTAAAACATGAATGTCAAGTGACTTAAAAATTCGCCGCAAAATGGCCTCATTAAGTAAGATTTTCTCCAGAAGCCAAGTTTGGCCTTTTATCTTGCTTGAAATGTATGCTCATATACCTACTTAATTTCCTAAGCTTCAAAAATATTGATCCTATTAAGTCATCGAGAAAAGATATTCGGAAAGGTTTTTTTCCAGTGTGTTTTTTTGGTAGTACTTTCCGGAGCTTTGAGAAATATAATACTTCGTGTTTTCTGTTTATATATCTAAATGTATATATGTGTGATATTTTTTGTGCATGAATCCTCTCAATGTATCTATGGTATGTATCATATGTTACATAAATACATAGTTGCATAGAATTCTCAATGTATATATCAAGTTACCACAAAAAACGTAAATATTTCCGCCTGATTATTTCTTGAATGCCATTGCGTCTTGTTTATTTTTTCTTCTGCCACTGCTGTTTGTGTGAAAGGGGGGCCGGGGACTCGTCAAGCTGCATGATGCAGCTTTTTTCCTCAACCTCCCTCTACCATTTGTTTGATGGAAAAATAAACATTAACATTATTGCGTTTATCAGTTATCTTCAGTTCATTTTGCCAGAAACGTGTGCTTGCATTAAACGTAAAAACTTTGACAGTGTATAAAGCTGTATTTTTAATTCCGCCACCCTTCAAAGTTATGTTATCTTCAATTAATTTTGGCAGAAGCGTGTGCTAGCAATAAACTTAAACAAAACTTTGACGGTGTAAAAAGCTGTATTCTTTATTCCGCCGGACTTCGAAGTTGAGTTATCGCGCAGTTGGGAAAATCGTTTTTTCAACCTCCTCTTGAATGCTATTTTTCTCACGAATACTATGAAGTATCTTGCAAAAGTAAGGTCTGCCCCGTTGTGTGGACAGGTTTCGATACCTCATATAAAAATTTAATTGAAAACAAAGAAAATGGGCAAGACACCACCATGACCGTCCTTATCTGAACGCACCCATCAGCGTATAAACATTTAAAAATAACGGAGCGAGAGATTAACATTTTTACACTGAAGGTATTGTCTACGAATCTGCCGTTGTAAAGTTGTAAAGATGTGAAGTTGTAAAAAAAAAAAAAAGACATACGTCTTTTTTTTTTTTTACAACTTCATAAAGTAGGGATGGTTACACAACATCCGATATATTTATATTGAACATCCTGAATTCAAACAAAACGACGACATAGGTGTCATTTGTTGTGTGTATAATAGCCGGATAGATTTAATTGCTCTTAAATTTAGCTTGAAAATCTCGGCAAGAAAACAGTATTATCAGATACCGGATTCTCTGCCCTCAAACAGGCAACGCCCAACGTACTACTCAAGGTGATGGGTTGCGATATTTTTTCGTAATACAGCAGAGGTCTGTTTTGTAAGAGGTGAGAGGGAGTGAGTACTTGGCTGCTGATTGAACATCGCACCATATCCAGCGCGTAACCAACCAATGAGAGATTTTCGGCCCGTTCGCGAGTTAACAATCGGGCAAAGGTTAGGTGAGAACGTTCCACCAAAACACAAGTAGCAAGAAACGCCTAGCGATTTCTGATAGTGCTCTTTCACACCGTTGGTCAATGTCAGCTACTACATGTACGGCAGCATGAATAACTTCATATTTGTTAAGGAGGCGCGAGTTGTCAATGCATTCTATAGTGATAGAGGTGGCGATCAAAATTTCAGCAAGTGTCCAATCTCACTTCACCGCGTCGCTTGGATCGTAGCAGATTGAAGGTATTACGTCATTGACACAGCAAAATGACAAGCGCTACAGCTACGCCGCTAGGATACCACTGCATATAACGACATACGATGAAGGAAGTAAATGTTGTCATTCACTTTGGTACCTAAGCACGAGCTACGTGGTACCAGAACTTATTCGAACCACTCGCCCAGGTGCCGTAATGCGATGAAAAAGGTACCAGACAATGGCAACGGCACAGAAGCCGGACGCGCTGCCGTTCGACGCTACTGCAGCCACCCAAGCCCCTGGACATATCTGGCGACGTGTGGTGGAACTGGAAGACGTGAAAATGTGAGTTCCGACTGTTTTCTAAGGCGACGTTCCTCAACCGCCAACCGAGAGAAGTCCAGGCGGCGACCCTGTTAATGATCGTAAGGGAACAGGCAAGTAAAACCTTCAGCGCGTTCATATTTGCGAGCGAAGACAAGAAGCAGGACGTAGATACTCTCATCGAGGAGTTCGATAGCTTCTACCGGCCCACCGCTAACTTGATCTACAACGAGTTCGTATTTGGTACAAGGGACCAGAAAGAAGGGGAGCCATTTAATGAATGGTTGACGAACATTCGTGTCCTAGCAAACAACTGCGAGTTTGACTTGCTAGAGGAACGCCTACTTCGAAGTAGAATAATTCTTGGCATTCGAGACAAGAAACTTCAGCAGAAGCTATTTAACGAGAACTCGTCGTACACCTAGGCGGTGGAAACGTGCAGATACTGGGAGCAAGGAGAGGAAGGGTATAAGCGAACACGAAACGAGGGAAAAACACACGAAATGGAAATCACCGTGGTTCAAAGAAGCAAGTGTCCATACCAAAAGTGTGGTTGCGCTGCTCACAAGAGTAGCGTCTGCCCAGCGGCCGGAAAAAAAAGGCCGCATCTCCACGTGGTGAATGATGTTGATCGGGGCGAAGCTCTGGTGGTGCTGATGATACTGATTTTGTCGTTCATAGGTAGTGCTGATGGTGCTGATTTTTTTTTATTGCTCATAGGTAGTGCTGAGTTTCGGGTTGCGTTTCGACTTCATCCTTACTGCTTTATGATCCGTGAAATGCAGAGTCAGTGGTTCTTCTAGCGGATCAGCTTGGATCCGCTAGAAGCCGCGGGAACGCATCTCCACCGCTTAGGTCAACGGTCCATGTCAGAAAGGGAATGTGTGGTATGGATCGTGGTTATATACGCAGTTGAGCATTTGACCGCAGCGCCCTCTCGTCTATAAACGTTGAGCTAATGCATGCAAGGTTTAACGCGATTACACGCGCATTTCAACGCAGCGCCCTCTCCTGTATAGACATTGAGCGGCTACATGCAACGTTGGAGTGTAGCGAAGTGGTTAAGACGTCTGCCTCGCAAGCAAGCGGTCCTGAGTTGGAACCCCGTGCGGGTGTACGTTTTTGTTTCTTAAAGTGGGCCGATCCCGGAGGCAGTGCAATCGATGTGAGCACGGACGCCGGACGGATGGGCAAGGCTAGACTCTAAGGAGCTTCGCCCCTAAAATGCAATAAATACGGAAAGCTTAATCAATTCGCTAAAGTCTGGAAAGGATCAGGCACAATGCCAAAATGCAGAAGCCTTCCACAAAAAGAAGTGCACGAAGTTATGGCCAGCTGTGAAAATACATTTTATCTAGAAGCGTTGACCGTTGGTACTGTGTCTTGTGAAGATCTTTGGACAGCTTCAGTGAGCTTAGAAGGTATGCCCGTTTACTGTAAAATAGAGACCGGAACAAACTGCTACGTTATCTCGAAGGCAACACTATGCCAGCTCACGACACAGCCAACCAGAAAATGAAGAGTCATCCTAAACACATTCTCCGGCCACTCAGAGAATGCTTCAGAAAATGTTTGCCTCGAACTGCAGTACGAAGGCAAGAAGTGTAAAGTTGAATTCTTCGTTGTGCGCCAAGAGTTCCCAGTCACCCTTAGCGGCAGCGTAGCAGAACGCCCAGGACTTGTTATCCGCGTTGCAGGTGTGACCGGTATGGAACTCTACGTAGCGGCTCGTCCCTTTGAAGCCGTTTTCCAAGGACCCAGCCAGCTAAAGGATGTGGTTTACGACATGAAACTACAACCAGAAGCCAAGGGCGTCGTGAAAGCTGGAAGACGAGGGCATGTGGCCCTCCAGGACAAAGCCAAGACCTAGTGGGACCACATGGAAGCTGAGCCTGTCGCTATAAAGGTAACAAAACCGACCGAATTGTCCAGTTACATGGTTGTTGTCGTAAAAAAAAAAAAAAGATGAGGTTAAAATTTTTTCGGACCCAACTGACCTCAATAGATCACAACTGCGTGAACATTACCCTATGCCAACGTTAGAGGAGGTATCTCCACGTCTGCACGACGCCAAGTTCTTTTCAACCTCAGACGCGTCATCCGACTTCTAGCAAATAAAGTTACAGAAGCAAGTTCCTACATCTGTACCATGAGTACTCCCTATGGCATGTACACGTCACTGCGCATGCCGTTCGGGATTTCAACGGCACCGGAAGTTTTGCAACGTACAATGCGCGGTGTTCCAGAACGACTGAAGAATGTGGCTGTCGTTATGGATAATATCCTAGTTTGGGGGACTACAAACCAGGAACACGACGAGAGTCTGAAGAGTTTGCTGCATCGCTGCGCGCAGCACGACCTGAAGTTCAATTTAAAAAAGTGTCGTTTCTTGCAGGTTCATGTGCGATACTTAGGATACATTCTGACGACTCGGGGGTTGTGCCTAGATCTCGGACGGGTCGAGGACATACTCGCTGTACGCGAACCTAGAGAACGTAAGGAGCTCCAAGTTTTTCTTGGCATGACTAACTTTGTGACCAGGTATATAACAAACATGCCAGCGCTCTCGGCGCCCCTCCGCGAGCTACTTAAAAAGCAAATTGCTCGGGTGGGGACTGAACGCCAGCAATGCAGTTTTGAAGCCCTGAGGAAATGTCTTATGTAGGCACCAGTGCTCGAGAAGTTTGAACAAGGCAAGCCAATCACGTTATGAGTAGATGCCAGCCAAACTGGCATACGAGCACTGATTATTCAGAATGGACACCCCATCGCCTACTTAGGGCACCCATGTGTGACCGTTGAATTCAATTATAAGCCACTGGAAGCAATTTTTAGAAAACCCTCTGTGTTTGTCCCCTGCGCCTACAAAGAATGAGGCATATGCTGCAGAGATACCCCATCACAGTAAAGTACAAGCCAGGGAGAGAACTTTCCCTCGCTGACGCGCTTTTAAGGTTTACAACCAAGATAATGCTGAAAGATGAAACCGAACAATTTCAAGCTAGCGTCGTGTCCACCTCACCAATTTCAAATGCACGACTGGCGGACATCTCGCACGCGACGGAAAACGACACGGCGGTCAAGCAGCTTCATGAGTAGGCATCGACTTCTTGGCCGGCTGAGAAACGCGAAGTCCCATACGAAGTTGGACCGTTTTGGAACTGCAGAGAAGGAATGCACGTACAAGACATCCTTGTCTTCAGGAGTCACAAGGTGGTGATCCCAGTGTCAAGGAAAATGGAAGTTTTTAAAATTTTACATGCAGCACATGGGGGTGAAGCAAAGATGATGACGCGCGCCAGAGGAGTGATGTATTGGCCGACCATGTCAAGCGAATATCGAGGTTCTCGCGAACTCGTGTGAAGTTTGTAGGAAGCATACGCAAAGCTACCTTTCTCGAGCCATGACCTGCCGAGCCTCCGTGGCAGGTGGTGGGAATAGACCTGGTCTAGAATGGCGGCCGTGCCTTTCTAGTCATAGTTGCTTTTTACTCTTTTTTTCTGCCAAATGAAAGAACTTCGACAGTTCACGGCATTTTTAGTGGTCTCCGTCTATGCAAACGTCTTCGCCATGCAAGAATTGCCAACGACACTGTGCAGCGACAATAGACCCCCTTCAATAGCCGAGATTTCAAGGACTTCGTGAGTAAATTCCGAATCACTCACATGACGTCATTCCTTCACCACCGCCGCTCCAATGGAATGGCAGAGCGCGCCGTGCAAGAGACACAAACCATAGAGTAATATACACAAGGTAAAGAGCGGACACTGCCATAGGCCCCAGCGGCCCAGATAGACCAGTGACAGGTAGCGCTCCTAGCGGGCGGTATCAAGCATAATCTGATTCCGTTTCCGGTCAAGTTAGTTTCGGTTTCGGTTTGTTTTCTGCTCCGGTTCTCCGGTACCCCTCTCTCTCTCTCTTTTCTCCCCGCCTCGCTCGGCTCTCGGGAGCTCCTTGACTCCCGAAGCCGCTGTTTTTTTTTAGTTTTGTTTAATACTCACGCTCTTTTACTTTATTTTTTTACGATAGAGTCCGTGCAAAATGCGTCAAACAATATTTCAAGTTACTTCACAAAGCAGAAGTATATATATTTCTTGTTCTTTTTCTATTGTAAAGCATTGAAGTTACACAATTGCCGCACTGACTCCTGGCTGGTGGAGCATTTTGGGGTCAACAACAAAAAGTGGTTCGAACACATTTTATTGGACCACATTCATGTATACATGATTTACTTCAGAAGCTCCGTATGCTTTATACGAAAGAGATCGATACTCACAAAAATAAATGAATATGAAGGACTTCGGCATATCGTACACTTCGTAATAGATTCTTAGCGGAACCAAGTTAACAAAACCTTTCCACGGAGAACATGCTGTATGATACATTCACTTTCACGCCGACTCGGGTACGGGAAGTAAGTGCAAAAATAAATAAGACATCGCTATCATTACCAGTCATAAGAGTATAATAACAGTGTGAAGCACACGCCGGATAGTACAAATTCCCGATTTCCGGCAAATATAAAAAAAAAAACACCAATTTGCATAGCCTCAAACTCACTGCGGTCGAGCCATTACCAAACGATGAGAACTTTATTCGAAATCTGACAAGATTCAACGTCCCTAAACACTCCCCGAAATTGTTCAGAAAAGAAATATGGCTTCAGAAAAAAGCGGCTAAAAACTATGCACAGTGAATACAAAAGTGGATACATTTTCTTTTAAATATTTTTAGCCTCTATAGACTACTTTCAGTCGAAATTTTGTAGAAAGTGGACAAATATTTTTGTTATATAGCCGTGATACACATTCGCTGGAAAAAGGGGAAACAAATATTTGGAGAGCAAGCTGCACCGCCCACTTAATAAGCACTTTTTGTTTTTGGTTTGACAACCGCCTCTGTTAATACACTATTAACAGTTAAACCTGTCTCGTTGCTTACTAGCCACTGAAGAGTGAAACCCAACTTTGTCCAAATTCCGGTTAAGAAATCAAACGTGCCAACACAAGTGTATTCTGCAAAACAATTTTAAAAACCCTTTGTGGTACTCCTCTGGGCAAAGGCTAAAACCACCCAGACCTCAAAGTGTGCTATACAAGGCGGCACACACTCCTCGAACATGTGTCACACTCTCTGTTATGGGAAGAAAGTGATTTTCTAGTTGCTGAATGAAATGAAAGGCAGCCGGTGATGGTACTACTAAGTTCCCGAAGAATTTTCCAGGCACGTGGTATGCTTTAGGAACAAGACAGTACTGGTGAGGCCTGGCCAAGTTTTTAGACTCATCCGATAGCAGCTGAGAACAGCCACAGCTGTAAGTTGTCTGTTCAAGCAAAAGCTTGATCAAATAGCCCCAAACGTAATAAAAAAGTGGACGAGTCATCAATTATGTTAGACCTGATGTCTGATGCCAGCTCAGAAGTATCCTCTAGTGGCGGGAAGTTATCAATTGGACGACATTCCACAATGTCTGAAATTAAACTTTCATGTTGCGAAGATATTTGCAACTTCTTTAGGACGCCAGCCTTGTCATCCTCTACGTTTTCATTTTCCGACAGTTCGAACAGTTTCTTTATCGAGAAGTGTTTTAGTCCTGAGGTGAACTGACGCACATTTGGGTTTCTGTTGCAGCCCAGCATCTATAGCTCCAAAAACGTTCTCAGTGTGTCTTGCTGCAGGCGTCGTGTAAGTAAGAACTTAAAGTCATGGCTGCTTGAAAGCTCATCCCAGAGCATGAGGACACTTTTTATAGTAACTTGCCACCCAATGATGGCTTATGGCTGCCTCCTACTTTGGAACTGCCATGCTGAAATCCATCCGAGTTACTAGTGGAGAAAATTAAGTATTTCAGATTCTCCCTTTTGAATGGCATGACGCAACTTCTGCCCTGTCTTCTTGAATTTTTTAGCTATTTAGACAATCAAAAAGTATGCACATCCTATCACAGAAATAGGCTGTAGCCATGGCTGCCTCAGGACGTTCCTTGGCATAAACAAGGGATATGATTGCAAGAAAGAGTGAGGCACTCAGTACCTGTGGGGCACAATTTTCTTCCATGTTACAGAAAGGTTCTTGAAAAAATGTATCTCTCAGTAAGTTTCGGAGACAATTGCAAGCTCATCTCACGGATAAAACAATAAAGTTCAACAATAGAAGACCACTCATTGACCTCACTTGCAATGCAAAGTTTGTGGGCTTGGAGATTGCCCTTGGTTGTTTTGGGAAGGTGCGGAATATCAAAGACAAAGTAAACGTGTTCGTTGTCAACTTCAAAAAATGGCTTATCAACACACACACCAAGCGTACGTTTGAAGCCCCCTAACCACAGACTACAGCCTTTACTGTGAAGCCAACAGTCTTAAGCTCCCGAATGAGAGAAATGAGGAGACTGCGTTAAACAGAAGACGTTGTTGGAGTGTGCACAACAGTGTATGCAAGGTGCTAAACGCACCTCCTGGAAATTTCAGACAGCATAACAACCAAGGCTCTATCTGCAATGTTAGAGGTTGGTTCAACACCGTCATCTGTAAACCCATGGACAATGTCGTGTGCAGGGTCGTAAGTTAAATTCTTTTTTTAAAACAATCTCATCAAAAATCAACATGCACACACGTTCAAGTGCAGCCAGACAGCTCGGCAGAAACAACAGCGCGAGAAGCTCGAACCGATCGGCTCCACGAATTCACGCCGAGCATGCGAGCACGCGGGCGGTCATGCGTCACCTTGATTGATGCAAAGTCGACCGAACATGATGCAGCAGAAAGCACAGATGGACGGCACGCACGGCACAGACGAACGACGCAGGGACGAGCAGAGGCCATGCAGAAAGATGCAGAGGCGACGGTGTGCAGGCAGGCAGGCCACGACAGGCGCCATTCATAACGTGGTTTTTGTGACGTATTTGATTTAAACTATTTAGTCGTTTTAAGTACTTTAAATAATTTTAAAGCATTGCCATTTAAAAAATAAATATTTTTCATACAAAGAGTTTTAATTAATTTTAACCAAATTGCAGAAGAGCGCCACGTAGCGGAGGGTATTAAACGCACTATCTGGGCCGCGAATCGGCTTCTGTGTCCTCTCTTTACGTTTACTATATTACTCTATGCACAAACTGCTGACGAAGTGCGGCTCCAGCACACTTGACTTGTGCAGCGCCCTCCTTGAATGGTGCAACAGCCTATGAGATCAACTGCTGAAGTCTCCAGTGCAAAGATTAATGGGTGATCAGACAGGGACGTTACTTACGGTTCCCGACTGCTGCCTGCAGCCAGCCATCGTAGAGCCCAGCGAAATTCGACGCCAAATACAGATGATCCGCAACAAGCAACGAACGTACTACAACAAAACAAGGGCCGTTCCAGAACTGCACGAGGGTCAGCAGCTGTCCACTTTTGACACTATAGCACACACGTGGTCTCTAGCAGTCGTCATAAATCGAGCCGGGTCCCCTCGCTCTTATGTGTTCGTGTCTGACGACGGGGCGCGTGTTAACGCGAACGAGAGAGCACCTGCGCGCATCGCCGCCTCAGCCGGAGCCAATGATCCCGAACCCTAGACCGCCTGAACAGCCCAGAGAACAGAGCTTCCCTGTTCCCACCAAGAGAAGCCCCTACAAACGAGACTCCAAGCCAGGACCCCAGGAGAAGTTCAAGGCGGCAGCGGAGCCGCAACAGAGACCGAATGGCCGAACATTAACCATTGACGAACAGGGAGAAGTGTGATCGTAACGTTTTTTTTTTTTGTTAGTATTTCTTTTACTTTTTTTTTATTTTCTCTTTTTTGCATTTATTTCTTGTACATTTTTCATTTTTTCCGATCTGTTAGCAGACGGCGTATACTGCCTTTTTATTATTTTATTTCCGTCGGCGAAGGACGCTTCGTAGCAGACAAACCACGTTCTTCGCTCGCGTTAGCAGATTAACCGTTCACTAACGCCATCTTGGAGACCTCTTTCACCAGCCAGTTTGACTACGCCACCTTTGCCGCAATGCATTGAGTGTACTTAAGACTTTCTGCAGGTGCCCGAACCTCGCTGGAGCTTTGCGCATGAAGAGCTCGACACGGCACGAGCCGTCTCAGGCACTGCCGCCTGCCTTTTGTAAACTAAAGTTATTGCGGCTTCACGCATGCGCCGAACACTTCGTGAGCTCTTTTTGTTAGATGTCGCTCTCGCTCTCGCGGCTAGCAAAATCGAACTGAATGGAGTTTAACGTCACTCTCAAACAGGAGGGACCGGATAGCAAAGACTGCATGATGATGTCGCTCTACGAGCGCTCAAGCACCCGAGGTCTTGTCGAATACAAGGAGCTTGCGCTCGTCGCCTCCCCGGTGTATCTTCGTTCGAGTAAAACGGGCGGCATTGTTAAATAGGGATATTTTACTGCACGCTAGAGGTTCAACCGGTGCTAGTGTCTATGCGACTTCTGTGAGGCAAATTGCACCAGATAGGAACCACTCTACTTTTGAGGTGCTCTTGTGCATTAATATGGGAAAACGCGCATGCATTTTTTCTCTTTGACGTAAAATAACATAGATAGGTATTGCTTTATTGGGTCGTACCTAATAGCATGTACCGTTATTAACACTGTAAAAGTGTACTTGCTTTAGTTTTACGTTTTTTATTTACCAATGAACGATGTTAACGTCTGCTATATTTCAGGCCAAAATCTCTGTTGTATGGTAGGTATGTAAAAACGAGCGACGATTCTAACCAAAATTACAACCGAAAAAAAACAAAAAAAAAAAACAGAGTGTGCTCAAGGTCCGCCAGCATTTCGGTGGTGCTTATATATTGAAAATATGTCCGTCTTGTCAACAGATAAAACTGACTCCGTCGCGCATCTTTACAAGGGGTTAAAAATCATTCTAGACGTAAAGAATAAAGTACGTGGGCTATGAAAGCTGTGTCTACTTATTATTTCCCATGTCAGGCAGCATTGGTCGGGCACCTGTTCTCTTGCTTCTCCCTATTTTCAAAAATTTCTAGCGTGCGGGTGATGTTTTGAACAGAGAATAAGTATCTTCGTACATGATCATGAGCGGAAGGAATAAAGGGTTACTTATTTATTGCAAATCGAGTATATTATGTGGCTTTCAATTAATTTCGATCGCCTGCATGCAGAAGGAGTTACTTATTCAGTATTGCTGCGTAGTTCTTGCCGCCTCTCATGGTTTTCAACACATCCTTTTTTTTGTTTGCCTCGTGTATCCCCATGCTGGAAAGCGCCGACGCCGTGTTCGCACGAACAGTGTCCTACAGTTCGCATAAATACATATACGAAGCAGTTTGGCCCTGCTATTCATGCCACGAATTTGGCATAAAAACGCCGTAACTTACAAAATATTTCGTCTGTGTGACTGAGAAATGTTCCAATCTTCCTGTTACGTAGAAATAATTAGTGACATTTGCTCTTATAAGAAGCGCAGAAAGAAAATTCAGTCACTTTTTCCCACAAAAAAAAAGCATTACCAGAAGAAAAGTTTTGACTGGTTGATGTTTGCGGCAATTTTCCGCGGCACACTATCAGCAGTTGAACCTCTAGCGTACGTTGTAATAACTCTATGCATTGTTATACTTCAGCCTCGTGTCCCAGATTCAAACCGCAACCGTTGGATTGCTAAAAAAAAAAAAATATACAACATGGTTTTATATAAGGCTCGTCAAAATCTTAGGCGCTAAAGGAAATCAGTCATCTTCGTAAGCTATTTTGAACTCTTTTTGTTTACGCTGCGCCCTATGTAAAGCACTGCGAAAGAGCCCAAGTAGGCACCTGATCTCATAAAACCACCGTCTCTTTCCTCACAATAAAGTCCGTCTGCTATGGTAACCGATTATCAATACACACAAACTCGAATGCCGTTTCAGTTACAGCCGCACTACTCTCCCAATGCCGTTTGCTACCGATGCGACAGGGCTCCAATCTAGAGTTCCAAACAGTCCGCACAACGCGCGGTCACTGCTCGCTTCGCTTGACAAAAAGTTATTGGAGAGTTTTTGTAGACAGTGTTCTCAGGCCACGCTATTTGCAGTGGGAGCTCGCGCTGCCACTTCGATGCGTGCTCTGAAGCGCGCGCCCTTATCTGTGTCGGTCCTTTGAAAACGATCTACTAAAGCTCCTGGTTATAATCTCAGGGCCAAGCATGCACCAAGCGTCGTCAGAACAACCAAGAGATCGCTAAGCGACCGCTTCACTATCTCAGCGTCGACTTCAATAACGGCTCGTCTGAACTTGGCTAGTTCTTGGCTACCAGGACAGCAATGCGCGAGTCTGGTTCCGGCAAGCGGAAACACAATTCCACCTCGCAGGGGTCACCACACAAGGTCGGAACTACCACCTCGTCGTTTTGACGTTTTCGATAGCCGACGAAGTTTACGACGTTCTGGGAAATCCATCTCCACCAACACTTGTATGACCAACCGAAAACTGCTTTGCTCCAGCGCACCGATATTTTGGGACGCTTCGCCTGCAGCAGCTTCCCTCGGCACAAAACCTTTGCGACCGGAGTCCAAGCCAATTGCTGCGACGCGTGACCCAGCTTGTTGGAGAGCGCGTCAACAATCTGGATGACGTACTCCTCCGCCAGCCGTTCTTGCGAAGTCTTCTTTTCAATGTTCAGATGGTTTTGGCGACGGCAACAAGAACAGACCTCACCGCACTTGCCAGGCTGGCCGACGCAGTGATGGAGGCGACCACTCGATCCATCGCGAATGTTACCGTGGCTCCACAGCAACGAACAGCCCTGGACTCTGGATTAGCCGCCAACAGCCAGTCTCCCCAGGCCAATATCGAACAGCTTTGAGAACGTTTAGAGTTGATGGTTGTCGCACACTTAAGAAAAAAACAACAACAACAAAAAAACGGTATATTCTTACACCTCTTGTCCCATATACGACACCCCAAACTTCAGTTCGACGTACAGCGGACTGACGTCGAACAGACGGCCCCAACATTTACTAGGGGCTTGAGAATGGTGATGTATACCTCTATAAAAAACTAAAGCACCTATAAAGACCACAAAAAAAAAGAACACTGAGGTTTTGCATTAGGGCCAAAAAAACACGGATTACTTTTTAGTACTCAGTAACACGTACATTAGACATTTTAATAAGATGTATCACTTGGCTATCAGGCCGCTCGTGAAAGGTGGTACCGCCGGTTCGACGTCAGCACGCTGTACGTCGAACTGAAGTTTCGGCGTGTCGTATATTGCCACGAGCGCAGCTGACTAAGTAGGCAGCGCGCTCGTGGCCTGACATTCCACTTCCGGCTTTCGAGCGCATCGGACGTGTAATCGATGAGCTCCCCCGGAGCGGTGATAACGGCCCTCGCAGGCCGCGGTGACTCGGTTACTTCTGGATTTGAGGATTATCGGATGCTACTGCCTTCGCTGCCATTAGGTGAGGCGATGAAGTGTGCAGTCGTACTGCACGGCGACATCGCTTGTCGTCCGTACCGTATAGATTATTTTCGCCAACCGCTGTTTGATGCGGCGTGCTCGGGAAAGTGGCCAGGCTTGGGGCTTATCAGATGTCCCATGTCTGGCTGCTTGATCTTCGGACTGAGGCGGCCAAGCAGAAGCTGCTCGAGACGGGGCGGCGCACCGTCAAGGGACGCACGTGCGTCATCGTGGACCCTTTCCGCCAGGAGCTGAAGATCGAGCTGCACTGGGTGTCTTTTGGCGTCACAAACGACGCCATTCACCGAGCTTTCTCCGGCTTCGGAGACGTTAAAGAGGTAGCACACGAGCGGTGGAGGGTGCCAGGCTTCGAAGGCGTCGAGTCCACCACCAGGATTCTGCGCCTGGTCCTGCGGGAGGGGGTTGGCATCGACCGTCTGCCCCATCAGCTTCGGCTCGGTGGTGGCACGGTGCTGGTGGTCGTGCCTGGGAGGGCACCGATCTACAGGGTGTCACAAAAGAAAATTTACACGGTCTTTTTTACCGCAAAAATAAACTATGCATCGCCGAACGCTCATTCTCCGCCCAAAGGTAGAGCTAGAGGTCACAACCAGATGCCAAAGTTTCAACCCGATCCGATAACTTAATCAAAAGTTATAAGTGATTTTCTGAAAAGTTCAATGGGAAAATGGAGCCCATTTTTGCCTGTTTTCGGTTTCTGGTGCCATAGAGCCCCATGTGTTTGAAAACTCCGTCGGCCGCCATTTTCCCATTGAAATTTTCAGAAAACCACTTCTAACTTTTGATTAAGTTATCGGATTGGGCTGAAACTTTGGCATCTGGTTGTGACCTCTAGCTTTACCTTTGGGCGGAGAATGAGCGTTCGGCGATGCCTAGTTTAGTTTTGCGGTAAAAAAGACCGTGTAAATTTTCTTTTGTGGCACCCTGTATCTGCGGTGCGGCACGGAGGCCCACATTTGTCGGGACTGCCGGGCACCCCGGTGCAGCGAGTGCCGTGGCTATGGGCACGAGCGGGCCCACTGCGCCCGCTCGTACGCCCGGGTCGCGGGACCAGGTGTGAGCAACGAGACGGATGAACACCGCACGGACGAAGAGGAGGCGGAGAGAGCGGCAGCGCCTGCGGAAACTGCAGTCGTGCAGCCAAAGGGGACGGTTGGTGGGACCGGTGCCGGCCCCGCGGTGGTGAGCGCCTCGTCACCGGAGCGGCCTGTTACTGTGGTTCCGCGTCTTGCACCAGAGGTTGCGCACCAGTCGGCGACCCCACGAGAGAGCAACGAGGTAGGCACGACTCCGGTTCCTGAAGAGGGCTCCACCAGCAAAAAAATGGACGTCGAGGCGGGTACTGCAAAGCGCCCACTCGAAGATGTCACGGAGGCCTCCGAGGAACGAAGGCTACGCCACCTGGAGCGCAAGTGGAGGATGGTGGCGGGATGGAAGGGCGTAGACAGCCAGCCGCGGTCTTCGTCCCCGAAGGGCCGCGAAAAGCTGCCTCAGTGAACCAGCGTATCAGCCGACTGCCCTTTAACGCGACGACCTATGTAGGTAAGAGCCGTACGCATGGTCTGGTCCCGCTAGATAATGGGCTCTATTGAAAGACCTGTAAGACTGGCGACCCTCAACGTTCGAGGGCTCGCGGACCGTAGAAGGCAACGGCAGTTATATCGTCTGGTCGTAGATAAGGACCTTAACATTGTATCCTTGCAAGAGACCAAGGTAGAGTGCGCGGAACAGACCGAGCGTATGGTGGCGCCCTTCAGGGCACGCTACGATGTATGCGTCAGCCACGCTGTAGGAACGTCGGCTGGGTGTCGTTTGCTTTTACGGCAGAGTTTGGGTGCAGCGGTTCAAACAGTTACGACCTGTCACTCCGGCCGGTTGATTGTCTGTGACCTTTATTTTCGAGTGTAGCGTGGCGTATCATTTGCGTTTATGAACCTAACAAAGCAGAAGAAAGAAAACTGTTTTTTGAGTTAATTCGTTTCTATTGTGATAGTGACCATATAATAATAATTCTCGGCGATTTCTACTGTGTGTGTTCTGCGCAAAACAAAGCAAGCACTACGTCTTTCAGAGATGCGATACGAGTATTTTAAATGAAATTGTCAGCGAGTATAGGTTGGAAGATGTAGGTGACGTCTTGGGGGACACGGTAAATGTCCGATTCACCCATTTTCAGGGACATAGCCATGCCCGTTTGGATAGGTTTTATATTTCATCAGAGTTGATGTCTGTTTGCTCTAACTACTCTGCCATGCCTATCTCTTTTAGCGACCATTGTCTAGTGTCTTTCAGGCTGGGTAGTAGAGTCAGGAAAAAGAGAAAAGCTTTTTGTTGGGAGCTGTGGAAGCTGAATAGTAAACTTTTAAATTCGTTCGTTGAAGCAGTCAAGGATTGCTTGGAAAAGTTCAATGAATGTGATGAACTTAGCTATGCTTCAAAATGGGACCTTTTTAAGCAGGATGTTAAAATGAGAGCTAAGGCAAGGGGAAGCGCGATCCAGAATTGCGAAAGAGAACGAGAAGAAATGCTGCGAAACACTCTTAAGATTTTGCTTGGCGAAGAGAGCCGGACGGCCTGGGTTGTTTAAAGATGATATCGGCTCCGTAAAAGCGCAACTTGAAGCCATCGACAAAGAACGGTATCACGGAGCACTGATATGGGCGCGAGCGGGAAAGATGTTGAGGGGTGAAGCGCCAACCAAAAAGGGCACTCGGAATGGAAAAGAAGTATGCTAGCCGCAACGTGATAGGGGAAATTGAGTGTTGCGGGGCAGTGACTAGTGACCAAGCAGAAATAGAAAGCGTTTTTTTGTGGTTTTTATAAAGCTCTTTTTTCTTATCGGCCTGTCGACCTTGATAAGTTTAGAAGTGAGTATCTGGGTTTATTGACGCGTTTAGAGGACAACGTAGTGTCAGGTTTACAAGCAGAAATCACCGTGGGTGAGGTCGAGCGGGCAATCGACGAATTGAATCCAGGGAAGTCGCCGGGCCCAGATGGTCTAAGTGCGGCCTTCAATAAGGCTTTTAAAGTGAGATCAGCCCCCTGCTGTGCCAGCTATTTTGCGAAGCTTATGAACAGGAAATTCTTCCCCTATCCTTTTCCCGTTCACATACACTTTTAATTCCGAAAACCGATGACGTAGTTAAAAGGAGGCAAGTATCGGCCTACCGTCCCATTTATTTGACAAATGTAGATTATAAAATATTTATGAAAATATTGGCCAGGCGTTTGGGGTTGGTAGTAAAGGATACAGTTGGACCCCACCAGACGTGCGGAATAAAAGGGCGCTCAATCGTAACGAATATTCATGTCGTTAGGAGTGTGCTCGAGCGCTGTGAATGCATGCAACGTGTCGTGGCGCTACTCCAGATAGACCTGGAGAACGCTTTTGACCAGGTGTCGCACGAACTTCTTTTTGCCATCTTGGAGCATGGGAAGGTCGGTTCTGTTATTCTCGAGGGTGTACGCATGGCATACAAAGGGTGCACCACTAATCTGATTATTAACAAATCTGTATCTGAACGTATTTCTGTCCATCGTGCGGTGCGCTAAGGGTGCCCTTTGTCACTCCTTCTCTTCTGTATTTTCATTGAATCATTTTGTATGAGTATACTAAAGAGCCCACTCAGTCGTGGTTTTCAACTACAGTCGTGTGAAGTACGTTGTCTGGCGTATGCTGATGACATTGCCATTTTCTGTGTGGATAAGAATAGCATCAGTGAGGCAGTAAAGGCAGTAAAACTTTTTAGCAAATATAGTGGCAGTTCAGTAAACTGGCAAAAATGTCTCGGTTTCTGGCATAGAGAGTGGGACTTTGTGCCTAGTGTATTTGAAAATATCATCTGGGTGACAGCGCCTACAAAGTACCTAGGAGTTCCACTTGCCAACTACCGTGATAGCGACCCTTATTGGAGAGGGCAGGCAGTCGAGCTGCGCGACAAAGCTGAGAGATGAAAAGGTAGGGGCTTGTCGATATTTGCACGTGCAACGGCTTGTAATTTATTTTTTGTCAGCAAGCTCTGGTACGTCCTGCAGGTCTTGCACTGTTCGCGCGTTAACGTCCAACACCTGGATCGAATTTTGCTTTTTTCATCTAGGGGTCGAGCTGGGAGCGGACAAGCCGAATGAACCTTTTTCGGCCTGTACGTTCCGGAGGACTGTCTTTAGCTCATTTATTTCTGAGGCAGGTTGTAAACAGGTTTATTTTTGTGCGTGAGGTGAACGATGATTTTCTTCGCACCATGTGTTAGCTGCGCTTAAGCAGAGCCTTGCCTCAGTTTGTTGTTTCTTCCGAGCATGTCCCCACCGGTGGCATTCACGGCTACTGGAGCGAGGTTGTTCAAGCGACGCGCTTTTTGTGCACTCGTTTTTCTTTAGAATATCTAAGCGTAGTCCCGCGAAAAAAATTGTATAAGGACCTTCTTCATGTTGTCCTCCCTGTGCCTTTGTACATGTCATTGTATAGTGTGGGCCTGGGCCAGGTTGTGCATCAGAGCGTGAAAAGAATGTCAATACCGCCATGTGTGAAAACGTTTTTCTCTAACCTGCATACCGGGGTCTTACCGGTTAAAACATGGTTGGATAAAAGGGGTTTATTTGTAGCGTGGGGTGTGAAATTCTTTCTCTGCAAGAAACCAGAGACGGTAGAGTATGCTTTTTGGGAGTGCTGGGATGGGGTTTTCTTTTGGCATATTCTACAACGTACATTGAAAAAGGCGCTCCTATTGGATTCACATGGTATTAGGTACCTAGCCGTTGGCAATGATCAAAGTGTGCCGTACGACTTGATAATGCTTTTGAGGCTCCATAGTATTTGGAAATCCCGCATGGCCGTGCGACGCGCAGACGTTAATGTAAGACGGGCGCACGAATAGTTTTTTTGAAATAACGGACCAAGTGGTAGAGGTGCGGAAGGCCGATACCTGTGTGCCCGATTGGGTAACTGTGCTGGAAAGACCGGCACAATTAAAACCCTTTTAGCCATGTTATGTTCGCTGTTGAACGGCGGACATCAATGTTTTAACTTTTTGTAGAGCTTTGTTTTGTGACTGTACCAAACCGGCATTAAAGAAAAAAAAAAGCGCTCGTGGCCTGACGGTTATTGCGCGCGCCTTCCACGCGGAAAGCCAGGGTTCGATTCCTTGCCGGGGGTACGGATTTTTGTTGACTTTAATGTAATGTTCTGGTAAATTCGAAAACCGTGTTGCTGATTCGTGGTCAGAATGTTGTACATGCCGAACCTTCCACGCCGATTGTTCCAGAAGCCCACGCGCGTACAAAAGGGGCTCCGCGTGGCCAGCCGGACTCAGTTTCGCCTCAGCGTTCGAGCCTGCTGCTTCGCCGCCTTCGACGCCCACGACGCTCTGTTCTTATCTTTCTTTCTCCTTTTATTTCTGGGCACAAGTTCGCCCCATTAAACCTTCAGCTTACTCAGTCATTCGTCGCCTCGTCACTCGTCGTTCGTTACATTTTGGTGGAGGTACGGGGTACCGCATGTCCGTGCAGCGCAGCCCTCCGAGTTCCCGCAGTACAAGTCCAAGCCCAAGCTCCCGAGGACCCAACGAAGACCAGATCGAGACTCGATCAAGTCGCCGCACCCAAGGTCGACACCCGGAATACGGGCTTCTACCACCCAGGACAATGCAGCCAACGAGGTCGACAATGGCCAACCAGTCGAAGACGCAGCCCGCTTCTGCTGTCATCTACCTGCCCGTCGCACCACAGACGGCTCCTCCGTTCCACGGCGAAATCCATGAAGACGTCGAAGATTGGATCGACCAATTCAAACGCGTCGCCCGCCATAATGGCTGGACCAACGAGCAACGGCTGAAAAACGTTTATTTCTTGCTCGAGCGGACTGCCAGGTACTGGTACGAAAATCACGAGTCTTCATTGACATCGTGGGACGTTTTCAAGAGCCAGCTGAAGGCAACATTTCTCAATTAACACCGCCGAGAGAGAGAGCTGAAGACCTACTTCAAACGCGAACCCAGGGCCCCAACGAGAGCGTCACGGGCTTCGTGGAGGACGTTCTGCGCTTGAACGGCCCCGCCGACCCTCATGCTTCGGAAGAAAAGAAGTTTAGAATCCTCATGCGGGGCGTAAGAGACAACATCTTCAGCGGCCTTGTTTATAGCACACCGACAACAGTCCAAGATTTTGACACCGAGGCGACGAACATCGAGCGTGCCCTGCAAGCCTGAGCCAGTCACTACCATCAACCACCGGCCTCGTTGCCCTCGTGCCGTCTAGCTTCGACCTGGGCTCCAGTATCCCAGACATTCGCGAGGTAATTCGAGACGTTGTCTGGGAAGAGATCAGGAAGCTGCTACCCGCTGCCAACCAGCCCGCTTCGCTGTCGATAGCCGAAGTGGTACGCGAAGATATTCAGCGGGCAACTCAACCGGAGGCTCTTACCTGCGGAGCAGCACCGGAGTAGCCCTCTCTGACCTACGCGGCTGTAGCTCGGAGACCGGCGACAGCTGCCTGGCAGTATTCCACGCTGCCGCGACGTGAGCCAGACCCGCAGACCTTCCGCCGTCAGGAAGGGCGACCCCAGCACGTCCGTACTGAACAACCGGCGCCTAAGAACTTGGATGTGTGGCGCACGGCCGATCGGCGCCCGCTGTGCTACCCCTGCGGTGAAGCGGACCGCATCTACCGTCAATGTCCTTACCGCCAGCTGGGCCTACAAGGATTTGCGTCCAACGATCCTTGACCACGCCTTAAAGAGCGACATCGGGACATCGAGGACTACCTCCGCCGCTCGTCACCTCCTGAGTCGTCTCCCCGCCGAGGATTCCGTTCACTGTCTCCGCGCCGCTCGCCATCGCCCTTCTGCCGGTCTCGTCGAGAGAGCCTTTCACCTATCGCTTCCCGTCGGGAAAACTGTAGTAACAGAATGATTTACCTTCACTAGAAGGGCGTCGCGTGTTTTGGCCTTTTTCTTCTTTGTCTTACAAATAAACGCCCCGTGACGGCTGGAACGCGGGTGCGGTCGAAGCCGGGTGTCTGTTGTCTGGATCTCGGTCGATAACCACCGAGGCGAAGTTATAACAACGGGCGACGACGATGGGATGAACAGGAAGCATGCCGAAGTTCCACGAGTTCCGCCCGGACGAGGAAACGTTCGACGACTACCTGGAACGCTTCCAGATTTTTGTGCAAGTGAATGCTGTGAAACCAGAGGATGCGGCGGCAACGTTTTTGAAGTTCCTCGGGACAAATGCATATCGCACTCTTAAAGAATTGCTCGTGCCCGCGCTTCTGATTTCTAAGAGCTTGTCAGAATTGACATGTGTACTCAAGAACCACTTCTCGCCCGCCAAGTCTACCATAGCAGAGCGGACGAAATTCCACCGGAGGTACTAGAAGGACGGCGAAAACTTGGCAGACTTTGTGATTGCCCTCAAGAAGCTGGCCATGACCTGTGACTTTGGTGAATTCCTCGACACTGCTCTTCGAGACCGGTTCGTCGCTGGTTGCCTCGATGCCGAGATTGAGCGACCGCTTCTTGAGATGAATGGCAGTTCCAAATTCGGGGACGTCTACAAGGTGGCACTGGCAAGAGAACTGACTACAGAGCAGAGTAAAGAGCTGCAGAGAGAGAGCGGTCC